>NC_138498.1:46607316-47217665 GCF_964252035.2 Podarcis erhardii | reverse complement strand
GTGTGCTTTCAAACTGTTAGGATGGCAGGAGCTGGGACAGAGCAATGGGAGATCACTCATCATGGGGATTCAAACTGCTGACCTTTTGATCGGTAAGTCCAAGAGGCTCAGTGGTTTAGACCACAACACCACTCACGTCTCAATGGTTGCACCATAGATTTGTATAATGGCAGTAAGATACTGGTGGTTTCGTTTCCAATTCCTTCCCCAATGATCCCTAGCATGGAATATTTCTTTTTCATAGCTGCAGCACTCTGTCCTTGTTGAACTATCCACTACAACTCCAAGGTCTCTTCCCTGGTCAAATCACCACCATTTCAGACCTCATGAATGTATACCTGAAATTAAGCAGATGCATCACTTTACACTTGTTTACACTGAATTGCATTTGCCATTTACTACCCATTCACTCAGCTTGCAGAAGTCCTTTTGCAGCTCTTCTCAATCTCTTTCTGTACTTTTAAACATGAACTGAATATGGCCATGATTTTAATGCGCTAACTGCAACTCTCATGCCTAGTAATGGCGTGGGGAATGGGAATTTGAAACAGGCAAGTCCTACTAGAATGCACTTCAGGTTAGGCGATCTCTGTTCCCACAGTGAAGTCTTTGGTGAGGGATCAGCACAAAAATGAGTCGCAGGATATAACAAGGTTGAAGTACATAAGCTGAGGGAGAACATGGAAGGAATAAATGGGTGTAGGAATAGGATGAGACACGCCTGCTTTGTAAATTACAATTCCTACAGAGAGATCAATTTCCACAAAGGAGAAACTATGTACACTGCAATATTTGAAGTGCAGTGCAAGTGCCATGTCTACAAAGATAACTGCTGCACATATTGGCACTGAGGAGGTATATTCATGGAAGGAAGGAGAAAAAAATCCCTCTGAATCGGCGATGCTGCAAAGCACACACTTTTTCATTGATGGAGATGGACTTCTGTATAAGAAATTGTAATCTATTAATTGACCCACAGAGGGGGAAAAGAAGGGCATCAATGTCAATGCAGCAATTTCAAACAAGAGTACATTCTGCCCATCAAACGGGCAGACACATGCTGAATTCACAAAATGAAAAAGCAGAGGTGTCATGAATGCCAGACTACGTCTGCTACCTAGATATTTACAAAAACACACACACACACACACACACAAAAAAAACATGTTTGCCATGGTGCTCTGTAATGATCTGAAAAGAGCAGAAAGCCCTTTGGATGACAGTCCAGCTAGTGTCTCAACACCATCACATTTTGTCTGCCATGTAGTTGCACAAAAACAGAAGAATGAAATGTTATCTAGAAGAGCAACCAAAGCTTAAGCAGGAAAATATGGATGGGCATTTTGTTTGAAAGCCAAAGCAAATCATTTGGCCACTAAAAGCAAAAAATTATGAAATGCAAAGCTGTGCTGCTGTTTCAGCCTCCTGATTAACAATAAAGGTGCAACAGTTTGATCGGCAGGAAGCTAGAAGCAAGTACTGGCAGAGCCATCTTCTGTTTGCCTTTCAAACATGGCACTCCACAGATGCTGCTAATGAATATTGGCTGCCTGGCACAGGGTTTATGCAGGAGTGTTTCTGTCACAAGCACCATTTTAGCCACTTTATCTAATAGAATAATATAAATTTTTAAGCCTTAATTTCTCCTGGGCAGGTTTTTAAAGTTCAGAATGAATCCTAACTCCATGCCTCCTCCTTTCTCATCCCCCGTCCACCAACTTCATTGGGTGGCTAGCGTCTGTTTCTTCATGACCATGTGGTTTCAAGCTGAATGAATGGGTATTTTGTATTTTTCTGATTATTATTATAATAATATTTTATATGCTGGCGTTCTGACTGGGTTGCCCCAGCCACTCTAGTATACTTATAAAACTACAGTAAGACATCACACATTAAAAATTTCCCTATACAAGGCTGCCTTCAAGACATTTTGCTACCTGAGGCAGAACAACAAATTGTGTTTCGCCTCTTAAGGCAACCTGCATAATACTCAGGGGTAGCCATGTTATTCTGGAACCTAAGACTGGCTAAATAAATAAATAAAATACCACAAGTGCCTCTCTCTGACAGTAAAAGCACAACAATAATATTAAATGACACAATAAACAACCAGTTGTCCTTTCATGATATGCAAAATAAGCTGCCTAAGGCAGCCATCTCTCACTGCACCATTGTGCAGCTAGTCCTGTACACTATTTATGCTTATTCAGATTTTTTTATTATTAAAGTAGCAGTGCTTGAGCTGCATTGGTTATGAATTCATTTAACACTCTTTGCATCTTTCTGTGTATTGGGATCAACTTGAATGTTTAGTAAATGTTGAGAAGCAGTGGTGGAGCTTCATGCTCCGGCACCGGGGGGCAGAGAGCAGGTGGGGCCGGGGCTGGCACACGTCCTGGGGGCGGGGGGCAACCGCGATGGCACCCTGCCGGGATCGCACTGCCGGGGATGGTGCACTCCCCCCGCATTCCTCTTCCTCCACCAGTGTTGAGAAGGTCTCATAATGAAAGGAACATGAGACATTTCTTTGTTTTATTATTTCATCTATCCCCCATTTTCCTGTGTGTTGTATTAAAATTATATAAAACATAAAACATTATGGCCAGGATTCAACTACTGAGTCCCTTCAACAAAAGAACCTCCACTTACACAAAGGGGCTTTCTTCCCTCTCCTTGCTCTGTGTACCACAAAATTGACTCGGGGTGTGTGTGTCAAGAAAACCCCCAGAACGGCATTAAGTATCATGGGGGAGCTGACAAGAAGTCCCTGACACGAAGGGGGAGTAGAGGGGGATTGTTCAGTCTAGCAAGCCAAAATGCTTGCCCTCACAGAACGATCACCTTCGTGTGGCATTGAATTCCTCCCTACATGTAATTATTTGAAAGTTCCAATTGTGCTCACATTTCAGACACTTCATGGAATAATCCTTGTACAGTGGTACCTAGGGTTACAGACGCTTCAGGTTACAGGCTCCGCTAACCCAGAAATAGTACCTCAGGTTAAGAACTTTGCTTCAGGATGAGAACAGAAATCACACAGCAGCAGCACGGCGGCAGCGGGAGGCCCCATTAGCTAAAGTGGTATCTCAGGTTAAGAACGGACCTCCAGAACGAATTAAGTTCTTAACCCGAGGTACCACTATAAATCACAAACAGGTGTTACCTCTGTTCAAACCTAGTAGAACATATGTAGGATCAGCATATAGGGCAGAGATGTAGGCATGGGACTAGAAATCTAATTCAATAAAAACTATTTGTCATGATGAGAATTCCCACCAGACATCCCCAAGGCTTGCCCAAGCGATGAAGACTTGTCTGTTGGGCTCCTGGCTGGGTCATATTAGTGCCTGCTACCAACTTTGTGTCATATCACAATCAACTGTCACTCTGAAGCAAGCTGTTATTTTTAACAGAGAACTGAATCAACAACATTAATTGCTACCAATATTTAGACCCATAATGTGCAATGGCAGAGTGGCTACTTGCACCACCACAGAACTCAGGTTTTTTATATAGAAATCTAAATTTGGGGAGCTTTCTATAGAGTAGTAAATTTGGACTGATAAAGCTGAAAGCTTCGACTGGGTGATGAATTCACTCAGTAATGCAAATGCTTCACCACAATGTGAAGCATTTGCTGATCTCCACATGTGCTGATCTCCACATGTCTTCTCTCAGCTACACCAAATAAGACATGTGAATGGTCCTTGCACTTCATTAGCATCGAGGATCCCATATACAGAAACTCTTATCACCACACTGTGGCTATGTCACTGATATGCTGAGTGACTGACTACATGAATTCTCTGGACTGCATGAGGAGTTTCCATGTGAACAATGGCCACATCCAGGAATGGCCAACTACGGTATAAAAACTCCATTGAGCTGATCCATATGGTTAAAGTTGCAGACTAAGGTGCAATCTACACATGTTAAAAACATTGTGAAACTGCTAAAAAATCATTTTGAAAAATTTCATTGAATTTTCTATAGCTTAAAGCAGGCATAGGCAACCTTTGGCCATCCAGATGTTTTGGCCTACAACTCCCATGATCCCTAGCTAACAGGACCAGTGGTCAGGGATAATGGGAATTGTAGTCCAAAACATCTGGAGGGCCAAAGGTTGCCTATGCCTGGCTTAGAGTCACCATCTAGTGTCACAAATATATATTGCACTTTACAACACATTCAAAACATTGTATTTGCGGCTATGTAGCTGAGTCCTAACACTAGAGAGATCCATTTTCAAAACACTACTCAGCTGTGATGCTGGATGTTCTTAGCCTGAACTACCTTTTAGGCTTGCATACCATGCTGTGCTCCTTGGAAGAAGGATGGTAGTCAGGTTGGCATCTAATGAAGCAGATTTGTTAGTGCAAGGACTTCTGGCTGGGCAATGGAATTTCCCTTTACCCTGCATATCTTCCCCAAAACTGCTCCAGAGGGTTGGGGAAAACCGAGAACAAATTTGTGAGGGGTTTTTTGTGGGGGGTGAAGAGAAGAGAGAAGGGAAATTCTATGGGGCAGCCAGAGATTCTTGTACTAAATCAGGCATAGGTAAACTCTGGCCCTCCAGATGTTTGTGACTACAGTTCCCATCATCCCTAGCTAACAGGACCAGTGGTCAGGGATGATGGGAATTATAGTCCCAAACATCTGGAGGGCCGGAGTTTGCGTCTGCCTGTACTAAATGAACTACTTTGTTGGATATTGTCCTGAATGAATGAATGAATGAATGAATGAAGTATTTCCAGCCTCAAATTTAAACATTCTTTGCACTAGTCCTGAAAACACAGATCACTCTACCAGAATTATCCTCAGGCAGCAAATTCGAAGTCTCATTAAAGAGTGATGGATATAGTCAGCTATTTCATTTATCATAATTTTTAACTTGTGGAAATTGCAGTTTGGATTTCTGCCTCCTGTGCCCAAATTCATCAGATCAGTCCTGGCAAAATACTTTGGCCAATTTTAGCATTTACAACTAGCAAAGCTTAGCAACACAACTATGTGGTGAATTTCATGTGTAAAGTTAATTAGGTAGCAACTTTTTACATGCTGATTGCATATTCACCTTCTGAGTTTTGATACCAGCCCTAAATACTACTACTGTGGAGTTGCTCAGGTTGCCTGGGCCAATTATATGCAAGAAATTCCTATTTGTTTATCAAAGGACAGCAATCTCTTTTTTCCTACCCTCCCTTCTACACAGCAAGAGGGCTGCTAATTAGAGACCCTAGACCTCAGGCTTTAGCCTTGGGGTTATCTATAACTATGTTTGCTAGCTTTCATTTCTAGCCAACAGGATGGCTGCTTACAATTGTTGCCTGTGGAAGATTATTACCTATACCCAAAGCAAGACAGAAACAAAGATGAAATAAATCACCAGGAACACATTGCACCAACTTTTTCTTTCTCTGTATATTTTATGTGAGGAAATATGCCAATTTTCTTTGTTGTAGATGTGAAACATCCTCTTCATGTTCATTAACAGAAAAATGCATTTACCATAGGAAGGCATTCAGAGAATACAGGTGAATTTTGCACTAACTGAGGTAGTGAATCCACAGACTGATAGCACAGATCCCTAGCAAGAAGGATGTGCAGCTGAAGCCAGGGGAAGCACGTCCTGTTTCACTGCTTGCGGTGAAACAAGAAGCGCTGCATGAGGAGGCAAAGTATGTATCTCACCCTGAATACGGACAGGATGAAACAAACTGATAGTTTAAATGTAACATTGGATTCTAAACCACCAAATATTTTCATGAGATGCCCAGGTAGGACCACTGGTGGCTGTGAGGAGGTGGGTGGAGTATTCATTTATTTTATGTACAAGGGTAAGTGTTTAGAGTTATGAATGTTTTGTACTATGGTTAAATACCATAGCTTGAAATAAATCACGAAGAAAATTATCTGATTAGGCCTCTGAACTCTATGAACATGACTGCTTACAGGAACCTTGGTGACTGTTGCTAAGGAACACAGCATCTTTGGCGGTTAACACTACTGAAGGGGAATGTCCTAGGTATACTGATCAGGGGTATCAGAAGAAAATGATCTGATTGGGGTTCTGAGGGTCACTCTTAAAACTCCTATGTAGCAGGAGGCCCTGCAAGATGACCACATGTCATTGGCCAGAGGCCATCAGAGAATAAAAGGCCATGTGAAGCCCTGTCAGGGGTCAGTTGGCACTGGAATCAACCAGAGAGAGGCAGACAGAAGGCTAAGAAAGATGAGATAAAACTGGTGAGATTAAGGGCCTTTCCACACCTAACATTTGCAGTGAAATAGTTGCTGTTTGATCCAATTTTGTAGCATATTGTCTGCACCTTTGCTCACACATTGCTGTTATTAGAAAGTGAGTGTGGGGTTTTCCTTTCCACACTAATGGTGGATTGTACCTGAATTGAGAATAGTTCCATGGCTGTAGCTACACACTTAACAAACCCTTGTGTTCCTCCAGCCAGTAAATATTGCAGTTATGAGCATGCACACCGGGGTAATAATAATAAATTTTATTTATACCCCACCCTTCCCAGTTTAAAAACCGGGCTCAGGGCGGCAAACAGCATATATAAAAGTGCTTTCAGGGCTTTTAAAAAGTGTTATTGAATGCCTAGTATTCCTCGGTACTGATTTTGTGGAGGCAATGGAGATTAGAAGAGGAACTATGTGTCTGCCTGAGCTTATGGCGAACTGGTTAATGTGATGCAATTTTATCTTCCGTTAATGAGTGCTATTATGGGCAATACTTCAGTTAGGTACCACTATCTCTATCTACCATGTTCCTCGTTTGAACTGAGCTCACAAACTGACAGCTCACACTGTTCAGAGGCAAGTGGCAGGAAACAAACACCTCCCAAGCCACACCTACCAACCCCAAGCCCCTCCCCACAGAAACTGGGACCATGCTTGTATACATGCCACACAAATGAAATATTGAGAATCCATCACAATAGTTGAATTCACAAAAGTTGAATTCAACACCCGCCCCCAGTGAAAAAGGAAACATTCTTCCAGAATACTAGCTGAATGATGCCAATGTCATGTGATAACATACAAAAATAGGGTTGCCATATTTCAAAAAGTGAAAATCCAGACACAAAAGTTGTTGAACTTTTTTTTTTTTTTTTTGCAAAGTTGTGGACAGATTTATACCTGGCGACTGCTTCCAGCTGCAGTATTCCAGCTATCTACGTGAAATTACAGGTGTATGGTAACCCTAGCAAAAAGAAAATGGGGGGGGGGGAGAGCAAACATATTCCACTGTAAGTGGTAAGTGCAGAAAGGCCCCAAGGCTGAGGAGACGTTCAGCAGGCCACCAAAGCTAGTAGACTTAGCAAGTCTTCAGCAAGGAAGTAACTGAAATCCCAGTGGGGGAGCTTCATGCTCCAGCACCGGGGGGCGGAGAGCAAGCGGGGGGTTGGGTGGCGCATGTCCTGTGGGCATGGTGTGCCACCTGTAGGGGCATGGCACCCAGTGCAGGAGGGGGAGCAGCCGCAATGGCACCCCACCAGGATCGGGGGGCGGTGTGCTCCCCCCGCACTCCTTGTGGAAACCTCAAGTAATCCTGGCTCATGTGAAAAATTACCTTGAGGGAAAAAGCCCTCATTCTGACTGAATGTCCATTAGACTAGCCTTTCTGGGTGGTCCCCAGATGTTGTTGGACTACAACTCCCATCATCTCTAGCTAGCAGGACTGGATCAGGGATGATTGGAGCTGTGATCCAACAACATCTGGGGACCCAAGGGTGAGAAAGTCTGCATTAGGCCAATGAGACGGGGAGTGAGGGCTGGACCTGAGAAAAGACTTACCGTAAGTTCAGAACTGAAACTAATGCTGTTCTGTGAGTGCTGGCTTGGGACGAGGAGAGATGGAAGATTTGCTTTTTATTTTTAAGGTACATGGTGGCAGCAGGAGTTCATTAACAGGATTAAGTTAGAATTTTTCTCCATAGTGGCTTTTGGAGCCCCTATTGTAAATTGGCTTTGGCACTTCATTGTGGCATAGGAAAGACTCCCCATAACTGTGTTGTACTTCACAATTCTCTAGGATTTCACTGAACAAAACTATGCAGTTATTAGTGTGTTTTATTTTGGCAATAATACATTCGCAGATCTCTAGATAGATATTTTTCTATTAATAGAGAGATAAAGAATCAATTTTACACTTAAGTTCTCAAATTTACATGGCTAACTAAGATCTCATGGCTTTGTGGTATAATAGGCAAAGCACAGATATTAATTGGTCTAAAAGAAATTATTCATTTTGATGTTTGCTAATTTCTGGAGCTCTAATTTGAACTAACCTCTGCTGACAAAGCAGCTAACATCCTCATTCTGAGAGGGCTGTACCAATAGCAGACTCTTATGCTTCCATACAACTTGTTGATTCCAGTGTGGTATTTGGAGGATGGCGCACCAAGCTCAATAATTTGTAACTCATTAACGAAAAATTAGATGAAATACAGTGGAATCTTTGTAACAGCTCTATAATTTACTCAATCTGCAAAGAATTAAAATTTCATTAGGAATCAATAAACTATCAGCTACAGTGATGTGAAGTGTATCCATTATTGATATTCAGAATTATTTTCATTTTTAGAGCAGGGGAAAACAAGTTGAGTTGGCTTTTGAGAATTATGCAAAGGATCAATAGAAAATGCAGCAAACAAAAGACCGTGCAGTTCTGTATTTCTTGAAAGTGCCATGGCTGTTTCTTTCAAGTCTGACATTACTAAGCGCTGCTGTGTTGGAGACACGGTCTATTGTTTATCATATAATTTCAGACAAATCAAAAGCTTCCCAAATGCTATGTAAATCAGTCCCTTTCCTTTGCCTTCTAATATAGTCATTCAGCTTATGCACATCTTTCTTTAATGATTGAAGAGGGGGGAAATCAAAAGGTGTTTCTTTCTTGGATAGAAATGAATAATATGTATTGAAAACATTTAAATGTTGATTTCATGCTCTGCTGTTCAGTGCTCTTTGCTTTTTAGAAGCCCCTGGGAACAGGGCAGCGCTGTTCATTTTGTCCACAACTGACACAGAGTGCCATCTCAAGAATGGCAAATTACTGATAAAGAACTCAGTGGGGGTTATGTTTCTATGCAAGATTTGGAAGCTTGCTAGAATCATAGTATTCTATTGGCCCAAACCTTACTAAACTTATAAGAAATAAAGACCTCTGTAGAGTAGAGCTTCATCCTACACATTTAGCTAAGTACTATGACATGTAACTTCTGAATGTGCTGGACTGGTGTACATTGCCTGCATGGTGATATTGCCTGCACATCAAAAATGAGGACTCAAGAGACCTCAAATGTTCCATGTGTTCAAAGATAATGTGGGGATCTGCGGCAAATTGTACCAAACCATTTAGTGTGGGCATGTGAAATATAGAAGGATCAATATAGAAGGATCAATCAACATGTAGCATTGAGAAAATGGCACGATGATGACACTTTACTCTCTCCACATCGACACTCATATACAATGTACCCAAAACTGTTAGGGGAAGTCTGTTGTGCTTTTAGGTCAGAAACCATCCATGGCCACATCTCCAGGGCTTTCTCAGATCAGTCCCTGGTAACCCATAGAAAAACAGCTGCACCCTTTTCTCAGGGCTGTGATGGAAAGAACTGCTGCTTCAATCATGACCAACAACCAAGTTTATAACCTAAAGGCTGGGATGAGTTATCTTTCTTGCTCTTAAGACATGGGCCAAAGTGATTGGCCTTTTGCTAAGTTTCTCAATAGTCAGTGCTTTTTTCTGGGGGAACACAGGGGTATACATACCCCTAAACATTTTGTGAATCTTTGTACTTTTGTCCATTTACTGTATTTACTTTTCCCAATTTGGTGATTTTCTTGAGTCAAAATGAGAGTACCCCTAAACATTATTATTTTTTTAGAAAATAAACACTGTCAATAGTTATATAAAACTGTGCTCTCTGAAGGGTCTGGTGTCATTCTGTGATTGGTCTGAGTTAGTGAGCATCATCCCACCCTCCATTGTTACATTAGGTGTGGTGATAAAAGGTGCGGGAAAGTTGCCTCTGACAGAACATTAGTCATAACTTCCCACTATTACAATAGTGGTGGGTACATCTTCAGTACATTTGAAGGCAGCCCTGGTTTGGGACGTTTTTAATGTTTGATGCTTTATTATGTTTTTATATGTGTTGGAAGCCACTGCGAGTGGCTGGGGCCACCTAGCCAGATAGACGGGGTATTGTTGTTGTTGTTGTTGTTGTTGTTGTTGTTGTTGCATGGTTTTTCTTTACTCTTCCTCCCATCCTGTCAATATAGCATTGTGCCCTACTAATACAAGGGGGTTTGATCCTATTCCTGTGGCCGCAAATCAGGAATGGGAAGGCACTATTATCCTCTCAGGTATTTAATTGAATTTCTTGCAGTTTTGCATGCATTATAATAGACTTTTTAGTCCATGAGAAAACAAGGTTTTAAACATGTGCTGTACGTTAAATATTCAGCAAGGCAAAGAAAACAGTTCTTGAGGAGTATAGTAATTTTACAGTCTCTGGTTTCTAATAAATTTTTACAGCAATCCTAAACTGCATTAGCAAGTTCCAGTTTATTGTCAAGCTTCTGCACAACATCGCTCAATGACATGTCAAATCTTTACCACGGCAGTTGAACTCCTAAAGCTGTCCTCATTGGCAGGAAACTTGTCAGATTAAATTGCCACCTCTTGTCAAGTGAAGATATACAACCTGATATCTCTCTGCTGCTGATGACACAAACAGTTGCTTCAATTTGGACAGATTATGAATTTTCTAGCCTGTCCCACTCTTTAAGGAAGCAGAGATATAAAGCTCAGGGTAAGGGAGGAAGTGTAATTTATTGACCACTCGAGGTACCTGGTTCATTATAGATTTCTAATACTCTTGCCTCCCCTTGCCTATTTCATATTCTGTTGCATTTAGCAACCATGAAACAGTTTGGGCATATTGGTTTAGCTTCCTAGGGGATTAGATAGCAAAATGTCATCAATGTTCTCTGCCTCTTTCTGGTGCACCACTTTGTAATCGGTTGCCCGTATGCATATTTAGTATTTTGAACATTTTCCCCCATGAAATTGCTCTTCCTCCTCCTGCAATGAGATTCTAATGGTAGAATCTTGTGCTGCTAAGAAAATATTATTCAGAACATGTGTATCATTACAGAGCACAGGAGATGATAGGCTAGATTAGCCAATAGAATAGAAATTTGTTTTGTATAATGCTCTTTTACAGGCAAGACATTGGAAAGTGCTTTACATAGCAATGAGTTAAACCCTTCTATTAAGCAATAACAGCAGAATGCTACAAAGGCAATCTATTACATCTGTGCTTTCAGTAGCATCTCCTCTGCACCCCAGAATATTGAATCGGTTTGAGTCTGGTGCCCACTGCCCACTCAATGAGGAGAGCTTATTCTTTGTGGATCTTTCACATAGAGAAACTTGATCTGGAAACCATAACCTGGATGCTTGACCCCCTAATGCCAGCAGTTATTTTATAAACACTCCATAAAGCATTAACCCCATGCATTTTAAATTATGCAACCATATCCTAAAATGGGCAACAAAGGTTATATGTCATCAGTGCTGTCACTGCATACAACTAGTGGAGAAATGGAATGCTGGGATCCTGCTGCATGCAACTCCAGCCAATAAGCCTCCAGTTGTTTTATTATTAACAAAAACTTACCTTAACAATAACCAGGACACTGAATGTGTACGGAAATATGGTATACTACAACACACCAGTATTTGCATTCTGATATGCTCAGGTGTAAAGTCAACAAGATATATGGAGTACAGTTCCTTCCCTTAAATTTGTCAGTATAAATGTTGAAGGCTTTAAAGCAATCCACACTTACTTAGGAGTAAATCACATAGATCTTAATGGGTATTAGTCCTGTATAGGAATATAAGGGATTGCACTGTCCAGGGAGCAAGAAATTGTGGAAAAATCGTACCTCTTCCAGTTGTAAGTTACCCATCCCTTCTGCTCCCAATGGTTGGCAAAGAATAATTCTCCATGAGTCAGCAGCGATGACTCATTTGCCACAGTGCAACTGCAGGCATCTTGTGACTGTCAGATCACAGTTGCCAGGCAGAACTGGCATGAAAATCTGGGTAGATAAGGGGCTCAGGTTACAGCATTCAGGGTGGTCCAACAGTAGGAGAAATTGTCTAAAACAGTGTGGATCAGTTTGAAGAAGAAGAACTAGAACTGTGGTCAAGGCTGAAGAGTTTGTGAAGAGTTGCAGGACTTTGCAAGAAACTGAACTTAGGATTTGATGGCGGACTTGTCTCAGAGAGCAAAGACTACTTGTAACATCTGTATAGTGGTGTAAATTGGTGTTGGCCTAATAAAGACAACCTTGCTAAACAGCTGTTTTCTGTGATGCGCTTAGCCACTTGACTGAGCTTCCAAGGTGCATACCCTTAACACCCAGCAATTGTTAGTAGTAAATAAATGGTTCAGGAATCAATTCTTCCAATTCAAAATTTCTGAGTCTGTTATGAGCTGAGTCCAACCTACTCTGAAGCTCAGTTCCAGCTCATGATGGGCTCATCAGCCACCTCTCCCTAGAACAGGAGTTGCAGTCAGCAACTTTCCATTCTTCCCCAGAAGCAGCACATTTCCCAGGGCACCAGGTGCCTGGAACTCTGTTTTGACAGCATTCCCAAGCATAATGAAGGTCCTGGTGCCAGCAGTCCTCATAATGAGTTTTGCCCCTCCTGCTGCCACTTCCACTGCCAGGTACATTTTGGGGGAAGGAAGGAAGGAAGGAAGGAAGGAAGGAAGGAAGGAAGGAAGGAAGGAAGGAAGGAACTCACAAGGAGGGAAGGGATGCTAGGGTCCAATTGTGCTGCTGGTGATCTATTCAGGAGCACGATGAGACCCAAACTTCAGAATGAATGTGGAAATAATACTTATTTTTCTCATGCAGAATGATTTATTTTATCTGAGCCATTTGGAACCAAGATGGGAGGAGCAGATGCTGATATTAATTAGAAGAGGATATGAAGCTGATACTGCTTCAACATCAACTGTATTGTGTAGTGCAGTATGGAGTTGTCAACTGTGATAATTCTGGACAAATACAACAGATAAGAGTGCTGGGAAAAGTTGACAAATCTGACTTTATCCAACAGAGAAGCCAAGGGGTTCATGTGAGCAAGACAATAATCCCGCAACTCGTTAGAAGCTGGATAAAACCTGGCAGTTTAAAATAGATATGGCAATTTACTGAGTACCAAAATGACATCTGTCATAAAGACAAGAAGTGGAAAACATTTAACACAGGTAAGGATCTTGTCATTACAGTAGACGATCATAAATTTTGTGTGGAAACAATGGCTAACAGATGCAGAAGTGTAGACTTGAAATTTGATGATAAGTGAGACTAAAGAAATTATAAAATTTTTTGGAAGAAGTGCTAGATTATATTTGAATGAGTGGACATGAGATTGTAAACAAGTTGATAATTTGTTTGGAAAAAACTTTTAACGATGTAAATGGGAGCGGGAGACGTGAGGGAGTCCAAAGAAGTGATGAAATTATGTCTGTGATAGAAGTAAGACTGTTTATTATTTGTGCATTTATATTTAAAAAATTTAATAAATATTTATAAAAAAAAAAAAAAAAAACAGATGCAGAAGTGGCCTTTTCTTTCATTATTTTGCCAGAATGAAAGTTAGGCTCTGTTGCTTTTCAAAGAGGCTGTGATATTTTTTCAAAGCACCAACTAATGTTACCTTATTAAAATCTGATCTACATTGAATTACCATAGATATGAGCAGATAAGCCATATGCTTCTGCATCTGCTCTTATGTATGGATAAAGAGACTGTCCCCTGTAGGGCTTGCAAATTAATACGCACTAAGGTGTCTGCAATGTACATGATATTTCCGGACATTACTATTTGTAGGTAGACAGTGATCAAATTATTGCTTTTATACCACATGCCACTTTTTTTCTGTACTGCAACTGAGTCATGATTACAACCAATGGTACCAATATTAGCAGCTGTAAGTCAAGGACTTTGAGACTTCTTTATGTAGGGAAGGAACAACATGCACATAAACTTTGCACATCAAAATAGTGGTAGAAAAAGTGTTTGCGTGTTGAGTTCCACAGTGCCGCCCCCCAATAAATACACACTTCACACATCAATTTTTGTTTAAGGTTTTTGGCATAATTTTGGCCACAACTTTATTCAAAATACAAAAATTTGTGAGTGGTTGCTTAGGCATTGGTTATGACTATCTGTCCTGGCCCTCAAGGACAGAGCTGGTCCTTCCGGACTCCACCGGAAGCCAGCGTGGGAAACAAGTATTGGATGAGAAAGTGAGGCTGGGAAACAGACCCTCACTTCTCACCCTCATGTTCCGGTGGGGCTTGCACGGCCCAAGTCCGGCTCCACGGACAAGGACGAAAAGAATGGCAAGCCCCTGGATTCCTTTAACGGAATTCCCTTTCCGCATCATTTGGAGGGATAGGCACTTACCCCTCCAAGCACCAATTAACCAATGCCTAACCGCCAACCTTACAAGTTGTGATGATTTGCTACGCAGTAGGCAAAAACCAAGTGGCACCAGCCAATCAGCCAGATGGCAAAATTCCTACCAGGCCCCCGCTCCAAGGCGAACGACCCCATGACAGGCATAGCAAGGTCAAGCGATCAAACTTAGATAAAAAAAAACCCTATTAAAGGGAGGGAGGGCGGGTGATCCGATGCAAAACGGCCAAGAGGACGTCCCCATGTCCGGCCCATCTATTTATAGCTTCTGACTCCTCCTCCGAATTGGTAACAATCAAAATTCCCCAGCAACCCAATTAACCCTTAAGGCTAGGGTTGCTGATCAATTTGCCTAGTCATGGCAGGGCGGCCTGTTCCCCAACTGCAACACGTGCTCTCTGTTAGGGAGAACACGCTTTAGTACCTTAAGAATTATGAATAAAACTCCCTTGTTTCATTTTCAAGTAGAGCTGAAAGAGGTTTTTGTCCAAAATCTGTTTTAGTGTTGCCTAGAATTTTCCAAAATCATGTAATTTTTTTCTGTGTTCTGCCTAATTTTGATATACAGGACTTTGTGCTCACATTAACTGATTTAGTCTATCAGGTTTATTTATTTTAAAGTTAGCCTCATAAACAGACATATTTAATAATACCCAGGATATTGTGGATGTATCTGGAGTCCTCTTTGAAAAACTTTCATGCAATCTTTGAACCTTCTATTTTAGTTTATTTAAATAAAGAACACCAGCACTTCAAGATGAACTGTATCAAATAGAGGTGAAATCTCCCAAAATCTCAATGGGGTGTGACTGCACTAATCAATTTGTACTCTCAGTGGCATGCCCATGGTAAAAGCAGATGAAGTTGGAGACGGTTCATTGAAGAACACCCCACCCCCATGAAAAAAAGGAACTCTGCACCTAAGTCAGGAGACAAATGACAGAGCATTAAGATGTTGCAAAGAAAGGAATCAAATGACTAGAATATATCAGTGTAGCCATACCTACACCTGTTGTCACCAGGCCAGAATTTCTGTATTGGTGGGAGAGAGCACAGCTGACTCATGCTGATCCAAAAGCGTAGCAAGGCCCCATGACCACCCTGTTGCCTAGGGAGTAAATAACTAGACAACACACAGCATATTGGTTTGGGATCAAATAAGGCCACAAGTTTATTGGTTCCAGAAGTGAAGGTTTGGCCATAGGCATTGTGGTAAGCAATGCCGTACGTCACTCCTGCCCATCCGCTGGGAGTGTTTCTAAGGAGGAAGCCAGTGGTGGTGGTGGGGATGCCCTATGACCTACGTCAAATCGGGGCATCCCCCAAGCGGTCCTGTTGGAGGAGTGGTATGTCCCTAGCCCCCATCTGGGCATCGAACAGGAGCCACTCCTGCCAGATCTTTTTAACAGGATACTCTTAACTGTGGATGGGCAGGCAGAGGCTACAACCTCCCCTCCAACCAAGACTAGGCTTACCCAATGCTTATACGCCTTACAAAGATGTGACGATTGCTTTGAAGTAGGCAGAAACCCAAATGGCGGCACCAATTTGCCAGATGGGGAAAATTCCTGCCCAGACTCAGAAATTGGCAACCAACATTGTCCATAGCAAGGTCGTACCATGAGCTAAATCCTAATCTGAGGGAGGGTGGGTGGGAGAACTGGTGCGACAAGCCTCCCCCCGTTTGAGATTTAGCCTTCCACTGGGTACAGGACAATGCACCACAATTCTTCAGTTGGTTCTGCGCCCAGGTGAATGCCCTCTAATTCCTGCCACTGTTGGCCAATTTGGCAGCAGGAAGACAATCTGGCCTGCAATAGGCCAGTTCACAGAGGAGGCCGCCCACCTGAGAAGGGGCGAACAGTCTTCCTAATGCTCCAAATGGGTAGCTACTATTGTAGTGATCTAGAGAAATCAAAGATGGAGGAATGGAAGGTGTGTGGAATCGTAAGTTCTGCTTGTGTAAGTGGGAACCCACAATTGTATATTACCCAAAAAATATGTGCCTGTGAATGTGAAAAGAAAGTATATTTTCAGTGCATAAGTTAGATTGGCAATGATCAGGTTAACACCATAGATAAAACAGAGACTCTGGCTGGCCAGGCAGGCAGGAAGAACAAGTGAGAAATGGCGAAAATTATTTAAGGGAGTTCATGCCCAAAAAAAGGGGAAGTAGGAGAGGAGAAGTCAGTTAGATAAACCAAGTGGAAGCCAACTTAGCAAGAGGCCAGAATATATAAAGGTGAAAATATATGCATGTATAGAGCTATGCTAATTATAGCACAAGGTTTGCACAGATATATATATATAACTGTGAGTGGCTATATAAAAGTTAGTGACTTTATACCTGAAGAGTTCAAAACAATCTGCATTATTGAAACTGAAGTGAATTTAAATTGAAAACAGCAAAACATTAATGGAAAAATGGAAATCTGTCCATCCCTACCCTAAATATAATAATATATAAAAATAGGCATTGTTTACTTTATCAGATACCGGCATCATCTCTACTGGCCTTCTTGCCATTAAGTAGTGATAAGTAACAGAATCCAATTATAGGCCATTGACCCTTCTGAACTGCATCTGCATGTAATTAATGGAAGTATTATAAACCACATGCTTCATCCACTGTTCTATTTTTTAAAAAGCTAAAGGACTATGAAATAAATGCACACTGAGCATATGTATCATCATAACCAGAAGTAAAGAATCTTACTCATCAGATAACATCATTAACAAGAGACTGCTACAAAAGTCACACCACATTGCCCTGCTCACAAAGTGCAGACGCTCCTTGCCTTCATTTACATTTACATGTAATCTGACCAGATCCCTCGCAAAGTGGTGCAGGGCTAGCTCAGGGAGAGCAGTGTGAGCAGCACTCAGAGCAACCACCCTGGCAGCCCCCCAAGCTATGCCTCCACAGATGACACCACAGATAAAATGCTCATATCACCTCCAATGCAGCCAGCTCGGATAATCAGTTTCCAGTCACCATACGCATGGGAATCAAATACAGAGAAATAAAGTGAAGGGATAGGGTATGGCAGAGCTCAGGTGATCGGTGACAGATGGCCCACTTGGCACTTCATATTTAGTCATTTAACAGAGAACTTAAGCCTCTCAAAATGATCCAGAAGAAATCTGGAAGTGAAGCAAATTTTTTGTGAACAGTGAACTGTGCTCTATTGCCAAGGATAAGTTTTGAGAGCTGTATCTTGGAGTCCATATTTGAACACAATGCCAGGCCTTGCTATCATTCTTGTGTTCCTGGTGAGATGCAGAAACCTAGTAATCCCAAGGTCTTTTCAGAGGATGGGACAGCAGGATTTTAAAATATGTGACTAAATCATACAATGATAGAAATAGAGAACTGTAGAGTGAGAAGGGACCATGAAGCTCTAGTCCAACCCCTGCAATGCAGGAATCTAAATGAATGCAGACGTGTCAAGTGCTCTGCCTGCTTGTTTGTTTTATTGCTATGATTGGGGAAATGAATGAATTAATTATATTTCAGCCATCTTTACTTACTTTTGGCCACTCTGGTCTTATCCTGTTTTATTAACATATGACAGAATATTTTTTTATAACTAAACTGTGAAAAGTAAGGGAGAATCAACTTGGTTGTTAAATTTCTTCAGGTGTGCTCTCTGCAAAGAGATATCCCAACTGGGGGAAACCTTTACAGCTTTGGGAAAATCTGCAGAACTCTTGCTTTATTGGGAGTCTTTTGCATTCCAGCATAAAGGCTTTTCAGCCACGTAGGAGGCCTAACCTCTGTCATGTCTGATTCAGCCTTGAGAAGTCTTTGGAAATGGTAAAGAAGAGGTGACATTTGCCCCTTGCAATTCAGGGAAGGAGAAAACCCTTATGTGTGAGGGATCTTCATGCTGGTGTCACATTGCTCCCTACAAGAGGGTATGGATGAATGTACCTGCCTCTTGAGAAAGGCCTTGAGATTGTAGGGATCATCAAGAACTGAGAAGCCAGCAATATGTGTACTAATACATGCAAGCATTCAACAGAGTTTTTTGGACCAATATGTTTCCCCAATATTTTATTTATCTTTCCAGAACAGATTTTACAACAGCTGAAGGCAAGCACTGTACCATTTTGAAAACAAACGAAATACAAAATCATAGAAATCTCTTACATGTCTGCAAAACTTACATGTCTGCTATCAAAGTATGTTGGGGTGTGCCCTCGCATGTCAAACTGTTTAACAATGCACTTTACAAGGTCTCTAGATTTCTCCCTGAGCAGATGTGTTTTTCCCAACTCTAAGTATCGCTGATAGATACAATATACTTGCCATTATGAATAAGATAAAAAGCAGCTGCTCTGCAAGTATTCATTTTCCAAATATATACAGTTCAGTCCACTGATGATAATTAACTGCTAAAAGGGAATGTGGTGAGCGGATCTCAAGATAAATTGCTTTGGCTGATCATTAATTTATAACAGCCCTTTTCAAACTCCAGAAGTAGCTACAAGAGTCATATAACAAGCAAGCGTAAATATTCTGATCTAAACAACAGCAGCAGGTTAAACATCTCCACGGGGCTAACTTAGCTGAATTGAAATGTCTGATCTCAATTGCCTGTTGCTGTATTATGCTTTTCACTGGCTGGCATAAGGAAACTTCGCTCCCTGACAAAAGACAAAACATTTCTGCCAGCCGAGGTGACATTGTGCTCATTCAATAATGATACAAGGCCCAGAGGTCCTCCAGCAAGATAGATAACAAAGAAAACCCTCATTAGCTAACTGCAGAAGAATGAAGGTCAACCCACAGAGAGAATTTCATGCTTACATGTCAGTTGGAACATTTGTTCTTCATTAATTCTTTAAACCTAAGCTGGGATATCATCTCATAGCATTTTAATACGCTGTCCTCTGTCAGAAATCTCTCTCAGGGTGTTGTTTTCTTTGTACTCTACTTAAGAGGCCATTTCTATAAGCACTTGACTCCACATCATTGGGCACTAATAATGTTTTAGGATTGTTACATGATTGGATTTAATGTGGGCAATAACAGTTTGGAATTTCAAGATAGGATATACTGCTGCAGTCCTCATTTCAAGGAGCTTGTTATGTGGCTACATAAAAAACCTCAGCTCCACACAGGGTTATGTTTGCATAATGGCAAAGTACTAGGCTGGGTAGAGATTTTTTTTAAGTGCATACCTAGGGGTGAATCTAAGATGTCAACCTCCACTCTCTCACACAAAACTATAGTGTATTATATAATTTAGTGCCAGTCAACCTGGACAAGCAAATAGGCATTCCTTCAAGTGGCTTTGGTCTGCAAGCTTTGTCTGCACCTGTGCTGATGTCTCCATGTCCTCTGAGACACAGGCAGTGTCAATGCTAGCTCAGCATCCATTTTACTCTCAGTCCAATTTACTCTCAGTCACTTTCCCAGAAGGAGGAGGCTCCTCACTGACAGGAGATAGCTTCACACCAGGAGTTACCTGACTAGAGTGTTCAATGGGTGGAGCACTCCTCTGCCAGTCAATTTGGTCCACCCCCTGGATCTAGCTCTCCATTCCTTAGACTACTGGCCTTCTCCCTGGGACCAGATATTTGGCGTCCTGATATCCCCTCCCCTATCCTGCTAGGATGCTCTTTGTGGTAGTCCTGCTCCAACTCCCCCCATAACAATTCCATGGTACTCATGACATCCTGTAGAAAGCAGTGGAGACTGTACAAATGTAGTACAGTGGTACTTCGGGTTACATACGCTTCAGGTTACATATGCTTCAGGTTACATACGCTTCAGGTTACAGACTCCGCTAACCCAGAAATAGTGCTTCAGGTTAAGAACTTTGCTTCAGGATGAGAACATAAATCGTGCTCCGGCAGCGCGGCAGCAGTAGGAGGCCCCATTAGCTAAAGTGGTGCTTCAGGTTAAGAACAGTTTCAGGTTAAGTACAGACCTCCGGAACGAATTAAGTACTTAACCCGAGGTACTACTGTACACTTGCAAAGTTTGCAGGACAACCTTAGCAGATAACTTTCTCAGAAAGAGTGGCTGCTCAATATAGTAGCTAACATTCTGCTTTTATCTCAGAAAAATGCTCTCCAAGACCTCTTTAGTTCAGTATTGTGGGAAAATCCGCGCTCTATGAATAAAGTCAAAATTCCCTGGCAATATAACACCCCTGTGAATTTTTTTTGGAAAATGAGAAAACAGACTCTCTCACACACATTCCTCCCAAGCAGCAAAATTGCTACACATACCTTCTGCTCAACCCCACGGTTTGCGTTTCCAGGTTTTGTTTCTTAAGTGCAGTGTAGAGTGTGTTAATGACTGGGGAAAACACCCAGTATATTTTCTAAGCTATATTTGAAAAGAGAAACTGTCCAACTTTACAGCTGCCTTGGCCTTGAGTTTATATAAAGGCTTATGCCCATTTTCCTATATACTGTACAAGAAACAAAATCCTTGCCAGCCACACTACCCATTTTCGAAGTGCTAACCACTTAGAAACTAGCATCTCCCCATGTCTCAGTAATTTCTTCTCTGACTTTTGCTCATTTATTTATTTGATAACAAGCAAAAAGCTCTGAGAGTGAATAAGCAATTACCCAAAACCATCCTTTGGGATCTTTCCGAAATTGGAGAACAAGATGCTTCCGAGCGCGAGTCCCATCCCTCCACATCTACCGTAATTCCCTGATAGGAAACTTAATAGTCTTAAAAGCCGATAACATACCATAGTGACTTAGGGTTATCTAGGCACATGAACCATTTCAATACTTCCTGGATCAAAATTACTGATATACCTTTATTGTTATTACAGGAAAAATGGCTCTTGATTAAAACTATGCAATACGATTATATATCACCGTAAAGTAGCATACAATTCATCATACTACAGGGCAGGAAATTCAGAAGTGGTTTGCAAGTTTTAAATGCAAAGCTGGGTCAAATCACAACAAATGCAACTCCACTAAGACTTTTCACAAACCAAATTCACATATTCCATGTCAACTTGGATGAAATTGAAGACTCCCTTGGCTGTTCTAAGTAAAGTTAAGGGATGTGAAACAACACAGGCTAAATTTGCGATATATCTAAACCACCTACTGACAATTGCCCTACTGTTCCTTCTGAAGTTATAGCAGTTCACATGTGGAAATTAGTAACCTGCTCTATTAATTCAAAGTGTACAAGATGTCAAGGAAGAGATATAAAGATGCTGCAACACAATTGACACAGCACCTCCCAAGGAATACTGCAGCATCTGGGGTTGTGGAATGTTCCAGGTATGTGTCAATATTCTCCACAGAACAAAATAAACCCATGAACCACCATGAGTATTTACTTCCCATTCCATCCCTCAAGTGTTGCCCGTCTACAAACTGCAGATGTATTCTGCTCATCCAAAGCAATGCATGAGTGAACATCCCTTTCTAGACTTAATTAAACTTAACCACTTAATGGGATGGAAAGTTGAATGGTGCAGTTGGGTGATTTTAGAGTCTACATTCAATGGTCTTTAGATGGCAGTGTGCAAGGTTGCCTTCACATTTTCATGGGCCCTTGGACAACACAGCTAGCCTTGCCTTTGGCAGTGCCATGCAAACTGTAGTTTTAGGTGTAGTGGCTTCAATGCTGACCTATGACTAGAAAAACCAAGGTTCACATTGGCACTTAACAATGGCACTCAGCGGCTGACCTTGAGCCAATCTCTCTCTCTCTCTCTCTCTCTCTCTCTCTCTCTCTCTCTCTCTCTGCCTAACCTACCTCACAGGGTAGTCTTAGAGATTCTGCTTTGAGTCTTCCAAGAAAAGAACTTGGAGGGGAGAAGGGCGATGTAGTGGGGAAATTCAGCAGTGTTGTTTCATGTTTGAACCATTATGAAGCTCTGCCTACACACATAGAATGCCTTTTTCCTATTATTGACCAGGTTGTCTTCAGTTTTGAAATAACTGGGTAAATGAAGAAAGGCTTAGTAAGTCTCTCTGGGCTGGGGTCTGCTTCCAGTGCCTGCAAGGTGAATTCCCCCTTGTAGACAGGATGGTAGGCAGCAGAGGGAATTAGTCTCAGCTACTGGTCTGTCTCTAAATGGCAATATAAATGATTCCCTATGACCAGCATAAGTTTCCCATATGAACTTTCACCCTAGGATGACAATGACAGTAGACAGTTTATGTTGATTTCTTCCCCTAATAAATGTTGGTGGGTGGGAGTGGAATTCAGGAAAGCATAATTTATTTATTGTTTTGCAAAGAATCTTCACTCTGGCTATCTAGCTTACCTGCTTGGTTCCCTCGCCCCATCCCATTCATCAATCTAAGTCTATTTACTGAGAAATCAACAAGGCACTAGAGCCGCTAACTAATTCCTTGTGCTTGGTTTTCAATCTACATTACATTCATGTATCCTAGATGCTGATGGTTTTAGTTGTTGTTGTTTCCAGCCTTAGGAAATGAATCTCAGTGTGAAAAATGAAGATTAATATGCTTTATAATCACTCTGTTCTGCTAAAGCCAATTTGAAAATAAGGGAATAGGGATTCATTATGAAAACAACTTTGGATAAAAATAGTCATTGTGCATAATTGTAAGTGCCTAAATAAAATTGTGGCTTTATTTGATATTGTGCACATAAAAAGCATCATAGCAACATGCTCAGTGGCTTTTCTTTTTCAAATTGGCAACTATAGTATTCATTCTGCTAGCAGTTTGCTGTGTTGCATTCAGAGTATGTTAAAAAATAAATGGCATTCTGAACTCTTGCTTTGCTTGGAGGGGGATACTTCTAAGGACAATTACATTAATAAATTAGAACTATTATTCAAAGATTCACTTCCACTTTATTGGTATAATACCAAGTGTTTTTTTCTGCAGAAACATAATGTCTGGGGGGCAGAGGGACAATTATGCAGAGGCAATTGCATCAATGATACCACAGACCATTCAGTGGTGGCGAATGAGATCTACCTACCTACCTACCTATCACATTTATATCCCACCTTTTTCTCCAAGGTGGAATCCATGGTTGCCATTTATTCCCCAACAACCCTTTGAGGTAGGTGAGGCCAAGAGGGAGGGACTGGCCCAAGTTCACCCACTGAGAGCTTCATGACTGAGTAGTGATTTGAATCCTGCTCTCTCAGGTCAAGTTGACACTCTGACTACCACACCACACGGGCTCTGTTATACTGAGTCACACCTAGTGGTTCATCTAGCTGACTGGCAGTGCTCCACAGGGTTTCAAACAGGGGGTCTCTCCCAGCCCTGCCTGAACATGCCATCGGGGATTGAACTATTGAAGATATTTTGGCATCTAAAGCAGAAAACCCCACAAGCACCTCTCCCTATCCCTGGTGGTAAAAAACACATTAATAATAACAATATATTACCCTTGCATGGCACCCCAAACCTGAGCCACCTGTCTCATGCTGCCTAAAGGTTGTGTGTCGGGGTCCCCAAGACACCCCCAATAAAACACAATTGACACATCATTTTTGTTTAAGGTTTTTTGGCATAATTTTGGCCACAACTTTATTAAAATTACAAGCAATGTGAGTGGTTGCTTAGGCATTGGTTGTGACTATCTGACTCTGCACGGGGACAGTCTGAAATTCGCACGCCTGCAAAGTCAGAAAAACATAAGACACCCCGGGGACAGAGACAGGACTGGGAACCATGCCTCACCTCTCCCCAAATGCTCCCAGGGGCTCTTGCATGGCCCTAGCCCCTTGACACGGTTCAGACAAAAGCATGGCGAGCCCCTGGGTTCCTTTAATGGAAAACCCTTGCAGCAGCAGCACTTTGGAGGGGCAGGTAGAGCAAAATCCATACAATCCTCCACCAACAAATTCCAAAACCAATGCCTAACCACAACCTTACAAGTTGTGACGATTTGCTACGCAGTAGGCAAAAATCAAATGGCACCAGCCAATCAGCCAAATGGACAAAATTCCTACTGGGCCCCTGCCCCAAGAGCAGACGACCCCATGACAGGCATAGCAATGTCAAGTGAACAACCTGAAAACAGGGAGGGAGGGCGGGTGTTCCACTGCGCGCAGCGAAAAGAGGAAGCTCAACGCTGCACGCAGGGTATTTAAGAGCTATGGCTGTCAATCACAAAATAGCAACATTTAAATCTCCCCAGCAACAGGCAGCTACAGTTAATGGTGGCCAAACTCTCTCCGCCCAGCAACAGTGGGTGTCTTGCCAGCTCCCACTGCAACACATGCTCTCCATGAAGGAGAACACGCTTTCCCTACTGGATGTAAACTGTTTGGTGAGTAAGGTTTGTCAGCACTGGAGTTTACCGTACCGCTCACAAACATGTATTTTCCTTACACCAAAATATTGCCTTGAATGGCTATTAATTTTGTCATGAATTACAATTGAGTCAACTCTTTAAAACACACTTAGAAATAGCAACTATTATTTCCAGAGGTGTTTCCACCATGAATCTCTGTCCAGTTAGATTAGTTATTTTACTCAAGGGCATGTCCATCTATTTTTCTCATTTTATCAGGTCACAGATCGTAGAGTTCATACATACACATCCCATTTCCAGTAACAGTTCCACACCATTGCTTAGGATGCAACAAAGTGATGGCTCTGTGAAAAGCCCTCCATTACAGCTCTGTCAGAGTCGGAGTTTAGCATTGATCCAGTGGCATCTGCCTTCTCAGTGATACCAAGTCAATACATTTCCATCCTCCAGTTTTTTTCTGCTTTAATTTAAAGCTTGTAAGCATAGCTGTTGGCATACAGTTAAGGGATGCATGCCTCTATCTCTTGACAAGTCTTGGCGGATCCAGTTAACATAGGTATGTCTTTGTAAGGAGGTAGGAATATAATCTCTCTTTATACTCCTGCTTTCAAGATGTTTCACCTAATTTTGCCTGCTTAAAAATAGCAACAGACGATTGCTACCCGCACACCATTTCCTATAATTTAGATAGCTTTGATTACAAGCCTGTGCAACACATGAATATTTTACTATTTACAGCATCTGGCATTTGCAACACATTTCTTCCTAATTTATGTCACATGAACTGGTTTCATCTCTCACAATCTTTCATGATGTATGAGCTACCTTGTTCAGTAATGAAAATGGGTTTGTGCAGTTTCATAACAGAAAGCAAGATGTATCAAAGTTGCCTTGTGACTAAATGCTCGCACTTCTAGAGTTCTTAATAACCCTGCATTCCAGAATCTTCTCATAGAATTGTAGCATTGGAAAGGATCCTGATGGTTATCGAGTCCAACTCCCTGCAACTCAGGAATCTTTTTGCCCAGTGTGGAGCTCGGATCCATGACCCTGAGATTAAGAGTCTGGTACTCTATGGACTGAGCAATCCACTACTGGTAAATTACATTGGATCAGATTTCAGCAAATTACATTGAAACAGTTTCCAGAGGTTCAAAGAGCAGAGCTGCGTGAAAGCCCCTTTTCAAACAGCCTTGTGGTACTCTTTGAAGCTCCAAAGACTGCAGATTTAAACAGTAGGGCAGGGCTGTCTGCAAAAGCACTTTCAAACAGGCCCACACTGTGCTTTGTCTGCCTGCACCTGTCCCTGGCAGGGAACTGGCATACTAAATCAGTGCAAAATAAAATGCCGCCCCATCAGCTGGCATCAGAGTGATATCAGCTGATTGGCAAGTATGTGCCGTCATTGTTTATATAACTCAGTGGGCCAAATTTGACCTCTTGGGAGTGCCAGTATTAGTCCTTAGACTGGACATTCCCCACCCCTGACAAAGTATTTGTAGAACTTTGCTATAAGCAAAAAGGCACACCACTAGTTTAAACTTTGGGCTGTAAAACAGACTTCCAATAGCGCAAACAACTATCATCTGTCAACTTTACCATTTTTATTCACCATTATCCAGTGTACTCCATGCCCAAACAAAACAAATGCCACAAGAGACAAATTTCTGCATTAAGGAAAGTAGAATTCTGGGACTTGTATAAATTATGCAAATAAATCACATTTGCATATTTTTATTTTGCATAATGTATTCTGCTTCTAATAGTCATGGGGATAGCAAAGCTCTTCACAGGACACTGAATCTTGTCCCTTGAACATTTGAAGCCTTATTTATTCATTTAATCTAAGCTTGTCCACACACTCTTTAAACTTCTCCACGGAATAATAAGGGTTAGCAAAAATTCCATATGAAAAGAGAAAGTTCTAGGAAACATGTTTTGTTTTTCTACCTTGCATAGAATCGGGAAATACACACAGTTCTGCCTGTATCTCACAATAAAGCTATTAACTTAATTATCACAATATATATACAGTATACACAGATTCTTTCTGTCTCTCTTAACAACATGCACACATGGTTACAAGTTAGCAGCCCCTTGAAATTTCCAGTTGCACAAAACTTTGTACAAAATCAGTGTTTGCAGGAAAGGAATATAGACTCTGAAGCATTAGAAAAGAATTCAGACCATGAGGGTCCTTAGACAAGGCGTGTGTAAACCTGGAATGTTGTTTTGAAGCTAACTCAAAAGAATGCCGTGGAAGCTTTTATTACACATCTTCATGTATGCTGAATAATTTCATTTGTCACTGCATAGAAAGATTTGTATTTACTGAGGAGTCATAGTTGTGTAGCTTTACAAAATCTACTGATTTCATAAAATTCTTACGATTTACTAAATTTCAAACATATTAACTATATTCCAGATTATCCAATACAATATCACATTCATAACAGGAGCGACCTCTATAAAAATACTTGAGGTATTTCCAACATGTCAAGAGCCCAGACCTCCAGGTGATTTACTGGCAAAGCCTTATCCCTATTGTATGTGCATAGGGACATGGGCTAAAAGGTGATATCTATGTCTCTATTCCCATACTGTTTTAGGGTATACAAAAGGCAGGGCTCTAAAATTTAACCTGTAGCATGTGGAGCAGGCCTTGGAGAGCATGGCTGATACAAACTTTCCCTGGCTTGTTGTCCTTAAAGTATTCCCCACCCCATTAGGCTAACCCGAAAGTGTCCCCTCTTGCACCATTATCACAAGCAATTGAAGGATGAAGTTAAACTTCCTTTGTTTCTGAATTTGGGTGCAAAGCTTGATTAGAAAACTAAATGGGCTTGGGCAGCATGCTCACAGTCCTGAAAATATTTTGAGGACCACTCTACACATTACCTGAAAGTAAGAGTATACAGCACTTATATCTTCTACACACAAGGGCAGAAGCTTGGGAATTCATTGACAAACGAGGAGAAAATGTGAGTGTCACACAAGGAAATGAAAACAACATCATCACTGAATGATTAAAAAAATACACCACAAAAACAAATGGATAACGAGAAATACAAAAGAGATGACGGAGGTGGCCATGAGGATAGAAAGAAATGGAAAGAAACCTAAGTAACTCATTATGTGGGGATAAAAAAGGTTCTGTATTTCTCAAGAGGGTCAGCCCAAGAGATGGGAAAGACTACAGAAGCATTAAGCTGAGCTGAAAATAGTGAAGAAGAAAAGGGTGGTGTTCCCAGAGCACAGAGATGAATAAATATAGCTCCAAAGACGAGAGAAAATGTGCTGTTTTATGGATATCTGCTCAAAACTGGGAGAAGCACTGAACTATTTATAGTATTAAAATGGATCTATTATAAATAGTTCAAAGTCTTTTCTGGTAAATCTCTTGAATATCATTTGGGGCACTCAGCACCTTTGTTGTAGATATGGCTGTCCATAAAATTCAAGAGTATTATGTGCTTGATGTATATGATTTAGTGCCTTTCAAAGAAATCTTTATCTTCAGATAGCATACATAAAGACTCAAATATTACAATACTATATTTTTAAAGCATCTTGTCAGGGCCAGCCCTGTTATTAGACACAATGATTCAGCTGCCTCAGGTAGCAGGTGGTGGGGGCTGAAAGTGGTGGAGAAGTGTTGAATGACAGAGCTGTGTGTGCCACACCTAATCTGCCCCTTTGCCCCCTAAGCTAACCTGGCACCCTCAGTGCTGGATGCTCTACGATTCAATTAGCTGCCCAACTGGCTCCTGTACAGGAAATTGGAGAAATGACATCTTGCCCTTCACTTCAGGCAGCAATATTTCTTGGCTTGGTCTGATCCACCCTACATCTCAATCATGGAAACATTCAGTTGGAGGTGGGCTCAGTGGCACTTACTTCCAGGAAACTGCTTAGAACCATTGCTTTAGTGTTCTAGTTGCAGTAGAGGTGACCAGGAAAAGGTCCTCCTCTATACTCATCCCAGTTCCCTAGAACTCCCTCCAATATGACATTTTGGCTGAGGGCAAAGATCACTCTTTGTAGAAGACCTTTTGGCCTGTAACAACATTTTCAATAGCTAGCTGAGATGGTTTTATGCTTCTGTGCTGAAGTACAGTTCACAATTATTGCTTTGTTTTCTGATGCTACTTTTACTTTTACGTTTCCGAGCACAATTCAAAGTGTTGGTGCTGACCTTTAAAGCCCTAAACGCCATCGGCCCAGTATACCTGAAGGAGCGTCTCCACCCCCATCATTCTGCCCGGACGCTGAGGTCCAGCGCCGAGGGCCTTCTGGCGGTTCCCTCATTGCGAGAAGCAAAGCTACAGGGAACCAGGCAGAGGGCCTTCTTGGTAGTGGCGCCCGCCCTGTGGAACACCCTCCCATCAGATGTCAAAGCGATAAATAACTACCTGACATTCAGAAGACATCTTAAGGCAGCCCTGTTCAGGGAAGTTTTTAATGTGTGATATTTTAGTGTATTTTTGGTTTCTATGGAAGCCGCCCAGAGTGGCTGGGGAAACCCAGCCAGATGGGCGGGGTAATAATAAATTATTATTATTATTATTATTATTATTATTATTATTATTATTATTACAGATCTATACTGTGATAGATTACATTTTATCCTTCTGTTTTATGCTGCTTCTACTTGGTAACTGGAATTTTTAATGTTTCTTGCTTGGATAGCATGGTTGTGTGATGCCCTGAACTATTCTTTAGGAAAGGTAGGGTGTAAATCCTAAAGCGAGTCAATAATTATCATACAAACATAGGAGCCGCCCAGAGCGACTGGGGCAACCCAGTCAGATGGGTGGAATATCATCATCATCATCATCATCATCATCATCATCATCATCGTCAGTCAGGCCAATGCCCTACCTAGCTCAGTACTGCCTCTAGTAGTGACTCTCTAAGGTAGTGAGTCTTTTCTAGTCCTATCTGGATATGCCAGGGACTGACATGGGGCCTTTTGCATTCAAAGCAGATGAACTGCCATTGAGCCTTCTGATCATAGTTGGAATAGTAGTCTTGCAGGTATCAATGGTAATAAATACCTGCTCAACTGAGCCTTCAAAAAGGAAAGACCTAGAAATTTCTTAATAGTGCTTTGTCACTTCAGAGTAAGGTTGTGATATTTCAAAAAGTGAAAATCCGGACCGTTGTTTTGAGCTATTTTTAAGGAAATTTGCCAAAAGATTCCTGTCTGAAAACCTGGAGAGATGCTTCCAGATGGCATGGACAACATGTATTTAGTTGGACCAATGGCCCGGCTCAGTATACCTGGAAGTCAACAATGAGAAAACAATGCCATCTGGAATTTCTGTGAAATGAGAAAGAGTAAGTGGAAATTCCAGAGAAAAAGTGCTGGTGTAGAATCACCCTTTGTTTGGTTTCATACAATAACAGAAGTGGTTTTCATGAGTTATTTTTAGTAGTAGTACCAGAGATCTGGAAAGGGTTTCATCCAATTCCTGCCACATCTATGTGCCTTGATTAGGCCATAAAACATTTTTACATCAGTGTGTGTTCTCAGATTGTTGTTGTTTTGTTTTTTTTGTAGCTCTGCTCATGAACTAGTCTGAATTTCATATTATATGTAACACACACATTTGCTGATTTGTATAGTGGCATCTCTAAACATTTTAGCTGTCACATTTTACATAATATACACATTGTATATCCTATCATTAGCCTGATCGATGGAGAAGCAGCATATGTTGCCAAAAAGATAGGGGAATAATACAGCATAGTGTTTCCTTCTATATAAACTGGGAAGCACAAAGTGCTGCCAATACATAAATAAATAAAATAAATAAAGGCTAATGACTGCACTATAAATCCATAGTGCTGTTTTCAGGTTCCTGTCCACTTCATGAATAGTGGTTTATATTAATACTAGCGACTCACTTCAACAGGTGACATTTTTATCCCCTCAGGCTGTCCATTATCCAAATGATGGGCCATCTGGAAAGGGATTCTGTTCACTGAAAAACGTGACAGGGCTGATGGTTTTTTAACTGCTAGTCATCTATGATTGCTAGTAAGCGCTGGAAATTAGCATTGATCCCCAAAATGGAAGAGGCTGGAGAATACTTAAGACAAGGCTTGCGGAAACACCTTCATGGCAGATGTGCCAGCTAATTAATAGTTGTCGTTGGTAACTTTCCTTCATGATTTGTAAATTAATACCATTTCTGTTTTCTAAAACAAACAAACAAACATGAATACAGCTGGGAAAGCAGTTTGTAAAGGCGACCACAGAAAGTGCAAATTGGAAAGTGAGGTGAAAATCACTCACTCCTGTTTGCTTGCAAACTAGCATTACTATATAACATCAGCAAATCAACTAATTTGACACCAACAACAATGGCTGCAATCAGTTAATTTGTCAACACACAATGCTGGGACATCAGAAACAAATATTGACAGAAAGCAAAAATAAAATAAAAGAAGTATTCCTAGCATTTATTTGGAAATGTGTGCAGATTGTTTTTAAAAATAAGACATAATACAGTGGTACCTCGGGTTAAGTACTTAATTCGTTCTGGAGGTCCGTTCTTAACCTGAAACTGTTCTTAACCTGAAGCACCACTTTAGCTAATGGGGCCTCCTGCTGCTGCCGCCCCGCCGGAGCCTGATTTCTGTTCTTATCCTGAAGCAAAGTTCTTAACCTGAAGCACTATTTCTGGGTTAGTGGAGTGTGTAACCTGAAGCGTATGTAACCTGAATTGTATGTAAACCAAGCTACCACTGTAGTATACTATTTGCCTCTTCGAACATACCTTTGTTCTTGGCTGCCACCAGAAATAATTTAATATCCTGTTCCCTAACTCAAGGACTACTGAAGTGTGAGACTGAGGAGAACTTACTGCACTGACTGAGAGCCACTTTTCTGCTACCATCTTCCAACTATGCTCAATCTATGTGACTGGCAGGGAACCTGTGGCTTTCACTCCCATCAGCCCCGGCCTGGATGGGGAATGTCGAGGTATGATGGGAATTGTAGTCCAACAAGGTCTGCAAGGCCTCAGGTTCCCCATCCTACGTCTTTGGTACAAGGCATGGAAATTGAGTTGGTGTGTGTGACTTTTTGCCCCTGCCTTAGTTTTTTAGATGAATTCTGGTGTCCTTTAAAAGATTTGGAAAATAACATTGTGAACCCTTATCAAGCCAAGATTGTGTGTACAAAAGTTTCCTGGCTCCTCTTACCTTGCCATCAGAAGACACACATAAAAGTAACTTGCAAGTTTCACAGTCTACCTTGTTGCTTTCTGTATTCTTTTCCATAAGGCTTCCTTCATGCCAGAACACACAGCATGGAACAAACATGTTTTTCACTCATCCCTAGGATCATACTGTGTTCCTTTTTAAAAATGCACATGCTGAGTCTCTTCACAAAACTTCAGCCTACCTGAATTACCTAAATAATTTAACCCCCCTTCCTTCTTTGGTGAGCTCACCTGCACATTAATATAATTATTGCCCCATCCATGGAACTAATGGGGCTTTTGTTCTGGTTACTGGCCCAGCGTAGTGAATGTTGCCAACCCAAGGCAACTTCCTTTAGTTATAAATGAGCAGGTGCTTTGCTCTAGGGTTCTCAATATTGTAAAATGGTATGATTGTAAGGAATGTCACTGTATGTTACTAGGTCCAGAATACCTCAGGAGGTGGTGTGCTCTCCTTCATTTGGAGTTTTTAAGCAGAGGTTGGATGGCCATCTGTCATGGGTGCTTTATTTGAGATTCCTGCATTGGAAGGAGCTGGAGTAGATGACCCTTGGGATCCTTTCGAACTCTACACACCTCTATGATTCTTATTTACCTACCAGTGATCCTTTAAAGCAAGGGTAGGGATCAGGTTGAAGAAGAAGAAGAAGAGTTTGGATTTGATATCCCGCTTTATCACTACCCAAAGGAGTCTCAAAGAGGCTAACATTCTCCTTTCCCTTCCTCCGCCACAACAAACACTCTGTGAGGTGAGTGAGGCTGACAGACTTCAGAGAAGTGTAACTAGCCCAAGGTCACCCAGCAGCTGCATATGGAGGAGCGGAGACGCGAACCCAGTTCACCAGATTACGAGACTACTGCTCTTAAGCACTACACCACGGCTGCATTCCAGATGGTGAACCTTCTGGAGTCCATGGTGGGCAGGTGCCAGAGGTTGGAGTAATGATGTGACTCTTACCTTTACCCCACACATCTCTATCCAGACAAACAAGAAACGCTATCACTGTTCAAGAGACATTCTAATCAGAAAAACATTTGGAGAGAATGTGGGTCAGGAATGAGGAGGGAAAGAACCCAAAGGACCAACAGAGAGGTTAGAGAACCACATCCTACAATTCTCCAACCTGATTTAAGGGGAACCAGTATAAACAACCATTACACTATTAAGGGTCACTGAGCAGTTAAATGTCCTCAGCAGCCATTTAAAAGGAACAGTAGAACTGTTGAAGTAGCCAACATTACACTCTTTCAATCTTTAGCTCTTAAAGATCTCTTCTAAAAGATCTCAGCATGAGGTGTGAAATCCCTTTAATTATTCTGTGCTTACTGGTTCTTCTAAATGTGCTTGTATGTGGCATAATGGAAACACAGCCACTCAAGGCATATTCTGAATAGCAGGATTCTGCATGTTTGTTCTACTAGATGGGTTGAATTCACCCATATTTTCCCCTTTCTTTCCAGACAAAAATGATACTATCAGCTGGCCTGCTTGAAGAACATTGAAAGGAGTTCACAGTAGGAGAAAGGTGTGAATAATTCAATATAGGAAACACATTGAATCAATTGGTTGTGTGAAGATGGGGCGGGAGGAGGAAGGGAATATTGCGAAAGCCAGAGCTTTCAAAACTTGCCAACAAATAAAATGAAGGACTTTGTCACACCACAAGACACAAAGCAGTCTTAATTTTTAAAGCATAGCTCTGAAGCACAGAACAATCAAATTATTTGATTGCTTGTCTAACATGAAGGCAGCATTATCAACGGACATTCTGCAGCTGTGAGATAAGATTGCAGGAAAGCAATCCTGCAAAACTACTTTTCCGTGCAACTGACTATGATTTGGTGATTTGGACATTTCAGATTTAATAAAAAGGACTATTTAAATATATATTTTAAAAAATCTTCAGACCAAGGGGATGTATTTACATTGTAGCAGGTGTGCGTGTATTTCATTATTAAAAGTCCTCTTTTCAAAATGAAGCGACCGAATTAAGCATTTGAAATTACTTTTAAATTAAGGCACACACAGCTGGTGCAAATAAAAGAGGACCTCCTAAAGTGCTCTCTTCTGATTGGGATAGTGAGTAGCCAGCAGAGCATGTTACTTGTTTTCCCCCCACCATGGTTGATTTGAATGGCACTGTAACAAAAATATTTAAAATGATTTCTGGTCCTCCCTGATATCACAAATCTTCACACACACAGAGCTACAGGAATAATCAAAGATCCATTTGAATGATGGCTCATTACAGACACAAAAACATTGCAGGTACCAGCCAAGCTTGTGTATGCAGGGCTGCAACATTCCCAACCCCCCAGTAGTTTCTTTATCTGTGAACCATGATGATTCCATATTGAGGCCAAACATTGCCTTGGAGAATCACAGGATGCTCCCACCAGCAAAACAAGAGGAGGTGTGATTGTTTTCTCTCTTCCCCCAATAGCCCTCTGTGCCCCTTAAGTATCTACTCTGTAACTTTCTGGAATGGGACCTCCTGGAAGCACCAATCCTGGTAGCACCCCTACAGTAAGCTTATTCTGTGGCAGGGAGCAGGCAACAGACATCCCAGTACTTTTCCATCTAGGTCAGGGGAGAAACGTCATATCAGCCTAGACAGATTCCTAACTGTCCTCTCTCCCTGGCAAGTTTGCTGGGGAGACACAGGTTGCTGAATTTGGAGATAGAGTACCCTTTGGACCCCTCTGGCAACTTAGCATGCATGGGGACAATGATTCATCAAAGGACATAAATTTTCTTTCACAGGAGCATTGAAAGGAAAAGCACCAGGTCAGCTGGCTAATGTGATTACCATCTTATTTTCTCCAAGTGCCTCTGGCCCAGAAGCATTTTGAGGGGTGAGGAAGGAGATATCTCAGCTGTTGCATCTGCCTGGCCTAGATCGTTAATATATTGAATTAAAAAGTAATAACAATAATCCTGGTGTCAGCCCTGGTGGACCCCTATGGAACCCATGGACCCTAGCGTTATGCCCTGGCGTTCTGGGTGATGGCACTGGGCCTGCTCCTCTTGAAAGGTTTTGCAGACAGGCATCCTTCTGTCTCTGTAGTTTGTATTCTGATAAAAGCCATTTCATCTTCAAATACCTCTAGCAGGGCTACAGGTTCCCCACCTCTTGTCTAGCATGTGGGTTTCCTATTTGGACAGAGACCAAAAGTAAACAAAAATGTGCAAATCATATCAACACAGCACGAGATAAATTTTAGATGGTGAACCCAGTAAAGAAACGATGAATGCCTTATTGAAGAGTCGAAACAAAGTAAAAAAATTCCTTCCAATAGCACCTTAGAGACCAACTAAGTTAGTTATTGGTATGAGCTTTCGTGTGCATGCACACTTCTTCAGATACTATTGAGGAGCACAGTGGTACCCCGCGTTAAGAACTCAATTCGTTCTGGAGGTCCGTTCTTAACCTGAAACTGTTCTTAACCTGAAGTACCACTTTAGCTAATGGGACCTCCCGCTGCTGCCATGCCGCTGGAGCACAATTTCTGTTCTCATCCTGAAGCAAAGTAACTCAAGGTACTATTTCTGGACTCTGTAACCTGAAGTGTCTGTAACCCAAGGTACCACAGTATTACTTATTGGCTCTAGAGTTCTCACACAGGCTAACTCCCACCCTTAAGTGGCAAAATGTTCAGATTTCCTTTTTCTCATGGGCCAACATGGCTCCCTGCATTTTTGTCTGTTTCAAAGAATATCATCTTTGATTATCTATTGAGGAGAAGAATCCTGTAACTGGAGAAAGAAGGCCTTCTACCACCTAAGAATGGGAGTTGGCCTATGGGAGACAAACTGGTGTGGTTTGCATTCTGATGCACTGTTTATTAGAGATCCAATAAATCTCACACTTGGTCTTCTAATTAGAACAATGCCAAGTTAGCAGTGGCTGGGATTTTTGCAAGATCTTACAGGGAAATCTTCAAACAGAAAGTCGTACTCTGCAGTGGAAAACAGAGGCGCAGGTGCATCTCTTTTCATTTCAGAAGTAGAAGAGGCTTCAGGACTTTTTTTTAAAAAGCAATAGACCAAGAAATAAAGGTTTGATGAATCAAGCGTGGAATCAGCAAAGTAGAATAAAAAAAATACACAGGCAAATTGGTTTCTGTGAAACCACACATTCTGTTTGAAACCCGAACTTGCAAAATTCATAGTAGTCCTAGAGGCTGACATTTTTTATTTTATTTTTTGTAACCTGCTAAGCTCCATGCTTTAGTGACGGGACATCTCTTTAGTTCTAAGACCCCAGGGATGCAAATAAATTGCTAGCAGTGTATTCGGGGCTATGAATGAAATTACTTCTGAAGGGAGTAACACATTTGCATGCATGAGATTTGGAAAGACAATAAAATAAAAGATGTGGCCAAGGCTTGAATAACAGCAGCTTTGGAGACAAACATTTTCAGCTCAAGCCTTAAGTTTGTATCTTGACCAAAATATAAGAAAGAAAGAAAGAAAGAAAGAAAGAAAGAAAGAAAGAAAGAAAGAAAGAAAATGGAATAGATAGTCTCAGTTATAGACGATTATGAAAAATCAAAACTTTGTTGCATATAGTTACTTTCACGGATAATATAATAGCACATAAACCTGTAGATTCATTGTAATTAGAATATGTAGCATGAAATAAGCAGTGCTGTAAGGGGCTGCAGGATAGATGGCCTCCTACTGCAAGCCCAGCAGGTCAATTAATTCCCCAGTCAGACATTCAAAACTCTGAAATTCAAAATCCATTTGCCACAAAGCTAACATTAATTGCTCCACAACATTTTAAGAAATTTAGTCACTCCTGCCTTTATGCTACTCTCCCATTTTGTCCCACTGGGACGTACCCTGGTGAGTCTCTTCATGGACAAATCTCCAACTCTTTCCACAGAAGCAGCTGTGAGTTTTTAAGACCTATTTCCCCGCGGCCCTTTCTCGTTGCTTCCCACATCAAACTTTATGAAGCTTGGATTCTGCTGATCTTTGTCAGTTCAATTCCAACCGGCAACAGACACGAGATAAAGCTGATTGTCATCAGTTGGAGGTATTGTCTGGTGAAAGGAAGCTGCGCCAATTAATTCTGTGTCATGGAAAAGTGCATGAGCAATCTGTGCAGGATCAGGAGTGAGAGAAATGGGAAGCAAGCTTAGCACGTGTGACCATATAGGACAAAGTTAAGGCAAAGCATCACATCAAAGGAAGAAATCAGGCATCCCAATGAAGAAATCAGTAACATGGGGGTGTATAAACAAAATAAAGATAAGGAGCAGTTTCCAGGGCCAGGAAGCTACTTAGTAGGAACATGCTAAAAGCCCAAGGAAAATTATATGTTGCAGAAGCAATGATATATTCCTGCCTTTTCCATAGCAAGGGGAGCAGGGGAGACTTCCAACGTTCACAATCTATTTTGTTCCTTGTTTTTCCTGAACCCTGAGGCCCGCCAACCAGAACCAGGTTAAAAACACACATAATGGACAGAGAATGTACAAATTTCAGCCACTATATGCATATTCCTTAAACCCTGTTAGGAATTTTGCATAGTGACTGGAGACTATACAAAATTCAGCCAAGATATGCACATTTACCCAAGGCCTGTTGAGGACTGTGTATATTGAATGGTAAATGTGCATAATTCCTTCTTCGTGTAAGCCTTATGTGCACATTCTCCATGATGCCTAGTGAATGTGCACAATGGTCAGTTATTATGCAGTTATTTGCATTCCCCTTAACATATATATCACTCTCCTGCTGTTATTAATATCAGATTATTATCATACATGTAGGTATAAAGGCAGGCTGTCACCTATCTCTGCCTTGATTCTCCTAGTGGCTTAGTTCTACAGATATCATAACATTTGGAAGGGGAGACAGTCTATAGAGCTGACAAGCAGTACAGTGGCTGTGAAGGAAACAAATAATCAGATCTAGGCTGGATCTAGATGCATCAAAGAAGTGTTTCAGTTTAAAGCGTTGTAAATTTAAACAGGGAAAACAGGTAGAGAAAAACCGGACTCTACATTGCCATCTGGTGGCACAATGTTATATCACACATACAACGCACATAAATTGCTTTTTCTTTACCAGTCTAGCTGAGTCCTAAGAAAAAAAGTAAGCTACAGGTGCAAATTGGGAGTTATTGATAGCCATATCTGAAATATTCAGAGCTTGTCATTATCTTTTTCCCCCTGTTGCTGTTTTTTGGTTTGTTTTTTTGGTTTGTTTGTTTTTTGCAAAGTGTGCGGTGACCTTAGAATAGATTATTCATCATTCATTGCTAATTGCGAAAACCCAGAGATCGATTTGATGATTGTATTGCTATGACAATACGTGGAGTTATAAAAGGAAGATCTAGAAACCGTCCTCTGAGTACTATCTCAAATTAGAAATGTGCATACTGAAGTGCTTTATTCAGGCTAAGTTGCAATGCTTCAAGTGGACATTCATCTACACTTGGTAGTTTATTCCCATCTCTGAGAAATGCAGTTTTGGAACATATTTCACATTCAGTTCATGCTATCTTACCAAATAATTGTACTTAGTGGAAAAGTCCCTTTGAAGTTCCATTCTATTTGAACTGGAGAGATTTAAGCATATACTTATCTAACTCATTCAAATCAATGGGATTTGCAGCAGGATGGTAAGCATGTTAACTCAGAAGGAAGTCCCACTGAGTTCAAGGAGACTTCAGATGCAATCCTAACCCCATTTACTTAACAGCAAGATCCACTGAATTCAGTACTTCTAAGTAGGCATGGCTAGGAGTGTGCTGTTACTCTTCAGTAAGTGTGTTTAGCACTGCAGCCTTTACTAACTGATTTTAGCAGGATGGTGCTCATAATTAGGTGCTCTGCATTCTGAATCATATGTTTAAAACCTGTGGCATTTAGATGTTTATGTTCCGACTCTCTTAGAGAGTCTGTTCCTTTATGTATTTTTTTTAAAAAAAAACTCATGCTCCCAATTTTCCCCACTTTCTACCCTGCCAAACCAATCCTTGAACACAATGAAATTCAGAATTTTTGTTTTACCTACAATACGTTCCCAGCCAATGCCTCTTTAAAAAGGCCTTTTAAAAAGCTCATAACAGTTGGTGACACTGGAATAAAAAAGTACACTTCCTTCTGAGTCGCAACAGCTAGATTTGCAGGCATAGACAGAAAACCACGTGTGGTGATATTCATGCTAGACCTGCTAATCTAATATTGCTTTTCATATACAATGCACACAGACAATTAGTGTATCATTACGCCATAGTATATTTCTATGCATAATTACCGGGTTCCAATTATTCCCACTCCGTAAAATTAATGGTGTGACTAGTCTGTTCACATCAGCAAGATGGGGGTACTTATTAAGAAATATTAGCCTTGTGACTTCATGTTAAAATGTCTCAAAATGTGTGAATGGTGCGAAAAGAATTTAGCTATTTTCCAGCCAATCAAAGGTAAAGTTGGCACAACTTTATGTTGACCCAGAATCTTAATGTGGTTTCCAAAGCAGGTGAACACAAAAATAAAAGCTAAGGAAGTTTCAAGGTTCATACAGCCATAACCAAAAGGTATTTGGGATGCCATGCAGATACACAGGTTTTTCTGACACAGATAAACCTTTGAAGAAAAAAAAAAGGAGTGTGTGAGACAGCCCTTTGGTTACTCTGAAATTTCTAGAAATCTTCACCTGAACTCTCATTACAGATCTAGGAAGTAGGTACCATAGCTTTCACAAGATGTTTGCTTTTGTTCTGCCTGCCATGAATGGAAATATCTCAGGTGGATATTTGTTAGAGTAGGCTCTTAGACAATAACCAGTAGCTCTTGCTGTAGACTTCATTGGGATTGACCAACAACTCTAAGTCACTCACTGAAATTCTTAGCAATGAATTCCATCCCATAAGCATTCCACCTATTAAATTATGCCCACAAGACCATGGGGGAAGCCAGGTATCCTTTTAAGTCAATCTTTTGTAATATCACACATCAAAACATCTTTGTTAACTTTAGCGGGGGGGGGGGGTCTCAGCTTGCTGCTGATAGCTGAAAAGATGAATGAGTTGCTGCTAGCAAAGCGATCATAGTCACCTTCACTGGAGTACCCAGTGGGCTGTGCTGGGATGTCATGTGGTCTGGAAATACATCATGTTAAGTGTTGTTCAGGATGGCCCACAGCTTGAAAACTCTAGAGCATTCCAACAGAGTGATGTATCAAAATGGCTAGGAGATTAGTCATGGGTGGGAATGTCAAAAGAAAAGAATGTAATAAATACAGAGGATTCCAAGCTGTCTCGCAATGCACAAAAAGGGCTTACAAGAACTTAAAACAGTGACTGCCGAGTGCAGATGCAGGACGTAATTCAACTGGCTGATTTTATTACAGAAGTTGGAACCATAGGACTGACTGCATCTTGACAACCACTAACACAGACATAGTGAAAACATTAGAAACATTTTTCTTTTTGTGAAATATGCCTCCTCTCCCCCATTCCCCTTCCACCTTTAGAGGACTATATTTCACCAATTGAAACATTGAGTGTATCTAGGAGCAAGCCTTTGGGTCTTGCTGTTCACACAGTAAAATTGGAAATGCTTTGCTTTGTTCAGGGGATTATTGTGGTGGTGAGAATTGCTGTATGACAATTATTCTTGTTGTTGTATATCTACTTATATACACATTTCCTGGATTACAATGAAAGGAATTCTCTAATAATTTAAGACTGGTAACATGTGCCTTTTTTAATGGAATATGGGTGTTTATGTGCTATATACCATCTATAGCTATTTGTGTTTCTGTTTATACACCCAGAGTTTGTTATATCTACTTTAACTTGTATATCCCTAAATTATGCAGGTGTAGCACCTGTGCCTGAAGGGTGCTCTATGGGCTCAGCAGAGACCACTGATTTCCTTTCCTTTTTGGTCCATGACAGTAGGCAACACAACAAAAGAAATCTGTGTGCACCTCCAGCTTCCCTATACAATCTCTCATCCTCTCACACTACTTCTGGAGCTTGAATCACTTGAAGAGTGGACTGCAGGACTGAATGGGGATTTGGGAGATGTGTACAGAGTTTTCCTGTTCTCTGGAATGTTCTGCACTACTTGTGCCTAAGCCCTGTTTGTCCTCAGGAGGGATGGGGGGAAACTGGACTTTCCACATGATGCGCCTGGAGGATCAGAACCAACACATCTATTTTAGAATCAGTTCTTTCTCCAATTCTAAACCACAACTGTATTTTGCTGCATATGCTGAGAAGGAGCAAATTCAAATTCCTTAAAATAATTTAATATATTTTGTATCCCACAGAATGATAAGTAGAAGCCGGCACCTGCTGACAAGCTGCCTGTAGAAACTCACTTGAAGAATGAATGCAGTTAAACAATGCAAGTGAAAGAGACTCTAGACTACCTTTGGAAAGATGCCCTATCACAGGTTGCACAGATAAAGCTATTTTGACAGCAAGCTATACATACAATACTGAGATGACTCTAGTGTTTTTCACTTAGACTTCATAAGCGCTGAGGACGGTACATTAGTCAAGGGATTGATACTGCATACAAAGCAAATATGATAAAAATTCCATACAAATTCTAGTGGAAACACAACTCTGAAATGGGAGAGATTTGTTGGAAATAAGTTTCCCCGGTCTATTTTTTGGCAGAAGCCAGTGCTTTTTTCTAAAAAAAAATAAAAATGTTTAGGGGTACTCTCATTTTGACTCAATAAAAGCACCATTTTATAGTTCAAATCGGGGGAAATAAATTCAGACAAAAGTACAAAAGTACAAAGGACAAAAGTACAAAGATTCACAAAAGGTTTAGGGGTATGCATACCCCTGCATCCTCCCAGAAAAAAAGCACTGATGGAAGCTATATACAATAATATACTAGTAGATCCTTTATTCATATCTTTAATACTTTATTCACCTGAGGACCACTTCTGACATAATATTTAATTATTATAGTTTAGGTTTTAGCCTGCCCTTCATCAAATGATCCTGGTTTACAATAGTGTACAACTACAGTACAAACCATTCAAATAAATTCAGAAAATAAAAGGAGAAAAATATAAATAATTATCACTAACAAATTCAGTCACCCATGACTCTTTGTGGCAACTGTCATCTCACAAAACAAGTAGGTATTTAGCTGGTGTCCAAAATGCCCGTGGCATCAGGGATGGCATTCCATGCTTGGGGCCACCACAGAAAAGGCCCTCTTCTCAATGCTGCATGATGTACTTCCCCTTAGATCTAAGAATCTGGGAAGCTGATATAGGAAGACATATTCCTTCAGATACATGGGTCCCAAGTCATTCAGAATACCAGCAGCTTAAATATCCTGGAAGTGTGTGCAGGCAGTCTGTGTAAAACATTCTTGAGACTTGTGTGTTAAGAACAGTACATAAGCTGAGTAAATTAATAAATACATTCTGCACCTATGTTTACAAAATTATTCAGGCTATTTGCCCATGGGCACCCTTTACAAGGTATACTATTTTCAACCAAACTGCCCAAACAATAAGGCTGGGGAGCTAATCCCTCCTCAAAGGTAAAGACTCTCCCTTGAATTAAGTCCCCTGCACCAAGCTCTCTGAAATGTGGTAGAATTCATTCAATTCAATTCAATTATTTCAATTCATTCCCTCAGAAGGGGCAACTACACATGCAAATTTCACCCACTGCTGACAAGAAACCCATGCATTTATCTGGCAGGCTTCTTCCATTCAGAAGAGCTTCCTGTGTCTGCAAAGTTTATCAATTTCTGTAAAAAAAAATAGTTGTAAGGAGTCTGTCACCCCTCTCTGGCCTTATCATGTCCAAGTATAAGCACAGTTTGGGCAGAGATTGACTGGTATGGAGACAGAAGGGGGATTGGTCAGTGGTCCAACCCTTATCCATAGATAAAGACTTCGAAGAAGAACAAGATAGGGAGCAGCAGCCATATAATTGGGAAGCTCCACAGCCTACAAAGGCTAGCAACTTGAAGCATTTAACATCTTGGGGAAGGAAAGCTAATGAAAGAGATAAGTATTCCAGACGCTGGAGGAAAGAAGTCAGGTGGACACTGTAACAGAATACCACAGCTCTGTAAAGAGGGGGAAATATACAGAAAGTGCACTTGGCATCTGTATAAGAAAAAATTAAACAAGATGGCCCAACAGTATTTGGAACTCAAGTTCCTGATGATGAGAAGAGGCTGAGGCTTCCTGTAGATATAACAGCCTCAACAAGTTTCCTCTTAGACCCTAAAGTACACTTGGCGTTCTGAAGGAATTTAGGCTCCTGAAAGTTGTGGGGCTTCTTATAAAGAGAAAGCAAACTGCAACAGTAGCCTTTTGTTCATTTTTCTTCATGGTAGTCAGTGGTGAGACTTCAAGTCTCACTCCACTTCAGGCCTGAATCAAAGTAGGTTATGCCTGAAGCCTGCATTTCTCAAACTTGGGTCCCCAGCTGTTGTTGGACTACAACTCTCATTGTCCCTAGCTAGCAGGACAAGTGGTCAGGGACTATGGGAGTTGTAGTCCCAAAACAGCTGGGGATTCATGTTTGAGAAACACTGCCTGAAGCAATCTGAAGGGAAGGGGCCACTCTCTGAAGTGCCAAAGTAGGATCCAAACAGAATCTTCTGTTCTGTGCACTCCTGTAAAATATGGTTGCTATTAATACTATTATTTTAGTAACATAAGTGGCTATTTTCTTCTGGAAACTGATGTACACAGACAAGTTCAGCCCTTCTGAGGTATTAATCCTGACATTTGTTGTTGTTGTTTAGTCGTTTAGTCGTGCCCGACTCTTCGTGACCCCATGGACCAGAGCACGCCAGGCACTTCTGTCCTCCACTGCCTCCCGCAGTTTGATCAAACACATGCTGGTAGCTTCAAGAACACCATCCAACCATCTCATCCTCTGTCATCCCCTTTTCCTTGTGCCTTCCATCTTTCCCAACATCAGGGTCTTATACCAAGTAAGTCCATTGGTCAATTTAGCTCCAGATTGTCTGCGCTGACTGGAAGCAGCACTCCAGGATTTTTCAGACTGGAGACATTCCCAGTTCTACTTGGAAATGTCAGGTGTTGAACCCGGGACTTTCTACATGCAAAGCAGATGCTCTGCCACTGAGCTACAGCCACTGTTATGCAAGACATGAGGTGGGGAAGAAGTCTGAAGGAGGAGGAGACAGCTACTTTTTGCTACAGAATGTACAGCACCGAATTTGCAGGTGAGGGCTCATCCACCTGCTTGTGCTGTGCCTAGAAAGCTGTTTTCCACTTGACCCACACTTTCTAGGCATGAGTCCAAGTTGCTGTTTGCTCTGATTGAGCCCTAAAGAGCGGTTTACTCCAGCGAAAGCAGAGGGGCAAGAAGAAGTGTGGATAAGCCCTAAGTGGTTAGGATGAAATTTCCGTATTGCTCTTCCCTCATCACACTTTCTGACCTTGAGGTAGCTTGGTCTTCTTCTGTATGACCTTGCCAAGAGAGAAGTGTGGTTTTTTTTATCACACTTCAGATGTAAAAAGAGCATGTGTGGTAGAATAGTCAGTATGGGCTCACAGACATCAGCAAAAGTCCTCTTTTGGCTGATTGACTTACAAGTTTTGAACATTTTTACCTGAACCACCTGTCTTCCTTGATGAAAGATGGGTAACTGTAACAATTTTGTGATGATAGACAGATGTACACTCGATGCTGTTCCAGAACTATGCACGTAATTTCTGGTGCTGAAAATTCCAGGTCTCAAAACCTTTGTTTATCAATTCAGAGGCATTCACACAGATGGAAAAGACTCAAGAAATGATGCAGCAAGTGAATGGAAGTGTTGGGGCTGGTGGCTTATTCACCCTAAACAATAATAAGCAACTTTTAAAGATCAAAGAAGAGCAAGATTTTTCCTTTCCAGCAACCCATTATAAAATCATTAAGAAGTCTAAAGGCCTTGTCTCCTGTGTCACATGGATCCCTGGGTGATTTATAGAGCTAAGTTATTCATCATGATTACTGTGGTACTTCCAGAAAAGTCATATTTATAAGAACAAATTGTATATCCTGCCTACCTCTCAAATGACCCACGTTAGGTGGGACCATCTTCATTTCAAACCTACATTTATCTCCATCAGGAGCTAAGCTTTACCATCTGGTAAGTGTCTTATTTATTTATTTGCCTACTCACTAATTATTTTTGTAATTTTTTTTACGGGATCAGCCTCTTATTTTTATGTGAAATTACTCTGAATAGAATAGAAACTGACTATGGTTCAGAAACTGCAGCTGGTCTGAATTCAGCAGCCAGATTGCTGACTGACAGGATGGTTTGAATATATAACACCAATACTGGCATGACTGCTCTGGCTACCAATGTGTTTCCAGGCTCACTTTAAAGTTTTATTTTATAAAGCCTTATGTGCCTCAAGGACTGCCTCTCCCCACATGAACCAATATGGACCCTATGATAATCATCTGATGTTCTTCATGTGTCCGCTCTATGGGAGATTCAGAGTTTGGCAACCTGAGAATGGGCCTTTTCAGTGGTGGTTGCCCACTCGAAAATGCTGTCCACAGGAAGGCGCAGCTTATGTCATCTTTATCTAGTTTTAGGCAAATACATTTCTCTTTACCTGGGATTTTGAATTTTAATTTGAACGATAGCTTTGTGGTCCCATTTAGTGGTCTGGGGCCCCTAATCCTGAATCTTTTAATCTTGCAGCAAATTATATGCACAGATCTAGATAAGACATTAGTTTACCTAAAGGATGGTGAAACACACTTACTGGCTAAAATCAAAGTGTTTAGATGCTTTTTTTTTAAATTTTTTAAATAAGAACATATTAATTCCAAAGTTATACTTCAACTTTGTCCACTGCCATAATACCACAGAACAATCACTCCAATCACCAATCCCTCCTCACTATTATGTTGACTTGCCAAATATCCTACATTTGAACTTGAGGATTTTATAATATAATCAGGGGCTGCCTGCCATGTTAACTTCACTCACCAGGCCCATCTGACCCCACCAACCCTAGCCCTTTGCCACCTTCCTTTTTTATTTATTTTATTTTATTTTATTTTATACCCTATACCCATAGATCACAGGGCAGTTTTACACCTGATCAACCCCGTCTCCCTCTGCACCTCCCCAGTCTCCCTCCCCAGTGTCTTTTCACCTCACCAAATGCTCCTCCCTCTCTTTATACCAGGCTTCCTCGACCTCGGCCCTCCAGATGTTTTTGGCCTACAACTCCCATGATCCCTAGCCAGCAGGACCAGTGGTCAGGGATGATGGGAATTGTAGTCTCAAAACATCTGGAAGGCCAAGTTTGAGGAAGGCTGCTTTATACCCTCCCAATCCTTTCCTTAGCCAGACCCACCATTATAGCTTGCCCAAACCATCCACCTTACCTGACAGCTTGCCCCTCCCCAACATTGCTACAGTCTTTTACATTTTTTTATGTATACAGGAGGAAAAGATATTATTGACTACTACTGTATATACCAGAGTCCCCCAATTTGCTAGGGGTTCTCCTTCTGCAACTCAAGAGACAGGCGGAATGTGCCATGTCATGCAGCTGCAGGGTCACATGGCTTGCAGTTGGCTCTGCTTGAAAGCAAATCAAGGGGCTTGCTGGCTCTCAGGGAGGTGGGGCCCATGAGTGGACCAGAAGGAGGACTGAGCCTCCTCTGGGCCACGCACAAGCTATTTAGGGAAGCCTGCCCCATCCATGCCATGGTGGTCATGATGATGACAGGGAAACTGCAACTGCAAAACTCCCTTGATGGAACATAATTGATTCAATATTATTTTCCATTCCAGCAGCTAATTCCAGAGAAGTGTTGCATCTAGGGATCTCTATGGGGAAAGTTGCCTTTTTTCAACTCTTGTACACTTCAGCATTGGCCTGTTTTTACTGGCTGAAGAAAGAAGATGCAGTCCTATACCAACTTGCCTAGGAGTAAGTCTCCTTGAATTCAAGAAGACTTACTCCTGAGCAAGCATACACAGGAATGTACTGGAACTACATGAGATAAAGTGGCCAGGTTCTCAAAGGCTCTTGCCTTGTTTCTGTCTGTGCCCCTGACAATTTGTGTCAGAAATAAAGAAAGAAAGACCATGAATTTATAGCTGCCTCTGCCCTTCCAAGATCAGCATTTTGTTCTGCTCACTGACAGTCTTCTGCTGAATCCAGCATTTCTAGTCCAAGCCCTTGTAATTGGTAAATTGTTGAATTATTATTAAAAGCCCTGACTGAGGCTTCTACTCTTGACTTTTCCGTTTGAGTAATAGAAAATAATCACTCTCTCTGGCTCTTGTGATTTAGTTAATTAACTGATAGAGAGGCAGCACAAATAATTTTTACAGTTGTGTACTTATTGTTTTAAGAATTATATGAAAATTAATCCCTTACCAGATGATTAGTGTTTTTTAAGATCAACTAATGAACAAAAACAGTCTTCTGTTTCCATTTTAATGTATTTTTAATCACCAGCTAAATAACAAAGAAGTGTCTTTTAAAATAATTAAGACTACACATCAAGTCTCCATAGGATATCAACAATAAAGGGGTTAATGATGCATGCAGTAATCATGAAAACAATTTTTAAAACTTGAAAGAACCAAAAGCAACATCCCTAATCCAAACTCATCTGTGCCAGACTAAATTTCCACAATGTACAATGATTGTATTCATCCTGCAGAATTTGCAGAAAAAGTAATAGATGGTACTTCAGAATGGCAATTTTCCATTTACACACAGCCAAATATTTAAATTAAATTAAGCCCCAACAAAAGAAGGGAAGATGGAAACCACAGAGAACATGATCCAACTTACTGTCTCATGAAAGAACACCACAGGGAACATCTTTGTAAAATTAGAGCAGAGCTCTGTAGGCATTTAAAAAAAAAAAATCATTTAGGAGTCTGTTTACACAATCACTTGTTACCCCTTAACTCTTGTCTCTGATCTATTTATTTGATCCAGAGAGTTAATCAGAGATAATCCATTTTCAAAGTGTTAAAAAAAAAGCCACTGGATAATCGGGGCTCTTGCCTCTCCTCTGCTAGGTCCCTAGATAAGTAGATAAGGTCATTTTCTCAGAATGACATGCAGACTCTGGATGTTAAAATAAGCACCAAATGATGCCTATAGCTTCTAATATAGTGTGCAAAATACAAACTCTTGAACTTTTAATGAGTTCTAGGAGATGCGTTTCCAGGAAACTCACCAGACTTGGGTCTGGATATGAGCTTTGGTATCACTCCATAGAAATGAGAACTTCCAGTTTACCCCCTAAACCCAATCCTGACTATTCAGATGCTCCCATCCCTTGAGTAAAATCCCTCCTTCCTCTTTCAAAACACTGGGGCAACTGCAATGATCCTTTGGATACAAGAGCTAAAACCTGATCTCTCCCTCTTTTTGGTGCCAGGAAGGAGGGTTGGTCCAGTAGGAAGAAACACTCAAGAAGTCCTTGAGGGATATAATTGGCCTTTTAAAAAGTATTAGGTAAATTCATCATTGGCTATTAGTCACCATAGCTAGATGACGCCTCCTGGTTAGGAGGCAGTGTGCTTTTCAAAATCAGTTTCTGCTAATCTTTTCTGTAAACTTTAGTGAACTTGCAGGAGGGCTGCTAAACTTCAAGCTCTGCTTATGGGTTTCCCAGAAACAGGATGATGGATTAGATTAGCCATGCCTTGATCCAGTATGCCTTCGTGCCTAGAATACTGTGATATACCGGTATCAATCATTAGATGGATTTACTCCTTTATGAAGGGGTTAACACTCCTTCTTCAGCAACCTGTGAAACCTGTAGTTCTTTTGGACTTCAAAGTTAAAGTGTGTGGCAGCCAGAGTTCCGCATCTGTGAACACAGATCTCTAATAAATAAAAAATAAATCTGATGCATAAATCATAAATTGCATAGACTTGGGAATATGAATGTATCTTTGTCTGCTTTGGATTTAATATCTTATGCAGGATACAAGCTAGTTGAAGGAATGGAAGAGAAGAAAAATATTTTTTCACACAGGCCTTTGGCCCAGGCTTCTTTGCACAGTTTTACTTTTTTGTAACGATGAAGAATTGAGCAATATGACACATTCAAATCTTGCAACTGCCATTGTATGGATGACGGTGATATGGAAACTTTTTGGGGGAGAAATATCCTGTTTCTTAAAAATCATTTTTGGAATTCTTCTAAAAAGATACACTTGATGTATATTTAAAATGTGCAAATGATTTAACCTTATTTCCATGAAAACATGAGCAGGACTGTAGTCCTAGTCTTTTTATGAAGCTCATGCACATTTAATTTCTTATTGTCTCTTATGGGTTTGTATAGAGCACTGGCCCGGGCATACAGGAGGACTGGAGCATCCCTGCAGAATGAACAAACCCTGATATTTAGCATAGTTCAAAGGAAAAAGCCCTAGTGACAAGACCTTTCCTTTCTTTGGGCGCTTACCCTACAATGTAATGCAGCTAGGATGCTTTACCTAATAGCTCACATTTATTATTCTTGGTTTTATCCCATTACCCCTAATTAACACTCTTTGTACCATGTTAAATAATCCTCCAGTCTGGGTGTTTACTTCAATTATTTTAAGGCAGTTAAATCAATCCCTCCAGCCACCTAATCAGTAGTATTGGTCTCCCTGGGCTCCCTTTAATTTATCTATGTCTTGCCAGTCCAAAAGTCTCCAGAACTAAATGCATTACTTCAGAATTGCTGAGAAAAGAGCACCCATCTCCCAGTGATGTGGTGTCTGCCAGTGCCTGTGCACACAGATAGCTTCAAGCTATTTTCTGTAACAAACCGAAATCTACTATAGCCTTCACTTTCTTACTTTCAGACATCATGTACTAAAAAGGTGGAGGCTGCTCCCCCGCCTTTTTGATGCACTAGCTTCCATCAAAATTGTACAGCCAAAGAGCATTTCAAATTCAATCCGAGAGCAATGAAAGTTGGATAATGTCTCATATAGGATTGTTTTTGTACATGGATGTCAGGGGTTCAGGGAGAGAGACGCAGAGTGAGGGGGAAGGATTCCAGACTGACGGGGAAGAGGATGACAATGACCCAAGATTGTCCATGAGTCCGTCCAGTGAATCGGAGGACTCCCAAAAGGGAGCCCCTCTGGTCAAGCCAAGGGGAGCTAGAGGGGGAAGCAGTCAGGAGCAGGGAAAGGAAGGGGGAACCCCCAGTAGGAGTTGGAGAGCGAGACCGGCTGCTCCGCTGGAACGGAGTGAGGGGGGAGGAGTGACCAGTGTGTCAGAAGGAGCAGAACAGGAAGCAGAGAGGGGAAGGAGATCAGGGCAAAACGTGCTGCCGGAAGGGGAGGAAAGTAGTATTGAGGGCAATGTAACTGTCGAAAGGAAGGTCAAGAGCAACGTAAGCGCGCCAAGTTCAAAATGGGAGGCGCGCGGAAATGAAGAGAGTCCTGGGGAGGAGCCTGGTCCCAAAGCCCGAAGGAGGGGGGAGGAGGCGGCAGAGGATTCAGCCTCGGGAGAGTCCCGAAGGGAGAGAACACAGGGGGGCAGAAAGACCCTGCGGAAAAGGAAAGAGAGAAAGAGGTGGACCAGTACAAGCCTCTTAAACTGGTGTCGAGGGGGGAGTGAGTCAGAGGGTACTTCAGCGGTCTAAGGGTAACAGACGTAGGGTCACGGACCTCGGATCTAAAGCTACTAATGTTCTTCAATAAAAGCTTTTGTACATAAGCTGGAGTGGACTTTGGTCTCTTGTGAGCTGGGACCACGGGTGACTCTGACAATAGCGCTGTACATCTCCTGTACTAAAGTGGGCAGGGAAGACAACAAAGACAGGGCCCAGAGAGGTGTGTATAAAAAGGACAAAACACGAGGAAAAAGCAGTTACGTTTACTTTGGCTTCATTTAATTTGAGATTAAGTGCTGAGGTATAAAATTATGTGTGGTGTGGAGAAAGTGGACTCAGAGGAGGCTTCTCTCTCCCCCCCCCCTCATAATACCAGAACTCAGGGTATTAGCGGAAGATCTTCATACAGTGCTTAGTTAAACTATGGAAATCACTCCCACAAGAGGTAGCAATGACCACCAACTTGAATGGCTTTAAAAGAGGATTAGACAAAATCATGGAGGATGAGGCTATCAATGGCTGCCAGCCCTAATTGCTTTGTCCCGTCTTTACTTTCTAGGCAATATGACTGTCTACATTAGTTACTAGAAATCACAAGCTGTTGCACTCAGGTCCTGCTTGCTGGCTTCCCATAGGCCAATGTGAGAACAGGATGCTGGGATAGATGGGTCATTGGCCTGATCCTGCAGGCTTTCCTTACAGTCTTCTGCTTCAGCAAAAAGGTTCACAAAGGTTGTATGTTTTCAGATGAGGTCTGGGAGGAGAAGCAGAGGTGCAGACCCTAGAAGTGTCCCTGTTTTCCAGGGGCAGTCCCAGATGATGAAAGCTTGGCAATATATTTAATCGCATTGCTACACCAAAATGTGTAGCATTCAACATAGATTATCAAGCAATAATGTCTGTGAAAGTAAATCTGAGGTAACAGCATTTTACTGACGTTGAAAACCTGTGTGAATGGTTGACTTCAGGCAGTTTATGTAACACAGAAGATACATTAGTTCATAACTTTATTGTATTTTCCCCAGGAAACAAAGAACATCCCCAAGGGGTGGGGACTGAAGATAGGTTTATTCTACCTCCTCTCCCACACTTTTTTCTTCATTATAACGGAAATTATATGATTCAGAAAGAAAAGGCCAGTTTGCTTGATATTACAGACACAAACAGTTCAGTTATACTCTAGCTGTAGAAAGCATCCAGCCCGGGTGCTGCTGATGTCCTGGCTTGTATAAACCACATTTTCCCATTATGTCCAAACTTGGAAATGGTAGTTTAAGTGTTGTTTGCAAATTGGGAGATCAAACCACAATTTAATCCATTGCTCTGGCAAACTATCCACGTAGACTGCCTAATTCTTGCAAAATCTAAGTAAATGTTATCTCTGATGTGATTGGGGGCTAAAGGAATGTACTGCAAACTCCTACTATTTGTACACTTAGTTTTGCTGTCCAGACTACAAAAGCTCATTATTTGCCTCCTGGTACACATTTGAAGGGACTTGTTGCTTATTTTAAAGTCAGCAAGGCTTGTTATGGTTAGGACCCCGTCACATGGCCTTCGGGGACCTTGCAGATGCAGCACTTGCCTTTGATGAAAGGCTGTGTAAATTCAGAGTCACATTGTCCGCCATATGCACACTGGGCCTCTACTTTTCATTTTGCAGTAACAATATGGCTCATGTGTATTCAAGAGACTTCAAAAGTGCAACCCAAAAGACGGAGAGTCTGAGAGGTCCTTTAATGCCTTTGATGTACAAAGCAAATCAGCCAGAACTCATCAGAGACTAGTGATGACAGGGGGTGGGCAAATCTTAGCATGATCAAAGCATTTGGAGTTGGTGACATTTGCAAAGATATTAATGATTCTTCCACAAAGGTTTCAACCATCCTATAAACAGGATAAATAGAGGGGATTGTGAGATGGATGATGCCATTAACTACAGCAAATGTTACTGAAAATAATCAGAATGGTGGCTCATTTATTAAGGAAATGTTCAGCACATTCATTTACATCGCCCCAAACCGATTGGATAAACACATTCTTTGTCTTGATAATACTCTTGAAAAATGAGGACTAATCCAGTGAAAGCACTAGTCTGAATGTCTGTCATGTTGTGGAGTTACAAGGCATCATTATCCAATTCATATATATGCAGAATTATTACAGATTGATCAATTGTTTCTGCTGATGCAGAACATCTCATACTGGCATAATGTGCTTAACAAGTCCTGTGGTAATAATGCTAAATGCTTTCACTTGCTCTTAATGAGTCAAGTGACAGTTATTATTACTTATCTGGGCCAGGAGCAGAAGTGCTAAGTAACTGTTAGCACTAAGTAATTGTTATCTCTAATGTGACCAGGGGTTAAAGGAATGTGCAGTGAATTCCTACTATTTGCCATTTGCTTTGGGAAGGAGAGTTCTCTTTGCAAATTATATACTTTTTGGCAATGTTTAAACTGCAGTAAGATATAAAATGCAGCTGGGCAACTTCATTTTATGATTCCCACCCCCCTCTTGGCCTCCTAAAGCTGATGCCCCCTTTTAATCTTACCAGAGTTCTTTCCCTCCTGTTTCTTGCCTAGCTTTTAAGAATCTTTCCTCTCCCCTTCCATATAGTTTCTGAAATATTGGGAGTTGTGCCTCCCCACCCCAGTTGTAGTGCTTGGGGAAAATAAGTCTGAAAACAAATTTGAAGCCTTCTGCTTTTGGTGTGAGAGAGCACTAAAGTCAGCAAGGTTTCACTTGCTTTCCACAACAGTAGCTGTGTTAGTCAGCTGGACGAAAAGATAAGTAAGTTATTGGTGTATTTATTTGAGAGTAACTCTAAACCCAGTAGTGCAATAGGACTGAGGAAGCCAGGAGACTTTTCCCTCTGACTACACCAGGCATAGTCAAACTCGGCCCTCCAGATGTTTTGGGACTACAACTCCTATCATCCCTGACCACTGGTCCTGTTAAGTGAGGGATGATGGGAGTTGTAGTCCCAAAACATCTGGAGGGCTGAGTTTGACTATGCCTGAGCTACACCTACTATAGTCATCTGCTGCCACCCCTGCAATGGATTACCCTCAAGGAATGTAGCCACTGACAGAAAAAAATGTGCAACCTTTTAAGAGGTATGATAGCAATACCTCAGTCTAACTACTAGTTGCTTTTTAGCATGCGCTGGGTGTGAACTACTTTGGCTTATATATTACAGATGAGGTTCCTCAACAAAAATGTGTGGCTGTTTGGTGTTTTGGAGAACTTGCATATTCATGTCTAATATACCTCTTTGTCTGTTACAGTTGAGGACAAGGTTTTGTTGTTCTGAGCTGGTTATCGGTGATAGTGAATTGTATTTCTACATTACCCTTGTAACAAATGGATCATTATCTGGTAAAGGGTTGAAAGTATTGCCAGTTTTAGGGTGGGGAACCAATTCGAGTAGCTTCCCCCCATAGCCCTGTGCATATATTTTCAAAACTCTTTGTTAGATTTGTCAACCAATCTCAAGAGTCATTCTTGAATGAGAATGTAGAAATGTTGGCTCACTTGGTTTGGGGGGGGGGAAACATGGCTCCAAGATAGCCTTTCTGCCTATAGTGTTGACATGTGGCCTTGCGTAAAGCAACAGTGAACCAGGGGTGTGCTTTTCATTTACACAACCAAGGGTTTCTGTTCCAGTAGAGGAAAACCTGACTTCATGGTTAGGAAGCGTTGTGAGAGGTGGGTTGCAGTGGTGGAAATGCGTTGCATCCACCATCAAAACCTGTTTCCGCCTCAAAGTTGGCTTCTAGGCTGGGGAGTGAAGTGCACACACTTTCCCTTCCCTGTATCAAAGCTAAGTCTGAAGGTAGGGAAGATACTATGAAAAAGAGACATTGGCCCACCCCACCTTATCTAAGTCGCTGCTTGCCTTCTGTTGTTTTAACACTCTTATTTGACAGCAAATGGACATAAATGAAGACTGGGATTGTGTAGCCAACAAGCATGTAGAAGTGGACATGGTAGGTCTCACACCTATTTTATTAGCCCATGACATTTAAAAAAAAACTTGTTTCACTGATGAGAAATATAAAGTTATTGGGGCAGTGTGTGTGTGTGTGTGTGTGTGTGTGCAGACGACGATGACCCATGTTTTGATTTCAGAGAAGAAGAAGAAGATATCCCGCTTTATCACTACCCTAAGGAGTCTCAAAGCAGCTAACAACCTCCTTTCCCTTCCTGCCCCAAACAAACTGTGAGGTGAGTGAGGCTGAGAGATTTCAGAGAAGTGTGACTGGCCCAAGGTCACCCAGCAGCTGCATGTGGAGGAGCGGGGACGCGAACCCGGTTCACCAGATTACGAGTCTACCACTCTTAACCACTACACCAAGGCACAATCTTTAATTCAAATCAGCATTTGTTCTCCCATTCCCATTCTGTCCGTTGACTTAGGAACACAGTATTATTGCATTTAAAGAAAAGCAGTCAAAATATTTGCCATTCATTTTGATAGGATTCCAGTGTGTACATATGTTTGGTCTGTGGCTCCCAAACCAGCATGGCTCAAAAGAGAACAGATCAGAAAACATGATGAAGGGCAAAAAGGACATTCGAACATGGTGTTGTTCACAGCTTTTATGCCTTGCAGGGGGAAAAGGTTGATAGCCAATAGTAAGTGTCCTGCTTGCAAAATGGGCTTTCGCTAATGCAAAGGGGACTTTCCTTTTCCCTCCTCTCCATTTCCCAACACACATCCCAAATCTGCTCCGGAAGGTTGAAGGACCTTCCAGAGCAGATTGGAGAAGAAGAGGGGTTGAAGTGGGAAGAAGAGGAAAGGCAAATATCATTGTGTCACTCTAACTACTAATGAGTCAAAATGTATAATATTAATTTAAATAAAAATATATTAGTGTGTATTCATGGGTCATACTGTTATGATTAGATCAATCATAGTTTGCAGTGCAATTAAACTGTAGTACATTTGGATTGAATCTAACACTGATTTAGATTTTGCTACATTGGCTTAAATGGGCTGTAGCTTTTGCACCACTTCCATATGATAACTCTGTTTAGCTACTTTGGGTGAAGTGGAACAGGTTTGCTTGCAGACAGTAGGCAAAGAGTTGTGCCAAGACTTCCAAAGGATAAATACATTTGAGAATTACAAAATATAGTTGGTGGAAAGCTGCAAAGGTAGAATTACAGGAACATAATATTTGTCTTCCATTATTTACTCAGCTTTCACAATACATGCAGTTTATTTTAAAGAAAACAAGAACAGTTCTAGAAATGGCATTAACAAAAGAAGCCAGTAACTGTTGGAAGGGAAACAATCCCATTTCCCTGGCTTCATAACAGAATAAAACCCTCTTTTGTTCTCATGTCAAATCTTTCACACAGACAGAAGGTAATCATTTCTCTGTGCAGTGTTGGCAAAACAACCATTCATATTTCTGGGCAATGTTTGATCATTATTTTAGAGGGGAAATTAGAAGAAGAAAAAACTGCTTTCATTGCTTAACAACATGTTTCAGTTTGCTGCTCCCCTCCCTTTTAAAATGTAACTCGAAGGTAGTAACCAGTCCAGTTTTCTGATTTGGTGGCCCTTTGCCCTGGGTTATCTGAATTCTGGATTCAGATATGGAATAGTCCCGTCCCCCCATGTGAAAGTCCTAATAAGAAACTTTGAAAGCTACGCTTAGATATCTAATTTAACCACATGCTAATTAATACTGGGTAATTGGGATGCCTTGGGCATGTCAATAACCCTCAGCATAATGACCTACCTTAGAGGGTGGTTGTGCAGAAAGTCTTCAGCTTTAAATAGTGCACACAAAAAATGAAACAAATAATATAAGGAATAATATTGCTTGGGAATAATTATCACCAATCTACTGCATCACGTATTAATGTATTTTTTAAAAAATAAAAAAATCACCACTTGCAAATGATAATAAGGCACTTTATATGCCACCAAATGTTGCAAGGATGGTGTTAGTACAGATGGATTAGTCCCATGCCGGTTTAATCCTTTCCCCAGTGCCATATTCCCAATTAAATCACCTACTTCAAAAGCTGCTATTTGGCCCATAGGGAAAAATATAAATGTATCTGCGGGCTATCTGTTTGTTATTCCTGCAGGATACATAGCACTTCAGAGGGGTTGGTTGGGCATATAGATTGGGAAAACAGCACAGAAGGAAAGGATAAACACCCTTTCTCCCAGCACAGCTTCCTGAATCTTCAAACTAGTAATGTTTGCTAATCGGTAAGCAAAGTGGGAACTTCTAATGTAGAGTCTCCCTTGTTTTAGTTCTGTCACTGTGTTTCTACCTCCATAATCAAGAGCATAATCCAAGCTATTTCAACAAGCATAGAACCAAATATGAGTAGCATGTTGCTTTATTCTAAGTAATAATTAAAAAGCTCAGTTATTTCCATCATATACAATGTGCAGTTTCATTCATCCAAACCATCTAACAGTTATTCTTCTGCTTTTTGTCATTTAAATCTGTCTAATCACTGAGCTAAATTCATGTTTCCTTCTCTTGTATGAAATGTCACTGTTCGTTAGAAAGTCAATTCCATTGCTTATCAGCTGAGGGAAAGAGGGACCTTCAATCTGGTTCTTTCAGCCACAAGGGATGGCATGTCGTATGTTAGTGTCTTATTAAAAGATCTTTGAAGTTCTTGCTTGAGGAAGCTCTTCTTTGGGGATCTTTTTCCTTCTCCTTTGTGTAACAACCCATCATTGGTCATGCAGAGTCCCCCACCCCCTAATCCACAACTCAATTAAGCTGAAGTGTTTGGATGCAAGTTCAGTAGAGACAAAAGTATTATTATTATTATTATTATTATTATTATTCTTTATTACTAGAATATATACACAAAGCTCTCAGTTTATGAGTGAAACAGTAAAATAACAATATAAAACAATGTATACAACAGCATGAAAAAACACAAAACATTGTTTTTAAAAAATCTTTCCCTAAAGTTCAATCAAGCAAATAGGCTTCTGATACTGGCAAGCATCTGAATGGCCTCTGTAAAAATGCTTCCACCCTCCCACTCCTATTAGCACATGTCTCCAATCACATATTACACACACTCATGCATGCATGAATAAAGTATCAATGGAGGCACGTTTCCTAATATCGGGTCTAGAGTCACTGTGTACCATGGGGATGCTTCCTTGCATACTAATAGCAGGGTAAAATAGGAAGAGAACACAAACCCCATAAGTTATATTTGAAAGTGGTTAATAGGTACAAATATTCATGCAACGACTATGCAGATACTGCTCTCCCTGGATCCACAGCTTGACTGACTAGATCTATGGAGAAAAAGAGAGGGGGAGGGAGGGAGGGAGGGAGAAAGAGAGAGGGGGAGGGAGAGAGAGGGGGGAGGGAGGGAGGGAGGGAGGGAGGGAGAGAGAGAGAGAGAGGGGGGGGGACATAAGGCAGGATAATTACTGTTGCCATATAAAGAGATGGGAGGGCACTGAGAATCCAGCAGGCTGTATTGGATGCCTACATGCAATGAGGTGAACTCAAAATGCAAATGATACAGGATTGGGGTGTGCAAAAGTAGAATGAAAAGATAAGAGAAAACAAGAGAGATATGGAGAGACTGAAGTACCCAAAATCACTAGTTATGATGCAGTATGAAGTGATAGAAGCTCTTCCTTGGGTGTTCACAATGACTCGGAAGTTAAATGACTCGGAAGTCTCTTCAACACAAGTCCACATTTCATTTTAGCCTAATTTAGGGGGAGGAAGCCACGTTCTTGTAAGGGAAACACTTGCCAATCTAATGCAAATCCCAGCCACGTTCTTGTAAGGGAAACACTTGCCAATCTAATGCAAATCCCTGAAGAGATTGACCAGTGGATTTTGGTCTAGGTACTGTCCACCCCTCCTATGCACAACACTTCCTCAAAGAAAACATTCATGCATGGAGCTTGGGTAGCTCATCCGACTAATTAATTCTGTATCTGAATAACATAATGTTGCATGCTACCCCAAGCAGTGCGAGATTACCCAGGGTTTGTGTTTCCTTTGGAATGAGGTACAGCGTGGACTGTGGTGTCTGCATGATATACGGCTTATTATACAACCTGAGCCTACAATGGAGAGTCTCACAGCATTGACACCCCAAGAGGGCCTTCCTTCTCCCATAGCCACATCCTTTGATTCAGACAGAAATGAAGCATCTTTCTCTCTCTTTCTGGTTTCAGTCTGCTTCCAGCCTCTAGCTCACACACTCAACTTTTCACTCAACTCTGCCCTTTATCTTTCTAACTACCAGCCAAGTGATGGAGGAGATACATACATTTGCCATCTGGTGCTCAGCCACTTCTTTTGTTCCCTTAATAGTAAATTACCTTACCAGGAATTTGAATCCTTGCTTATATTTTAACACTTGCTAGATCCAGGGATTAGAAGGGTCTCTGCATACCACCTAATCTGCCCCCTCCTCCCAAAAAGCCCTCTGATATCACAGTAATATCAAAAGCAACCTTCTATCAAGTTCCATAACTATGTGCAAAATTCCATGGGAGACAGAGTACTGCTCTCAGCCTCAGTGGATGGAGAGGACAGTTCTATCTAACTGCAGTTATGCCTTGATTTTGCATTCTTGGCAAGTCCTTAGTCACATCTCAAAGCTAAGAGGAACCACCCCCCTGTTGCCACTAAAGAGAATAAAATCCCTTCTAGAAACATAAAGAGAGGAGTTTTCGATATACAGTATATAATTTTTCAAAATGGTATGTAAAATGTATTGGTTTCTACCCCGACAGACAAGCATATTCTAAAGGCTTTAAAGAACATTCTTTTCTTCTTCTTTTGCTGCTTTGACTACTCAAAATAGCTGAACTACCAGGGTGTATGTCCTTAGCTGCTATTGTCATATCTGATCATTTTCTTTTTTAATGCAAATTTAGCAGGAGATGAAAAATAAAAATAGATGCCTGTTCTGTAAGCAAATCACCACTACCTAATTATCATGAAACAGAGACTTCTTTTCTTTAAGAAACATGCACAGCTGAAATCCAAATGCTCAGCTTATCTATAAAGAAATTCAGCAACAACATATAAAAAACCTAGCTTATGGAGTATGTTCCAGAGTGTTTATGTCTCTAGTCCCCCCGCCCCCTTCTGCATAGTCCACATCAGTAGATCTTGCAGTGATCTGAAATTATATTTTTACATGAAAGCTAGAGAAATTATAGCCACATCTGAAACCCACTTATGTCTAAATACTGAGATTTAAGTTGATTTATTCCCATCGATGTTAGCAGGCTTAATTGGACTGTGTGGTACAGTACAGACTTGATCTCAATGCATATGTCCTTTGGACTAACCACAACTGAATTCACAGGATAGGACTGGGCCGCAATGATGCTCTCTTTAGCCCATCTGGGCTAGGTGTGCAGTGCTGTGGAGGCCCCTAAGTAGTTGAAATCTTGCCTACCCCCCTTTATGGGATAACAATAAACTAAGAAAGCTTGATTGTAATTTTCTAAGAATTCTTGATTGTAATGGTAAATTTCAACTGAAAAAATTATTAGGTTAACCTTGTTAATCTCAATGATTTGGTGCAAAAAAATTGATATTTATTCATATGATTTATATAGCCCCTTTTTACAGGCCATGGGGCAGTTTACAACAAAGCAAATAGATGAAAATTCATAAAATCATAAAAATAATGCAATTCTTTAAAAACAGAGTGACAAATCAGTGAAAAAACAATTAATAGAACAATCTGGTCCCTCCACCTCCAAACACTCACCAAAGAAGTTGCATCTTAATTAACTGCTTGAAAGTATAGAAAGATGGGACCAGATGTACTTTCATAGCGAGGGAGTTTATCTGAGGAGTCACCACTGAAAAGGCCCTTTCCTGGGTCCCAATACTGTATAACTCATACTGTGGAGAGGCCACCAGGACAGCCTTATCTGCTGATCTTATTGGTATGGAATTCTTGAATAAATTTGGGTTCTAAGCCATTTAGGGATTTCAGTGTCAAAGTAATTGGGCTCAGAAACCAGCTGGCAACTAGTACAGCTGTTTTGAAATAAGGTTAATATGCTTATGGCTTGCTGTCCCTACCTGCATCCTTGCTGCAGCATTTCGCACTAAATGAAATTGCAGAACCATCTTCAAGGAAAGCCCCCCCCCAGTGCATTACAGAAGTTTGTCTTGAAAGTTACCAGAGCATGAATACCCACGACCAGCCTAACCCTATCCAGAAATGGGTCTCATTGGTGCGCCAGCTGAAGTAAGACATAGCTGCTCATAGCCACAAAGGTCACAAAGCCTTTAGTGACAAAGATGATCCACAGAGCAGCCCTAAACTATGCACCTGCTCCTTCACGATAAGTGCATCTCAATTAAGAACCAATCATTTTGTCAGCTCCTGGAAGAAGAAGAAGAAGAAGAAGAAGAAGAAGAAGAAGAAGAAGAAGAAGTAGTAGTAGTAGTTTGGATTTGATATCCCGCTTTATCACTACCCGAAGGAGTCTCAAAGCAGCTAACAACCTCCTTTCCCTTCCTCCCCCACAACAAACACTCTGTGAGGTGAGTGGGGCTGAGAGACTTCAAAGAAGTGTGACTGGCCCAAGGTCACCCAGCAGCTGCATGTGGAGGAGCGGAGACACGAACCCGGTTCCCCAGATTATGAGTCCACTGCTCTTAACCACTACACCATCCACACATAGCATTTCCATCTTGTCTTGATTCAGATTAAATTTGTTTGCCCACATCCAACCCATTTCGGCCTCCAGACACTCGCTCAGAATGCCCCTCTCTTGGAACCAACAGAACAAAGAGACAGAGCTGTGTCACATCAACATCCTGGTGACACCTCCAAATCCTACTGATGACTGTTCTCAGTGGCTTCATATAGATGTCAAATAACATATGTGAAAAGATTGAGCAGGATCCTGCAAGAAAACTCCCATGGGGCTGAGCAAAAGTCCACAAACACATGTTCTCTGAAACCATCTTCAAAGCTATGCCCATAGCTGTCAACTTTCAGATTCGAAAATAAGGGATCAGCAGCCTCAAAAATAAGGGATCAGCAGCCTCACCTGTCCCGGGGACAGTCTATGGGATATCTAACAATCTGGGATAGCAGCAGGAAGCAGCGGGAAACGGCGCTGGAATAAGGGAATTTCCCGCAAAAAAAGGAAAGGTTGATAGCTATGGGCATGCCTCCAACTCACTAAGACAGCTTAGGAGGATACCATGACCAGCAATGTCAAAAGATGTGGAAGGTCAAGGAGAATCAACAGGATTCCATGCCCCCTGTTCCTCACCTGAGAAAGGTTCAAAATTTCTTCGCTACCTTTTCACCTTGTTTCACCTTAATAAAACATTTCGACATACAATGATCTCATACATTCTAGGAAACATGATCAGGTTTCTGTGCCCCTTTCAGGTGTTCTTTTTTAAAAGTAATGCTATTATATCACAGACACACAAACACTCACACACACCCCAAGGGGGGGGGGGGATCCTGTAGGCTAACTTCCCTGCAAAATTTGCATTACACCTTGATTCATTTGCAGATCAGTGACCATTAATATCAGTTACTTATTTATCTTTCTATTTCTTCCCTTTTTTTAAAAAAAAAAAAAGCCCATAAAGTTTTAGTGTTAACAATTTTATTGCATACTATCCTCGTTATTCTTATATATACAAATCATGGCAAACAGCATTATAACTCTTTATAATAAAAAAGAAACACCCTTGTTTCAATTTGCTCTCTCTCTCTCTCCAACCAACTTTTAACAGTTGGAAGACAACAATTCATTTTTATTGCAGCCTGGAGGGTTTTCCACTTACTTAGAGGCGAGATAAAATGCAAGGTTTGCGCCCCCTCCTTTTTTTGGAAAGTCCTCTAGAATTCATCCAACAGCAAAGGAAAATGTCTGTGGGGGTCTGAACCAGCAGTGACTACCTTTTTAAATTTTATTTTTTATTTTTGCCCAAGGGTCACATCACCATCCAGTAAACTATCTGGGAGTCACAGCAGGCTGTGGTAGGAATGGTGGAAAAAGGGCATTGTCACCCTCACAGACTCCCATGCATGTACACACCACAAAAACAACACACACACAAGAACATAAGAACAGCCTGCTGGATCAAGTCAATGGCCTATCTAGTCCAGCATCCTGTTTTCCCAGTGGCCAATCCGATGCCTGTTGGAAACCCACATTTAGGATCTATGCTTAACAGTACTATCTAAACCTATGGTTTCCAGCAACTGGTATTCGGAAGCATCACTGCCTCTGGCCCCGGAGTACCATCAATGCACAATCAGAGCATATATATACAGTACCCACTGCCTGCACACAAAAATCCTTGAATAGGTTTTTTAAAAAAATGTGCAGAAAGATAAAACATTTAATACATTTATCATAAAGAGCATAGACTGGCAAAATTTAAAAGCATATATTAAATTATATATATGCTTAGGGTTTTTTAAATAAACCAACTCTTCTCTCCAGTGGTTTTTTCCCAGGGGGTATTGAAAAGTGTGGCACTGAAACAGCTTCATGGTGAGTACCGGCACCAATTTTTTCTGGGAAAAAAGCACTGCTTCCCTCTATGGTCTTCTAGTCATATGAATGGACCATCACGACCAACTCACATGATCACATTGGGGTCTTGATTATTGCTAATGATTGCTGAAGCCTATTCATCCCACCTCAGACCTGGAGAGGTCTTTCCAAGCCTTTGTGGGAGGAAAAGTTTGGGCTTTACCTAACAGTTCTTCAGCGCTCTAAAACCCAAGTGTTTCTGAGCATTTGGCTATGTTATTGAAAGGTTTCCACTTCTGAACTGGCTCATTCAAGAGCCAGAACTCTCATCTACCAATTTTCATTCTCCTTTTGAACACATTTCCAAACTTTCCATGGTGAGTGTACACGGCATGGTAGCTAAGGAGGCTTGTGAAAGTCAAGGGCTCTGTTTAAGTGACTCTTTGCAAGAAACACTTTTAAGTAGACTTGGAGCTTCCATTACTGACTGGAACTTTATGGATTTTTTTTAATCCTCTCAGTAAATGAAACAGAGAGTTTCCAGACTTGTCACTGGAGGCTCTGACATTTTCCAGAAACCTTCATTACAGAGAATCAAGAACCAATGGAAATTTAGAAAGAGTACTGCTTTTTGCCTGCCTCTTCATAGCCATTTTCTCTCTTCCCTCCCACCTGAAGTGTGGCAAGTCTGGAGAATTATAGGAAAGGATGGAAACTGAAAACTGAGAGGGCTCAAACTGACCTATTACAGCCTATGCTGAAATTTCAAAGAGAGAGTTGAACTCAAGTTACAAAAATTTGGGGTCTTCCAAATGAGGACAGGTAATTTTTGAAATTCCCATTTCCAGAACACGCTGTCATCACTGGGAAAGCTTATTCCCCTCCCACAAATTTTGCCCTGCTGAGGAGAATAGTGCTGAAGGAATAAAAGCAACATAATTCATTTAACAGATTGTTGTTGACATTTTAAGATGAGCCCTGGTAGTTCAGTCTGAAGCTTATATAGTCCAGAATCCTGTTTCCTAAAGTGGTTGACCAAATACCTCTGGGAAGCCCATGGACAAGACATGTGCAGATGGAGAAGTATTATAATGACATCATGGCTATCAGCTTACCGTAGCAGTGAAAAAAGAAATTGTGCATACAAGTGTGCAACTCCCACCCCCCATCTTTCCCCTAGCAACATTCAAAATAGGACACAGTTTGTAAAGCATGACCGTTGAAGCTTGATTTTTTTCTTTTAAGAACCAGCAACCTCATGTATATTACTCAACTAAAATCAGCACTCCTGGTCCAACAGTAAGTGCATAAGCATCAGTGATTCTACCTAATTTTGGAGAAGAGCTGTGATGGACAGCAGAGCCAGACCTGAGTCTGGTGATGCAGTTCCTCTGAAACTCCACCAGAGTGCTGGAACCTCTCGCTGATTGGCTACAGAGTCAGCTAGCCACAGAGTGGGGAGGAATAAAAGCAGTTTCTGAGGAAGAGAGTTAGATAGGGTTTGGTTTTTGAGATAGGGCTGGATTTGGATAGGATTTAATTTGAGGTGTTAGACAGGTTTCACATTGGGAAATAGGGAGTGAGATAGGGAGAACTGGTTCTGAGTTAAGTTAAAAATACAAACTATTCATAGCAAGATGACAGAGCCTCACAGCTCGGATAGGGAGACCGGGTTGAGGATTTGGGAAAAGTATACAGGTTCCTGTGTTCTGGGAGGGCTATTGAACTAAGTGACAGAAACTGAGTTGAGCATTTTACCTTCTACTCTAAAAACCTGAATATTTACCACCTGAAGTGTAACACCTGATTTTTAGTAACTGGAATTTAAGAAGAGTTGTGCATATAGCATTGTTTTTAAGCCGGAGACATCTTATAGTTAGTCAAAGTAAATAAGTTAACTTCTATCTGAAAGAACACATTTCCTGACCCACTTTGTTTCATAAACTTCTTTTTAATTAATAAAACTTTTTTTGTTGGTCTGTTCAACTCCTGCCTGAGACTCTAAATTAGTAAGTTTTCCCTCACACAAGTCCCCCACTAGATAATCCATGGTAAATTGTAGAAATTCATGTTATTGGTGTACCGTGAGGTGGACGCACTATATTTAATTGGGGGCAGTTAGGGGGAGTGGATCTGCTGCATTATTAATTGGTGGTATTAAGTGGTGGGTCTTTTACAGGAGGATATAGGGAAAAGAAGCAACAGACAAAAAAATCAGGGGTAACTAAGCTGTTGCCTCAGCCAGCATGGCTGATTGCCAGAAATTATGGTAGCTGCAGTTTAGCAACATTTGGAAGGCTACAGGTTAACCACTTGTGCCCTAAATTCTGAAAATAATGTGCATTCTGTTTTGCCAAGCTCTAGAGGGGGACGCGGGTGGCGCTGTGGGTAAAACCCTAGGACTTGCCGATCGTATGGTCAGCGGTTCGAATCCCCACGGCGGGGTGAGCTCCCGTCATTTGGTCCCAGCTCCTGCCCACCTAGCAGTTCGAAAGCACTCCTAAAGTGCAAGTAGATAAATAGGTACCGCTTTATAGTGGGAAGGTAAACAGTGTTTCCATGTGTTGCGCTGGTGCAGGCTCGCCAGAGCAGCTTCGTCACACTGGCCACGTGACCCGGAAGTGTCTCCGGACAGCGCTGGCCCCCGGCCTCTTAAGCGAGATGGGCGTGCAACCCCAGAGTCGGTCATGACTGACCCGTACAGGCAGGGGTACCTTTACCTTTACCTTTAGAGGGCAAATGAGATGGACCAGCTTGTAATTTTAACTGCTGTTCCATATAATTTGTATTTTAGGGTTGTACTGTGCTTTTAGGGCTGCTCAAGGTAACACCTTGAATGACAGACATGGAAAAGCAGAATACGGTAACAAGAAAAGAAAGTAAATGCATGTGATTCAGTGTACTGAGCCTTGTGCAAACTGCACTCAAATCTCCTCCAGAAGAAGAGCATTGAGAATACACATGGACACACCAGCTTTCACAGCTTTCACAGGTTTGATTGCAAGGGCCTTTAACCTACCCACAATCCTCATAACAAGCAGCTGCTTTCTGGCAGCTCCAGAAGACAGTGTTTAAGGAGACTCGCGAGTGTGACAAAAAGTTGGCAAAATTGATTGGTATTTCAGGTTTAGTGGTCTCCAATGAACATTCCTAAGTTTCTCTGTCTGATTTTGATGAAGTGCTTTTATTTGTCTTCCTATCGGGAGAATATGGTGAATCTGCACAAGAGAAGCATGGCTTCTGTTTAGTTTTATCAGGCGCCACTTAGCCATGTTATAATTTATTTTTCAGGAAGAAGGAAATTTCTCAGGAGGGTTTGAGGCTAACACAGTTATAAAACAGCTGGCTACTGTTCAGATTTTGTCTTCAGACAGCTGCATTTCTCAGTTTAAGGGGGGTGGGGTGAATAAGAACTAGCCATCCTGATTTTAAAACCACATATGGCAAGTTTCTTGTTCCACTTAACCCCGTACAAATTTAAACTTGGCAGTGCATAGGTTAATATGAAAACTGGTTATATAGCCAGCACTGAGGAACCTTGTAGGCTTACTCAACTCATGGTGATTAAAAAGAATTCCATATCTCCAGGACAAAGTGTGACTTGGATGTCTTTTCCCCCTATTAACAAAGCAGACCCAGAATTCTTTTTGCTAGCTATGGAATTGGCTGGGTATAGTTTCTCTAAAGGGACACCAGACCTATGTTTATCTCTCATACAATGTACAATACAAGAGTCATTGGCTTGCCTTGGCTTTATTGGGTGGGAGGCACTTCTACTGAGGTCACATTGATTGTAGTGTTTGTTGGTACAGTTTTGCCCCTATAATTCTCTAGAATCATAGTGATTGGCCCGTCATTTAAAAGCATGAAGCCAAAAGATCAGACATTGCTGCCTTGAGCACCATTACTGTTATTGAAAGGCAAACCTGAGTACAGTTGTAGTAGGAATCTAAATCCAACATCCCAGCGCTTTTTCTTTCTTTCTTTTGAAACAGAGGGTTTTGTTTATTCCCTTTCTCTTGCTCTTAATCGCATTTGAATGTTACAGAAATGGCACACTGCAACAAACAGAAGAGAAAGAAAGACTGAGAATCGGGCCACGAGGTGTCACAAACCACCAAGTGTGATGGACAATATGATTTATTAAAAGCAATGCTTTTGCAAGTATATGCATTGGTTCTGAAGAAAAGCAATGGATGAAATGAGAAAGACAAAAAGGGAAGGAGAATATTTCTGCTGGTGGGTAATTGTTCTTCCTATCACCATAATGAGCTGCAATGTTTCATTATCACTGACTTAACCAGACAAGACAATGTTTTATACAGTACCCGGCCCTGAAACGATTACATGTTGTTACCAATGATTTTTGTTCACTGACTACACTGCAAATATGGGGAAAAGAAACCAATTACTACAGGGGCAGAGCTGCACCAGCTTATTCAGGTTTTCTGCAAAACATTAAACGAACAGTACATATAACACAAATGCAGATGCTCTCCAATTCAGGATAAGATTTTTGAAATGAAATTCACTGCAAGCTACTCCTCAAAGGAAATGTTGAGCCCTGGTATCCTATACAGGAAATTATGTTTATGCTATGATGTAACACTGTAATATCTTAAAAACCTAAGTGGTATAGTGCCATCTTCTGTGACCCTCAAACCATGCTGGTAACAAACAGATGTAATAATGTTTTACACGAGTATAGAGGCTAACACTTCTCAAAACCAGTGTGAATCTTTCTCTAAGGAATTCAGCTGGATCCTATAGCTATGTAGCTCTAAGCTGCTTTTACTCTCTGAGACTGCAAACATAAGAAAAGCCTTGCTGAATCAGGCCAAGGCCCATTGAGTCCAGCAATTTGTTCTCACCATGCCCCATGGGAAGCTTGTAAGGAGGACCTGAAGGACACAAACAGGACAAATATCATAAGCAAGAAAGAGACTGGTTCTGATGCTGTTTCATACTTCTAGTGTCTGTGTGTGTTTGTGTATTTCTTAGAGAGAGATATGTTGCATCCTCACAGTACATTTAATGCACATGGCTCGGAACTGTACTCTGTTAAGGGTGCTGGGAGCCGTAGCTTTATGGTGGGTAAGCTACAGCTCCCAGGAGGAATTTTTTCAGCTGGAACTTGCTGGAAATTAGTTCTGGCAGCTCTCAGGTGGGCGCCATTGCCATTCTAAGAGAATGAGGGAGGTGTTCATGGTGAGTTCTGGCACCTCTTTTTCTAGAAAATTAACCATGGTTCCCAGGATTATTAGGGGAAGGCAGTGTGCTTTAAATGTATGGTGTGAGTGTGACTTGGAAGGGAATGGACTTGATAATAGGAATAGAACTAAAGGTGTAATCCTATACACTTTTACCTGGAATTAACCTCCATTGATTAACAGTGAGACTTTCTTCTGAACAGGCATGTACAATATTGTACTGTGAAAGACCTTAAGCCCACCTGCACTAAACAAATTCTGCTGTCTCTTGATGCAGCGCTGAGGGCACCTCTTCTCCTCTTTCTAATGAAATGCTGATCTTATATTGTAGTTAGCTGTCCTCTTTGATTAGCGTATTGGGATGTGGAGCATGCTGTAACAACTGCATGGATTTGCAGAAATTAGTTTATTATTGTAACAACTCAAGGGAGTCATATGAATTAAGGGGAAACATTTACATTGGAACAAATTACATTTTTCTCAAAAACTAATTGTTACACTGAGAGCTCTTATACTCTTGTAATTGCACCATCCTAATTACACACAATGCATTATTTAAAAAGAATGGCATTGTTTATTTGCAATATCCTTTGCTTATTTACAGTTGCATATTTGAACAAGGAGCAAGGAGTTCTTCCTACAATGCAGCCGAGAGAGATTGTTATCTGCTCACAAACACAAAATTAATTCAGCAGAGAGAATCTATTCTCAAACAGAGAGGGAGAAAGAAATTTCTCCGGAGGCGAGACATTCTACAATTGTTTCTAAATTTTTGTGTATAATTAGCAAAGCACTTACCATCTGCAGTGATTGACCTGTCAGAGCTGCTCCTAAGAGATAATTTCAGTGACATTTTTAAAAAAAGACTATGAATATCAACAAGCTGAATTTAACTTGTAGGGAATAATGTTATCCTGTAAATAGAAATTACAAGCACTCAGGATGGAATTAGTTTATGAAGAATACTGATTAACACTGGTACCCCTGATCAGATGAGTTCAGCTCAGTAGAACAGTAGGCATTATTGCCAGTGATAACCATAAACTTCCTTCTGATTGCATAAAAGCAGCTTGTATGCAGTAGGGAAAGGTATTGCAGCGAGCTCATGTGTTTTAAGAAGAATATTCTGAGCCACACCCAGACATACAATGGTTCCAATTAGAAGCGATGGATCAAGGGGTCAAACAGGGTTGATTCTCCTTAGATTTAATAGGTGTGACTAGAGCAGGAAACTGACAACAACATCCTTACATTTGAGTGAAAAATCCCCCTGTCCCTATTTTGAACACAATGAATGCCTATTTAAGACTCAAGGTAGTGACAGGCAACAGATAATAAAGAAATTTGCCAGAAACAGTGTCTCACTGATTACTCTTAGCAGATGATTTGTTACTGACATAAGTAATTTGAAACTTCTGTTGTTGGTTTAATGTTTTTATTGCTGTTGCTTAATACTATAGTGTAAGTCAACCTCAGGGCTCTAGAGAGCCACATTAACTTTGCCCCTTAAAAATATGCATCATTTGCCTGTAGACTGCTTGATAACAGCTTCATCATATCCAGCACCATGCCGCAGCATTCTAGTGTGTTTCTGAGTCTTCTCTTCTCATTCCTGACAGTACAGGGAAAATAAGTACATGTTCTGGTGCTGAAGGATATAGTGATTCATTCCAGAAGCTGGAAGGATTTTGAGTAATTATCTGTTTTCTTCACCTTTCATAATCATTGTATGGGCTGCCAACTCTTACTGCTATTTCTTAGTGTCTATAGGGATGTCACAAAACATCCTTTCATAGTCTTAATCAAAAGTTGAAGCTGTCTGACTTTGCTGGATATGATGAACCAGGAATACCTAACATTCATATTTCTATGATGTCACTAAGATAGAAGCATAAGTTGGCATTGTTAGTTTTCCACTGACACTGCATGATTTCCCTTTAAATTGTAGAAACAGAATAGAAAACCTGTTTCCAACCAGCTGCCAACACTCCAAATTTGGAACTGGCTTTGCTATCCATGACAAAACCATATTCACATTGCTTTTAAAATGTCAGTCATCCATACATAGAGCGAAAGTTTATATGATCATTTATGAAAGGGAAAAGCCACCATAAGTTGACTTTCCTGTTATTTTTCATTGTGAAGATTTATCATAAATGTGCTCCATGAAATCAGATTTTAATTCAACAATGTCCTGAAGAATGGTCAAAACTAAACTTATTTATATCATGATAAAAAATGCTTCAGGTGGTTTTCAATTAAGTTCCATTGTTCAGTTCATTAATTTCAGTGGGTCCACTCTTGAGTACAACTTAGCTGAATACAACCTATCTTATCTGAGGTGCATTCATTTAAAAAGTCAGCATCCAAAAATTGTAGCCATCCAAAAACTATAGCAGAGGACTGATCACAGTGTCCTTCATATCCTCATTTCTTCCAGCTCCCTTTGCCATTCATGCTTCTGTTTCTTTTCATTCTCTGACAAATCCTTCAGGGCCTGAAGTTTATGTCCAACATTGACTATGTCCCACAGCTCATGCCTTTCTTAAGACTATATACTGATACAATTTCTCAGATTTGTATATGACCAAACCCTTAGTATCCCTTCCCCAAGCTAGGAACCCCACCCCTCACATTTCCTTTTTGTCTTTGGCTTGTTCTTCCAACTACTCCTATTTCATGTCTTTATTACCCACTAGTCTCACCTACATTCCTAAATGCCCTCCTTCTTATCCATCTCATTTACTTTGTGGAAATTAAGGGGTTTTTTTAACCACTTTCACTCAATGATCAAAGTACTGTCATTGGCAGTTGTGGTGGTAAAGAGACCCAGTGCAGGTATGTTTAAATATGGGGAACTAGTGAAGAGCATCTGAGGTAAAATAGGTAACCATTACAGTGGAACCTCAGGTTGCGAACGTGATCTGTGTGGGAGCCACATTCGCAACCTGCAGCACCGTGTCTGCGCGGGTCACAATTTGTTGCTTCTGAACATGCGTGAGCGCCGAAACCCGGAAGTGATCCGTTCTGGTACTTCTGGGTTCGGCGCAGTGTGCAACCCGAAATCACATAACCTGAAGTGTCTGTAACCCGAGATACCACTGTACTACAAACCTAAACAAGTCTTGATGTATATATGACTGTATCAGAACGAATACCTTAAGCTAGTCCTGTAAAAGTTCACAGTTTTATTCAAACCAACCAGTAATTTCTTTCCAGCAGATATCTTCTGCAAAAGTCACATAGAAAACAAACTGATGCATGTTGGTGGAGATGAATGCATCTCTAGTTCTAAGACAGGGAGATAGAATATTGAAGTTGTTAATAAACACAGGGGAAATATGCTTGCTTGATCTGAATGCGCAGTAGGAAACAAGCAGTTACTGCTCAGTTCATTAGGATCTTACCCCTTGGTACATTAAAGAACAAGAAATCGGACTTTTCATCTTATTTCAGTCAAGGTTTTTTTTCCTGGTGGTGGTCTTGTCAAGTCCAGCCCCTGCCCCTCATGCAGAAGTGTACAGTAAAACAATAAATGCAATTGATCTTTTCCTTTTGATTTATTTTTATGATTTATTACTACAGAAGCAAAGAAGACTTGACAAAGTTTGAGGTTAAGCAAATGCATGAGTGAAGAGACCTCCTGCAACGACAAGTGTTTCTATGCTTTTTTGATCCTTCACAATATGAGCTTCAAGACTAACACATTTTTCCAAAGTGGCTTTGACAGTAAATAAAAAAGTGGCCCTTTCTTCTTATTCTTTGTAAACATCAGAGGTTTTCACCAATCTCTCCCTTTTGTATTGTCACTGTTAGGAGTACCTCATTATTTCCTCTCTCACCTCATCAATCAGAAAGAAAAGGTTTTCTTTAAGAGCACTCTCTCTGAATATTCACCACAACCGAAGAGAATAAAGCAGCAATGGTTATTTCACCTTAACACTTAGAAGTGTTCCTCTTGGCCCCATCCTTTTCCATCTCTCTGCTGTGCTTTACCCTTTCCATTCCATCCTCCATCATGCTTAACCAAGATACTTATGTATATTGAGATGCATATTTCTCATATAAATGAGGCATAAGAAGAGAAAAATCTAAAAAGAATTCTGCCATGTCACCAGTAGAACACTAAATTAGAGTGAAGCCAACCTGAAATTTCAGGACACTAATTACCCCATGTTAGTTGCTCTGAAATTATCAAGGAGTGAGACCAACTCCTCTGTGAGGAAGGGTGGCAGTTTAGAGAAAAGTAAGAGGTAACAGGATAGAAGTTTACAAAATAATTCATGGCATGGAGAAATTGGAGAGAGAGAAGTTTTTCTCCCTCTCATATATATGAGAACGTATGGGCATCCAGTGAATTGGAATGTTGAAAGAATCAGACAGATAAAGTCCTTTTTTGAACAAGGGAACTCACTCTCAAAAGAGGCAGTGGCGGCCACCAGCTTGGATGGCTTTAACAGGGGACTGGAAAAAAAGTTGTGCCTCCACAGTGGGGGGGGCAGTGTGGTTCTGAATACCAGTTGCTGGAAACCTCAAGAAGGGAGAGTGCTCTTGTGCTCAGGTCCTGCTTGCAGACTTCCCACGAGCACCTGGTGGGTTGGCCACTGTGAGAACAAGATGCTGGACTAGAGAGGCCATTGGCCTGATACAGCAGGCTCTTCTTATGTTGTCCCCTGTCTGCTTGCTCTAAATCCCAGCAGTCAGCCTCCAAAGAACGAAAGCACATTGGAGCTGAATGCATGGTGTATCATTGCATTTTTTTCCCCCAGTTTCACCCTGGTAATATGATTCAGACCAGCCCCTAAATAATTTGCTAGATAGAATTGGTACTGACAAGAACTTCTCATCCTAAAACTTTAGATCATAACTGGCTGGTTGCATCTCCTGTACCAGCCCCTTCTTTTCAATCTGAGAGCTTTCCTGCTCATGTATTTGAGCACACGTTATTTAGCATCTTAAAAAGAAGAAGGGGGCAGCAGCCACAAACACAGTGGGATCTCAAGGCAATATGTAGGGGCCAAGCTTCTAAGGAAGGATGGGCCATCTATTAGAAACTTTTTAAACAATTTCTATGGTGGATATTATGGAAAGGAAAAAAAGAGAAGACAGCTTTGCAAAGGAGATGCCATTATAATGTTTTGGCTAGCTTTGAGCTTTGTCTGGCTTGGAATATAAAGTAGCTGTACTATTACCATATTCCTGAGCACTTTTACATTTCTTACAATTGCTAAGGAATGTAAAATAAAATAAAATAAAATTCTGTCAAGGGATGGGGGGAGACCGAAAAATCAGCCAAATGAATCCCTCTCTGCCAATAGTGACTCAGTGTACTATTGAGCAAGGGCAGCATTCATTAAAAGCTTCACCTTGGCAAGCAGTTTAAAGACATGCTATACATAGAGATAAATCTATTTTATATCATGCCTATGAGTGTTAATCTTGCTGCAGAACACGGTGATTACAGCTTACATTGAATTACTACTTTTTATAATTCATTGCAGTGAGGTATTGCTCTGTGACATCTCCAACCTAGTGAGCACTTCATTATTTTTAAAAGAGAAAATTGAACAAGAAAATAGCTTCTGTTGAACTATTTGCGCAGATACTTTTTGCTCCTCAGCACCCAAAGAGCAAAGCCTAATAGCAAATGGTGACTCTTCACTTTCTTAACTTGCACGGGGTGTGGGTGGGTGTGGTCGGCAGTATGTGGGTAACTGGGACAGATCACAGTGTTTTCCTCCCCTTTTCAAGAAAGAAAAGTACTGTGAGTCTGCGGCTGATTAGCATGAGTGGGTCTTCCACTATATTTTTGCGTAAAGTGATTCTAGATAGGATGCAAGGATTTGACAAAAGAACCTTAACCAATCTTTAATGGCTGCAAATATTTCTCTGAATGGGCAATTCATCTGCAGCAGGTGGGGGTGGAGGTGGGGTATGACACTGCTTCAGAGATTATGTGCAAGAAACAGCAGATGTTTGTTTTCTGAAGATGAAGCACCTGGAGATATAGGTTTGCTCCCTGCACCAAATCATTTTTGTGCAGTGTTTTGCAAGCATTGCTTCCATCCAGAAATGCAGCTGCCATTTATTCCCCCCACCACACGCAGCATTCAAAAGTGCTATGCCACAGCTGATTACCATTCCCTTTCTCCAGTGCTTCTACACGCTTATGACCATATACACACCCTTTGCCACTCTTACCTCTGACAACTTTGAAAAATCAGTTTGTGGCCCTGATTGGCTGCTGTTTTAACAGTTTTTTTGGGGGGGGGTACCATTTCACCAAATTTCACAGAAGGGAGGAGAAATTATCCAATCATTGCTCACATTTAGAGATGTCAGTGGAATGATATATATATGTTGTTTTACGTTACATTCCTTTCTCTCTCTGCTCCCCCCCCCCGACTAAGATAAACAAAAATGTCCTTGAATATTTTCTTAGTTTTATGGTCTCCCTTCAATTTATGGACAGTATATTAATTTTAAGTCATTGCTTTAGACTACACAAAGTGTAGTGTTACTAATGGATGCCTTGTTAATGACTGATTGTTTAGTTCCTAATGAACCACTATTTCATACCCCGAAGCACAGCTGGCACTAAATAAGGCAGAATCGCCAAAGATAGATTGGGCATGGAGGAAAAATGTGTCCTCTGCTTCTTTACAGTGGTTTCTCAAGGTCAGAATTGATGTTCATTAGAATGCAAAACAGGGCCTGACCAAGAGCCCAAGATTGAAATATTTATTTCTGTCCAGAAGACGAAATGCCTTAAATTACCTACCATATTTACCAACTGTGGTTTTATGACACTTGTGAAATTGTTTTAGGAATTTGTTAACTCAAAAATATTACTAATTCTGAAGTATTTTTCTCTTGCTTCCGCCCCCCCCCCTACAATAAGTGACAATGAGCAAGAGCAATCATAACCAAGATTGGAAGTTAAAGAGCTACAAGCACCTAAAAATGTCCAAAACCAGTTTGGGTATTGTTTTTTTAAAAAAATAAATAAATCATGGAATCGTAAAGTTGGAAGAGACCCAAGGGTCAATGTTTTTTTGACAAGAATAAAATGTGCTGGTTGAAATGGAATGGAACAGACTTGTCATGTGTGGAACTGGCAAAGCCTAAATTTAGTTCAGATCATCCATCCCTAATCTCTGATGCTTTGTCCATTTCCATTGACTTCCCTTGTGCCTAAGACATGCTAGGACTAGTCTGGTTCAGGTTCTGGTGGAGGAAACTGGTGAGGCAGCATTACATGTGTAGGGAGAATGTTGGCAAAGGAAGTGTTGAAAATAACCAAGCAAGAAGTGTAGAAGCATCATTCCACCCCCCACCCCCCGCCGCCTTGTTCCAATATACATTAAGCAAGTAACTTAGTTTGACTTCTACTTCAGTGCTTTAATTTCTTGCCTCATTTGTCTTTCTAAATCTTCATACAGTGAAAACTACAAGAGAGAGAAAATATTTCCCCACCACTATCACACTGAGTTGAGATGGGAGCATGGGGAATTTTTAAACGACTGAAAGAACTTCATCTCTGTCCAGAGATGCAACAGAAGTAGGTTTTGGAGAAAGAGCAGCATCCATTTCCCAATTCATAAAAGAGAGATTCTCAAGGTAAGTTCAGCCTCCGTTAGCAAGCCTTCGGCCAGGGAGGGATTGAAAGGAAGTGCAAATTGTATGAGCCATGGAGCTCATATGTTTGGTTGCCTAGTAGGTGCCATTGTTATGGCCCAGAGTGAAGAAAATTAATGTATGACTTACCAGTAAATAAAAATTTAATTTTGTAAAGATATTTAATTTTGTAATTTTGTAATTTTGTAAAGATATTTAATTTTGTAAACAAACAAACATACAAAACCAGCATTGTTAAAATATCTGAATGTAATACAGTACACATAGTGTTGGGTCAAGACCTTGCTCCTCTGGGTGGGAACTCATGAGTGTAATTGTTCTCAGGAGATGTTCACATTGGGAGAAGAGATGGGCAAAAGTCACATCAATGGTTTGCCAGAAGATTCTTTCACTGGATGGAAAGCCTCCCATCAATGGAAGGAGCCTTCCCATCCACGAAAGGGTAAATCTGGATCCAACCCACTGTCTACACTGTCAATTTAAACATGAAGGGTGGTATTCAACTAATGAGTCCTACCAGTGGATGTCCAGCACAAGGGCTTCTACTTACACATGGCTTAGGAGGGGTCAGGAGAATCCCTGGAACTGCACAGAGGGAGGAGGCAGGATCCATCTGTCTAGCAAGTGGAAATGCTTGCCCTGATGGAATGATCCCCTTAGTGTGACACTGAATTCCTCTCTGAGCCTGTGACTATGTGTCAGATACCTTGAGTTAAAGCTTGCTTTTTGAAATAAAAGAAGAAATCGGATGCAAAAATGTGATAAGGTCACCCGCTATAAATATAGCAAGATAGGTCATACATGGTGTTTATAACACTGCAAAATTCCAATATTTAATCTATCAACCAAACTACATAGATGTTTGCTTTCCTTGTGCTGGACAAACACTGTTGTGTCAACTAACTGGCTTCAAACCAAGACAAATTGCAGTTAGTTTTAACCAGTGTTAGTTTTAACCAGGGACACATACCCCTAAACATTTGTGAATCTAAGTTTGCCTTCATTGAGGGGCAATATGTCAATAGGAGTAGGAAAATGAGAGTATCCCCAAACAGTTTTTTTTTTTAAAAAAAGCACTGGTTTTAACTATAGTTTGTGCAAACAAGCCAATTTCAAACCATGCTGTTGTACCCAAGTCCTGTTTGTGGACTTCCTATGAGCATCTTGTTGGCCACTATGAGAAGAGGATGCTGGACTAGATGGGCCAGTGGCCTGATCCAGGAGGGCTGTTCTTACATTTATAGTTTATGATTCTGAAATAAGTCAGAAAACCACAGTTTTCCTGTTTCATTGTAATGACAAACTGTGGTTAGTAGGAAATGAAAGTAGATACTTCTGATCTCCTCACAGCTGCACCAAAGGAGAAGAACAGGTTCTTATGCAGAACATGTAAAATGGTTCAGCATTACATCTAAACCAGGCCACTAACAGCTGTGATTTTTCTTTTGTACTTTTTGTATGATATGAATGCAGGCACCTCTGTTTTCTGAAAATGTCCAGGTCAGGCAGAGATTTGTTTCGATTCTCCTAAACCCAATGCAAAACGGTGGTTTCTCAGCTCTCATCATCTCAATATTGTTTAGACACATTACCTCCTTATTAATGCCAATAATAATATAGCATGTGCTGTAATGATAATCAATTTAAATCTCTTTAATATGCAGAAAATGTAGGCATAAGACCTAACATTCTCTGAATGAAGGACAAAATATTTCACATTCACTCATCCATTTTACCAGATTTTGTGAAAGACAGCTCCATATAGCATAGTGGTACATTTGTGACTAGAATCTGTCCAGTGAGTGATGGATATAATCTGAATTATTCAGTTACAGGCAAAATAATGATTTTAAATTTAATCTTCTAATATTAAGCAAAAGGTCATCATATATGCAGTCCAAACAACTGCAATTGCAGATCATCCAGAATGGCTATTCTCCTAATTTTAAAGGTTTATGAATTAACAAGGTCCCCCTATTTTTAACAAGAATGCAGCAGACAGAAGCAATATACATCTGAATTTCAAATGCTGGAGACAAATAACACGGGGTGGCCATATTTTGCTTGTAAATTGCCTAGAGGCATCTAGTTAACCATTTTCAGGGACAGAATACTGAACTGGTCTAATCCAGCAAGGCGATGCGTACATTCTTGTAACATTAAATGTGAAATCATAAACAATGCATGGAAGTTTCTTTCTTCAGCTATTTCTATTTAAATATAAGCCACAGTTCTAGTTAATGAACATCAAAATATTCTTCTTCACTGTTAAAGGGTGTAAGAAATGAAACCAGCTTCAGGTTCTATGGCTTAAATTTAATAACTCTGACTGTTCCAGAGAAATAATTTTGTGTGTGTTTTTTTTCTGTTCCAAATGAGAAGCCTAACAATTATGCACATCTTTAAGGTAGTTCTAAGTCCTTCATTTTTACTTGAAATAGTTCCTATTTGGTCAAGAAATTGTTTGGAAAGATGGAAAAGTTGCTGCTTCATATTGAGTTTGCAAGTGACTAATAAATCTCTCCACCATCGCACACACTTAAAACTTTCCCGTAGGCAATTTCCACTTGTTCTGCTGACCATTTACATCAATATTTCTTGAAACATCCAAATACAAAATATAATCTCTAGCCTGCCTCCTTCCCTTGCCCTTATAAGAGATGCAATGACCTTTCCCCACCTTCATTTTGTCACATGCTTATTAGAACCCAGCAGCACAAGAGGTTTAGAGAATAGACACAGTCACATTCAACAGCCAGGAAAAACCTTTGTGTCAGGAAAGCAAACGATGACATTAATAGAAGAGGTTATAGAGTACAAAATGAACTTGACCTTGGGGTTGGCAAGTATTATTTTTTCCGCAGCAAAATATTTTGATACTTCCTAATAGTCCTGCATTCCTAGTTTTCTCAGATCAATTCCCTGTTGGCATCACTGTAAATTCTACAAGCATAATTGACTGGAGAAAAGCAATAATAGGAAACACAGCCAATAAGGCAAAGGAGAACATCAGAAACCATGCTAACCTTTAATAGAAGTGTTTGCTTTCATACCAATGATCTAAAAAATGGCTCTAGATGGGTATGCTTTAAGGCAGCAATACACGTGATCCCAGATTAATCCACAGGGCTCACAGGGCCACAAAACAGGCTGTTACACCCAGTGCTCAACTGCTAAAATTAGTGATTATGGACTCAAGGTTGTCTCAAAGTCATATTCTATAAAGCTATTTAATGTCCTAGGACCCACGTGCACTGTGGGGCCAGGCTGCTTTGTGTAAAACTTTTTCCTGTTCTGCAAAGTACTGTTTCTCCATATATTCCCCACCACCAAGAGTTCCCTTTATAAACTGTGTTTGTTTGAGCGTGTGCATGCAATATGAGGTCAAAGAGCTTATACAGTGGTACTTCGGGTTAAGTACTTAATTCGTTCTGGAGGTCTGTTCTTAACCTGAAACTGTTCTTAACCTGAAGACCACTTTAGCTAATGGGGCCTCCTACTGCCGCCGTGCCGCCAGAGCCTGATTTCTGTTCTTATCCTGAAACAAAGTTCTTAACCTGAAGCACTATTTCTGGGTTAGCAGAGTGTGTAACCTGAAGCGTATGTAACCTGAAGCGTATGTAACCTGAGGTACCACTGTATTCCTAAGCCACACACTGAGTTACAGTCTACATGTGTGGGGTTTCTATGCTTGTGGTAGTGTGTACTGACAATATTCTATGTTCTAGAAAAGTAGGCAGAACAGTCACTGATGAAGGGGCAGTTACTTATTTTTAATTTCTTCCTTCCCATTTGAAGTCCATGGAAGGGAATTTTTATGCCAGGATGGCAATGGGGTAGAGTTACACCCTTAACAGAGACATAGAGGGATATCAGGCATGACAAAAGAATGTTGTTGTTAACTACCCCTCCCAATACTGTCCACGATTCCACTCTACTTTAACAGGCTATCCAGGGTGTTCTGTTCTTCCAACAGAATTCTGCCAAATCTTATGGTCTGTCAGCTGGCAGATCTTCAGTGCAGACTTACAGCCTTAATGCCTTGATAAATTATATTAGCTATACATTTTAACCTTACTTATTTGCAGATACAATATTACAACTGCAACGAGAAAAAGCTGAAATGTGTAGTTTCCAGTCTTAGCATATTAATGAACATAAATAGATTGCCATCTGCCAATATATTTTAACTATCAGGCTTGATTTGATTTTAAAGCAACTTGTTTATCATTTCTGTTTTTCATTGGGTGGGAGGTTTTTTTTATATATATTTTACATATATTCTGGTAATATCTGAGCATGACTTCACTCCCACAAACATTAAGATTTATATGTTGTTGTGGGCCAATAATAAATTGACATTTAATTACACATCTGAGTAACATATTTATTCTACAGCTATTGCCGTTCTACCTTAGGAAGTGACCCTATATCAATTTAGTTTATTAATTCGTTTAATTAAAGTAGTTAATCTTGAAATGGCTTTCAGGCTGTTCGAATAAAAACCAAACAAATATTCAAATTAAATCAGCATTTTTCCTTTCGATATATGTAATTAATTTTCACTAAACTCAATAAACAAACTGCATGGAAAGTTGTTCATGTGACAAGAGAAAATGGCTTGCTGTCAGCTTAATCTTCTTTAACACTGTAAAACATTCTGGTTATGCTAACAGGCCTGTTGAAAACCTTTTGCTGGAAAGCAATAAATATTAACATATCCCCACTAGTGCTGCAGGGCAAACATTTGTTTGAAAATGATCATCATTAATCAGTATTTTAATACAAATGATCAAATAGCCTCTATGGCTAGCAGCAGCTTGACTGTGATGAAACCTCTCATTTGCAATCAAACTATCAAATGCTGTTTTCCTTTTCCCCTTCCTTCTCTTTAGAAAGTGAAATATTAGCTTCACTTTGTTGTTTTGTTCTATAGGGTAGAGGAGTTATTGGTTCACCACAATATCATTCATTCTTCTAATTGTTTGCTCAGAGATGCTACCAAATTTATGAGGTGCTTTTTATGAAACTGTTATAAATTATTCAGCCTCCCTTCTTCTGAACCAATGGTTCATAAGTATGTGATAGAAGATGCCCCAGTGAGGCAGGAGAATCTTCTAGAACAAGAACAGGAAACCCTGCAGTCTTCCCACAAAAATGTTAAGAATATAGGAATATCAGACACTTCATCATACTGAATATTTCTCAGTCTAGGTCAGTATTGTCTGCTCAGGCTGGCAGCATCGCTTTGACTACTGCTAATAATTCTCTCCTCCTTTTGTGCTGCATTCCTGGTAAGGATTGTTCCCTGAGTGCCTGTAATTAAATAAAGGGAACTATAGCTAAGGACTATGCATTCAATGTAATGTGTTGTTTGTCTATAAAGGGTTAGATCATTGGACCTTCTAGTTCATTGTCTATACCAACTGAGATGTCTTTACAGGATTTCAGATACAACTCTATCCCAGCCCTACTTGGAGATGAGTCTTCGACCTTAAGCAGCAAAGCATGTGCTCTCCCACTGAGTTGTGGTTGTCAAACTCAAATTCCCTTCAGTCCAAGTAGCCAAGTGTTGGGAGGACACAGAAGCTGCTGCCTTCCTTGTCATTCCTCTCCTGGTTAGCTCAAATGAAGAAACAGGTCATCTGGAGCTGATACAGTGGAATGGCAACTGCATTATCCAGACCAGGCACAGGCAAACTCAGCCCTCCAGATGTTTTGGGACTACAACTCCCATCATCCCTAGCTAACAGGACCAGTGGTCAGGGATGTTGGGAATTGTAGTCCCAAAACAGCTGGAGGGCCGAGTTTGCCTATGCCTGATCCAGACACTCACAGTAGCTCCATGAAAGGCAGGTTGTTGGGGTGTTGGAGGGAGGTTCCAGAAAAATTACAAGGGACAATGATGAAGGAAGGAGGAAAGAGAAACAGTGAATGTAGGAGGAAAACTAGATTGACCACAAGTAGAGCCAGAGGGAAAAGACAACTTAAAAAAATATTGTAGAAAAGCATGGAGAGGTGAAAGGAGTCACTGTCTTACAGACATAGGGGAAGGTAAAAAAAACAACAACCCCTAAAGTAGAACAGTGATCCTGTGATGAGAAGGGATCCCATACCAAATGGTATGGGCCCCACCAACCTAAGAATCAATATGGGGCATAGAAGATCCTTGGAACCTTAAAAGGTGGTTTCTGGCATCAGGTATACTAGGAGCTGTAATCCATCAACATACAGTGGTACCTTGGGTTAAGAACTTAATTCATTCTGGAGGTCCATTCTTAACCTGAAACTGTTCTTAACCTGAGGTACCACTTTAGCTAATGGGGCCTCCCACTGCCGCCACACCGCCGTCGTGTGATTTCTGTTCTCACCCTGAAGCAAAGTTCTCAACCCGAGGTACTATTTCTGGGTTAGCAGAGTCTGTAACCTGAAGCGTATGTAACCTGAAGTGTCTGTAACCAGAGGTAACACTGTATAAGATTGCCATGGGTTCCCCATCCTGACACTAGAGAATAAGCCCTGGGGTCAAATGGAGCAAGGCTAGGGAATTGCCTGGGCTGGCCAATCCCTTTATCTTTTTTCATTTTCAGCTTTCTTCCATCACTTCCACACCTTCAGTTTCTGTTTCCTGTCTTTCACATTCATAGAGCCCTCTACAGGTGGAAAGATTATCAGTACTGTTTCCTTTCCAGATTAAAAGCAATTGCCCAGTTACACAACTGCACACAGTTTGTATTATATAAGTCCGAGATCTGTGAGTGGAATGGACATGGCTGTTCGCAGCATTCAACAAATGCTTGGACTGGTGGTACAGAATAGTACTCTGCGGTAGAGATAGCACACTGCATTTTTCTAAGAAGAGGAACCCTCCTGTCTCTGAGCTATGTCTCATATGGGGTGGTGGGGCCATACTACAGACAATTTACCAAGTGGTAAATTACAACAACAATCTTTATTACAGTCCAGAGACCCAACAAATCGTTACAAAGCAATACACAATTCATACAGCCTACCTCCAGGTTAAACAAGCATTTTGTTCAGAATATAGGGATCATTGGTTCTTGCAACCACGATAAAAACTTTGCCACTGCTAATGTTCTAGCATTTGTCTGGTCTTCCAATAGGAACCTGACATAGTGAGCCTCTGATTTTCCTGGGAAAGGTAAATTACTCTCATACACATGCAGCCATATTGTAAATAGCTTTCTGTTGCATTGCAGGGTTGACCAGTAAAAGTGGGAAACTGGCAAATGGTGCAAATGAGTCCTTTATTTAGTTGTATGGCTGAGGCAGTGACAGCAGCCACGAAATTAAGAGACGCCTGCTTCTTGGGAGGAAAGCAATGACAAACCTAGACAGAATCTTAAAAAGTAGAGACATTACCTTGCCAACAAAGGTTTGTATAGTAAAAGCTATGGTTTTCCCAGTAATGATGTATGGAAGTGAGAGCTGGACCATAAAGAAGGCTGATCGCCGAAGAATTGATGCTTTTGAATTATGGTGCTGGAGGAGACTCTTGAGAGTCCCATGGACTGCAAGAAGATCAAACCTATCCATTCTGAAGGAAACCAGCCCTGAGTGCTCACTGGAAGGACAGATCGTGAAGCTGAGGCTCCAATACTTTGGCCACCTCATGAGAAGAGAAGACTCCCTGGAAAAGACCCTGATGCTGGGAAAGATGGAGGGCACAAGGAGAAGGGGATGACAGAGGACGAGATGGTTGGATAGTGTCTTCGAAGCTACAAACATGAGTCTGACCAAACTGCGGGAGGCAGTGGAAGACAGAAGTGCCTGACGTGCTCTGGTCCATGGGGTCACGAAGAGTCGGACACGACTAAACGACTAAACAACAACATGGCTGAGGCACCTGTTTTTCTTGAGCTATGCCAGTAAGGAAGACTTTTTATTCCTTGGACTACTGAAATAGATCTACAAGAATCACAAGACAAGACACAAGACAAGGCACCGATCTCGCACTGGCCAGGATTTTGGTTGCTATCCCAGAACAGCCTCACTGTCGAAGAACCGTCCAAGCACTAGTTGGCCTTGGATCAAATACCAACTCAGCCTTAGCAATCCTACCTGCTTTACAGAGAATGCTGGTGGTATGTATTACAGAACTTGTTCACTCAGATGGAAGTTCCACTGAGTTCACTCTCATGTACCTAGGATTACAGAGTCTATTTGCTATATAAATGGTTACTTCTCCAAGACTAGTGAAAAACAAGTCTGTTATTAAAGGTGTTCCTAGCATGTCCAGAATAAACCATGCTGAAATCCTGTAGAAAAATGCAATATGTTTCACAGTCTTTGTGTATCCATTAAGCTAAATTGAACTGGCTTCAACCTATATTGTGTTTATTTACTTTTAATGGACTGTCTCTTCCTTCTGTAATTTTGGAAGAAGGGGGGATCTGGTGTGCACCTTATTATGATGTTGAATTTCCTCCATCCAAAGCCATTAAGTTTGATAATTTAATAATAACATCGCTATTGGTAAGCAAGTATTAAGATAAGTGTCACTGAAGGGGAGGGTTTGCTTTTTTAAAAAAAAAAAAAAAAGCACTGCCCAGTCCAATTGGTGACTGCACATTTCTCCCTTGCTATAATTTAATGAATTCTTCATTTGCTATTATAAAGTAAATATTTCCTTTGAGTCCAATTAGCATAGCTAAAAGAAAAGGCAAGGCAACGCTCTGTTCAGCATGCATCAATGTAATGGAAAATCAGTTCTTTTATTCCAGCTTTAATAAGTGGAGCTTGATTAGAGGCAAAGAAAGGGACTATGAAGGGAGGGAGAAAGGAAAGAGAATGAAGGAGGCCTGCCAAATTAGTTCTATAAGAATTCTCAACCTGTCTGCTCTCTGAGTTACTATTCAAATGCTAATTGAGACTTTTTGTAAACAGAATGGGTAATCATGGAAGACAAAACAGACACAGAAAACAAATGAATTACTACACCTTATCCAAACCAGCAGACTAATTTTACTGATAAGCATTAAAAGGGTCTTGAAACCTAAAGTTCCTTGGTCTTTGACAATTTCTAAAATTAAAAATCTTATCATTAATAAAAATAAAATAAAATAATAAAAAATAGAAGGGTTTCTTTGGAACAATGAAACCAGTCATGTCATAATTAGATAAGCGGATTTATATTCACAGCTATAAACATGAAAGTGGACCACGAAGCTTAATAAAGACGAGGTTTTAATTCTTAAAAATTAATTACATGGCATTATTCTTATCAGTACACAGGATGCATTAATTACACAATTAATAATATGATGAAAAGGATTTCTTGCAATTTTAATTTGCATGGGGGCATTTGGTTTTATACTCAGAATTGTCCTTCAGGCATTCTTATAATCTTCTTACTATGCAAAGTCAAGACCTTATACCATTTAGCAGAACTATTGAAAGACATGCCTCTTTTTGCCTGCTATTAGGGCTTACATAAACTACTGAGGTTGTAGATCCTTCATGTAATTGGGATCTAAGGTAACAATGCTCAAATTTCTCCTCTTAAATGACATTAGTATAGCTTGTGGGCTAAATACTAGAGATGCTTCCTGTTTTACATTTCCTAGCATGTTTGCCTAAGTTTATAATCTGCTTAGGCACATAAATTGCACATAGTACTGGTATGAGTTATAAACTCCATACAGCAAACTCTGTGATGGTTTAGCTTTTAGTCAAAATCTTTCCAGGCTCTTGGTCTGATTAGGCAATTCATAAAGCTCAGTGTATCAATGTTTGCAAAAATCGTTCCCTATTAGTGCCTGGAATTAAGGGGAAATAGTCAATTGATGGTGTAATGTAGACAAGGAGTCAATGGCAAAAGTAAGAACATCTATTCCAAATCTCAGCAGGCTGTACAGACCACTGATGCAATTATGAGAATTGATATGAGAGATTGGCACAAACTCAAGAGGGATTTTTTATTTTATTTTACTTCTGTAATACAATAGGAGGAATTATTGAGAAATTTTGTCTGGGTTCATTTTCACTCCAGTAGAACCCGGTCTATCTTATAGTTTCAAAGATCATAGTATTGTGATAGACGCTAGGGGTGTGCAACTGTTCTTTGCTGGGGCAAATAATGAGGTGACTAGGAGTGATTTTACTCCTCCCTAAGCTGAACTACCATTTGAACGAAGTGCCGTATTGAATGACATCCTCTCCTACCACACACTTTTTGGGGGGTTCTCCTAACCCCCTTAGAGCCATTTTTTGGAGGTGCATCAAAAGGAGAGGGGAACCCATTGCACAACTGGAAACCTAGCATAGGTCTTCTGCTGACAGGACTGGTGAGGTGAATCCCTCCCTAAATCTGTGTTTTCTTATTTCCCTATTTTTTTCTGTACTCTAGGTCAATGGAAGTGAGGCTTTCTAAATGCTGCCTACAGAACACTGAAGATTTCTGGATTATTTTTTCCCCTTACATATGAACAGCAGAGTTGTTGTTGTTTAATTAAAAGCTTGGTTTATTTTATTTTATTTTTTAAAAAAGATCCACTGCTCTGCTTAGGAGAAGAGGGAGGTTCTCTGGAGCTGTTCAGTACTTCACAGGCATTATACGGATATCCTCATCTTGTAATACCTATTGAAGGATGTCCTCTTGCAAGTCTCATTCCATTCCCAATAAGCTTGGTATGCCTTTGCCCGGTGGCACTGTGGCCCATAGATTGCAACAAAGTACTGGGCAAAAACAGCTGGAGACCCAAATTTGGGAAACCCTGCTCTAGCCATTGGTGGGGGGCAAACTTCATTTCCCCCCATGGTGGAAATAGGCTGCAAACCTCAAAAAACAGCTGGTGAGGAAGAAAAGCCCAACCCTTGCTAAGGGCCATTGGTTGCAAACTTTGAGGGAACATAGCAGACTTAATAAAAACCTTCTTTTTATAAGTTTAGCAAGAAAAAACCAGACATTTTGATCTGTTTCCTCCTCTTCCACCAAACTGGCAGTTTGAAATGACTGACCCATGCTATCAGTGATTGACTCAGAAAGACAATCTCTCCATCTTTTCCCTACATCTCCTTGTCTCCTTGTTTGTTTGCCTCCCACTGCCCCTAATTTCTAACTTTCATGCAGGACATCAAATTGTCCCACTCTCATCCAATTACTATCTGAAAGCCAAGCAGGATGCTCTCACTTCCACCCCATCTCCTTAAGCAATATGCTCTAAACCAAAGCTACAGGTGAACCCTGAAGAACAATGCATCTTCTTGTGCATTTCCTAAACTGAGACCTTGTCAGCACCTGCTAAACCACTTTGTCGACAAAATTTCATGATGTTGATAAATACCATTGAGAGCTATATGAAGGTTGGAAAGTTAATCTCAAATCAGAACAGGTGAAGCAGAGACAACTAATACAATGATACAGCTTGTAATACCTTTTGCCACGGAGTCCTTGGTAATTTGATGTTTTAAAAAAGAACATATTGCTAAGCCTTTATTTGGAAAATGGACAAGGCAGAGCAAACTTGCTTTAGCTTTCATAGTCATGTAAACATAGAATGTTTAATGACTTTGAATGAGACCAAGCTGACCTAAAGATGCTTTTATCAGCTGTGGATTTATGATTGTATGTGTATGTGTGTGTACACACACACACACACACACACACACACACACACATTATTGATTAATGAAGCTTTGACACAATGTGCCAGCCACCACTAAAAGCTTTATATACCAGTGAAAAGCATTAGTCTTAAAGGGCGAGTTTCTGGGTGAGTGCAGATAGATATGACTGTACACTTGGTAAAGGAGGCTGCAATCTTGATTCAACTTCAGGTGGGGAAAGATGGGTTTGCAAAATATCAAGAGTATAGGCTGTTTATATGGCACATGTTAAAAGTGAATGGGAGGATCAATACTAGATCGAATGTGAGGGGCAAGGTGTTCACTTTACTTACAAGGGACTGGAACAGGTAGCTGTAGGAGATGGGGAAATCAGAGAATTCCACCTGAAATTGATATTTCTGCAGTTCTCATGTTCATCCAAGCTCAGGTATGGAAATCATACAAGGGGTTACTCACTATCATTGATTTTTAGTCTACAAATGTTATATAAATAATTACATTGTTGTCTGCATTTTTAAATCCTTCCGTAGAAATTCACTGGAAATAATTATGAATTACACAATTAATTACTCTAGTACTGGTCATAGTAGACAGTGACATGGATAATGTAGGTGTTAGCAGAAACTGAACTGTAAGGGAACAGAAGCAACACTGGTTGCAACGAACACAGGATGGAATAGAAACCACGACCTCCTTACATTCTTAAGGGAATCTGCTACACATACACTACAACACTTATATTTGGAAAGGTAATATTTATTGGAACATTCAGGTTCCATAGTTAAAACAAAAGACGCCCTTCTGTTCTTTCATGCAATGTGGTGAAAGGTGGTGGGGGAACTAGAACTGTGTGCTGTGTGTTGAAATTATTTCACAAAATGTCACAATGGAGAAGAGCATTTCTCCAACAGTTTACCTGCCTTTATTGGCTCTGCTGGAAGTGACAAGGCATTGTCCTTTAATCTGTTAAAAGATATCATCTCTCATGATGGATATTGCTATTTCTGTTGATGGGGGAAGAGGATGGATGAGAGGGCTAGTATTGGGCTTTGAAAAGCTAAGCATGGTTCCAATTGCTGAAACTAAGCAGAAGGGCAGTAATTAATTTGTGGCATGGGATTGCACTGGCTAGCCATTGTTGGGAACTGACCTGAGTGTTGAGGAGATGTCATGAGAGATTGGTATGATTATGATACAGGATGTCACTGTTATTTATAAACACGACTAATTCATATGGCACATCTTAGTGGCAATGCATGTTGCAATCTTTATTTGATTCATCGCCACATCCTCACAGGGTATTGAAATATTTACTTTTCAGCCTATGAGTCTTTTTGTAAGATTTCAAAGGGCATCTTTGCCACAGAGACTGTAGCTCAAGCCATTTACTCTCGGCGATCTCTGCTCCAGTTATCAGAGCCAGGAGGCTATGGGCTGCAGCCAGAAACAACCAGGAAGAGATATTTCCCAACCAGCCCAAAGCTTTGAAGACATCCTGTTGGAACTGCTGCTGAATCCCATGTCCTTCATATAAAATATTCTGTCACTTTTAATTTTGTGCTTTGTTTACTTTCTCTGTTACTAAAGAAGTGGGGTTTGTTTTTAGCAGCTCTGATTAAGTTTCCATTGATTTTTGAGATAGGAAATGGAACTTTCAGATTTCCCACATGAATTTAAAGCAAGTCAGATATTAACCTCGAGGTAAAACATCTGCTATGATGTTCACAGAATAGGCAAGTACTATCCTGCTAAAAACAGCATCTGTGTTCAAAACAAAGGGCTTGAGAATTAGGTTTTATGACTCATAGGAATTGATAAAACAGAGGAAACACACTAAAACCCCATTAACTATTGCAATGCTAGCTTTCTCAATAAATAAATAAATAAATAAATAAATAAATAAATAAATAAATAAATAAATATTATTGTGCTAGCCAAAGGCCATGACAACATCCAAAGGCGGGCGGGGAGAGAGACAGCAGTCGCTACATATGCAGTAAAACCATGATCAAGTTCATCAAAATTTCTTATTACACAGAATAAAAAAGGAATTATCAAATAAAATGTGCAAATTAGATCTCAGAATCCCCTTTGCAATTGACTGCTAACCCATCCAGTTCTTTCTTCCTAATCTTCCTAGCTGCCAGGGCATCAAGAGCCACCTTATAAGACACAGAGTCATCAGTATCACTCAGCAGTCATTTCACCCTCTCTGCCCTGGTTAGATTTGTTTCTTTCATGGAAAGGGGTTTTATGAACCCATTTCTTGGGTCTGTATATAGTGGACATTGTAGTAGGTAATGGCAAATGTCCACTACTCATGGTTGCCCACACAGGTAGAGTCTCTCTTCATAAGGTATTCCATTGTATCGTCCATTAGGACAGCTGAGGGCATAGACTGAAAGTGTAGTTCTGTGAAGGCGACTCTTAATGAGGCAGATGGAAGATTTGTCAAATAACTGGCTCGAAAGTGCATCGTTTTAACAAGCAGAAACCATGGTGAACACTTAGAAGAAGTATCATAATCATAATTAAGTCTCTTTCTGCTTCAGTCCTATAAAGGCAGTCCCTTAAATGCCTCTTATCCATGTTCAGGGACACCTGGAGCTCTTGTAGGTGATATTGGGTCAAGTAGCATGGGATACCAGCCTTTCAGTGTTGGGTCCGTTCCAGTTCTTTGTGGCACAAGGCAGGAAATCTCTCATCTGAAAAGGATCTAAGTATTTTCACATAATTCAAGCACAGATAGTTGATTCTAGCCTGTATTGTTATCACACCAACTTCAGCACAGAGGAGAGCAGCTGATGTCCCATTGGGGAGGGAAAGTACTTTCCTGCGAAATTTGTTCTGCACCATTTCTAAGGCTTTGCTGGCATTTGGATCAATACCACATACCTCTGCACTATAGAGCACCTGGGAGGGTCATTTTACTAGTAAAAAATTTCAGCACAGGTTCTAATAACTGTCCAACTTTCTCCAAATTGCAAGGTAATTTTCAAGATAGGAGACAGGTGGCATAAATAGTTTTCTGATCATTAGCCTAAGTATTAGATTGTTACAATGAGCAGTTAAGTTAGGAAATTCGACACCTGAAGCAGTCTTGCCCCAAGTCAAACCATTGGTGTATCTAGTCATACTCTGCTTCATCTGACTGGCAACAGCTCCCAAGCTTTAGGTAGAAACCTGCTACCTGGTTGTAGCCCCTGATGTAGGTGGCTTTTTAAAAAAGAGCTACATCTGTTCAGTGACCATTAGCCATTAAGGTCAACAGAAAACTTCTACAATCAGAGATGGTCTACTTTTGAATAATAGATGCTGGGACAAACAATGAGGAGGCGGGAGGAGATTTCACTTTGCTTGTGGGATTCCTTCAAGACAACTGCCTGGACTGTGTTGGAAACAAGGTGCTGAGAGAGATAGGCATTTGGTCAGAACAAAACAGGGCTCTTCTAAGGATGAGGAAATTAGAGAAGCCTCTTCCTGCTCTGTGTCATGCCACAGCCAGTTTCCCCATCTAGTGCACTACTGCTGATGTGCCCAGAACTGAGTCATTTCTATTGAGAGTTGACATTCCAATAGGCAATCAAATCAAACACAACCTCCCAGTTTTGTATGGTGATCTGACAGATGCTTGGCAAGTCTCCTGTTCTCCTGCTGTCCCGTGGAGGTAGCAAGAGAGAGAGAGAGAATTAATTTATCAAGTCCTGATGGGCTGTTATGCAGGGACAGTGGACTACATTTGGCTTGGGGATTCCCAGGTTATGCAAGCCTAGCCCTTTAGAGGCTGGTCCATGCACCGTCAGCTGCAAACTTTGAAAAAATACTCCTGCCGGGTGGCAAATGAATGCTGTTAAAGAATAAAATACAATAAATATATAAGATTGGATCATGTTTTTGTCCAACTTCACTCTTCCTGTGCAAGTCCTTTATTCAAATTCAACTTAGTGTAGGTGACTAAACCCTGTCTGATCTGTAAAAATCCATTAAGCAGAGAGTCGATCAATACCTTGACATATTCGTATACAAAAGAGCTTTTGTCAACAAAGAAGAATGCATTTGAAACTGAAAGATTTAAAAAACCCAAAACAATACCTTGCTGTTTGAAATGTTTTCATCTCCCACGACCCCCTCTCTAATCATAAAGCCACTACTAGAAACAGAAATGCTGAAAGACGTTCTGGAGATTTCAAAATTACAATAGGAAGGTAAAACAAACCCTGAGCTTTTGATGGATCAAAATTCCAACTAGACTGCCATAAAGTGGAAAGACCCATAAACAATGGTTGATGTAAAACAGGAATGGGGAACCGAAGGTCCAGGGGACATAAGAAGAGCCTGCTGGATCAGGCCAGTGGCTCATCTATTCAGTTATCCTGTTCCCACTGTGGCCAAATAGGTACCCATGGTAAGCCCAAAATCAAGACCTGAGTGCAACATCATTCTCCCACTTGTGAATCACAGCCACTGGCATCCAGAGACATACTGCCTCTGACGGGGAGGTAAAACATAGACAATTTGGCAAGTAGTTACTTCTGACAGGGGAGGTAAAACATAGACAATTTGGCAAGTGGCATGGAGCCTTAAGCTCCATGAATGAGCCAAATCCCCTTTTAAAGTCACGCAAGTTGGTGGCGTAACTACTTCTTGTGGAAAAGACTTTCATCTGGTGTGTGCCAAACTACTCTATTTTGTCTGTCATGAATCTCCCAGACACCAGCTTCTTTGGATGTCCACCAACTGTTGTGGTGGTGGTGGTTGTTGTTGTTATACTTTACCCATCATGCTCTGTTGCCCCAGCTACTCTGGGAAGCTTACAACACATATAGAAAACCTAAGAAAACATCAAACATTTTAGAAGTTTCCAATACAGGGCTGCCTTCAGATGTCTTCTAAATGTTGTGCAGTCCTTGACATCTGATGGGAGAGCATTCCACAGGGACAGAGCAACTACCAAGATGGCCCTCTGCCTGGTTCCCTGTAACTTCACTTCTCACAGTGAGGGAACCACCAGATGGCCCTTGGAGTTGGACTTCAGTGTCACTGAGAGAAACACTGTATTTCTCTTGGCAGCATCTTTATAGGAATACAGGAAGCTGCCTTACTGGTCTGTCTAACTCAGGATCATCTACACAGACTGGAAGTGGCTCTGGAGGATTTCAGATGGATTCTCTTCCAGTCCTACCTGGAGATGCTGGGGATTGAATCTGGAACTTTATGCATGCAAAGCTGATGTTTTACCACTGAACTATGGCCCTTTTGCACACCAGACACTTCCATGAAGCTGACAAGTAGGTCATGAGGACAATAGCTATGTATCATTGTTGCTTCTCATCAGCAGGCATCCAGTGACATATTATTATTATTATTATTATTATTATTAACAACAACAACAACAACAACTACAACCTTATTATTTGTACCCTGCCCATCGGGCTGGGCTAACGCAACCACCCTGGGCAGCCAGTGACAGACTTACCCTCCACGAATGTGTCAAATCTCCCAAAAGACAAGCGGGATAAAGTAGCTATGCAAAACATACAATTTACCTGGTGGGCAGAACTTCTTTTGATCAACAAAAAACTGATCAAGGAACAGAAGTTTTGTAATAAAACCCATTGAATTTTAGCTTCAGCTATCCCTCCAAGCCAAAACACACATGTGTGTCTGCTTGGCAAATGGCAATCAATCTCTGGATACCAAAACTCCCCCTAAACTTAATTCATTTAACAACTATACGACAACTGACATTCACTCCCTCTGTCCTCTCTGGGGAAATGGTCCATGGATTATGTGTCTTATTTGCATAGCAAAGCAAGTTACAAAACACACAGTTACACAGGTAATCCATGCCTTACTAGTGGGATAAGAGCTGAAATAGTACATGGGTAGATGAGTCTAAAAAGCCTGGGACACAAATTTTCACAGTCCTCTAGCAGCCATGGTGGCTCATGTACCAGAAGTAATGTATTTAGCGTTATGAAGTAATGTATTTACCCGATTCTGACCAAACTGAGCCTCCTAGGATCCCATTTCTTTTGCCTGCACTAAACCACAAAAGCAAAGGAAGGGGGTTTGCAGCCACATCCATTCAGATAGGCCTGGGGTCTGATTTTGCAGGGCTCTTCTTCTGTGCTTATGGGATAATCATAACCTTGAAAAAAACTTGAAGAAGTGTGCATGCACACAAAAGCTTATACCAAGAACAAACTTAGTTGGCCTCTAAGGTGCTACTGGAAAATTTGTTTTAATATATCTTGGAAAAAACAACAGCTTAAAAGAGGGTTACTTTTAAAACTACAGGTGTTGCAGCAGTTGTCAAGAATCATTATTCAGAAGGTTTGCTGTCATGGATGTATAAACTGTCCAGAAGGTGCTGTGGGGTGAACACAGGCTAAAGGTTCAGGCTGCCTTCTGACAGGGCTATTTCAAAGGGGACTACGTGTTCACAGTTCTGCAAGAGTTAGCACACTTGCTGCTTGTACCTTGTCTGCATGAAGTGGGAACAAGATTCTAAGTGTGCATTTATTTATTTATTTATTAGACCAGGCAACATCCAAGGACCTGACATGGCCAATATCTTTCTTTTCTCAAGACCGCACCCTTTCGAACCATTTTTGCCCTCCCATTTTAATTTCCCCTGCCTGTTTGGAGATAGAACGCTTTCATTTAGTAGCCCGGTGAGACCATTTATATAACCTCTTTGTTAACGCAAGCTAGCTTATCTCTCCCCCCCTCCAGAACACACATGATTTTTGAAAAAAGCATTGCCCTACCGTTTGATGAGCACTGCCCTCATTTTCAAATAAATAAATACATAAAAGAAAAAAATGGATGGTTTTCAAATTGTGTCCTCAACCTACAAAGCACTAGGCTATGCAATCAACATTTGAAAAGGAGAATGAGGTCCAAGCAATCCCACCCCTACCCTGAAAAAGGCTACCCACATTCACATCATGGAAATGTGGGAAATGACATTGCAAGTCCACAAGAGTTAGCACTAATAGCTGTTTGCAAGTTTTCCTCCCATCTGGAAAGGCCAAATGAGCATGATTCATAAAGGTAATTAACAGTAAGAGGGTGGAATATTGAGGAAAGTGAGAAAACCTTTGAAGGATCCATGGATAGTTTACAAAATAAATGTTAAAATGACCATAATTATAATTAAAATACAATAGCATATTGCAATGAAAGCAAAGATCTAGTTAAAAGACTGCTTTGAAAACAGAGGAGCAGAGGAAAACAACTATGCAACTTTATATCAATTAAAATGCCAGAACTGAAGGATACAAATTCACAGACCTAGAACTAAGGCTGCAATGCAACCCTAAAGAGGAACAGCAGAACTTGAAAAAGCAGCAGAGCCGCCGCCACATCCACAGCCCTGTCGCTTGTGGGAATTTGTCGTTGCCTGGCATTGGAAAGACAAAATGGGTATTGGGCATACGTCTTTTGGGAGGGCATGTCACAGCCACGGACATCCAGCTTAAAAGGCACTTTCAGAATGCACCATAGATGCATAGCACCACTAAGTATTTGCAAGTACCTGAGTTGATGTGCTCACAGAACCCATCTGAAGTAAGCTCCTTGCTATGTGGATTTTCTGCTGTGTTTATTTGCAGCCTCAGTTTGCAAGCCATTCTCCTAGGGAATGTTCCACCCAAGTCTCAGTCCCTAGACAGTTTTCTTTTGTTCACCATTCTGTGACAGCTTAATCAGGTTTCACTCAGGTATTCCTCTCATCATTCACCAATACTCTCAAGCCTTAGAAGTTTCACAAAAATCCATATATGTAGCGGGTAGTTTACCATAATACTCCAGCTGTGTGTATATCCCATATTGCTCTCAGGAGACAGAGATGGATCTTCATTGTTCCGTAAAGACTGCCGTGGGAATTCAGAGACATAATGACTTATCTAAAGTATCTGGCTCCCTGTCCCTAAAAAGTGTTATTTCTAATAGTAGTTTGGAAGCAATGATCGGCATGTACCTGAGGGACACTTGACAAGTGATATGGACATTTCATGGGGGAGGGAATTACCTGCAAGCTACATGCAGAACTCATTCTTCTCTGATTTTGGCAGGTGGGGAGATAAAAGGTCACTTGACAGATTGACCAAGTACCACAGTTTCCCCCCAAAGAGCACAAAGCTATCTATATGAGGTATTGGCTGAATAAAACTAATGTGTGACCAAAGGAAGCATTGCTCTGTTTTCTGTAGACAAAGCCTCCTTTTCATAACTCACAATCAATCATACATTAGTAAAAATAAAAGATGGGGTGATCCCCATCAATGGCTTTGCTTCTCCAACACATAGAGTGACTGTGTTTCATTTATGGAATGCGATAGTCCAGAGATATTGCAGCAATGAAAGAGAGGGGAAATGTGGCACAGAACTGAAAGCCTTACAAGTCTCAGTAACAGAGAATTTGCTTTACTTATCTTTAGCTGCCCCTTACTTGTTTCCATGCCTTAAATATGTGCAACGGAAGCATAAGACATTATGCTCTTAATTGGTTCTTGATGCAGCTTTATGAGGGTTTTTCTGACTCTCTGAAGCAGGAATCTGATTCACAGGAGACCATCTTCTTAGCTTGAGTTTATGCATGATCTGTTCTTTACCAGGTTGCCTGAAATTCTTGGATCCCCTAGTAATTGCTGTCATCTTCATGCATAATCACACACAAGTACACATTGGTCAAATATGGCCAACTTGCTACCATTTTCATTGTTATGTATAAGACAGACACAAAATATGTAGGTGTCCTTGCTGGTCCATAAAAAAAATTCAAAAGTCACAATAGGATAATATCTTTCCTAAGACCAACTAAAGTGTCACAAAAGAGTGAGAACTTTTTGAGTTCACTGGAAATGTCCTTTAAGCTGGATAGTAAGCAAAACTCTGGGGCATTGAGGGGGAGGGGGAGGAAAAGCTGGGCATTGCCTAAAGATGGACAGCAGGAGAAGTAAGATAGAATTAATTACAATTTACCCCTCCCAGTTTGGTGTCAACTGCGAATTTGATGAGCCAAGTCATTTATAAAGATGTTGAACAACAATGGGATCAGGTCAGAACCCTGTGGCACCCCACTTCTTCCAGGATGATGATGATGATGATGATGATAATGATAATGATAATGATAATAATAATAATAATAATAATAATTTTTATTTACACCCCGCTCTCCCTAGCCAAGGCCGGGCTCAGAGCAGCTTACAAGCAATAATAAAAACAAGTTGAATAATTACAACTTAAAAACAAAATTAAAATACAACATTAAAATATTGAAACATTAAAATATTAAAATGTAGCCTCATTGCAGGAGGAGAAGGAAAGGAAAAAAGAAAGAGAGGGAGGGAATCAAATTGGCTCCAAGCCAAAGGCCAGGCGGAACAACTCTGTCTTACAGGCCCTGCGGAAAGAAATCAGATCCTGCAGGGCCCTGGTCTCATGAGGCAGAGTGTTCCACCAGGCCGGAGCCAGAGTTGAAAAGGCCCTGGCTCTGGTTGAAGCCAATCTAACTTCCTTAGGGCCCGGGACCACTAGGGTGTTGCTATTTATGGACCTTGAGGCTCTCCGTGGGGCATACCGGGAGAGGCGGTCCTGTAGGTACGAGGGTCCTAGGCCGTGAAGGGCTTTAAAGGTCAAAAGCAGCACCTTAAATCTGACCCTGTACTCTACCGGGAGCCAGTGCAGTTTGAAAAGCACTGGGTGAATATGCTCCCATGGCAGAGACCCCGTGAGGAGCCTCGCTGCAGCATTCTGCACCCTCTGGAGTTTCTGGGTCAGCTTCAAGGGCAGCCCTGCGTAGAGCAAATTACAGTAGTCAAGCCCGGAGATGACCGTCGCATGGATCACTGTGGCCAGGTCGGGGCGGGAAAGGTAAGGGACCAACTGCTTGATGCGGTGAAGGTAGAAGAATGTCGCCTTGGCTGTTGCTGTAACTTGCGCCTCCATGGAAAGGGAGGCGTCAAGGATTACACCCAAACTCTTAACGGAAGGCTATGGCACTAATTGGGCCCCCGCAAGAGAAGGGAGTTGGTCCCTCATCCCCATGCCATCCCGACCCAGCCATAGGACCTCTGTCTTCAAAGGATTTAGTTTCAATCGGCTACCACGAAACCATCCAGCCACAGCTTCCAAGCACCTGGTCAGTGTGTTCGGGGCAGAATCGGTGTGGCCATCCATCAGCAGATAGAGCTGAGTGTCATCAGCATATTGATGACAGCCCAGCCCATAGCTCCGGATAATCTGGGCAAGAGGGCGCATAAAGATGTTAAAAAGCATCGGGGAGAGAATTGCGCCCTGCGGCACTCCACACACCAAGGAATGGCACAACGACATTTCCCTCCCTAGTGCCACCCTCTGTCCCCGACCAGAGATAAAAGAGCACAGCCAGTTACGGGCTATGCCCTGTATCCCCACATCTGCAAGGCGGTGGTCCAGAAGATCATGATCGACCATGTCACAGGCTGTTGACAAATCTAAAAGGATCAGCAGTCCTGACCCACCTTGATCCAGTTGTCTATGGAGATCATCTGTTAGAGCAACCAGAGCCGTCTTGGTCCCAAAACCAGGACGGAAACCAGACGGAAATGGATCTAAAGCCGATGTTTCCTCCAGAAACCTACCAAGCTGTTCAGCAACCGCACTCTCAATTACTTTACCCAGATATGGAAGATTTGAAACTGGGCGGTAATTGGATAGGTCTAAGGGATCTAATGAAGTTTTCTTTAAGAGTGGACACGCTACTGCTTCCTTCAGTTCCCCTGGGAATGTCCCCGTGTCAAGAGACAAATTGATAATTTCAACCAGGGGGGTCCGTGCAACATCTGGACACTCCCTAATCAGCCAAGATGGGCACGGATCAAGGAGGCAGGTGGTGGGCCTACCAACTTGGAGGAATCTATCCACATCAGCAGGGAGTATCCGATCGAAATGGTCCAGCACTGGACCTGAAGTCAGTCGAGGGGCCTCCAGTTCAGTCACTGTATCTAAATTGGCAGGGAGGTCACGGCGGAGCAACAGGACTTTCTCTACAAAAAAGCTCGCGAATGCCTCACAGCTGTGGGTCAAATTTGTGCTTAAATCTGATGATGAAGAACCATTAATGAACACTCTGTCAACCCGTTACAAATCCACCTAACAGTTATCTCATCCAGTCCACATTTTACTAGCTTTTCCACAATAATATCATGGGGGACTCTGTTATGACTCAAAAGCCTTACAATGTCCACAGCATTCCCCTGATCCACCAAGCTTGTAACTCTATCAAAAAAAGAAATAAGATTCATTGGGTGCGATTTGTTTTTGAGAAACCCATACTGGTCTTAAACCATACTTGGAGTAAGTCCCATTTAATTCAACTTGTTTCTGAGTAGAGGTGGCTAGGATTGTGCTTTTTTAAAAAGACATTCTGACCATTCCCAATTAATTAATGAGAAAAGAAATTATTAGAGGGAAAAGAAAATTTCAGTGCGGGGTTTTACTTATGCTTAGCTTGCTTATTTCAGACATTTGTTACCCAGTCTCCTTGGCTTCCCACACTTCAATTAAAGCTCAGGGGAAGGTGTCTTCCATAAGACATTTCACAGCCAGCAGTTAAAGAGGAAGCAGAGTGCCGGAGAAAAGCTGAAACAAAAGGGGGAAAGGAAACCAGACACACCCTTAGTGTAATCCTGCACCTGCCAATTTTCTGAGGAAATTTTAAAGAAATTCTAAAGGATCCTGAAAACAAGAGAGAAAATGCAAGCTTCATTTTTGCAGGGGAATAAACATTTTGACAGATCGTGAAGCTCGTGAAGCTGAAGCTCCAATACTTTGGCCACCTCATGAGAAGAGAAGACGCCCTGGAAAAGACCCTGATGTTGGGAAAGATGGAGGGCACAAGGAGAAGGGGACGACAGAGGACGAGATGGTTGGACAGTGTTCTCAAAGCTACCAGCATGAGTTTGACCAAACTGTGGGAGGCAGTGTAAGACAGGAGTGCCTGGCGTGCTCTGGTTCATGGGGTCACGAAGAGTCGGACATGACTAAACGACTAAACAACAACAACAAACATTGTGAGAAATTGGAGGACAGATTTCAGCACAGCACCAGTCTCTGCTTGGTGCTAAGCAGATCCCAAAACGCACAGAAGACTGATGGGACAAAGAAAAAACAGAGGCTCTTCCTCCATAGCTTTAAAAGCTAGCATGTATTCTGATCTGTCTCCAGCACAGATCATTACACACGGGTCTCTTAAGAAGAAGTAAAAAATATATATGGTCAAATGGGGGACTAGCAGGCATTATCAGCTATGAATCTAACATTACAGCTAATATGAAAAGCCAGATGACACTGGAGTGCCAATCTGGTGTCACATCACTGGTAAAAATAAAGGCTTTCTTCCTCAGTGTCAGCATCTTGTTGCTGAAGGTAAAAAAAATATGGTTTTCCATCTGTGCCCCAGATTACTGTCTCTAGCCTGCATTTCCAATGCATTACCAGTCTGTCTCCAAGATCCTTTTTCTGACTTCAGGGGAGAAACACCTGACAGTGACAAAGCCTTGTGTAAAGAGCTTGTAAATAGCACATAGTTGAAGGGATTTGTATTAGTGCATTTGGAATCCATTCATCAGTTCAAGAGCACATGTGTGAATGAAATAGAAATTAGGGGGGAAGGTCCAGATTATCCCAGGGTGCCACATTAATTTAGGAATTATAGATATGGGTAATAATAACCTAATGCTTCCAAATTCCTTTACAAAAGAAAGAACTCTCTTATTGGCCTTTTTAACATCTCTTTTCTCATAAATCTTTCACAGATGATCAAACCGAATTAGTGAGAGATAAAGAGTTACATTTTTTGATTTCCCCCTGGATTTTTTAACTGTCCATTTATATATTCTACTCAACTGTTAAATATATAGTAGATGATTTAACTGTGTGTGTGTTTTATTAAAAAAACATGATTAAATAGAACCCATATTTCCTCTAAAAATTTGGTTATGTCAGCTTTTACTTGGTTTAATTCAGTCAATATTAAGTGGCTTGTTCATTGCATTTAGTAGGCATTTTCACATTATGATTTATATTTTATTTGTATCTTATACATGCATTGTTTTTGAGTAACAACAAGATTAGCCATACCACACGTGTGTATTCTAGATCAGAAGGAATCAGAATCTTCTCTGAAAACAGCTTCTACCATAATGGGTTGGCTGTATTTGTCAGGAGACAAAGTGAAACACTTCCTGATAAACATGGTTTGGCTGGAAAACCTCAGATTCACTCTGTGTATACATTTAAAAAAAGCATGAAATACAGAACACTGCAGAGTCAAACTGAGTGATTTCTGAAGCTAATTATTTGGCCACCAGAGGATTTGCCCACACAGAGAGAATCTCCAGAGATGTAGGACTGAAATATAACATCTATTTCTTTGTTCTTAGTATGTGTTAAAAAGGACATGGCCAGTCTTCAACTTGCTTGCTCAAGTCGCTATATACTACATAAACAATGTGATTGGCAATCATGTTATGTATTATATTGAAATATCGGGGTGGCAGGGTGGCAGGATAGTGTCTGTCACATCAATGGGGGGGGGGGAGGAAGGTGAGGCCAGTGTGGTAGAGTGGTTAGGAGCGGTAGACTCGTAATCTGGTGAACCGGGTTTGCTTCCCCGCTCCTCCACATGCAGCTGCTGGGTGACCTTGGGCCAGTCACACTTCTCTGAAGTCTCTCAGCCTCACTCACCTCACAGAGTGTTTGTTGTGGGGGAGGAAGGGAAAGGAGAATGTTAGCCGCTTTGAGACTCCTTCAGGCAGTGATAAAGCGGGATATCAAATCCAAACTCTTCTTCTACCCAGTCAAGATCTTGATAAAAAAAAAATCTCCCTGCATGACAAATAACATTAGAGCAATTGATATGTGTGTGTGCATGTATGTGGTCTTACATGCTCTAGTGTTCATGACTAGGTCCCCCAGCACATTTGGTATTTATTTTAAAAACACACACACAAAAGACGTAGTAATCATGTCATTGATATAGCACATAGTTAGGTCCTCAGACCAAGTAACTGGAGATACATATGAGCAATGGGACCATGGCCAATGAGTCACAGGAGAAATTTCTCATTTCTTCCATTTTAAACAGGTTGGAACTCAGCACCAAGAGTGGCACACACACAAAAACTGGTATCAATATGAAAAATGATGAAGTAGCTTGTTCTACTGATGGGTGCCTTCTCCCTGGTATAACAGGAAGCCAGGATTATGTCCCAACAATGCCTAGAGATATCAGAAATTGAAGCTAGGACTTTCTGTATGCAAAGCAGATGTTCTACCTTTCTCAATATATCTAATATTATGTACCTTCACTCTAATAAACTCAGCACCAGTCTGAACCATTTTGACAGGCCATGCAAGAAATGGAAATATGATCCTATCCCACCTCCCTCTATGTACCTTTCAAGTAGCTGTTCACAGCAACGAAAAAGCCTTCAAACTCTTTGCTTTTGAGGGGCCACCTCTGCCTTCCTCCACTCTTTCAAGCTACTATGCATCTGAAACGGCTCATATCCACAGGCAGCAGAGTCCTACTGTTACCTAGACCTGATCTGCACTATACAGTCAAAGCAGTATCATACCACTTTCATTTTATTTATTCATTTCTACACTTCTGTCCCACCTTGCCTCCAAGGAGCTTAAGGGAGTACAAACAGCTATCCCCAGTGCTTTTCTTCTAGAAAGAAGGTACTGTGTACTACAGGCATAGGCAAACTTGGCCCTCCAGATGTTCTGGGACTACAACTCCCATCATCCCTAGCTAACAGGACCAGTGGTCAGGGATGATGGGAATTGTAGTCCCAAAACAGCTGGAGGGCCAAGTTTACCTATGCCTCTTGTACTATATATCCTTGAGTAGCCCCAGAAAAAAACCACTAGGCTATCCACTCTCCATTTTACCCTCACAACAGTGGTGTGAGGTAAGTTCAGCTGAAAGTTGGTGACCGGCCTAAGGTCACCCAGTGAGCTTCATGGATGAGCAGGGACTTGAACTCTGGTCTCCAAGGTCCTAGCCCAACACACAGGTCACTAGGCCACACTGGCTTTCATGGCTTCACCCAGAGAATCCAGGGGACTGTACCTTGTTAAGGGTGCTGAGAGTTGTTAGGAGACTTCTATCCCCTACTACAGCGACAATTTTTAGCGTTCCCCGGGAAAAGGGATGGATTGTTAAGCCACTCTCTGAGGGCTATAGGGGTTTTCTAGTAGTTCTCAGCACCAGCAGCGAACTACAGTTCCCAGGATTCTTTGGAGGAATCCATAACTGCTTAAAGTGCCATGCTGCAGCTTTAAATATATGGTGAGGATAGGGTCCGGGAAACAGGAGTAGGACAATGAAATGTACAGGCTGTGGCATTCCCTTGGTAGGTTACTTGGCATGGGAAAAAGTGAGGGCTGAGGAACTCCCATTGCATTTGCTTACGTATTTCTGTTGTAAAAGATGACAGAGGCAATCTCCGTAACCTAGGCATATTTAAAATGATTACATGTTTAGGTCTTCACTGTCCTTGATTCTGCCCTGACGAGAGAGGGCTGCTTGGCCTGAGGCAAGTCAGCAGGACTTCAAGGTCTGTATGTGCGTAGGGGGGACACCTGAAGGATTTAGAGATTCAGCAGTTTTGAGAAAATCAATGCATTTCTGCTTGTTTATACATTGATAACCCTTATTCCCTTTTATTAGATTTTCAAGGAATATAAGCTTAGTGATGTTTTCTCAGGTAAAATTCAATTTAACTGCATTGGCAATATAAACTGGGAAGCCTTTTCTATTTTTTTAAAAAACCCTTGGGGACTTGTTCTGTATTGTTACAAAGCTTCATACAAGCCTTTCTTTCCTTCTGCACTTCCTTTCTGAATGCTTGAAAGAGGGCAAGAGAGCAGGTGGAAAGGCAAATCAGCTAGTGTTATTCTAGGTGGTGCATTGGCTCTAAGTACCCTTCCCCCATCTAATGAATAGGAATTCATTTGTCATTCTTAATTAACAAACAGCTTTGGATTGAGTACACCTGTCACTTTTAATATCAACAGAGTTACCATTCAAATCCCTGTCCTACGAACTTTATATCATCTATCATAATCAGTCACATTGTGTACAGAGAAGCAAGCTGATTCTCAAGCACAGAAGGCAATGCCTCCCCATCAAAGCATTGGGATACAGTTAAGGCATTATCTCAATCAGCTTTTTGCTGTGTGTGTGTGTGTGTGTGTGTGTTTTAAAATAAATAAACACTGAACGAGAATGAGAGTCACATAGCATCACAAGTCTAAGGCTCAAAACAGGTTTTGGGTGGAAAGCGCAGACTGAGAATCTCAGAGGACAGATCCACACTATACATTTAAATCTTATTCAAAACACATTTAAAGCACATTATTTCCCCTAAAGAATCTTGGGAACTATAGTGTGTTAAGGGTGCTGCAAATAGTAGCTCTTTGAGGAGCAACTGCAGTTCCCAGGATTTCCTTCTGAAGGTTTGCCTAAATTCGCATATGTACATATGCAAATAAACATATGCAAATTGTATGTAAATTTGTACCATGGGCCTGTGCCAAAAGTTTTTTAAAGACCTACCAATGCCCTTGTATCTCTCCCCTTCACATCTGTCCTCACATCCCGCCTTCCCCTTCAATCAATTGACATGTCATTACCCTCCCCCAAACTAATATGAAGTGCATCTTTTTCCCCACCTTCTGTTGCCACCCTTGGTTAAAATTAGTTTGTAAGACACTCAGAGCAGGGACCTCTCACTCTGTTGCAACTTTGCACAATACCACATTGATAGACCAATATAAATGAACAAGAACTAAAGCAGAACTGGTGACACAATAGCTCCCCCTCCCCAGGTTTGTAGGTGAGTTTCCGTATACTGCAAGTGCTGTTGTACTCAGGTCCTGCTTTCAGACTTCCCATAGGCACCTGGTTGGCCACTGTGAGAATAGACTAGATGGGCCTGATCCAGCAAGACTCTTCTAAAATTCTTAAAACTAAAACTTTAAGAAGCAAGTCACTCTGCCATTGCTATATGCATTTCCCTGCTTGTCATCATGATTCATTTATCAGATTGAACCAGTGTTTGGTAATAAAAAGTGCAATGCAGCTTTGCAGTTGGGTGCCATTTCTTGACATTCCCCAAATATCAAAATTACTTAATGTCATTTCAAGTTCAACCCATTCCATAAACACAAAGTGAGGAGTAATTCACTTACAGAGCTCAACATTCCCTTTGTCACAGATGGTAAGTGCACAGATTTCTTCCTCAAGGAAAGAAACCCTTTTTATAAAATAATTGCGTATTCTGCTCCTTTTTCCATTCACTGATGCTCTTGTGTTATTATACGCTGTCAAACTAGCAATTAGCATGCATCCTCCACAAGGCAAGAATGCAGCTTTTAAGCTCCTCAGAAATCCCGTAGGATGTACACAATAGGTAAAATACTGTGAGAGCTACAAATGAAACAATAATTAAGAAAATAAAATAAAAACACTGTGTAAGTCAATTTTGCCAAGAAATTGTGGCAAAGCTCTTTATCTACAATCTAAGTGGTGCATATCTGTTTATAAAGGGCAGCAGAGCAAGAATTGTGTTTGTTGCTTGTTTCTATTTAGACATCCCAATCTCCCTTACAGTTTACTGCAATTTTATCCAGATTCTTCTTCCTAATCTTTCTTGCCGCTAGTGCAAAGGGGGCCACCTTATGGGTCACTGGCGCATCAACATCACTGAACAGCCATAGAATCCTCTCCACTAGGTAGCCACTTGTCCTCTCCCTCTGAGAAATGATGAAGATAGGATCCACTGGGCCCAGCTATTGCTCAGAGTGTCCAAGCACAGGTAATGACTGCTAGCAACGCCTTGCAACTACCTTGTTTTCCCATCTAAGTTTGGGCTGCAAACTTGACTTTGTCCAATTGCAGGTGTGGTTTGGATTGACTTGATCTGTGGTTACAGCAAGTCCTTTTGAAGTTCTTCTCATAATGACACCAGATAAATGACAGGTGAGAGGAACTGCTCACCTGTCTCTAAGTTGGTCTGGAGGGTCAAGGAGGTTTAAGATCCAGCCCCCCCATCCAGAAATAATTCCTCACCCCTATATTAGGAATGGTGCAGGATGGCTCAGCAGCTACCACCATCACCTCACCTTACACTCAAAGTGGCAGTCCAGAGCAAGAGGTGCCACACTCAAGGAGGCTCAACCATCCTTTGCCATACAATCTTCCATGCCGCTGCTTAGGGGGAAAGGTTAGGCAGAAGTGGCTTCTGCCGCTCCATGGAGAAAGCAGCAGCTTAGGGTCAGGAATCAAAGGTTCTTTTATGCATCAAAGGCTCTGAGGCATCAACACTTGCCAATCCCTGATGCTCGCATTGGTGCTCCTGAAATAGCCCAATAATCAGTAAATGTGTGTGGGCTTCTTTTGAATTCATTGTGTCCCTAATATTGCTCCATGCCAATACAACCATGTGCAGGCAGCTCTTAACCAATATATCCAAAAGAGGTCAGCAGCAGAATAAGAAATCAGAATCTTGAGCTGTATTATCTCAAATTACAGTGGGGAGTAGGGACACGGGTAGCGCTGTGGGTTAAACCACAGAGCCTAGGACTTGCTGATCAGAAGGTTGGAGGTTCAAATCCCTGTGACAGGGTGAGCTCCCGTTTCTCTGTCCCTGCTCCTGCCCACTGAGCAGTTTGAAAGGACATCAAAGTGCAAGTAAAGTGGTACCTCGGGTTAAGTACTTCATTCGTTCCGGAGGTCCGTTCTTAACCTGAAACGGTTCTTAACCTGAAGCACCACTTTAGCTAATGGGGCCTCCTGTTGCTGCCGCACCGCTGCAGCATGATTTCTGTTCTTATCCTGAAGCAAAGTTCTTAACCTGAAGTACTATTTCTGGGTTAGCGGAGTCTGTAACCTGAAGGGTAGCGGAGTCTGTAACCTGAAGGGTATGTAACCTGAAGCGTATGTAACCCGAGGTACCACTGTAGATAAATAGGTACCACTCCAGCGGGAAGGTAAACAGCATTTCCGTGCGCTGCTTTGGTTTCCCAGAAGCAGCTTAGTCATGCTGGCCACATGACCCAGAAGCTGTCTGCAGACAAACGCTCCCTCGGCCTATACAGCGAGATGAGTGCACAACCCCAGAGTCGGTCACGACTGAACCTAATGGTCAGGGGTCCCTTTACCTTTACCTTACAGTGGGAGGTGCCATATTTGAACGCTTACTTATGTAACTAGCAAATAAAAACTTCCTGCAAGTAAAAAAAAATAAGCCTAGCATGTTAGGGGAGAGAAATTCTAACCTATCCCTACTGGTCTGTCTTTTTGTTTTACTTACATGTAAATGTGCAGAAGCACATTTAAAAATCTGAATCTCCGCCTGCTTCCTGAAGTGGCAGAGTTTATTCTGTCTCCTCAGTATTGTAGCACCTTATTTTACAGTGTGTGGTAAAGGCCAGGGAATACTGAGTGTTGAGGATTTGTCATCTACTGCCACCACCACCACCACTACCTGAACACATATTACAGCAACGAACAATACAATATCCTAGAGTGAGTCAAAGCACTTCAATACATGAAGTATTAAAGCATAAATGTGGAACCTGTGGCTCCCCAAATGTTGTTGGGCTCCAACTTGCAACAGCCCCGACAAACATGGTCTATCATCAGGGATGGTGGGAGCTGTGGCTCAACATCAGCAGGAGGGCCACAGATTCAACACCTTTGCATTGTCGTGATTAATCTTATTGTAGGTAGTGAGGAATGTTAGCAGCATGCTGGTTTCCAGGAGGCAGCACAAGACTTAATTTTCACAGAGCATAATGCAGATTCACAAGTCAACACATGCTCCTCCAGGAGAAGGTAACAAATACAAACAGCCTGCTCAAGGACAGCCTGAGTTGTAAACTGAGAGCTATAAAAAATAATAATATAATGATTGTGGTGGCATGATTATAATTTAGAGGCTAGAGTCGCAGGTGAGAAATAGGGTTGAACTGCCTGGCCGAATGTGAAGTAGAGTCAGTAAACAATTGCCAGGCCACTAAATCACTATTCTCCCTATTGCATTTTAGCTTAGAAACATATAATAAACCTATCAAAAAGTCACTTTCTTTTAGAAACTCAGGATATAGCAACCAATCTATTCAATAATACAGTGTTTCCAGGAAGCTCCCTACAGAGTGGATATTTCATTTGATTTTGTTTAAGGGTTTTATGTTTTAGCCATTCCTTAAATATATACCACTAAGATTACAAGCCTCAGGTAACAACAGCTTCAGGACATAATTCTGGGTGGACACAATATCACTTTTTAACTCCTCTGAGGGTCCGTGCAATGTGATGCCTGAACCAGCAATACTCTGAACAGATTTAACCTCAAGAACATAAGTAGTACTCCTAGAACTTGGGAGAATCAACAAATTCAAATCCTTACACAGCTATAGATGTACTCAAGCAATGCTCTGTATTAGGTAAAGGTAAAGGGACCCCTGACCATTAGGTCCAGTCATGGCCGACTCTGGGATTGCGGTGCTCATCTCGTTTTATTGGCTGAGGGAGCCGGCGTACAGCTTCCAGGTCAGGTTGTCAGCATAACTAAGCTGCTTCTGGTGAACCAGAGCAGTGCATAGAAATGTGTTTACCTTCCCGCCGGAGCGGTACCTATTTATCTACTTGCACTTTGACATGCTTTCAAACTGCTAGGTTGGCAAGAGCTGGGACCGAGCAATGGGAGCTCACCCCGTTGCGGGGATTTGAACCGCCGACCTTCTGATCGGCAAGTCCTAGGCTCTGTGGTTTAACCCACAGCGCCACCTGTGTCCCATGCTCTGTATTACTTATCTGTAAAATGGGAATAAAGTTGTCCTATTTAATAAGGCTGTGGTGGGGATTATAGATGACAAAGGATCCAGTACATTCACATCTATCCACACTGTTGTACATGGGGATCTGCCTATAAAATAAATACTCAGCATCAGTAGCTTTGCCAGGTTTATTACTTGTTTGGGGAAACATGAATTCATAGGGCTGGAGGCAAGTCATCTAACTTATGCTCTATGAACGTTTCCACACCAGCCATCAGTCAATGGATGTATGGGTTAACCTCTTTTTTTAAAGAATTTTTTCTTACCCCAGACAGCACACAATCTAGAAAGTGGTAAGAATAGAAGAAGAGCTCTGTTTGGATCAAACCAAAGGGCTATCTTGTTCAACATTATGCTCACCACACTGGCCAACCAGACACCTGTTTGGAAATCCAGAAGCAAGTTATTCTTAGTGGCTTGAGGATGGATTGGAGCAAATGGATACTGAATCTGCAATATAAAAGCAATGTCTTCCAACAGCATTGCATACTGACTTCCTGAAGAACATGGAAGAGTCATAGCATTTAAAAAAAAAATAGTAAAGGCAAGAATTCAGGAAGTTAGTGGGAGAGAGACAGAGAGGAAAACACGACACCCAAAACTTAAGATAACATGAATTTGATGGTACCAAAAAAGTTCCTGGAAATTTGTATTGTTGATTTTCTAGCATTTTGGAATATATGTTGAGACATCATAGCTAGTGATAAGATGACCAGTGTTGACAGTTTTGAAAAATGGTTTTCCGTGTCATCTAAAAAGGTTAAGGCAAATATTATTCTCTTTCACTTGTTGGCAAAGACTTAGACTGAAGAGAACTTATGCTGGGAAAAAGCCACCAAGGATAAGGAAGCAAACTTATCCCTTGATCCACTATTAGGAAGAACAGCTAAGCTTCTTACAGGTGAAAAGATAAAGGATTTTACATTACACACCCACATGCATATTCACACCAGCCTCTTCCTCATATGGCTTCAAATATTCATAATAAGCAGACCCAAATAAGGGTATAATATATGGTTCAATGAATGACAGATGAGCCATCTCCCTCCTTCACCTCTATTATCCATAGTTAATTTAGCTTGAAAATTCCTGGGGAAAACCCATGACTTTCTGAGCCGCTTCTTTTTTCTTGAGATTTCCTATCAGTCCCTGCCTCTCATCCCCAATCAAACTTAATATTGTGGTGGGTATGAGAGTGGGAAAGAAGAGCTACAGTTAGGAGAGGCTTGTCAAGTTCATATTTGCATCCAGGACATTTCAGGACATGCCACTAGGATGCACAGGACCTGTATCTTTCTCTGTTTTCTGGCTCCATTCATTGAATTGGGAAACATAGGAAGCTACAGCTTCTATGCTCTGAATAGTGCCTAGATGGGACACCACTTGGAAATCATTCCTAATCATATCACTATAAGCTCCCTCTAGGAAAAACAAGAGTGTACACGTAAGAAATGAATAGATTCTTCAGCCTCAACACTAGAACATTTGCCTTTTTTTAATCAACGTAACTAGAGTGACTCCCACAAAGCTACTTCAATTTATACCCGATTAAGAATGCTCTCACCAGGTTTACTACTTTGCTTATTTCTTCATAACAAACTCAAATGTATCGTCTCTGTGGAGGCATATGAATCTCTCTAGGTATATAAAGTAAATGTGTCTGATTTCCTGCACTAAATATGCTCCAAACAACAATTCTCCCCCAGATAGCACCACACAAACCAATAATGAAAAGTTACAACTTGGGACAAATAGGAAATACATTTTCTAGCTCATCTAGTTTCACTCAGGTCAATAATCTCCTCAGTGCTTTTTATTGCATTTGTTTGTATTTCTTTCTCCATCTCTTTCGTTTTAAGTGTTTTTGTTGTTGCGGCTGCTGAAAAGAGGAAATTGTCTCCACTTTGAATCAATGTGCTCCAGCCTGCAGCAATAAAAATTTGTGTGAAACAAGTAATTCTTCAGTTCATGGAAAACATTTGTTCACACACAAATAGATAGATAGGTATTTGTGTGTGTTGTATGTTATAATAATATATAGCATACAACACACAATTTATTATTGCATAATCAATATACAATATATATTATTGTATCATATATTTGCTTTCGTAGATTTTCACGGGTACAGGAATGCAGGTTTTGGTGTCCTCGGGTGTCTTCCCGTGTAAAAGTTGGGGTGTCTAGGCGACGTTTCGACGAGGTCTCACTCGTCATCTTCAGGCTGGTGCTTTCGGCTTCTTGTTACTGGAACAGAGCAGGATCTCAGTGTTTGAGTTCCTATAAATACTGTAGAGGGGGTGTGGTGTATAGCCTCCAATGTTCTGGGCAGAGAGGAAGTTCCCAGGTTAGTGTGCCTTTTCTTCTTTTGTTCCTTAATTACTTGAGAGATATCTTGAGTGATTTCTTGAGTGATATCCTGAGTACCACTTAGGTGGGTCATTAGGTGTGGATTAGTTGTTAAAGTCTTTGTGTCTTGACCTCTTGAACTTTGTGAAGAGTTTTCCTGAGAAGATGGCTGTACTGTACTTAGTTGTGCTCTGGCTTGGCTTCGTGTATAGGGGCGAGCTGTGGTTTTGTGGCTTGTGTCAGCCAGATCTGTGTAGGGATTGCAGGGGGGTGCAGCATCCGGAGGTGCCACCATGGATTGGCTACTGGATGGTGTCTGTAATTCATCTGTGGAGAGGGTCTGGGTTTGGGTCTGGTGTGGTTGATTGGTGTTGGCGTTCTGTGTGCCTCTGGATCTGGTGTCAGTTTTTGTGGGGAGGGCTAATTTCCAGATGTCTGGCAAGCGGGATGTGTCGTCACGCTTGTTCATGTTGTGAGGGTGTTTCTCTATCTCGATGGCTTCCATGATTATTCTCTTGTGGTGATGTTCCGTGTTAAAGAGCAATTTGGAATCTGCAAAATTAATTTCGTGTCCTGTTTCTTTCATGTGTTGGAAAAGAGAGGAAGTTTTTTCTTCTTTTTTGACGGCATTCTTGTGTTCTGCGATACGTGCATTTATTCGTCTGTTTGTTTGTCCAATGTACGTGGCTGGGCAGACTTTGCAGGGTATTTCATAGATCCCTTGGTTTTCCAACTGGATTTTATCATAAGTACAGTACAGCCATCTTCTCAGGAAAACTCTTCACAAAGTTCAAGAGGTCAAGACACAAAGACTTTAACAACTAATCCACACCTAATGACCCACCTAAGTGGTACTCAGGATATCACTCAAGAAATCACTCAAGATATCTCTCAAGTAATTAAGGAACAAAAGAAGAAAAGGCACACTAACCTGGGAACTTCCTCTCTGCCCAGAACATTGGAGGCTATACACCACACCCCCTCTACAGTATTTATAGGAACTCAAACACTGAGATCCTGCTCTGTTCCAGTAACAAGAAGCCGAAAGCACCAGCCTGAAGATGACGAGTGAGACCTCGTCGAAACGTCGCCTAGACACCCCAACTTTTACACGGGAAGACACCCGAGGACACCAAAACTTGTATCATATATATGTACACATTTGACAGAAATCTTATACATTGTAACTTTCTATATTTTGTTTCATTAGAACAGGGATGGGGAACATATGAACCTCCAGATATAATTGGACTCCAGCTCTCATTAGTCCCAGCTAGAATGGTCAATGGTCAATGGTGATGGAAGTTGCAATTCAGCAACATCTGGAAAACCACAACTCCCCAACCCTGTATTAGACCCACATTGCACTCATTTCAATGCCACTAGTGCTTGTGGTGTTGTGTAGCTGTATGAACATTTCGGCTGGCTTCCCATAGGTAAAGGTAAAGGGACCCCTGACCATTAGGTCCAGTCGTGACCGACTCTGGGGTTGCAGCGCTCATCTCGCTTTATTTGGCCGAGGGAGCCGGCGTACAGCTTCCGGGTCATGTGGCCAGCAGGACTAAGCCACTTCTGGTGAACCAGAGCAGCGCATGGAAATGCCGTTTACCTTCCTGCCAGAGTGGTACCTATTTATCTACTTGCACTTTGACATGCTTCCGAACTGCTAGGTTGGCAGGAGCAGGGACCGAGCAACGGGAGCTCACCCCATCATGGGGATTCGAACTGCCAACCTTCTGATCGGCAAGTCCTAGGCTCTGTGGTTTAACCCACGGTGCCACCCGCATCCCATACTGATCATCCAAATCATGTAGAAACTAAGCACACCAAGGACACCAATCTCTATGGAAGTAGCAGCACTAAGAAGGGTATATGTTATTATATTGTCTAATAGACCCATTTGGAACCCAGTTCACAATTTTACTACAGCTTCCGATAGTCCCAATCACTCAGGAGCAATTTTCAGTAGCAACCCCAATGCCGGGTTAACTACTGGTATGTGAAGCAGCAGGAACCCATGTGGCAGTACATATGTCAGACTGCAGTTCCCTTCTGGAACTAAGGGGGTGCCAGGAAATTCAGTTCCAGCCCAGAACTAGATGAGACCTCTTCAAATGTCATTTTGTCATAAGCGAGAAAGATAGATTGGGGTAGAGATTTCACTGGTCAGGCGGAATCAGATTAATGAAAGGAATAATGCAACTCATTTCAGGGGGTTATTGCTACAGGGGTTTGTTTGTTTTGTGTAACAGGTACTAAAATATAACTCGCATGAGTATACAAACATGGTTCTCCTGTTTAAGTGGCTTGTGAGGACCTGAGGGGAGGAGCTTGAACTGGTGTGGGTCTGTCAGGAGGTGAAATAAAAGGATGCCATTAAGGGCCTTCTGCCTTTTTTACCATTATTTGAGCTAAATAGGATACCCAAATATGCTTAATTTACCTTTAATACAACCATACATGTGAAATGTGACTAGCTGAAGATGTCTGTCCCTCATTCAAATGCTAAATAACCAGCTCAGAAACACACACACACACACACACACACACACACACACACACAGGCTAGAGCCAGCTGTGAGATTATAACATGTGGACTGGTTAATACAACTCCATTCTTCCTCTTTTGCTAGAATAACTTTGTTCAGTTAATGGAACAGATGCCTTTTCCAGGGCATATTCAGCCATATGTAAATACCATTTTATGTGGTAATTAGATGTTTTGCAGATGTAGAACTCATCAGTTTATTAGGTGGGGGTATTAATGTAATTGAGAAGATTTAAAAGAACTTAATCTTAAATGTATTACTTGCAAACCACAGAGCCATCCTCTGAGGGAGGGAGAATCTGTATAGGAGGATCTGCCGCATCTGAAGCTGTGCTGGCCTCATGCCAGCAGAGTAGAATATGGGGGGAAATTTAACCCTTTTTTCTTGCCAGTAGTTCTTTTTTACTTCCCTTTTGTTGGCTCCAATGGGTGGGAAAGCTGCAGGGTTGGCATACATTCCCTGCCACCATGTTGCAGGGGCACATGCAGAGACGGCAGGGGCTTTGGATACAGTGGATCCACAACTTTCCCTGTTCTTCCTGTGACCCCTCCTTTCAGCTGTTACTGCCACCCATGCAGTAATGGCAGTGGAAGTTTCTGCCTCTGTACTGAGAAGGCATCTAATGGTGAACTTCCATCTCCACCCAGACAGGGAGGACTGCTATATCCTATTGCCCCTGGTATGCCCCCCCCCAGTGACCATTCGGTTTGTACCCTAAGAAATATTGATTTTAACTGTGAAATTTACTCTGCCTGCTGTCTTGCAGATGAAAATATCCTAGCCCTTGGATTTCCTATTTAAAGTTTCCCAACCATCATTGCAAAACACGTAATCCTAGTAAAACAAAACACATAAGAAAACAACCAGGAATGTAGGCTGTAATACTCATGCACTCAGGAATAAGACCCACTTAACTTAATGGGGCCTACTTCTGAGTAGACCTATATAGGTTTGCACTGTTAATTGTTTATACTAGGGTCTAGGAAAAAAATATGGCATGGTTTACTGACTAAATTGAAGAGTACTCTGATGCAGCGCTGTGATAAAGTTAATTTGAAAAGTAACTCTTAAGAGTTTTATGGATACTCAGAAGATGGAGCCAAATGACTTCAGCAAGACTGTTAGTTACCTCTCCATCTGCTTTACGGAGAACATTTGGCAAGCTCGGGTCTTCTTGCTTCCAGCCAGCTAGAGCTGCAGTTTAAACCTTAAAATCCAAGTAATACTACACTTCCATTTTAATACACTGGGCTGTATCTTAACTAACTTTCCCCTTTGTAGTATACTTGAAGATGAACTTGATATGGACAAAGAAAAACCACCTTTCAAAAAACCTGATGGTTTTTAAGACCATGTGATATTAATAAAATGAAAGATCTCTGGGATTAAATGCATAATGATGCTAAGTTATCTGGTTTTGGTATAGATATAGGCCAGCAACTCACAATGAATAATTTATCTGACATGCTTAGCCTCTCCTTCTGTTCCTGTACTGAGATGATAATGATCTCTTTTAATTTCCCCCCCTTTTTTTGTTCAAAATCAGTAGTACTTTGCCAACTTTCTGGAAGATCATCAGCAGTTAACATTCAGTACTTCAAGGCTGCCTATGTCTGAACAAAATGAGATGTCTCTGCCCTTTAAAGCTTCAGGAAAGTGTAGATGGTGTGTCTTGCCCACCTTTGCAGCTCAGAAACAGCATCTTCCATTCTTCCCCTTCTAACTGCTGAAAGCATAGTTGTCCTGTAAAGTTTATTTGCAGTGAACCAGATCAGGCCCTTCTTTCATTTGGTATCTTCCTTGGCAGACACCACCCTTTTGCTTGCCATAAATGGACTTAAGTTGGCCAACTGCCTACACTACTTCGGACTTACAAACCAAGAACATCCTCAGCCCATTCCTGCTCTTGCTGCTTTATCAACATCTTGGGCAGCTGCCAGGCCCACTGAAGTTTCCTTAGACGGTCAGTGTTTTGTGGGAAGGTAGATAACGCCAGTGGAGCTTACCACTATTCCAAACTCCATTCAGGAGTTGGGCTGCTGCTAGATGAGCCTGGCAGAAGGGAAGCAAGCCTTTAAAGCAGAATTTGACATGCACCACCCTTTTTGTCAGTGTAACTGGGTTGCTAGGTCACATGACTGAGCTGTACAGAGTTTTGAACAGAGGTATGTCTTACCCTGTCCCATCCCACTTGGAATGCATCTTCTGAGGGCCTCACCCTCACCCTGGCTGAGCTAGGAATGGAGGACTTCAGCCAGCATAGCCCTAGCTCAGCCCTGTTTCAGATGGTTTAGCCGGAAATCCCTCTTCCAAACTCCACCCATCCTGGCAGATCTTGGATTTGGCTTGCTCCCTAAATGGAATTCAAGCTCTCTGTTATGCTGTCACAGCAAACCCACTTTTTAAAAAGTAGACTTTTTTAATTAGGAAAGTGACGAGGAAAGGCACTAAAAGGAGTTGGTTAACAATCAATTGACAACAATACAGATAATCTCTGTACAAAGAAAATCAGGATGAATACTGAGTTTATTCCTTTCCAGAAATAACATGGTCATTCACTGCTATACAGTGGTACCTCTGGATACGAACGAGATCCATTCCGGAGCCCCGTTCACATCCAGAAGCAAATGTAACTAGTGACGGCACATCTGCGCATGCGCATGTCACTTTTCGCCGCTTCTGCGCATGCACCTGACGTCATTTTGAGCATCTACACATGTGTGAGCAGCGAAACCTGGAAGTAACACGCTCTGTTACTTCCGGGTTGCCACAGAGCGCAACTTGAACGCGCTCAACATGAAGCATATTCAACCTGAGGTATGACTGTATAGACTATATACTATAGAGCACCATCCACAGTTCAGACTTCAAAGAGAGTGTATGAGTCACAAACATCACCCCTCTGCCCTAAGGACCAGGACAACCACCACAGATTTTTCTGGGCATATGGGGAAGTTTTGCAAGGCATCAGCTGTGGCTGATACAGAAGACGGGAGATGAAGGAAACTGCATGGGTAAAAATTTCTTGTTTCAGCTACAGAAAATGGTTCCTTACATTTTGCACAACGGGGGATATCCAAAAATAGCCACATTGTAGACACATTGGAATCAATGGCTATGGTTATCATTGGATATAAAGTTCATCTCCTTTTAGTATGACTGATGGCTACAGGTCTCCCAGAAGAAACTTAAAGGAAAAGGAAATTTATCATTATGTGATCTTTTCTTGGTTACCAATTGACTTTAACACAGTTTACATAGGTATGTTTTAACAAGGGAAGAGGCGTAGCTCAGTGGTTAGAGTATGTGATCTGCTTGTGGATGGCCCCAGATTCCCTAGGATCTCCAGACAGGGCTGTGAATGATCCCTGCCCCAAACCCTAGAGCAGGCACAGGCAACCTCGGCCCACCAGATGTTTGGGGAGTACAATTCCCATCATCCCTGACCACTAGTCCTGTTAGCTAGGGATCATGGGAGTTGTAGTCCCAAAACATCTGGCAGGCCAAGGTTGCCCTAGAGCAGTGTTTCCCAACCTTGTGCCTCCAGCTGTTTTTGGACTACAATTCCCATCATACCTTGCCACTGGTCTTGCTAGTCAGGGATGATGGGAGTGAGTAGTTCAAAAACAGCTGGAGGCACAAGGTTGGGAAACACTGCCCTAGAGAGTCATTGTCAGTCAGTGTAGACAACACTGTGCTAAATGGACCAATGGTCTGACTCAGTATAAGGCAGCTTCCTAGTGTTACCTAACCTTTTCTCTTTTACAGAGGAAGCTCTGGCACATAAGTCTAATCGAGAGATTTCATGTCCCATCTTTTGCTTATCTGCATCAATATAAGCCAGAGACTGGGATAGGCCCCATAAAACAGATTAATGGTCCTCAGGAAACGTTGAAGGTTCTGCATCACTACAAATGGGCTCTAAATATTTCAGAAATGTAATTAAGCCACTGAAGAAAGCTCATAGCAATCCAACAGATACAAGCAGAAAGGCAATACCTTGGAGGCATATCAAATTTCCGATGGTAGTTTTAACTACTGAATCATCAGTAAGCTTCTTATCCACTCACACCTTGGGGAGACTTCAAAAGTTCCTTTAAGAATAGGGTGAAGAGGAGGTCATATTTAGCACTTCTAAGGACTGTCTGAGATCTTGACCTAACTGGACAAAATATAAAATAAAAATAGAAATCTTAATTCATGCTTGCTTGTATGTATCTTGTGAAAGCAATCTGTGGGACATGGCCAGCATAATAATGCTTGAGCAATGCTGACTGATCCTGAACATTTAAATTGTAAAGCTTTCCACAATAGCCATTTTCTGATAAATATTTGAAGTATTCCTTCTCCTCTCCCCATACCCCCCACTCCACCCCACCCCTCCAAACCTGCTCCAGAGGGTTGGGGGCAAAGCCCAGTGCAGATTAAGGTTATGTGAAGGGAGAAGAGACAGTGGGAAGATACATCACACAGCTAAAGGTTGTTGCCCTCTGGCAATGCTAACCATTATGTCCGCATCATAACATTGTGTCAGGTGCTATCACCAGACTCACTATACACAAACATTTTCTCCAAAACTACAATCAGGTATACAAGATAGGAAACATGAAATTTCATGAGTTCAAAACAAGTCACTTCATCACTTCACCATCTTTGTTGGAATGTGTGTGTGTGTGTGTGTGTGTGTGTGTGTGTGTGTGTGTGTACACGCAGGAAGATAGAGTTTCCTCCTCATGTCTTATCAGTTTTATTGGACATGATACTCTTAGCTGGATCAAAGTGGAGAAGGAAGCATTCTCATGGACAGAAGGCAGACCATTTTGGAAACTAGAACCTTTGTTACCTCTCTTTTCACAGAGCCCCTTCAAGCTTGCTCTGGGCCTACCCTATACAGATTTCTCTCTCTCTCTGCTCCACCCTTCCTTCTTAGCCAGCCAAGCTATATTGATAAAGCACTGTTCTCTGGGCAGGCCTAGTCAGATTGACAGACACCCAGGGACTGCCTACACCCATGGCACCCGAGTCTATGTATTGGGACTCCCAATGCCAACACACCTCCAGCGCAGGCACCTACCTTTCTCAGTGACTTCTTAAAGACTGGATTTTGGTTTACTAGATTAGTTTATGCTTAAATTGTTATTTTTAGAGTCTAATTTGAAAGTCTGTTCTTCTCAACATTCCTTAAAGGCCACCTGCAGCATAGAATGCCAGTTTTCTCTGTAAGGTCACAGTATAAGCAATAGCAGATTCTTTCTTCCCTCCATTTCATAGTTCTGTTCTTGGGAAAAGTTGATTAAAAATCCATACTTCTAAGTCCCAGACTTTATATCTCATCACATTTCCCCCTGAAAAATATGTATTAAAAGTAAAGAATAAATCACAAGGGAAAGTTATCTCGTAACACAATTACTGTTACAAAATCTTAGCATTCCAATAAAATCCAGCCTACTCAGAGTTTACGCAAGTTTTTTAGATCTTAATTTCACAGTCATTAGCATCTCCCAATACATCTTCCTATTTTCTCTGTTTGCACTAGGAAAAAGTTATTACCAGTGGAATAAGAGATTTGCAAGAGATTGTTGTTCAGCCCTATTAATAATATAAAATCAGCCTAAACCACAAAGTAATTTTATTGACTCATGGGACATTAAGCATGCCTTATTTAAAGCCTTCATATTTTATTTCTTGGAGTTCTCTTTTGAAATCAGTTTTATTGCCTGGTTTAGAATAATTCAACATAAGATATGAATTTTTCAGCTAAGCAGACATCACCATCAAACTATTGCATAGGTTTTGGTATGGAAAATTTTGGGAGGGAGGCGAACCAGCTTAAAAAGCAAATTAGCTTAAAGTTTTGTTTCTTTTACATTAAGCATTTTTGATAAGATGTTTTAAGTACTGTAGTGAAAGATCAGCATGAAGCAACAATCTCATTTCTTGCCTATATCTGGGGATAAGGCAGAATTCACTGGGCCAGCTGTTTGCAGTAGCCTGACCCAATCAAAAACTGACAATTTTGTTTGCAGATCACAATGAAACTCTGTTCAACTATACACATCCAGATTGAGCAATGTCGTTTCAGTTTGCAAAGGGCACAGGAAAAAAATGCATATGTTAATGAACAAAAAAAGAGTTTTTTATGGGGGAAATGCATGGGGTAAAGTGAATTTTTTTATAATGAAGAAGTGCAGACAAAATGGGTAAATTAATCTTTGTGTTCAAAAACTGCAAAAAAGGGGATAGAATGGACCTCTGATTGAGCACCATCAAAATAAAAATGGAGTGGAATTAAGCTGCTTAAGCTATTCTTAATTATATATCTTGCAGTGGATCTCTGGTCCAAGTGGTGAGAAGAGTTTACAAGAGGCATTTCTAAACTTCACTGGCATCCCCTCCAACATGTTGACTCTGAAAACCGGGATGCTTCTCTTTCCAGCCCAGTTCCTGCATGAGTCATGTGACCCACTCGAGCTCACGGAATTCCAAAATACAATTTTTTTGGCTCTGTCGTCTTTAGTGAGGTCACAGTCTCCCACCTTTTGCCCCAAAATGTATGTTCTGGAGTTCTGTGATCTTACACATTTTTGAACACTGTGTTGAGAGCGGGGTATGCAGTGGCTACTGCTCCTCAAGGCTGCCACTACACTCTCAGTATTTTCCTCACTTCACACTTCAGTCAGGGTGAAAGATACGGTGGGGAAGAAAGAGAGAGAGAGAGAGAGAGAGAGAGAGAGAGAGAGAGAGGCTTCAAACAGTCCTGAATTGTTGTCCATAGATGAGAGCTGTGGGCATAACATCTGAGTGACATCCATACTATTTTGGAGTGATCTATGTTTTTCAGGGACGCGGGTGGCGCTGTGGGTAAAACCTCAACGCCTAGGACTTGCCAATTGCATGGTCGGCGGTTCGAATCCCCGCGGCGGGGTGAGCTCCCGTCGTTTGGTCCCAGCGCCTGCCAACCTAGCAGTTCGAAAGCACCCCCGAGTGCAATTAGATAAATAGGGACCGCTTACCAGCGGGAAGGTAAACGGCGTTTCCGTGTGCTGTGCTGGCTCGCCAGATGCAGCTTGTCACGCTGGCCACGTGACCCGGAAGTGTCTGCGGACAGCGCTGGCTCCCGGCCTCTAGAGTGAGATGAGCGCACAGCCCTAGAGTCTGGCAAGACTGGCCCGAACGGGCAGGGGTACCTTTACCTTTACCTTTACCTATGTTTTTCAGGGGGAATTTGCCACAGGACTAGGTTGATTCAGAGTGGAAGGCCCGGATAAAGAAAATATTTAGCAAAATTCAGACTTTAATTGAAAAAAAATAATAATCAACTACTATGCTGCTGCATCAGGGACGCAGGTGGTGCTGTGGTCTAAACCACAGAGCCTAGGGCTTGCTGATCAGAAGGTTGGCAGTTCGAATCCCCACAATGGGGTGAGCTCCCATTGTTCGATCCCTGCTCCTGCTAACCTAGAAGTTCAAGTAGATAGTGCAAGTAGATAAATAGTGCAAGTAGATAAATAGATGCCGCTCTGGCGGGAAGGTAAACGGCGTTTCCATGTGCTGCTCTGGTTCACCAGAAGCGGCTTAGTCATGCTGGCCACGACCCGGAAGCTGTACGCCGGATCCCTCGGCCATTAAAGTGAGATGAGCACCAGTACCCCAGAGTTGTCCGTGACTGGACCTAACAGTCAGGGGTCCCTTTACCCTTTATGCTGCTGCACTGCTAGAGTTAAACCTCATGACTGAAGTCTGGGACCACACAGCTCAGGTCCCCTTCCTCCAAATGACCACAAAGAGAGAGGGGTAGATGATGAGGATTATTGATTAACTGGCCTTGTGCCAGCATTTGGGTCAGCATGCACATGCCAGCGCCCACTGGGACTAATGTTGCAATCTTCCCCCTCCTCCTCCTAATACGGGCAACCAATAAGGCATGTACATGCTACTGGTGCATATTTTAAAATTATTATTCATTAAAAAATATATTAACCTTTCCTGAGACAAAATGTTGCTTCCCCCACGTGAACATGTCTAGCACCAAGGCAGCAGAAACAAACTCTGTGTCTATGGCCTATCAGCAATGCCCACCCCCCAAGTTTGAGCAGAAGTGCCTCCCCCTTGATCCCTCCTTGGAGCGAGGGGGTGGCACTTCCACACACACACACAACATCCCCCTCAGTTAAGCATCCAACCCAATGCCTTATCCCCCCTGAAGTTGTGAAAATTCCAACGAGGCAGCCAAAAATCCTAGACAGGCCCAATTTGTCTGAAGGCAAATTCTTCCCTGGCCCTGAATACAGCAACCAAAGACTTCCACAGCAAGATCTTACACACAGCCTTCCTGCTTACCATCAGCCAGAGCCATAGCACATGTGTGAGGGAGGTGGGGAATCCAGCACCATCTGATGCTGATTCCCAGGCACATCTGGTTTTTATAGCCAAGGAGTGGACCAGAGGGAAGAGGTTTTCCCTGTGCTTCACTCCCCGATTCGTGCCCCCTGGCTCACCTGTGGTTGACTGCAACTGCTGGTGAACCCCAGCCATGGGCATTTATGTTGGGGGGTAGGGCAGAACCTCAGTTAGTTAAATATTTTGTACTGATTTACTTGATTGGGGGGTGCAGCTGCCCCTCCCTGGCTACACCCATGGCCCCAACAACCAGCACGGGTGGTGGAGGAGGAAGTGGCGTCCTCCCAAGGCAGCACTGAAGTTGCACTGCTGTGGCCATGCTGGACCTCAACCACCATTCTTCTCTAACTGGTGGACGGGGTCCTTCTGTGCGTACAGCAGCTTAATTCCATCCTAAAGCTGCAATCCTATATCTACTGAGCTGGCAGTAAACTCCTGGAACTTACATTTGAGTAGGCAAGTATAGATTCTGCTGTTACAGCCTGATCATGTGAATATTTTCCTCAAAAGTAATTCCTACTTTATTTAGGAGATATATTTCTAAATAAAGTGTATGTAAGACTGCAACCTTAGCTTTTGAGTAAGTAGTCTTGCCTCACATCTTTGCATACGTTACGGAAGCACTTAACAGAAATGTCTATTTTCTCTCAAATGGCATATAATTCTGAGGGACATGTCGACTGCATAACCAAAGGCTTTTGATTATGTTCATAGATTGCAATACAGGCTCTGTTTAGCCTCAAACAAATATGTTTTATAGCAGCTTGTAAGTATGCATGCTTCTTCAGGAAGTATCTGGATTTCAACATGAGAAATTTGACAAATCAATTTTTAACTTTTTTCATTGGTAATTTACATCAATTATTTAAACTGCCTTGATTTAAATTAATCCCCACAGTTTATAAAGTAATGTGATCCCAAGATAATATAGTATTTACTACAAATGTTTTCGTAAGTTTGAACTGAGATGCAACAGTGCTGCCTTATCACAAACATACAGATTATCACCTGGTTTTGCTTGAGTTTCCCATTTCTTCCATATCCACCTGCAAGTTCCTTAGGGTAACCTCTTTGCCTACATCCACCTTGTGTGGTATGAGCTTACTGCAAGCACTGTCACAAACCGTAACGAATGGTGAAACTCTGAGAATGTTCTAGCTCTGTGTGACTTACAGCTTGATCTTAACTAAGTTTACTCAGCAATAAACTGCCCCGAATTCATTAGGACCAACTTCCATGTGAGATCAATTTAGCGCCCATATCATGATGGTCAACTCACCACACCGATAGCTGTCTCTTTAAAAAATCAGACAAACTCTCATTCACATAGTAAGTGGTATTTGGATCATGATCTTTTTACATGTCTTGCTGTTTCGTCCAAGATTCTAAAAAATAAATAAATACAAATGAACTCCTTGAATTATTTAGCTTCAGATTTCAGTGCTATATAAGCAGACCTTTGAACAATCAAATGGCCATTACTGAAAATATCTCAGAAAATATATTGCATCATAAAAATAAAATGTTTTAATGAGCGAGAATGAATGGAAATCTCCAACATTATTAATTATAACACTTGATACTTGAAGTGCTTTTTAATCAAAATGTGAACAAGCAACCCAGTTATTCATGCGCTCCCTCCCACCCAAAGGAGCCTAGGACAGCAAACAGCAAAATGATTTGTTTTTTTATATAAAATAAAATAACATTAATAACAATAAAAAAATGAGAGGAAATAAAAGACTGGCTTCTTCAGTCATTAAAATGCAATCCACTGTTAAAATACATTTTTTGCCACATTTTTTTCCATAATGCTAAGAATCCTCAGCTTGTTCACAATTTTATTTACATGAAAGCAGATGAAATAATTCCAGTGTTACATTTTTCTTCAATAGGACATATGTGATAACCTTTGAATACTATATAGATGTTGACTTATCAGGTTAGAGTCAAAACCAGAAATCAGAAAGAATCCAGTTGCAGATGCTTTTCTGCAAAATTTACATGGATTTCTGTCATAGGCAGCTGCTGTTTTCCTTCCACAGAAAGGAAGTTTTATGTCTCAATCAGTCCAGCGATCACTGATAATTGCACCTTTATTTTTAGCATGGTCTATCTGTACTCTAGGTTCCTTGCAGTGTTTTTGGAGATATAGGGGTTTTTTATGACAGTTATGAAGGTCCAGATGCAGGAAGCAGTCACAAACAGCATGACCCAATTATTTCTATTGTTTATTGTTTCCTTAAGGGGGGGAACCACCCTCATTTGAGGGTTAGGTTTTCACATCTCTGGCCACTGGGTGCCACTGTTTTGCTGCACAGAAAAATAGCTGAAACAACAGTTTTGTGTCATTAATAAGTTTTGATTGTTAAAGCAGGTATCTCATAGGTACATCACTTGAGGACATGTAAAAATGTACTCTGAGACAAGCAAATGTTCTGAAACCCAAATAGTGACTTGTGCTGTGAACTTTTCTCTGCATTTTGTCTTGAATTTAAGATTTCATTGTATTATGTGGCTTATTTTTTATTTTATTTCTGATTGCAATAAACTCGTGGTGGTGATATGCAGATGCAAACATAAACACATTAAAGTGTCTAAAGTTTGACGTGGATTTTATTCCCACTGGAAATCCTCAACCTCTTACATTAAGCTACAAATAACTCTTTGATCCACAGACTTGTTAAGCCAAAATACTTCCCTTTAAGTCCTTCCAATAAGTATTGGAAGCTGATACACCCAGACCACATTTTTTCCATCTGCATTCTGTTAATTGCACAGCACACTGGCCTGCCTGTCTACAGCTATCAATACACGTTGTAGGTGCAGATAGCATAGATAGCAGAAAACCCAGTAAGTGTACTTATTCATGCCTGTGGGCTTATGTACGAGGAAAAAGCAAATTATTTATATGATAAGTTCAGTAGGGTCTGGGGGATTGAGGCTGTGCTGCTGAGCTGGCTGACTAGCCAATGTGGCAGTCCTGGCACTGCACTCACACCACACTGAGCTTTCCACTGCCTCACTGCTCCATCAGTAACCAGCAGTTATGTGTAGCATTGGGAAGCTAAGTCAGCAGGACAGTCCTATCCACACCACCCACTACTGGATAAGTCTGTATCAGAATCTAGTCTATACTAGGTGAAGGTAACTTATTTGTGAGAAAGGCTTCAGGAGGAAACCACGAGGAGCAATCTGTACCTGCTGCCTTGTGGGACATCTTCAGGAGAAGAAAACACTAAGCAGTAAACCTGACACAAATCCAGAGTGGTGTATCTTAGGTGGTTGGGTGACATCTTTTATGCCTCAGTCCAGCAACTACTGTAGCCCAGCTGGTGCCAGTTGTATTGCTGTGCTTTCCTCTGGACCACATCATCAAGGCTAAGAGGGGGGTCTTGCCATCTGGGCAGCCCAGGACCCACATACACACCACCCAGGCTTGCACCCAAGAGAGGTCACTTTGGTGCTGCAAACACAGCAAAAGCAATGTGGGAGGCAGCAGTTATTAGCCAATGCTGCTGCAGAAACCAGCACATATCTGTGCTGGACTCAGTGTGAAGGAAGAAGATGGACAGAAAACTTCTTTGGCAGGCTGTGCTAATAGCTTTGCCTCCTTTGCCAAATGCTGCAGGAATTGAGGTGATATAAGCCACTGTTTGCAGCTCAATAGGACTGCAGTGCCTATTGGTGGATTCAGAAGGGAACATCCTCCATTGACTAAGCAGAAATAACCACCATGCTTTCATTCTTATTCTATGCCCAACACAAGGCAATTTGTGGGCATGTGTTCCTGTAGTGGGACTTCTATAATCCAGAAAATTGAATTTGGGAGTGGATATGTTTCATTAAGCATTTTATTCTCAAGCTAAACTCAAACACACACTACTAATTTTAAATGCATTACAACACAAACCACATCCTTGTACTTCAGGGTGTATGGGACAGATAGAATCATTTTTATAGATAATCCCTCATCAACAGAATAGCTGACCTTGCAAAAGGAAGAGAGACTTTCAGCAAAATTATATAGAGTGGTGCCTCGCAAGACAAAATTAATTCGTTCCGCGAGTCTCTTCGTCTTGCGGTTTTTCCGTCTTGCGAAGCATCCCTATTAGCGGCTTAGTGGATTAGCGCTATTAGTGGCTTAGCGGCTCTTAGCGGCTTAGCGGCTCTTAGCGGCTTAGCGGCTTAGAAAAAGGGGGGGGCGAAAAAACTTGCAAGACTCGCAAGACGTTTTTGTCTTGCGAAGCAAGCCCATAGGGAAATTCGTCTTGCGAAGCACCTCAAAAGACAGAAAACTCTTTCGTCTAGCGAGTTTTTCGTCTTGCGAGGCATTCGTCTTGCGGGGCACCACTGTATATACCTATTCCAAAGTAAGTCCCACTGAGTTAGAGGGGGGGCTCACTCCTAGGTAAGTGGGTATAGGATTTCAGCTTACATTAATTTGTTAAAAAGTGACAGAAGTTAATAAAGTTATACCATAACTCATATGTGTAACCACTCAGGGGCCACATGTCAGTAGTGGCTGGGGCAACAGGCAAAAAGAACAAATGCAGTTCTTTCCTTGTATAGCAGGTGACATTTCAAGCAAGAAGCATCATCACAGTTCAGGGACACATTTCAGACAGGGGGAAAAAACCTTCATGAGATTGCACAGCAGATGAAGGGAATGGTCTGGGGAGAGGATGTGGCCACATCAAAAGTACTGTTTACGGTTCTGGGCACCATAATTTAAGAATGTTATTGCCAAGTTGCAATGTGTGCAAAGGAGAGTGACCAAGATGATAATGGATGATTGGTCTGGAAACTAAGCTTTATGAGGAACAGTTGAGGGAGTTGGGTATGTTTAGCCTGGAAAAGAGGAGACCGAGAGGAGATGTGATAGCCATCTTCAATTATCTAAAGAGCTTTCTCATGGAAGATGGAGCAAACTCATTTTCTCCTGCTCCAGAGGGAAGAACCCAGACCAATGGATTCAGGTTACAAGAAATGAGATTCCAGCTAAACATCAGGAAGAACTTTCTGGTGGTAAGAGCCGTTTGACAGTGGAATGGACTCCCTTGGAAGGTGGGAACACTCCTTCCTTGGAGGTTTTTAAAGCAGAGGTTGGATGGCCATCTGTTAGTTGTGATTCCTGCATTGCAGGGGGTTCTGATTCTTTGATTCTGCTTTATCACGAAATTCCTTGTCTGCACCATTGTTTCTTCCTACCCCAAGCAGGTTGTCATAAAGTGAGATTGTGTAGGTTATGTAGTTAGTACTCAGGACCTTTGTCAAGTGCCTATTGACTATTTTTAAAGATGTCATTCTCCACTCCTTTCATTCTTCCCAGCCCTCTGGATATTGTACAATGAAGAGGCATTAAAATCTGAATGAAAACTTGAACTTCCCTGCAGACAGCTAGCAGGATATCAAGCAAGCAGGAGAGAAAGAAGGCAAAGCTGCAGACTCTTCTTGGCTTTCATGTTTAGAGTTTAATAGGAGGGGGGAAAGAAAAGAGGTTTATGTTGCCTGCCTCCCCTTCACATGAACTGACCAGCTCTGTTGCAGTACAATGAAAATTGTTCTACTCCAGGGAACTGATGAACTGAAGGCAGAAGGCTGTAAAGATGGATGTGACCCAGGGCACTTCCAGCTGCCCTGACTACAGAAGATCCTGGAAAGCCTTCTGTCTTTAAGACAACGACAACTGATTTATTTTTTTAAAGGGTCCTAAGTGCTAAATAACCTACAGAATGTCACTGCTACTCAGGGTAGGAAGAAACAACGGTGCAGACAATGACAAATCCACATGTGAACTTGGCTGCATAGTTCAAAGTTATGGCTGTATAAAAATCCAGAAAGTTAAGTATGACTATAAATGGAGAGGGGGAAGTCAGCAAGGGAGAAGAATGAGATCTGCAGAGATTGCTTGCCTCGGTTGCATATAAAAAGATCAGCCAGTGAATCCTCTGCTTGCATTGCTTTTGTCTCATGCTCACAGCAGCCACCACATTTCTGTCAATAAACGTGAGCCTTGGATCATAGGTTCTCCTGGCAGTGTGGCTGCGACTAAGAACTTTGTGAGAAGTGCTCTGTGAAGTTAGATGCTTGTATGGTCTGGTCATTTTTAGCCACACTACTGATTTTGCTCTCTCCCCAGAATTGTTAATATGTTCAAGAAGCTAATCCAAGCGAGCAGAGCGGTGCTCATGCAGTTAGATTCCCAGTGGCAGCCCTGTTACCATGACATTGTATGACTGGGCCTAAGTAAAAGAACAAAGTGTGTTATGAAGTTGAAATTAATGCACTATGAGAGATCCTTTGCATTTCATGATTTCAGAATACAGAGCAGAATATAGACTGACCCTTCATGTTATAGTAAATTACTGATACATATATTTAAAAAAGCCTTAGTTTTTGTAACAAATAACAATCACTTTTGAGGAAGATGCTATCATCTAATTGGGTAGTATAAAACTGTTAAGGAAAAATAAGCTTCTAGAAAATGGATCTCTGCAGAATTAAAACAAAATATTTAGGGTTTTTTGGGTTTTCAGTCAGATAAAGGGAAAGGTAAGGTAGAATAAGATTAGAATAAACAGGAGGTAGCTAAGGTCAGGTTTTTCTGTGTCAGCTGGAACAGGCATCTAATGTACCAAACCATGCTAGTTGCTGTTTGGGGCTATTTTTTTCTCAATTATAATCCAAACACTCCAGTAACACACCCATATATGCCATTAAATTTCTGTAAAATAATTTCTCCTTTTAGATATTAAAAGTAGAAGTGAGATGTGGATAGTTAATGTACAACACATATTTTGTGAACAAGTCCTGAAATATAACAAATATTGTGAATTCGATAAAGCAATGAGCATGAAACTATCTTCAGGAACCCAAACTTAGTATAAAAGCAGTTTCTCCCATAAGTGGGTGCAAATAAGAAAATTCCAAGGCAATCAATCTTGCCTGAGGTTGTTCAGTGTTGCTCCAAGTGCTTGGGAGAATAATAGGCTGCCCAGTTGATGTTAAAATGCATGCTCACACCTGCAGCCACAATAATCAGGAAAGTCATATGGCTATGGCAAAGTCCCAAGAGCATTCAGCCAGCATGCCTAATTTCCACGATGGATGGGACTCAGATTCAAGATTGTCATGTCATCATGCTATATACCCTGGAAACCTTTTCCCCTAATACCAGGAGGATGTGGACCAACTGGGATTCAACTGAGAGAGAAAAGCACTCAGTACATGCTCTAAGTCACTGTCTTCACATAAAGAGAAATTTTACATAATTTAAAAATTGAGTAGAGCCAGGATTCACACGCCCTCTCTGAAAAGCCAGCCAGCTTCTTATCTGGGAGTGGGGAAACACACTTTAGTTGAAAATAAGATTTCAAGAGATTCACAAAATCTCCCTTTCTGTAAGGTATTTTGCTTTTAACATTGCTTTTTATTGACATTTGTAATGTATATTTTATATTCTTTGTAAACTGCTGATATGTTTTATTCACAGTTCAGCAATATGCAACTTTTGTTACCTAGCTATCTAACCACTTTCCTCCCTTCCACTCCTTACTGCACTCTCACTATAATCTATGAAAATGCTCAGCTTTTATCCTTCCTTCCTTAAAACTCCAGCTGATTCAGGAGGCCTGAACAATATTACAAGCCTGGACAGAGTATTCCACATATAGGGTGGTCATACCCTATGATATTTTATTGCAGATCTCACTTACAGGAACCCTATTACTGAACACAGTTTCCAAGTCCAGTCTCAAATGAAGCCCTGTCTAGGGATACCTCCAAACTGTTGCTGTTTTCAGGTGAGATTCAATCTGTCAAATTCAGGTTGCACAATTAAAGTTCATTTGTTGCACTTGCACAAGTCTGTCCCCCCCCCAAAAAAAAATAAATATCTGAGGTGGTTCTTCTTCTTTGTAATGAAGAAAATGATGGCAAAATGTGTTGGAAAGTGTGGGACAACACTTGATTGATGCAACATTGTCTAACCTCCCCATTTCAGAAGAAATCATTAATAAATAGCTGGTGTTGTCCAATTTCCCTGCATACTTTGTGCAAACAAACTAAGGTGCTCAATAAACTTGTCCAGAAGTGACCTAGGAATTAAGTCACATTCTGGGAGTAAACATGTAAAGACTTCACCTGGTTCAAATTCAACCAGGTCAGCCAGATTAACTGGTAACTTAAAATTGCCTTCTGTTTTCTTAAAGGTTGACAAAAAGAAGAAGGAAAGGAAAGTTAGAGAAGTTTTGCAAGATGAACTGTCCAATAAAAGCTTCAAATGCACTGTCTGTGTTCTCTCCTTTCCCAGACATAAATACATTTAACCCTAGAACAAATTGTCTGAAAAAGTCATTAGAGTTCCATGCAAAGTCATTAAGAGTAATTAAGAAAGGGTTGTGTTTTTTGTTGTTGCTTTTTGCTATGCATTTGTTTTTGTTTTTAAGCCCAGACAATGAAGCTAGTTGGAGCAATTTCTTCAAGGCAATTTTTTTTTTTGCTCTCTATAATTCTAAAACCCAAGGCCATCCAATGATGCTGAATGCTGGAAGATTCAGGACAGACAAAAGAAATAACTTCTTAAACAGCCTATAGCTAAAGCATGAAATTTGCTCCATGAAGTTAGTGACAGACTCCAACTTTGATGGCTTAAAGAGGATTAGACAACTTCATGAAGGATAAGGCTATCAATGGCTACCAGTCATGATTGCTATACTCTCCCGTCCAGTTTCAGAAGTGGTAGGACTCTGTATACCACAAGTATGGAGTGGGCTATTGCACTCAAGCTGTGTTTACAGGCTTCCCACAGGAATCTTTGTTAGACACTGTGAGAACAGGTTGCCGGATCAGGGGCGCCAACTAGAAGGAGCGGGCAGGCCCCCTCAAAATCCCATAGTAGCCATGTGCACACTCCACAGGGCATCTTCACCTCACTCACACATGCTGTGGGGTGTGTACACAACAGTCAGCATGTCGCCCTGCATGCGTGAGTGATGTCAGCATGCCCCACGTCTGCAGTCATGTAGTCCCAGTCCCATCAATTGTGGGGGCAAGCCGGAGCACTTGTGCTAGACAAAATGGGTTTTTGGCCTGATCCAGTCAAAGAAACTCTTGAGATATAATGCAGAAAGATGATACAGTGGTACCCCGGGTTAAGTACTTAATTCATTCCGGAGGTCCGTTCTTAACCTGAAACTGTTCTTAACCCTAAACACCACTTTAGCTAATGGGGCCACCTGCTGCTGCCGCGCCACCAGAGCACGATTTCTGTTCTCATCCTGAAGCAAAGTTCTTAACCTGAAGCACTATTTCTGGCTTAGTGGAGTCTGTAACCTGAAGCGTATGTAACCTGAGGTACCACTGTATTATGCATATTAAGGTAGCCATTGGGAACTTGCAGCTGTTATTGTTCCTTTTTCAGCGGGTGGAAACAGCATTTAAAGCATGCACATGTGTAACCACCCTGATAACATCATGAGCACCAATGTATTACACTCAGCATAAGGAGGGGCCTACTGTTTCTTTGATCTGTGCAGAAACAGAATGTACTGATATGCTGTTCCAGTGTTTAGTCCAGGTATAATGATCAATTTCACAATGTAGATCTCCTTCCCCAACAGCCTTTTAACCCCGGTAGATTCACCATATCTAGTGTCACCAACTGCCTGTAAATCTTAGAAATATGACCTTTAGAATCTCTGTCAGTTGTGGTTACTCTCTGTTCAAGTTATGTTAGGCTCCTCACACCTTGAAACGTTATTGGACACACTTTGACATCTCTGCATCTTAAGTGTATCCACCTTCCTTGTGGCAATTGAAATGGAAACAGTGATACACAAAAGGGCAAACGAAGTCAACCCCAAGATGATTGTTTTCATAGTATGAAACTGAAATAAAATGAGAAAGAATCTTGGAAAAGGGCCTTTTATTCTGGAAAAAGGCATTACATTTTAAATAATTTCATAGTTGCTAATTTGTCTTGCCCTTTACTGAAATTTGCACTGATTGGCTGGATAGAGGTCACTGCATGATATGTCAGTAACTATGTTTCGGTGTAAAGAAGACGAAGTATGTATCTGTATTCAGTACAGAGTAATGTTTTACCGGGGTAGAAAAGAGCATTTATGACCATATATCTTGGCCTCATTTAACTCCAGTCAAATTAAAAGAATTCATTTAATTTGCCATTCTCTTTTTTAAAAACTATTTCAGTTTTATCATCAATATGTCTAACTGATGTCTACCAAAGACATGCTTTTAAATCTCACATCACGGTTGACCTAGACTTAGCATCTGACTCCAGCACAGTTACCAGCTGATATAGATTAGAATTTCTGGGAAATGTAAAATGGGTGTAATGAATGTTTTATTATTCTGCTTAATCAAAATATACATATGAGTAGTAAAACCTATAAATTATGGCCACGGAAGGCAGAATATTGTATTATTAATTTGACACACTTCACACTAAAATAAATACATCAACTATCAAAATAAATGTCTCCCCAGCCCAAGACGGGAAAATAGATCAATGTCAAAGAAAATAGTTCACTTACCAAACCAAAACAGCCTCTATTGAATCACAAATTATTGAATATTGAATAAGATGCATCATCTATCAAACACAGAGCTCCTACAGTAAATCAAAGACTCCATCTGATTCAAAGGTGTCTCCCACTAAATCAAAAGTACCACCCAATGCATCAAAGTCATCTTGAATTTAAAGATGAACCTTGTACATACTACAGCAAGTTAAATAATATCAGGTTGCTTCTTAGCCAAGCAAACACATAGATGTAAGGTGTCAGGGAGTGCTCTTTTGCTAACTTTCTCATGATGTTAGATATCCTGTCTGACACCTGGCTCAGGACAGAGTGGTAGTTCTGAATCTTGCTACCTTGCCTGCCCCATTCATTAGCCCTATTCCTGCATGCTCAACAAGGTGAGTAGAGATGGATCTTTTAACCCCACTGCATTGCTGTGCTATTGCACTCCACAAGTTGAAATCTGAAGAGGGGAGATTCCTCTACCAACACAATTTATGTCTTTGGGTTCTAAAGTATTATTATTATTATTATTATTATTATTATTATTATTATTATTATATCACATTGGGAGCTTTGAAAAGAAAAGGAGGCTTACCACTTCCAATGGAGAGGGAGCTTAGCAAGCTAATTTTCACTTGTCCTGCTCATGTGTAACATTTACATGCATGCAGCATGGCTGAATTAAGTTATGAATGCTGACCACACCCAGCCTTTCTTGTCTTTAACATTGTATTTGATACTGTGTGTCTTTATCTTCATGCCTAAAGTTAGTTAGTTAGATAGATAGATAGATAGATAGATGATAGATAGATGATAGATAGATGATAGATAATAGACAGACAGACAGATTTGTCTATCTATCCATGGTACTCTGCTTTTTCTGCTGAAAATTTTATTCTATTTTAATAGATAGGAAAATAAACATGGAGGTTTGTTAGTAAGCAACTTTTGATCATCATAATTTTCTTTTGTTGGATGTGACCATATGTGCTTCGCTCACAGTGGTGACTTTTTGGTTATCGATCTTAGAGAGCACCAACTTTTATAAATGGAATAGAGTTCTAACTTTGGTGGCAAATACATTTCCAAAATAGGTTGAGCACAACAAAATCCTTCATAGATTAAGAAAGTGCAAAGGCATATTATGGGATGCTCCCTTTGTGAAAGAAATACTTCCAGCGTCATATCTAATGTACCATGTCCTCCATCAATGTGATGCCTTTTATTCATCTCTTTAATTATACTTTATGAGCCAGTCTACATATTCCTTTTCAGTGTCAAAGAAAGGCCTGAGGGGTGTTTGTTGAAAAATACACCTGTTTAAGGTTTGAAAATAACTTACAGATAGTTTATGGGTTAGTCAATAGTCCCATCCCTTCTTTATTGAAAGCTGTTAAAAAGTACGCCACAACATGTTTATTACTGACCTACAGCTTCTCATTATTGCCCTGCCTTTGTCAATATGAGCATTGATTGTAATTGCAGTTTTGGCCAGCTCAGATTGATTGGAGCATAAAGTAACAAGAATTGTACAATTATGTCAAAAGGAGGGTAAAGCTCAATAGCCAAAGCAGATGATGTGCTGATTCAGGCAATGGCCTATTGTCCCATTGGGCTCAAGAAGTAAAGAAAGGGGATGGGGGCATTGTCACCATTGATCAGAGACATATGCACTGGCATTTATGTTTGTGGCCATTACTTGAAAATAGCAGATTCTTAGTACAGTGTGATGGCCTGGGATTCAGACTCAGAGGCTGAACCTGAGGAATCCCAGCCTGCACAGGAGTCCTCGCCTCCAGAACCAGCTGAGCCGGGGCTGGGGCCTGAGCCTGAAGGGTCCTCACCTGTGCTGGATTCTCAGGTGCAGGCACCAGCTGAGTCTGCTCTGGCCCCTGAGGTGATGGAGGACCCATTGCCTGCAGGTGCTCCACTCTCAGCCCCGTCAGGGGAAGAGGAGGTTGCCTCTGGGTCCAGTAACCCTCCAGCCTCTCCTGAGCTGCAGAGGCTCAGGGCAGAGGCAGAGGAAACTAAGTTCCTGCAGGAGGAGTGCTCACCTCCAGGCCAGGAGAGGAGAGTCACCTGTGGACTGGGGCCGCCCTAAGCCTCGGGGCAGCCAGTCAGCCCCAGTCCCAGGTTGCAGAAGCAATGTGGTTGCTAGCCTGTTCCCTCCTGCACCCTGTCCTGCTCTTCTGCCAGAGTTTCTGACCCCACCCGACTCCTCGCCTTGGACCCCGCTACAGCTTTGACGGCCAGCCTCCATACCGCACCATCGACCTCAGACTGGACTCGGACCTCGCCTCTCAATTAGCCCCCGGGACCAGCACATACAGTGAGGTAGCCCAGTTTGCTGATGGTTTGGAATTGTTCCAAAGGGTTTGCAAGTAACTCTGAAAGAATCTCTCCAAACTGGGCAAATGGGCATTAAATAAATTTAGTGTATGCAGGTGTAAAGTGGTGCATATTGGGGCAAAAAACAACGACAAAACACCACATCCCAATTTTACATAAAAACCTAATGCAGTTTGAAATTGTGGTGACTGACCAGGAACAACCTTGGGGCTTTACTGAATAGCTCAGGCATAGGCAAACTTGGCCCTCCAGATGTTTGGGACTACAATCCCCATCATCCCTGACCTCTAGTCCTGTTAGCTAGGGATGATGGGAGTTGTAGTCCCAAAACATCTGGAGGTCTGAGTTTGCCTATGCCTGGAATAGCTTGAATAAAATGTTTGCCCATTGCATGGCAGATATGGAAAAAGGTGGATTCCATGTTAAAGGTCATAAAGAATGGGATTAAAAATAAAACTGCCAGTATTATAATGCCTAGCTACATCTATGGTTCAATAACATTGAGAATATAGCTTTCAAAACTGCACAACAAAAGGATACTGGAAAAGGTGCAGAAAAGGGTCTTGAGCATCTGCTTTACGAGGGAAGGTTTTTTAGATTAGGGTTCACCAAAGGGGTGTATAAAATAATGCACAACGTGAGATTTTTTCTTCCTTCCTTCCTCATGATAGCAGAGTCTGAGGTCACCCAATGAACTTGGACAATCTGGTTTTCTGAACAATGCAAAGTGCAGATATTTGTAAGAGGCACTCTAATGCTGTGCTGTTTTGTTAAAACAGCTTTGGAAGGTGTACAATTTGGAGTACAGAAACAATAAAGACTGAAGGTATCCTTTCCCCACCTATTACTCTTCTGCTCCAAATTATCTCTCGCCCAGTGTCTCTCCCCACCCCTATTTAGCTTCTCCTTTCCTAACAAACTAACAAACTGGTATTAGTTCTATCTTATATTTGTATACATGTCACATGTACTGTGCCGACTCTATCATTAGACATAATCAGGCAGCAGATGCTGGGGATTCAACTGCTAGACTGGTCAATTTCTCTACATAGAATTGGAGGGAGTGCCATCTTTTCATTTGCCTCAGGCAGCAAAATGTCTTGTGCTGGCTGCACGTGTAATTATATCTTTAGGCTTGTTCCTTATCAGGCATATACCTGATGGCCAACTAGTGGAGTGGGGTATGTAATGTGAAAGATTGTGTAAGCCCCTGTGCAGCCAGGGTATTGGACTGTGCCCAATAATTTTAATTGTGATGACATTAATAGTTATAATGTACTAACAGTTTACTAATTCAGTAGTTGAGATCTTTCTTGGGGACAACCATTTAACATGCTGTTATATATTACAAACTTTATTCCTGTGAAACTATGCATTTACAAGTGAGGAGAGGGGCTAATGGGGGAGGTGATTATTATTCATACCTCAGTTCATTCTTAATCAAAGCCTAGAATTTCACAAGGAGTGGAAAATTGACAGTGGCTTCTGCAGCGGGGCCCTGAACAATTATGACTTGATTTATAAGGAGCCACTTAGCTACACATTTAAATATAGTCATCTACAAGATTTGGGGGAGGTTTCAGATAATCAAAATGCCACAGATTTAGCACGTTTAATTTTTACCCCATCTCCTGTGAGCTTGAACTCTGATTGTAATTACAGTTTCATCCTCTCCTCAATGACATTATTTTATCAGAGTGTGCCACTGTATCAGGAGTTACAGCTTGATAGGAGAGGAATTTGCTTGCCATGGGAAGCAATGAGCAGACCGTAAAAAATGAGCTAGATAGCACTGAAGCAAATGGAGGCAGCAATCTCCGGCCCTTAGACCTGAATGAGCTGTAGGCATGACACATAGAGTGGCAGGCTCCCCTGCGTGTGCCCCGGCTTAGAAGGGATTTTATATGTAAAGGGGGGCTGACCATGTGATCTCACAGCTGGAAAGTGGTGTTCTATAGTGCTGCCATTATGTATATCAAGGAAATTGTGGCCATCCAGATGTTGTTGGATTCCAACGTCCATCAGCCCTAGCCAGCATGGTCAATAGTGAGGAATGATGGGAGCTGAAGTCCAGCAACATCTGTGTGGTTATACAGGTTCATAGTGCACATGTCAAGTATAGTGTCAAACACCTGTTTGCAGCTTGGTGGAAAGAAGAGTTCCTCATTTTGAAAGCACTGTCACTATTAGCAATAGTTTGCACTGTGTTTAAAACTGTGGTGAAATGGCCAGGAGATGGCTATTCATGGAAATGGATTTTAATTTGCTGAAGGATAACAGGGGAAATATGAAAGTCTTGATGTGTTTTGGGTAGCAATATGATAACAATCTTCAAATGGTTTTGTGTACCCCCCCCTTTTCTCTAGCATTTTGGAGGCTTTTAGTTTAAAAGCATTAAGGAGAAGGGGAATGTTGTTGGAAAGTGACCCACACTCTACCACACACTGCTTCTCCGCTCAGATTTGTCCAATCTTTTAAGGAGGGGGGAGCTGAACTTCCATTAATGAAGTTGTGCATGATGCATTGTTAATTCCTTATAAATGATGCAATTTGGAAAAGTCAGTGCTATGTATGGAGTTGTCAGCTCTTAATAGATCTATCTTACTTGTTTGCTGGACATAAAGCCCCCCCCCCCCCCGCTTCACCACATGTTTTCAGAGTGGGTTACAAAAATATTACAATTAAAATAAGAAACTAAAATCACAAAACAATATCAGAGTGACAAAATAATAACACAGAGTGGCAGTCCACAGCAATTAAAGTAATTGTCTGCCCATTCCTTGATGAAAACATTAAGTACCATCCCTTAGTCTAATTGTTTCTGCAGATATTAAAAGTCATATATTTCAATTTTAACTGAATATGGTTTTGTAGAATATGAGTTAATATTGTGGAAAAACAGACTTAAAAAACCATAATTTGAGTTTTATCTAGCTCCACATTTAAGCATTAAATTAAAATTCATCTATCTAGACACATCTGTCAGTCACTGTCTACTTTATAATTTTCTTCATGCTCACAAGGATAAATTATATCATTTCTTTTCATTGTATAATATTTAACAGATAAAATGTTAGGAGGGGCAGCTAATTAACAAAATCATAGCTACTATGTATAGCCTGAACATAATGATTTCCCTGCTGTAGAATATCTGAATGCAAAATCAAGGCATTTTGATACCTGCTACACTAGAAGCAAAATGGTATTACAAAGCCTTCTATAGCAACAATAGATGAAGCACCTGCTTCATGTTCATTATCCTCTGTGCAACTTCATGTCCAAGTTTTTAGTTCTGTTTGTCTTGATTCAGCAAACTTCTAGATGAATATCTGCCAGAGATGACAAAGACTAGCCAAGTTGTCATGGGATTATTCAACATAACAAACCCACTGGGTGCCTTGCAAAAAAAGTGGCACACATGATACCTGTGAAAACCTCCTATGAAAGGTCTCAGCAAAGATCCCTCATAAATCCACAAGACTGTTTGATCTTCCTGCTAAGTTCAGGTTTGCATTGCCTTGGCCTCTGCTACATTCCACATGCCCCTTAACCAAGCCCCCCCTTCATTCTGAATACAGGGGAATTGCAAAGAGCTTCTCTCTATGAGCAAATATGGGGGTAGTTGATGTAGGTGCCCCCCCCCCAGTTTATGAGATGGCTAATGGTAGGGGTCATGCCCATATCATTTGTGGCCCTCTGTTTTTCTAGATGTGGCAGACATATTCTGTTATGCCACACCTGTCATAGCAGCCATTTTGTGTTATGTCACTGTTGCTATTTTGTGACGAGCAACAACAGCGCTCTCTTGAAATTCCAAATATGATCACTGACCCCAAAGGGTTGGTAGCCCCTGCTAGCTCAGCTGCTCTTGACAAGTTATTAATATCATTATAATGCAGTTAAGCTTGTGTACTACTTGCATATAACAACACCAACTCTCAAATGTCTTGTACTAACCTTACGCTGGATCTCACCTAAATTAACACTGCATGCTTTGGGTATCTGCTGTATTAGGAAGAGTTTAATAGCATATTTTTTTGCATGAAAAACAGACAGTGTAATTTTATGCAGCCTTACTTAATAATAAGCCTCACTATATTCAGTGAGACTTACTTCAAGATGTGCACAAGGCTGCAACATAAATTGCAGTTGCTACCATAGACAGAAATTTTATTACAAAATATTCACAACCAAGACCAGCAAAATGCCTTTTTTTTTCTTTGTAACAGTATAGTATTAAGAGTAACTTGAAGGACAGATTGGTATTGAGGGATAATTCTGTCTGATCCCCAAAATACAGTCGAGAAAAGGCCCATGCATAGAGGTATACAGTGTTTGCAATTTTCTCATCTGTAACATGGTCTTTTGGTAGTGGCTTCATTTGCACAAGAGATCAAGCTAGCTCAATCCCTTTATATTCTCAAGCAGGTGTTGAAGACCTTTTTTCCATTGCAGCATTTCCTGCATGATGCAAATTGGGTGTCAGGGACTGGCCTGCATACCAGAGGCAGGAGGGCTGGAGTCTGACTTAGGAGAGAGGGGCAGTATTTGAGAGGCCCTGTACCAGCCAGGAGGTAAGAATCAGAGGCAGGGAAACTTCAGAGCTGGAGGGTGGGTCAGAAGAAGACAAAGAGGCAGGTGAATAACCAGGTGCTTCCCCAACCCCTCCCCTGTGCCACTGTCTCACAGAATTAGGAGGGAATTGAAGAGAGAGGAGCAGAGGAAGTTTCCACACAGGCACAGTCTCCAGCTACATGCAGACAGCCTGTTGGGACGAGAGTGGAGGGCAGTGGTCCCCTGTTGCTGCAACTGCTCCATAGAGCATGGTTACCAGATATTTTTCAATGAATCCGGGGACACTTTTCTTTTCTTTTTTGAAGCTGAGTATCAACAGGGAGTCAGTAGTGGGGATGGTGAGGCAAAAGACCCTGGGCCCAAGCACACATATTGTATAAAGGTGCAAAGCCCTTCTTTTGCACACTGTGAAACATAAATGCACAGAGAATGGGCAACGGCGTGCCCTGTGCCTGTGACCCCTGAGCCTTCCCCAATCTCCTTCCCCCATCCCCCTTTATTTTGACAGATAAAGGGAGGCTCGGGAGTCACGGGCGTGTGGCCGTTGCCCAGGAGGGGCCAGCCTGGTAGTGCAGTTGGCTCTGGCTGGCTTCAGGAGCTGCTCACTGACTGCTGCCATGGTGCAGGAAAAATGGTGGGCGCCACAGCAGTGAGCAGCTCCTGAAGCCAGCCAGAGCCAACTATACTAACAGGCTGGCTCCAGGCTGCTGAGGCTGCCACTGCCACATTTCCCGGGGACAGATTTGCAAATCTGGGGACATTCTGGGGTCGGATTTTGTCTGGGGACAGATTTACAAATCTGGGGACTGTCCCCGGGAAGCGGGAACATCTGGTAACCCTACCATATAGTGTGGACCTGGTTTATGTAGATATCCAGAGCTGTAGAAGTGACTGTGAATGTTATATGTAACAATAAATACTTCAGTATCTGTTGAGTGCATTCCAGGGGAACAGATTTGGGCCCCTGGTTATGGGTGCCCAGTGCGTGTGACATCATGACTTCACACGCTTGCCCTGGCCTCAGAACCTGACTTTCAGTGCCACCGGAAGACCTCGTGAGACCTCAGAAAGCATCTCCGAGGTCTCACATGGCCTTGGAGATGCTTTCTGAGGTCTCACGAGGCCTTAGACGTGGCCTCTGGTGCTTTGTGAGCGACCGGAAGTTGCTTTGGGGCTCTGTGGTGTGGGTGCTGAACACCCACAACAAAGTTTTGGTGGTTGGTCAGGCACCAAGAGCCCCTTATAGTTGGCGCCCCTGATGCATTCTTTTTGCTGGGAAGTGCCTTGACATTTGGCTTCCAAGATGACAAGGTGAGCTGAAAAATCCATTTAGTTTACTCTGATTGTTTCTGTGCTTGAAAGTTTGATTATTATGAATTCTGATTGTTTTTAATGCTTTCAATGTTACTGCATTGGCTACTATTCGTTATTTGTACATGGCTTTGTGATTATTTCTTTTCTTTTCTTAAACTTTACTAAACTGAAACCTGACATTTGAAATGACAGTCCATCAGAACGCTAGATAGGCTTTATAAAAGAAAAATATATAGCTAGATTATAGATATACAAGCTTATCTTCCAACTCCCATTCCAGAAAAGCTGTGTCTTCCTTTGAAAACTAACTTCAGTGGGCCTAGCAGTGCAATTCTCTCCTTGTGTACTTAGAACTAAGTCATTGTTCAATGGGATTTGCTCCTTAAGAAGTTTGTTTAGTAGCCTTTGTGTCAGGAGTCAGGAGCAGGTCAGCAATAAAACACCCAGTGTCAGATAAGTTTAACTCTTTATTCAAACAAACCACAACAGTGTAGGCCTAGTGATCACAGCAACTCTTCCCATGAGGCAGCTGCAAGGACTGAAGGTCCCTGTCTTCCCACCCATTACAAAGGTCTGGGTAAAAAGCTTTCCACCTCACACATAAATGAGGCCAAGGTGAAGGACAAGCAAATGTCAATTGGCAAGGAGATCCATAATCAGGGGGCCAGCTGTCAATTATGCCCTGTCTTACATCTTCACTCACCCAGCTGAAGAGAGACCATGAATAACAAACAGGATATTACCAGCAAGTCACAATCGGTAGGTGAAGCAGTAGAATAGGATAGATTTGCACAGGCTACTTTTTTTGCAGCCAAAAAAAGATTATCTAAGTTGCCATATATGATTTAAATAAAGTGGGTGTGATTCAAGCCAAGTTAAATATACTCAAGTCCTATTGATTTCAATTAGAATGATTTCAGCATGTTTTCTCCCACTAAACCAATGAAATTAAAAACTGCAATTCCATGCACATTTAAACTGGAGGTAATTCTCACTGAAATCAGTAAACCTTATTCCAGTTTATTCCATCTTCGGATCAGATGGGAAATAACGCTCGACTTGAGCAAGAACATGGACAGCTAGTGTGTTTTCATTTTACAGTTCAGTTTGTATAAATAGAGGTAGCTTCTAAGGCAGCAATGAATGCAAGACATGGGCCATATTACAGCCCTTGCCAGCAGCCAGCCTAGTTCACAAAAGTAGGTATGATATTCCCTTAACATCCCACACATTTAAAGTAGGCGTGTTACTGTTCCTAACCTCACCTCCATAGCTTTTCTGCTAGATTAGATGGAAAATCAAGACACAGAAGATTACCCTAGGTTTTTTTTTGTCGTGATGAAATAAATGCATGGATGATTATCTCAAAAATCAGTGGTGTGAAGAAAGTAACATGAAAGGTGTGCCTCAAGGACTGTCTTTAAAAGCTTTGCCTAGGTCCATTTCAGCAAGGTAGTACTTAAGTGTATGGCTCTGGGTGAAAATTTCCTAGCTCAGGTGAGTATCCCTATAATCTTTTGTGAAAGGGGCTAGTACCCAACAATTCAGCTATGACCTACTGATGTGCTTAATTATTTGTGTATTTGACCTTGCAACTGCTTTGTAGGAATGGCTATCATATCTCCACTATTTCACTGCTGAAAGCACTGATGAAGGTGTTTTGGTTTTAAGACTTTCCCAGGAAAAATCAAGGGTGACTTGATCTCAATTTTTCTGAGTTGTTCTTTCATCATGTAACTCAGGCATAGGCAAACTCGGCCCTCCAGATGTTTTAGGACTACAACTCCCATCATCCCTAGCTAACATGACCAGTGGTAAGGGATGATGGGAGTTGTAGTCCCAAAACATCTGGAGGGCCGAGTTTGCCTATGCCTGATGTAACTGGTGTAATAAAAAAAGGGGGGGTATGAAGAGTTACTTTGCCAGTCAGGTCTTCTTTTTTAAAGTTTTATACAGGAGACAACTCATTATTTCAAGAAAGGTCTAAGACTAAAACTATAGGAAGAAACACTTAATTAGATTAATCACATAGATAATTACTCATTAGTAGAAAAAGGCTTAGGAAAAGTGATACAGAGAGGCATACATATTTATACAATCTGTGTATTAAACACATCTTCAGTATTTCCAGGCAGAGTAATATAGGATGTGACTTGAGGTCCAGATTAGTACTGAAGGAAAAGTGAATAATAATTCCATGTGCACTAGCAAATAATTTGTAGATATGTGCTGGATTACTTATTGCAACGTGGAAGATTTCTGAATGCAGTGAGACATCTCTGCAAATTATAATAAAAAAGGAACATGGTGCAAGCTCAGTCTGTGTGTGCACCCCACCAAATCATGCTCCTGTGCAAATATGCAGCTTGAATAGGGGCTCTAATAGAAGCAGAATGTAATAAAATGCAACCACTACAAGAACTCATTCAAACAATAAGGGGATTTTAAAAACCTATCTAAATAACTTTCAGGCTATTGTATATGCCTTTCCTTCATTCCTACCCTCCTTCCTTCCTTAAATGTGACTTTGTTATTTACTTTGCTCTATGCTCTTTGTGATCTGATGGTAGCTTTAGGAGAGGAAGCCTAGTCATACAAATCACAGTTTAATTTCTCTCCAAGAGCATTTCAGAGCTGACCATTTGGAATCTACCTTTCCCTAAAGCAGAATTTCCACCTTTGGTGTGGAACACGTCCTGCTCATTCAGTTGGCTTGCTAGGGAAGAGAGCTCAGCGAGGGAATAAATTAGCAGAAAAATAGGCAGAGTTTCTAGCCTTTACACATCTCTAAAATATCAATAAATATTGTTCTGGAGTTGCAGGAAAATGATGTACTTGAAATAATGTCCACGGAGGCTACTGACCATACATTATTTAAGCCATCCTGCATTCTCTTTGACTAACCCCAAACTTGAGGCTTTTAAAAGGATTTTAAAGCATTGCTCTCTTCCCAAAAAGAGCATTTCTTTTTTAAGGAAATGTGGCAACTTTGTCACTGTAGCTTCAGGGGTTATTGGATGATATAAATCTGATGGACTAGCCAGGGATGCAACTTCAGAAAGCAAAGTCTTTTCCTAAGAGGGACAGCAAAGCTTAGAGTCACTTTTGACACCTGAGTAATGTGCAAGACTGCAGGCAGGAGGCTCACAAGAAATCACTGAATGTAAGCTGCCAAGCTTAGGCTTTCAAACCGAAGCTGTACACCGTGAACCTGCATTGAAGCACCAGAGATTTAGCTTGTGTGCTCTCTGCGATCTGCCTTGCAGGTCAGAGGTTCATTAAGCTTTCATGCACCCTTTTCTATTTCCTAGTGGATGGCTTTGTTTTGTTTTTGGTACAGCCTACAAAGTGTGTGAAAGGAGATGGGATGTATTTTAAAGGAGGCAGGTGATCATAAAGTATCATTCAAAATGCCACAATAATCAACTATGTTTGATTTTCTGATACTGATATTGTTCTGCTGAACTTCTCTGAACTTCCTTTAAGATTGATATCAGCCAGATGTGCAAATTAAGCAGAGAGGATGCTTAATTGATGCATCAGAATATACCCAAGAATGTACACCCGAGATAGGACAAATGGCGACACTTTGTTAAGATCTCAATAGGATGTACATTCCAGTGTGAATTGTCACTACTGCTAATTACCATTAATCACCAGAGTTAAGTACCATTATGATCATGCAGAGAGAATGACAATTCACTATTCTAGACTATTATTTAAATTCAAAGTGAAAGATTTGCCTTTAATGAGCAGGCATATTTTAATGGATGGCAGACACAAGCCACTAGATATATCAACTGTTCAGGTGGAGCCTGGAAGAAAAGGGTGGGGGATTGAAATGCTGCCAGCAAGAGGGACATAATCTTGAGTTTTGAAACTGGGTGGTAAGGGGCCACCCTTGTGTTACAATTAGCACAAGGTGGGTGACTGCTTCCTTCTCTATCCCAACCTGCAATACCAGAGGAACCTTATCACTAGGAAACTAAGCAAGGAAAAAGACAACGCTTGCAATTTCCTACCACTTGGATAAGAGGGGAGCTCCAAAACAACGCCTCAGGACAGCTATACCTCACGCACTGCCTCTCCCCATATAAACCAACCCAGACCCAGTGATCACCATCTGAGGCCCTTCTTCATGTTTCTCTTCCATGTGAGGTCCAGAAGGCAGCAACATGAGAATGGGCCTTTTCTCCAGTGGCTCCCCAATTGTGGGATGCTCTCCTCAGGGAGACATATCTTTAGGTACCAGGCAAAAATGTTGCTCTTCAACCAGGCTGCTCTACAGCCTTTTAAATGTGTTGGGGGGGTTGGGGGGCGGGGGTGTTAACGGAAAAAACAATAACTTGGAGTAAAACAGCAGCCTGTAGGCTTCATCTTTATTGAATACTGTCGTGACAGGACTCCCACCCGCAACAAGATGAAGCAAAATGGAAGTCTAGAACAAAAGAAGACCCCAACTTTTATTAGTTACTAATCCCCCAAACTACACCCCTAAGACTACATCACAACTACATCACAAAAAAGGAGGGGTTGAGGGAGGAGTTGTGGAGGTAACCTGAGTATCTTGTCACCTGGCTGGTTCTTCCTCTCCCCCTCCCCATAAGTCATTTCCAGAGGACAAAAGGGAGTTGGCAGTTTCCTGCCCCCAGAGGGAAGATCTGATCATTGTCCTTTGTTCCAGTCCATGTTGAATCCACTCCCATATGCAAGTTCTTTGTGACCTGGATGGTCTTCTGTCTGGGACCATCAAGGTTGTCATGCCAACTGGGTAGGACTCCTGTGTATGTGCTGGTATAGTTAAGGGATTATGGCCGTCCTGTATCAAACCATCCCCCTTTGATTGTCCTTCCTTCATGGAGTAAAATAAAAGTGGACTGGTGTAAATCCGATGTATGGTTGATTTACTATGAATTTATAACAGAAACGTTGTGTATGTCATGTGTGTGTGTTTGTGTGTGTGTGTGTGTGTGTGTGTGTGTGTGTGTACACAAACTGAATGATTGGAGGGGGTTTCCTGCAATGGAGGGGTACTGCTTTGTTCTTTCTGTTTTAACTATTTGTGCTTTTATCCTGTGTTTTTATCTGGTGAACAACCCTGAGATCCTTTGTTGAAGGACAGTATCTAATAAAATAAAATAAAATTTCCAAGCGCTTCTTTTCTGAAACCATGGGCCAGGGTGCGCATTCACATTGTGGTTTGCTAAGCCAATGGCTCATGATATATCCACATATATATACATGGTATTGTGCTGAATATCATTCCTGTATATTGCATTTTTGGTTAAAAAATGTAGGACTCAGGATAGTCTGATACAGCCAAAGGTATCAAAATATAAAAGTAAACTATAATACATTTCTTAATAAAAATACAAAGCTACATTTACTTTAAAAATCATTTCTAGGCAAACACTTGGTTGTTGTTGTTTTTTAAAAAAATAGAAATCTCTACTCCCCCCCGGGTCTTTTATTGCAAAGAGCAAAAGCTGAGATAGCAGATTTCTTCTTGGCAAGTACCTCTGATAGTTCAGAATGCAGCAGCCAATCAGGATGGAAACATTAGAATCGCAGGAGTAGATAATTGACACATTCACTGCACCATTACTGAAGAAAAGCACAAAGTGATTGTTCAAATCTATGCCCTCTGAATGGCCAGTAATGGCCATCTGCCAATCAATGAATTGCAATTTACATGCTGCCATTTAGATAATTTTACATCATGTAATGATTACACAAATCAGGAACATTCAATCAAATCAAAATGTGGGGGAAGAAACACAGTAAAAGTAGCACCTGTATCAGTCCTATCAGCAACTATAGAGCATTGTTAGAATTAGACTATATATAGTCTATCTCAAGCATATATATGGATGCTTAATATATAGATATAATCAATATATGACACTGCAGTGATCATGCTTCAAACCAAGTTAAGATTGCCTGAGCACATAAATGAGGAGTGTTCTGAGTTATGACTCTTCATTGATTATTGATTACTTAATTTCTATACCGTTTAATATTTTTAAAAATATCTCTAAGCGGCGGACAGAAGACTGAAGTATCAGGAAAACTTAAACAAAACATTACAAAAATACACGTTACATATAAAAGATTTACATTAATACAAAGTTACTAATACTATAAATTTTCCTGCTGACACACCCTCCTTCTCAGCCTCTGGGTTCTCACTGAGGGTCCAAACAAACTCTCAGTTTACCCACAAAAGTTTGAGAAAAGAAGAGTTCCTGGAAATGGCAGATTTCACCCTAATGTTTCACTCTAGGCATTTCAGACAGAATGTAGCCTGCTATACAGAGGTAAGAGTATCAGCCATTGCTTTCCCCTCTTTTCACTCTGGCTCCATGCCTCTTGTATGTGTGTTCCAGAAGCTTTTCCATGAGGGAATGTGGCCCATGAGAAGGAAAGAGCTCCCCACACCTGCACCCGCCATTCTCCTTTCCCTTCCTCCCTCACAACAAACACTCTGTGAGGTGAGTGGGGCTGAGAGACTTCAAAGAAGTGTGACTGGCGCTCGTTTCTCTCTGGTCGGGGACAGAGGGTGGCGCTTGGGGGGGAATTGCCATCGCGCCACTCCTTGGTGTGTGGAGTGCCTCAGGGTGCGATTCTCTCTCCAATGCTTTTTAACATCTTTATGCGCCCCCTTGCCCAGCTTGTCCGGAGTTTTGGGCTGGGTTGCCATCAGTATGCTGATGACACCCAACTCTGTCTGTTGATGGATGGCCATCCTGACTCGGCCCCAGACACACTGATCAGATGTCTGGAAGCTGTGGCTGGATGGTTACGTGGGAGCCGGTTGAAGTTAAATCCTTCAAATCCTCTGGCTGGGACGGGGCGATATGGGATTGAGGGGGCAACTCCCATCTCTTGCGGGGGTGCAATTAGTGCCAGCATCGTCCGTTAAGAGTTTGGGTGTAATCTTCGATACCTCCCTTTCTATGGAGGCGCAGATTACAGCTATAACAGAGGCGGCATTTTTTCATCTCCGCCAAGCTAAGCAGTTGGCTCCTTATCTCTCTCGCCCTGATCTAGCCACTGTGATCCATGAGACGATCACCTCCAGACTGGATTGTTGTAACTCGCTCTACGTGGGGCTGCCCTTGAGACTGACCCAGAAACTCCAGCGGGTGCAGAATGCCGTGGCGAGACTCCTTATGGGGTCTTCGCTGCGAGATCATATTCATCCGGTACTATACCAGCTGCACTGGCTCCCGGTGGAGTACAGGATCAGGTTTAAGGTGCTGGTTTTAACCTTTAAAGCCCTATACGGCCTAGGACCCTCATACCTACGGGACCGCCTCTCCTGGTATGTCCCACAGAGAAATTTACGGTCTGCAAATAAAAACATCCTGAAGATCCCAGGCCACAGAGAGGTTAGGCTGGCCTCAACTAGAGCCAGGGCTTTCTCGGTCGCGGCTCCAATCTGGTGGAACACTCTGTCACAAGAGACTAGGGCCCTGTGGGACCTGACATCTTTCCGCAGGGCCTGCAAGACAGAGCTGTTCCACCAGGCCTTTGGTCAGGTCGCAGCCTGACTCCCTCCTCTGGCAATTGGCGCAGAATTTTGCTTAATGGTTGCCATCAATTTGATTTTAATTAATTTTATAATGAATGTTTTTAGAATGTTGGATTATTTTGATTGTTGTTAGCCGCCCTTGGCCCAGCTTCGGCTGGGGAGGGCGGGATATAAATAAAATTTATTATTATTATTATTATTCCCATTCTCATCCTCCAGCAGTTCACTTAACATCCATTCCAGCCTTCTTGATCTCTACTTAGTAGTGATTCTGATGGTACTGATGCCCTTAAGTCAGATGTTAGGCAAATAAAGATGAACTGATATTTTCATGAAAATACAGTAAGCAGCCTCATCAAGTTTTGATATTGACGAAATGATAAAGAATGATAAAATGCATTAATTAAACATAGTGAGTCTAATGGGTGTACTGGTTTTTTATTTTACTTTTTGCATCTTTCAGTTCATTACCCTTAGATATCGCTCACCCACTACTCACAGCTTAAACCATTATTAATCCATTTATTATATATCACCAGAGCTAGAGAAGCCAAGAAGTAAACTAGCACACATATTTTCAACTATATCTAGAAATGCTGTATTATTATTATCATTGTTGAGCATACTTTTTGCAGAGATGCCAACAAAATATCAATTTATGGCTTGGATTTGTGGATTGCAGATTAGTTTTGGTGATCATTATGAGTACTGAATTCCAAGCGAGAGAAGAATTCCTGATTTATCCTCTCTTTATAAGGCTTCATCTGAGGCAAGACCCTGGCTAGCCCCTGCTGCCCCCACTGTAGCTATGGCAGTGCCACACCTCTCCATCCAATCTCCATTTAACTTTCCTTATTTTGGCTTTCCTTATTTTGGCTTTCCTTATTTTTCTCTCTCCCTCAATTAACACAGGCTTGAACTGTCAGAAGGTGTTTCCCCCTTCCTTCCATTTGGCTGTCTGTTTTCTCCCTTCTCTCTTGCAAGGCCTTCTTTTCTCCCTCCGAGCTCCCCATACCACAATAAGGCTCACTGCAAGACTCCCCCTCTCACTGTGTAGCAGCTCTTTCATTCTCTTTTTCTCTCTTCCTCACATATACACATGATGTGGAAAAAAAAGGAAGTGACTCCAATTTGTGTATCTAGACAGCAAGGGTGTTCTTGCAGGATACAGAGCACTACATAAAATTAGAACATGGGCTGCACGCATTCTCAGGACCACAGGTTCTCCATCACTGACTACATATTTTCAGCTGCTGCTTGTTGATCACTGCATGCTATTTCCGTTCATCAACGCCACACAAGTCTTTCTCTTTTAGGATCTTGTTTATCCTAGACATTGAGCAATATAGACTTTGTCCAATGTTTGCCTAGAAAGTGGCAGAGCTCTCACAATAATAGTTCTAAGGAAAACACTATACCAAAAACTGCAACAAAAAAACCCCCAAACCCCACAGCAATTAATGACATATAATGATAGGTAGTGCTTTTTTAATACTAGCCTGTTCCCATAGGGGAAAAGCTAGATACTCAATGTTTAATTTGCAGTCCGTTTCTAATAAAGTACCCCAATAGATCAGCTTGCTGTTAATCCTTTATATATGGTGCCAGTTATACACTGCTAGCATTGACCCTGTAATGATATCCCAGTAGCTTAAATGTATATATGCGTTACATCAGCTTTTCTAGCATTTCTGCACTCAGAACTGTTTACTATAGATTTCAATGTGGCATTTCAAACTCTGGCTTAGAGTGGTACTAGCCATGTCCCAAGATACGAAGGATCTTGTTGCTGCTTGGGTTTCTCATCTACAGCTTTCTTAGCTCCATCATGTTGGCTTTAGTTTAGCAAACAACTTTGCTGGAAATTGCTTTTTGTGCACTACATGTTTTCCTAAGTGATATTTCCCCAGAGCTGGCAGATTGCTTTATCGTAGCAGATGTGCATGTTTTTGGAAAATCACTACCATAAGGAACAGCATAATTACATTTACTGCTGTTTGCTAGTGAACTAAATATCAAATAGAAGAGATAGTACTCTATATGAGCCATACCATGTTGCCTAGAGCCCCCTCCTAAACATCCTTAGATAATTAACTTCCCATTTCTAAGTGGTGTGTTCTATGTACTGCTTTTAAGTCTGTACTCCATTGTGACTCTCACACATACCTCACATGTAAGTGGTGAGAACATGTGGAGAGGCATGCTTTTTCCTGATACACATAAAAGTAAAGGTAAGGTAAAAGACCCCCTGGATGGTTTAGTCTAGACAAAGGTGACTATGGGGTTGCAACACTCATCTCACTTTCAGGCCGAGGAAGCCGGTGTTTGTCCACAGACAGCTTTCCAGGTCATGGGGGCAGCATAACTAAACCGCTTCTGGTGCAACAGAACACCGTGACGAAAACCAGAGAGCCTGGAAATGCCATTTACCTTCCCGCCACAGCAGTACCTATTTATCTACTTGCACTGGAGTGCTTTTGAACCAGTAGGTTGGCAGGAGGTGGGACAGAGCAATGGGAGCTCACCACTGTTGTGTGGATTCAAACCACCAACCTTCTCATCGGCAAGCCCAAGGCTCAGTGGTTTAGACCACAACATCACAGTACTCTAGGATGAGCAGTGGGGCTGCAGGACCAGGCATTCAGCCCCATCGCCAAGGATGCACATAATATTCCATGATAAATTACTACACTCGGGGTTTTTTATATAATAATAATAATAATAATAATAATAATAATAATAATAATAAATTTTATTTATATCCCGCCCTCCCCATCTGAAGCCGGGCTCAGGGCGGCTAACAACACTAAAACAGTGCAACATTATAAAACCATTATAAAAATTAATTAAAATCAAAATTGATGGCAACCATAAACTAAAGTTTTGTAAAGATTGCCAAAGGAGGGAGTCAGGCTGCGCCCTGACCAAAGGCCTGGTGGAACAGCTCTGTCTAAAAATACCACTTTTTGCCACAGACAGAAAGGCAAAAGACTCATTGACATCTCCATACACCACACAAAATTGCTGGCACCAATATAAAAGACTGTATTGAAAAACAGTGGTGCACATATCTAACATTAGCCAGAGCAAGTCAGGTAAACCTGGGTTATACTGCAGTCACTGGGGATTTGAGTGCAGGTAGACACATGCATAGGGACGCGGGTGGCGCTGTGGGTTAAACCACAGAGCCTAGGGCTTGCCGATCAGAAGGTCGGTGGTTCGAATCCCTGCGACGGGGTGAGCTCCCGTTGTTCGGTCCCTGCTTCTGCCAACCTAGCAGTTCGAAAGCACGTCAAAGTGTAAGTGGATAAATAGGTACCGCTCCAGTGGGAAGGTAAACGGCATTTCCATGCGCTGCTCTGGTTTGCCAGAAGTGGCTTAGTCATGCTGGCCACATGACCTGGAAGTTGTATGCCAGCTCCTTCGGCCAATACCGCGAGATGAGTGCCGCAACCCCAGAGTCGGTCATGACTGGACCTAATGGTCAGGGGTCCCTTTACCTTACACACATGCATCTTCACTGATTAATGACTTCAGCACCCACTGAGGGCTTGCCTGTGTGTATTAGCCATTACATGTTAAGCACTGCACTTTCATATCACCTCAAATAAAAAAGTTTTCATACACACAGTTGCCTTTCTCAAGCACTAACTGATCACCTCACCTACTCAGCCTGTCCGGATAGGCCAGAATTCAAATTACTGGTTGGCGGGAAAGCCTGCTAATCCAAGCAGCTAGTCTGGAAATTTCCCAGTTGCCAACTACCTAGTCCTGCATTGCTCCCCCGGAGACCTAGCCCATTACAACTGACTACCCCATGACTGAATAAGCAGCCATTATCTATCATCATATTAATTACTACACCAAACTTACTGCTTCAAACTCTTTATGATCCCCAATTCATTCATTCTTTTTGAAAACCCTTGGCAGATAGGTTACATTTTTTGTATATCCTGACACCCATTTGAGAGATGGACAAAACAAGTGTTAGAGTGAATTGCTCAAGGATACCCACCAAGACTTGGAATCAACACTTCCAGCACTGACAGTGTTCTTGGCCAGCTTCAGGTTAATTGTCTCCTGAATTCTCTCTTTTCCTGTCAAAAGTTACACAGGCTTAGCATTCCCGCATGAAATCAAAGTGGAATAAGGATCAGTCAAAACTGCATCAGATACATCACTTATTTCTACATAGCAAAATAGTAATAAAGGCATTCAAGTGTGTGTGTGGGAGGGGGGAGGATCTGAAAAAAATGGGATGGGAGGGAGGAGAAACAGGATAGAGATTCTGGAACCCTGAACTCCACCCTGCAACAGTTTGGGAATACTTTGCTGTCTATAATAAAGAATAAATATGGTTTGACACAGGAAATAATGTGATCCCCCTCCTGCCCTGTGCTGCATAAATTATGGGTAATGCATACTGGTTCTCCATTTAGCCAGAGGTCAGTTATACTGTTATGTTAGTAAATTATTAAAACTAAATGATTGTTGCAAATCCTTAAGAGAATTCTGCGGCATATCTATGCTTATTGTAATTAATATTTTAGCACAAGACAATGTCTCTGATGTGGCGTGATTAATATAGAGGCCACAGTGTATGGAAATGAGTTTGACTTGATATTAAAACCGTGAAGACACAATATCATAGCCAACTGCAGCATCCTATGTTTGTTCTTGTCATCCCTCATGATACACATGCAGACAATTGAATGGAAAAATATATTCTTGGGTGTTGATTTTAGTATACAAACAAACCAGACAAAAGCTTCAGTTTATTTAGATTGGGAGGGGGGGAATTAAAATACAACCCAAGTAAAATGCAATAAATATATTAACATTCTATGCAAGATTAACTAGAACAGAAGTCCTGTGTGCTCCTGCCAAAATGATGCTTAAGAAAAGCTATGTCTGAAATCCTAATCACTGTTATTAAGGAGTAAATCCCATTGAACAAAATGGGAATTATTTCTGAATAAGTATGCAAAGGCATGCATAGTAAGTAGCCTTTTTTCTATGGGATGTTGCTCTGTAACATCTGTATTTAACACTTATAAAATTTGTTTCTCCTATGCTTCTGTTTTAAGGAACCAGGCCACTTTGGGGTCCTCTTCTCCTCCAAAAAAACCCCCATTGCACAGAAGAAAATGTCTTCTACACAGGGTACAAAAATTGAGCCAATATGGAGAGATTAATGACTGGCGAAACTGCTGCACTCCATTCCCTGGGGACTTTGGGGGAGTGTTTGAGGCTGCTGGAGTGTAGTACTGCACTTAGAGAAACTTGGATCCTGATTCTGGCACACTGCCATCCCCATGTCATATCCCATCTTCACCCACAAGTGATTCCTCATAATAAGTTGCACTCATGCAGCTGCAGTATTCTAGCCTGGCAACCTAAAAATGTTAAAGAAGTACTATCTTGGGAGTGTGCTAGTTACTATAAGATGGCAATGCAGCAGCACAGAGAAGTAAGCATGATTCTGTCCAACCAATTATTCCTTGTTAGAGGGTAGGGCTGGAGTGTTAGGTGCATCAGACAAAACTATTAATGTGCTGTATTTAGTTTCTTTTCAGATATTATTCTAACAGTCAGATCACTACACTGTGTTTAAAGTTTATGGTAATCTTGGAAGAGTTTTGGTTCCTCCCCATTCTTCTGCTGATCATCTTTTAAATCCTTCAACTAATCCTTTTTTTAAAAAATGCAGTTGAATTGTCACTTGCAGAGCCTGAGTGCATTTCTTTAAATAAATAAAACATACATTAGTAAGTCTTGCTCCAGTAAGAAATATCAGTGAAAATAGTTCTCAAGATTTTTGTGTTACAGTGTACACTTTTACATGTGTAAACTATCTACCAGTATCTATCATCTATCTATATCTATCTATCTATCTATCTATCTATCATCTATCTGTGTTAGAACTTTGGATATTGTCACTGTTTTTCAGATGTCAGCACAGAATGGAAAGATGAATCTCTGAAAAACCAAAATCCTGCACTGGGAAGTAAATTAATCTTGCTCCTCTTACAGAAACAGCTTGTTAGTTAGCTGGAACTACATACTGAGTTTCATCAGAAACCTAAGAGTTCAAGCTTAAGATGTGTTGAAAAGTGTTCACTGTGTCAGGCATTTATATGTCAGAAACTCAGGTTTTAAACTCTGGGGGAAAGTGAACATTTATCGTATAGATCAAATAGTATGTGAGATGCATGGAAGTTCTGTCTTGTCCCACTAGGGAAATGCTGTGTTTATGGACTTACATCTGTATACAGGCATCATTATTTCCTGCATTGTCAGTATGGAGCACTCTCTCCCCTATGCCATCCTGGCTTACAAATTAGCACATGCAGCAACAGGTCCTGAGCAGTCAACTACTCCATGGAAATATCTCCCTTCCTCTCAACTTAACAGAAAGGAAATAGTTCCACTATGGTTATGTTTGCAAGATATGAGATGTTATGATTTAAAATGAAAATGAAATGCCTGGACTCTATGAGCCTTTATAAATATATCTAACATAGCAATAGCAGAGACATCACCTTGCCAACAAAGGTCCGTATAGTTAAAGCCATGGTTTTCCCAGTAGTGATGTATGGAAGTGAGAGCTGGACCATAAAGAAGGCTGATTGCTGAAGAATTGATGCTTTTGAATTATGGTGCTGGAGGAGACCTCTTGAGAGTCCCATGGACTGCAAGAAGATCAAACCTATCCATTCTTAAGGAAATCAGCCCTGAGTGCTCACTGGAAGGACAGATCATGAAGTTGAGGCTCCAATACTTTGGCCACCTCATGAGAAAAGAAGACTCCCTGGAAAAGACCCTGATGTTGGGAAAGATTGAGGGCACAAGGAGAAGGGGACGACAGAGGACGAGATGGTTGGACAGTGTTCTCGAAGCTACCAGCATGAGTCTGACCAAACTGCGGGAGGCAGCGGGAGGCAGTGGAAGGCAGGAGTGCCTGGCGTGCTCTGGTCCAAGGGGTCACGAAGAGTCGGACACGACTAAACAACAACAAACGAACACCAAATAATGGGTGAAAGGCAGGCTTTATGGGCAAACTCAAAGTTCTGAGTCATATAAATAAAATCAGGACATTGTTCAATTCATTATCTGATTTGACATATAATATCATAGCATTCCATTTATTTCACCAAAATCCTGGCCTATAGAAAGAGAACCATTTCATTAGGACTAGATGTTCTGGAACAGGAGGTCTAGGTTAGGAGCAATGTAGCACAGATATTCCAAAACTCTTTGAGGTGAACGAATGGGAAGTCAATGACCCTGGTAGACCACCACAGTCAGAAATACAGAAAGTTTCATTTTGTATTGCTGCTAGCTTGTAGAGTAAAGGGGAACCCTTTAAGAGAACTTGCTAAACGAAAAAGACCTTTTGCTTGCCTCTTTTCATTTTCCGTATCCTTGCAACATTCTTGCATGCTCTCTTGCCCAGGCAGCTCTTAGGCTGTACAGTATTTAAAAGTCTGTGGACTGGCTCTAGAGAAATACATGCATGACAGGACTGGTGGGAAATGAGTTCTGTGCCACTGCTTCCACAGTAGTTGCTGATGCCCCATGAAAAGGCTCCAGTAAGGATCAGGAGACCCTGCTGAATGGAGATGGGCTCTGGCGCAGGGGGCTGAGATGAAAAGGAAAATCGGGGGGGGGGGGAATCAACAGCAAGCTAAGCCAATTGGCTTTGGCTGGCTTCCCTAGCCAACAATGCAGTCACTTGGGGGAGGCAAGGAGAGATAGACAGTGATAAAGTTGCTTTCCCTGACATTTTATATATGCATTTCTCCAGATCCATCCCTATATAACAAACCTTATTGAAAAACATGTTATAGTGTGGTGTCATAGTTGGAATACAACTACAGTGGTACCTCTGGTTACAATCTTAATTCATTCCAGAGGTCCATTCTTAACCTGAAACTGTTCTTAACCTGAGGTACCAGATTAGCTAATGGGGCCTCCCGCTGCTGCACAATTTCTGTTTTCATCCTGAGGTAAAGTTCTTAACCCGAGGTACTACTTCCAGGTTAGCAAAGTCTGTAACCCAAAGTGTTTGTAACCCGAGGTACCACTGTATTCCATGCTCTCAATGCATGCATTATAGGGGAGGGAGGCATGGCATTTTCAGATCAGAAGTGTGGGCTTCAGGATTGTGGGGTCCACCTGACGTACTCTTGCTCTAATTTAGAGTGTGACATTCAATGAAGTGTTCCTCAAAGTAGACCCACTGAATTTAATGTTTTAGGTCTATTAATTTCACTGAGTCTATTCAGAGTAATACTTAAGTGAATACCACCCATGGACAGTGAAATTTTCACATAGATTTCTGCGGGTCAACCTATTCATTTCAATGCATTTGCCTGACACATAAACATAATTCTCTGTGGGTCTGAATGGGACACTTGCATTGACATAAATGGAGAATGGATGAGACAATTGATTAACAACAAAAACTTCTTAATGAAGCACAGCAATGAGATTTTAATAATTTCTAGTGACTCGGGGTGGAGGTGGGGAATAACTTTTAGGCAGGAGAAGAAAAATGGACAGTACCCAACAAAGCACATTCACTAGTGTAGGGCATAGCTGTCAACCTTCCCTTTTTTGTGGGAAATTCCCTTATTCCAGCACCGTTTCCCACTGCTTCCCACTGCTAAAAGAAGAAGAAGAAGAGTTTGGATTTGAAATCCCCATTTATCACTACCCTAGGGAGTCTCAAAGCAGCTAACCTTCTCCTTTCCCTTCCTCCCCCACAACAAACCCTCTGTGAGGTGAGTGGGGCTGAGAGACTTCAGAGAAGTGTGACTGGCCCAAGGTCACCCAGCAGCTGCATGTGGAGGAGCGGGGAAGCGAACCTGGTTCACCAGATTACGAGTCCACTGCTCTTAACCACTACACCACACTGGCTATCCTGGATTGTTAGATATCCCGGAAAACTGTTCCTGTGACAGGTAAGGCTGCTGATCCCTTATTTTCAAATCTGAAAGTTGACAGCTATGGTGTGAGGATTTTCACTTGTGCAACATAAATCCCCCACCCTCTCCTCTCTCTATGTGCCTATCACAAACATACCCTGGACGGTTGCTGGGGTCGGGCAGATTTATGGGGGCTGCAGGGGAGGAGGAGAGGAAGAAGTTGTGTTGTGCAGCCAAAAGTGCTTGTGCTGGAGGAAGAACTTCATTGGATATCATCCCTCCCAAAATCTATTCTTTCTACAAAACAATATTTATCACCGGTGTGCAACGAAATCTTTTACTTCCCAAACACCCAAAATGAAATACAAACAGTCCTGTTAATGAATGATTTGGACAACAAACTCCGCAAAACTGGAAGTAAGTATTCCCGGTTAGCGAACTTTGCGCCGGAAGCCGAACGGAAGTCGAACACCAGTGGCAGGAGGCCTCATTAGGGGAAGCGCACGTCTCGGTTTAAGAACGCTTTGGTTTAAGAATGGACCTCCAGAACGGATTAAGTTTGTAAACCAAGGTACCACTGTATATCCCTAGGAGGTTGAATGCGTATCTGTCAACACAATGTAACTAAACAGATTAAATAAAAGGTAACACCAGCCATGTGCAGACAATGTGCCACATAAAATGATTTTGTGCTTGTGTGGTGAGACTGTAGATTTCTCCCTTCTCTGGCTTGTGTATATTCATCAGACTTCCTGTACAGAGCCTATATGTGCCGAAAGTGTTCACAGAAAGCAGGATACAAATCATGTGGACAAAGCCTCTGTGCATATTATATTATTATTATTATTATTATTATTATTACTACTACTACTACTATTCAGCTTGTGTGCACACAGTTTCTGCACAGCATAGATGAATCTGTGGTATCAGGGATGAATGTGTGGACCAACAATTATGACTTCTTTCTCCCCATCCAATAAATTCATTGTAGCTCATGACCAGGAAATTATTCAATCAAGTTATAATAGCATATATGGATGAATTAGGGGATATTGTTGTGTTTCCCAAAGACTCTGAAATATGGAAATCTAACCTTGTGAAACAGCAGGCCCAGTCTCATGGGTGACTTGAACAAACAAAAAGAGTCAAGAGTTTTGCAGAGCCTTAAAGACTATCCAACTTATATTGGTATGAGATTTTCTCTGTGTGAACATAATTAATTGCTTTCAATTGTACATATGATTGAATGTGCATTTGAATGCACATCCAATCCACTTTTTGGCACAACTAGTTATCTATGCACACCACTTTTATAGCAGTGGATAAGTCCATGTCATCATATACATGATGGAGACAAACAAGATCTAAAATGTACCTACTAGCATAATATTGTCATATGCAGATACTGCCTCCAACTTCTACTATCTTTATGTCTTCTGTCAAATACAGGGTTTAAATTTATTTCCAACTTTGCATAAAATAACAGAGATCAATGACTTTGTTATTCTTCTAATAACAGTGATGGTTGTTTTTTTACTTATCTTAAATATGTGCCCTTAATAACTCTGCTTCCCTCTCCCCGCCAAAAAAGAAGACTCAGAAACTGCTATTAATAACCAGCAAGCAGACAGAACTCTGCATCGCAAATGTATGCATGGTGTGTACAGCGCAGCTCTTGCAATGAATACTGAAGATTAGTCCTGCATGCCCACTTGAGCCCTGCTTTGCATTTGCCAGTTTATCAACCTCTGAATGATAACAAAAACAATAAATACCCAGAACACACAGCCATCTTGCAGGGCAAAATCCAGAGATGTGAAGTAAGTGGCAAGGCCATCAATACATTCATTCCACTTGTATTTATAGATGAGAGCTGTAATCTTTTGATCAACGCAGGAGAGTAAGCACTTCATCATATGCTGACACTCCTGCACCTGCCAACAAATTAATGTTGGCCTCCTTGGCTGAAAGTTAATTCTGGATAGACGTGCTGCTGTAAACTAGACAGGATAAGTGAGTCTTACTAAAATATTCCCTTGCAGTTGAGGGAGGAAGGCAAGTGGCAGAGACTTCAGTTTCTAACCGTTGAGCTAGAGCCAGTTTATTATAGTGCACTTGAGACTCCTTGAAACTTGAAGGGCAAGACTAAAGCCATTGTCATGGGCCCCCAGGTAATTTTCCTGGCCAATCACCAGGTGTGTGGCTACTGTGGCTATGCCTGGACCTTCTCCAAGAAGCCATGGAACAGGGATAAAGACTAGCAGTTAATACTTCCTAGGAGGATAGTGGAGAGAGTGTTTCCACATCCAGCTATTCCTATTGTATCTATCCAGAGATAGATTCACAAAGCTATAGGACCCTTGAGCACATCCAGTGCATCACCATCATCATTATTATTATTATTATTATTATTATTATTATTATTCAAGCTTTTTAAATGGTCAGGTTTTTAAAAAATAAAATAAAATGTCATTTTATAATGTTTGGTGTTAGTTGTTTAGGGCATTTATTTGCAGAAAATGTAACACATTCATAAAATTAATAATCACAAATAATTAATGTTTAAATATTATGTTTATTAAATTATCTCAGCTGATCAATGAAATGAATAAAGTCCACCAGAAATCCCGTCAATCCCAGTGCAGCTCCTGGTAGTTCAGGATGGCTTCATCCTCCCCAGGCTGGATACTTGGAGGTCTCTGCCTACCTCAGCCAATTGCCCAATCCCGCCTGGGGAGGCGTTGCCAGGGGATCGTCCAGGTAAGGGGAGGGACCACTCTGCCCACACAACAGAAGGTGAATCTTAACTGCTAAGCGTCAGTTGGCTCCAGAGCTTCTCCCACCCTGCCCTCCCTCAATTAAGTCTTCTTTTGCAGGTTAACCTCTTTTCCACAGGTACGCAGGTGCTGCTATGTCAGGGTCGCTGTTGAAGGGCCAGAAAGCAATTTTCCTGCATTGGCAGGTTTTGCCTTTCCCGTAGCAAAACGTCACAACTTTGGCGGTTTCAGGCCTTGGGTGGAATCCTTTAGTCTATCTTCCTAAATGGGGGGGGGGGGGCGGTGCCGCTAAGGACTTGCTTCATCATAAAAAAACCTGAAGCAGTTTACTCTGGTTAGTAGCATCTTGGAGAACTCCCTCTTTCTATGTCATATAAAAGAGACTTGTGACACCTTAAAGGACAAAATAAATATTTAGTATGGAATAGGTTTTCATGGACCCAAGCCCACTTCATAATTAATTGTAACCAATTAATTTAAACTATTTTTTTAAAGGGAAAATAACAGTTTAGAGTGTGGCAATAAGGTAATGAATTGCTAAGGTCAACTCATCTGGACTAAGAGATGGGCATGGATACAATTCTTCTTCAGAATCCATACTGCAATGAATTTTGTGGTCCAATGGATTTCTTTTCTTTGCAAAACTAACCTCCATTTTTAAAATAGGTAACATCCATCCAAGTGGCAGTAGCCATGATTTCTAACCACTTCAAGCATTTATTACAAGGTTTTGCTCTTCTTGACATCTTTCCGCAGGGCCTGCAAGACAGAGCTGTTCCGCCAGGCCTTTGGCCAGGGCACAGCCTGACTCCCTCCCTTGGCAATCTTCGTGGAGCTCTGGCCCAATGGTGGCCAGTGGCTTGAATTTAATTAATTTTATAATGAATAATTTTAGAGTGTTGTTTGTGCTGTACTTTTGTACTGTTTTATTGTTGTTAGCCGCCCTGAGCCCGGCTTCGGCTGGGGAGGGCGGGATATAAATAAAATTTATTATTATTATTATTAAAGGTGCCCCTTGGACCACCTAATAAATTCTGAGTACTTTTTTTAAAAAAAGAACCATATATTTGTGTGTAAAGATAATAAAAACAAAAATAATAGCACATTACTATGTAAGCTGAATGTACTGTAATGGCCTTAAAACTGAATACATGTGAAATTGACACAAACCAGATTTAGACTGATCTATGCCTGTCCACACATAGTGGGCAGTGCCAATTTTTTTATTTGGCATTTTATGTGCAAACTTTTCAAAATCAAAGATAGAGCCTAAGTATGTACAGTACAGCTCTCCTAATTCAAACCATCTAATCTTCCTTTCTCTTCAGCCAAGTACTAGAGATTCCGTAACTTCTGTGGTTGCTGGCTTCCAGAGCACACAGAAATAAATATCCAGGATTGCTTAAATTCAATACTGGCTGTATTGCAGAGAGCTTGCAATCTTTCAAAATGAATTTGACTAATCCAGTAGGTTCATACTTTCTTGATGTCCACACATCATTCAAGGTCTGAATTAATTGTGTAATATAGCGGGTTCATCCCCCCTTCCCCCAAAAAGACTGTTATACACCTGATTCCAGAGTTAAGTACATCCAGTCAACAGTTTTTGAAAATGTAAATACTAAAAGTTCAGGACACACTGTTTTTGGCTGCTTGTTTCACCTTAAGCTAACCTGGAGAAGAACGAGACTGACCAGTGCAAGGCTTCACAAGGTACATTACAGGAAAGCAGAGAAAACACGTCAAGCTTTGCCAGGCCAAGTGGAGAATTGTGATCAGAGTAACTATGAGTTGGATAACTCTCATCGTTACAATAACATGCTGATCGTAAACAGATTAACTGAAAATAAATCCTGCCATTTCCAAGAGACTTACTTCCAATTAATGTGTTTACGATCAGGCTGTAAGCCATAAAAGGCTCACTTTATGCCAAACGGCTTAGTGCATTGAGCATTTAATGTTGGGAGAGCTTTTGTCTTTCTGAACATGATGATCTTGGGCTATTGTTTTCCACATGGCAAACTAAGATTCAGCAGATTTGGTCTCAGAGCTCAAGCTTCATCTGTCTCCATAACTTTGGACACTGTCAAGGAAGAATGCACTTCAACAATTCAGCTTTTGTTTATGGGATTTAAGGTATTTTGTAAGCTGCCCAAGAATTAAGAACCATAAATTTCATTGAAAGGACGCTGCTTACCAACTACGCACCACTGTAGAATATGCTGGCTTCAATATTCTATTTCTTTAGACAGGAAAAATATTCCCCAAGTTTACCATCACATTCATCATGCCACATCAAGTGCCATACATTCTCCCTATTTCCATTTTAAAGCCAAGTCATAGATCATAGATCATAAATTATTGATGGAGTTAGGAACCCATTGTGAACAGTTTCTTCAATGAACCTTTCGGGTCCAAGGGAATGATGAACTGTCACAATTTTGCTCTGCCAGCCTCAAGACTGTTTCACAGCCTCTGAGCATGCTAAATAGTTCTCTCTTCCTCATCCAAAGTTTTATTGGGAGCGAGATTCCTTCAAATACTCTCACTAGAGCACAAAACTTGGTTCTATTAAATTCTCCTAAGTAAAAACAACTAGCAAATAATAAAAAACTCTCAACTTCTGACTTCCTGAAAGCACATTTTCACTCTTTCTGCACTTGTGATTCTGTATTAAACTAGAGCCATTGAAATAATGCTATTGAAGCCCCATGTGCACTATACTTTAAAGCACTAACATACCAGTTTAAACAGTCATAGCTTGCCCCACAGAATCCTGGAAGCTGTAGTTTGCCAAGGGTACTGAAAGTTATTAGGAGATCACTATTCTCCTCACAGAGCTATAATTCACATAGATCTCTGAAAGGAAGGATTGGCTGTTAAACCACTGACAACTGTAACTTTAAATTGCAGGTGAGGCCTCAATTGGAGTCTTTCCATCATGCACTTGGTGAAGACAGGAGGGCTTAACCCTTCAAACAACAAAAGGGGCCCAATATTTTTCATATCCATCCATCCATCCATCCATCCAATCTATATAGGCAAAAGAATATATTTGATTCCCAACACATTTCAAATTCCAGTCTTTATAAAAACGCAACAGTGAATAGACTTGCTTCATGAATGGTCAGCCAATAGTCAGCATTCAAAAAGTGTTAAGAAAAATGAAAGTCAATCAAGAAGCTCATTTACCTAATGTTATAAGGTTAGCAATGATCCTCATGCTCTAACCAGTGCAAAAATAAACCACTTCACACCTCAAATATACCGTATTTTTTGCCCTATAGGACACACTTTTTCCCCTCCAAAAATGAAGGGAAATATGTGTGCATCCTATGGGGCGAATGTAGGCTTTCGCTGAAGCCTGGAGAGCGAGAGGGGTCGGTGCACACCGACTCCTCTCGCTCTCCAGGCTTCAGGAAGCTATCCGCAAGCCGGAGGAGAGCTGTGGTCATAACATGAATATGAAGCAAAACCAGGCAAGAAAAATGCCCCCCAAAGAAAGCTTTGTGTAGGGACCCTTTCTTTTTTGACTAGAATTGGCATAGGTTCTCTAATTTTGGAATATGTTTTTATACCTTCGCAGAGAAGGAAAATGACCACAGTATATTAATTTATTTTTTAATGAGATATAGTTTTGAATAGTTAAAGAAATATTTTCAGCATGTGTTGTGACACTAAATAATGATTGCCCCCTAATTAATTCTATTTATGACTACATCAAAGCTCTAATTATAGACCAACATCTGCTTGGTACCAAACATTCAGGTTTTCTCTTATTAGCTAAAATACGATGTCTCATTAAGGTTGAAACAGCAAATTTTCAATACGATGTCACTGGAATCCACAGTCCTTCTCGATTTCTAAAGCTGGATTTCTGGAGTGTCAGAAGAAATGAAAATACACATTTTACTGTTACATAAACCCAACCTATCTAATTAGGATTTGTTTCATCCAGAAAATGTTGGTTTCTGGTTTTTAAAAAGAAATTACAGTGTATGGGTGGATGCACAAATAGGGATGTAGAATCTCTATTTAAATATGAGTAGACACTAAGGGCACCAGAATGGCAGAACAGTAAGAGAACATAGCATAGTGGACCCCACTCATCCCTCATGTTGACCTGAATGATACATGACAATGCAGTTCAGTTGAAAAAAATTATAAGTGGGGTCCACTGAAGTTATAAACTTGTAATGTGTCAACCTAGAGATGCCAAGCCAAAGCAGCTTTATTCACCACCATGTGCAGAGCTGCCACAGACAATAGCCCCAGAAAGCCAAAGAGCTATAATTATTGTGACTGATGCTTGCAGTCTAAATAGTGTTGATGGCTGTTTATTTTATTTTATTTTATTTTATAAAAATTGGGATAAGCAAAGCAACACTGGACATTTGAAACAAACAAATGTGTGTAAGGTCAATTAGTTGTGCTGCATAGCCCAGCAAGACCCTGATGACCACGTATTGAGTCACCTTAAGAAAGAGCCCTGTTTTGATACCAACAAAACATCAAGTAAGGTGATGTTGCTCATCAAGTAAGGTGGCTGTTGTTGATCCATTCCACATGCATCAGAAGAGGGAAAGTTGTGTCTGTCCTCCTTTCCATGCCCCTGTATGCCCACCCTACCTGACATGCCTAGATGATGATGTAACATTGGAATATGGCTTATTTCCAATAGACATGGACCTTTTTTTACAGCTGATTTCTGAGAAATCAGGGATGTAATCTGGTGTCTTTCTGCTTTGGATTTTAAATACCTAGGCAATATTTGCATTGTATATATTTGTGTGTGTGTGTGTGTGTGTGTGTGTCCAAAGATGTCAAGATGGCATGCAACAAGGAAGAGTGGGTGCACTTGGCTCCTTTTCACAGGAATGGGCTGAATTAGGAAGAGGTATAAACTCATACCCTGGAGAAGGAACTGGCAAACCACTCCAGTATTTTACCAAGAAAACTCCATGGACATAAAAAAGGAGAAGCTCTGAGAAAAAAGTGAGAGTTTCCAAGGCATGCTCTGGTTCATGGGGTCACAGAGAATCAAACACGACTAAGACGACTTTTCAAAGTGCAAACTGATGTGCTAGTATGGGAAAAACTGAGAAACTCTGAACTAACTTTCACATGTAAACTCATTTATGTAGCTTAGCATTAGAAGAGTCAGGAACAAGAAAGCTAAAAAATGGTGTCTTATCAGCTATGAACTTGCACTGAACAGCAATGAATGGTATCAGACAATTTAGTCTTGAATGCTGGATACTAGAGGCTACAAATATTGTCTCCCAATTTGCCATTGCTAAAAAAGCACTTAAAGTCTATTCTATCATTTGCCAAATTGTCTGCTCTCCATAAAACCAGTCAACCACAAGTCCCAACCTAGTTACAGAGATCTTACAACACATTACAGCACTTTACACTAAGGGTAGAAGCTGTCTAAACACATGTACAAACCGGTTTGAAAGAGTGTACACCGCTGATTTGTGCAGCTCAACTTTTGTGTACACATATCTGCACACGGTACACCATAATTTTCTAACATGGTACATTCCAGATGTTGTTGGATTTTTAAAAGGATGAACTGATATAAGAACTTCTACAAAAAAGGATAAACTCCTGACTAAAATGTATAACCTTCTATTAGAATGGGAAACAAAAGATGAACTAGTCAAAGCTTCAATAACACAATGGGCAACAAATATAGGACACAATATAGATTTAAACCTCTGGGAGAAACTCTGGAAAAGTGATTTGAAATTTGTTGCATGTTACTCACTGAAAGAGAATGATCTGAAAATGATTCATAGATGGTATTTAACTCCGAGTAGGCTGACTAAGATGTATAAAGTAGAATCAGATATGTGTTGGAAATGTAAAGAAATGGAGGGAACTTTTTTCATATGTGGTGGACATGTAAAAAAGTAAAAGAATATTGGGGAATGATTTATAAAGAGTTGAAAAAAAATGTTTAAAACTATTTTCCTCAAAAGACCAGAGTTCTTTCTGTTGGGAATAAGACAGACAGAAATCCCTAGGTGTCAGAAAAGTTTATTTATGTACACAACAACACCGGCCCGTGTTTTGCTAGCCCAAAAATGGAAAGTGAGCAAGGTCCCCCGAAAAGAGGATTGGCAACCTAAGATGTTAGAACTCACAGATTTAACATATAGAACAAGAGAGCAAGAAGAACATACATGGCTAAGGCAAAATATGCAGGAATAGAGGACATACAAAATGAACCACGGAAGGAGAAGAGAAGTCACTGGATATTTTAAAGTTTGCAAAACGTTTATTTTGAAATATCAAATTGAAAATCTAATAAAAACATTTTTTTTAAAAAAGGAATGATGTGAGTTGTAGTTTATTGTAACTATATCTCACATCATTCCTTAAAAAAAAAAATGTAGGGCACTGTGTTGATTACCTTGCTGTACACTCATTGAACATGACATGTGAAAAACTCTACAAGCGTAGGGCTCAACAATTAATTTACATGGGTACACACATTGTATACTCATTGAATGTAATGTGTGAACCCCCCCCCCCCGGTCAGTAGTTTTCAAGCAGTGTGCCGTGGCATCCTGGGGTTCCTTGAATGATGGTCAGGGGTGCGGCAACACCGCTCCCTGTCCCTCTTTCTTTCCCTCCCTCCTCTGAAGCCCTCTCATGTCTCTGCTTCCCAAAGGCTTTCACAGCTGTTTATTGCATCAGCCCTGGCTATAAGCTCTGCAGGCGAATGGTGCCTCCAGGACGCATCTCTCTCAGGAGGGGGGGGGCAGCTCAGAGACCAGGGATGGCAGCAGCAGCTGCCTGGAGGACTCCCGAGGAGAGGGGAGGGGAGATGAGAGGAGGCTGAGGGAACACTCCACAAGGGAGGGTGTTTGAAAAAGAGTGAGAGGCTGCCAGATCTGCAGGCAAGGGGTGACATAACTGGGCTCCTGAGACCCACAGGGCAGCCGCAGAAAGAAGGTAGTTGGTGAAGGGAGTCGTGGACTCAAAAAGGCTGAAAACCTCTTCCCTAAGTCAACAGCTACATGGTATCAGATCTCATGTTTTAGTATGGGATGGGTTTAAATACAGAAATATGTATGCAAAGCACATGATCTACCACAAATCTATGAAAACTCCCTTTGTATACAGGTTGGGGAGAGGAATCTGAAGCAGTATTATGTGCACTAAAGTTATTAACACATTGGCACCTGGCCATTTTAGCATTTTCTAATTTTATAAGCAATCCAACAAGCAAGTCAATTTCACATAAATACTTTTTGGGAGCCTTTTCACTCTTCTATCACACAGGCAATACTGTGCCTTCCACAATATGACAACTTAAACTTTCAGTTCCTCTGATTTTTTTTTGATTTTTTTTTATGCTGTCAATATGTTCTACCAAAGCTTCCCTGTAAAAACAGGAGTCATGTTATCCCAAGGGGATTTTCTTTAATATTCCGTTTTTAGAGTGCAGTTTCTATAAAAATGTTTCATTTTCCAGAGTTTAAGCCATAAAATTGGTTACAATTTCCCATCACAAATCACTTTCCCCAACTTTTTACAAGACATTAAAATTTAATGTGTGATACATTTGATATTCCACTGGATACACATTTTCTCCACTAATTATTTTGCTGGCAACATCTGTGTTCAGCAAATTGAAGTTCACTGAATAGGGTTACACTGTATTAATAAGCCTAAAATCTCTTAGTCCTGATGTTTAATTCATTGTTTTTATGAGTATTTCCAGGAGAAGATTTAATTTGTACATATTAAACACCCCAACCATGTAGCATCATGCTCAGGATGTATTTCATTACCTATAATCCCTAGTAATAAATCTCAGGTAAACACACTCAACCTTCAATCCTTCTGTTCATTTTAGAAGGGGAAAAACCACTAAATTCATTAAGGAGGAAAGATAAAGATTCTCTGTTAAATAAAATACCATGTTTATTCTGCATGGACATCTAATTATCTCCTTTCGTTCCTTCAGTTCCCCAGCAAAGCTTCAACCACTTGGGGAGTAAATTCCATTGAACTCAATGGGACTTACATTGGAGTAAGCATGTATAGAATTGTGTTGTTGTGGAATAAGGAAATGGTTCAGCATTTGCCATTAGGGGCAATATCTTCTAATCTAACTAATGATATGAATCCTCATGTCTGTCACAAGGGAAGAACTATACTTTAATGCAATTAATTTCTATACACTATGCAGGCAGGTGGCAAATGAAATAAAATCTAATAAGGAATATTAGTAATAGGGAAATGAGCATTTGCCAAAAATACAATTTCTCAGTGAAGCACAACACTTCTGGGGGAAATTAATCATCTATTTATTTAAAGCACTCAGCATTTTAAGAGTTTGTGTATCAAGGTCCGATTATAGGATTATCCAAGTCTGTTTTTTAGCTAATCTGTTCTTAATGAGCAAATCTTAGCCACTCTTACACACACTGTTCAGGTAATTTCCCACCATTCACAGGAGTCATAATTTTGGTTCTTCAGTAAAGCCCCAGTAGAGTGCTAAAATATACTGTGAGAGCTACTGAGAAAAAAAAACTAATTAATAACTAATAGTTTCACTGCTGGTAGTGGACATAGTGCAGATATTTTCAAACTGTAGGGCAGGTCATGATATAGGTGTGGACTCTTCTATTTATCTGGAATGCAGAGTGCCAACCCATTTCTCTATGATCAAGCTGTATTACCTGCTCCTTCCAGTGCTAGGACATCGAGGGCATCAAGCCTCTTTTAAGTCTCCCCTTGAGATATATAAATTTCTCCCCTATGGGTCATGCAACCAGGCCATTCAGAGTCAGGATAGGACACTTGTGCAGCATGAGTGAAACACAGAAGGGGGCATGGTTCGTCCCCATGTTTGTGTTGTTTTCAGTGGAAAAATCAGGGTTCTAAAATCTGTAGGGAGACTCCATAAGTAAAGTAGGTTGTCATCCAGCCAATGGAGGGTAATTGGAACAGGTATGGAGGTACAGCTAGTATACTCAGCCCTGCTGCCCCTTCTTTATGTTAACACACACAAAGAATGCCTGAAGAGGGCTGCTGTTTGCTCTTAAAGCACATATACCACTTTTTATCAAGTCTTCTTAAAATAAATCTTCAGACATTGACACAAGAGAACTTGGAAGTACTATTGCAACTCGAGAACCTTTATGAAATCAGAGACAGAGATTTTTAGATGTATATACGACAGTAAAGTAACATAAACTTCCGAATTGGATGCTAAACTAACCATTTTTAACATCCAGTCATATTTGGGTCAATGGAAATTATGTTCAGATATACACTGAAGCTTTACCAGTTTTCTGCCAACATTAAATCTATTTCAACTAAATTATTGTGTTATATTTGTATTTCATTAATCCCATTACTCTTCTTTCTTCAGAAGCTTCCACACATGCAGGAAAAGGAGACACTCATGAATTACACATATGACAGCTTGCATATGAATTTTGCTCCATGTGAAAGTTGATAGAAATCTAGGTGTGTACAACCACTACACACCATTCTAAAATGTCAATGGTGTTATCTGCAGACTGGCTACCCTAGATGGGATCCAACTTAAGGTTTGATGGAAGGGGACCATGTTTTGCTTGTAAAAGTTGCATGATGATGGTGATGATAGCTTTTGAGGGTCTCCTGCACAGAAGGGTGAAAAGTTCAGCCAAGAAACGTGACAAGCAGAAATTGAAACTTAAATAAGATGCTTTCACTTTCTGATTGCCTAAAGGCTGGGAGGAAACTGAAAATGGTGCATATAAAGCTAGAAAATAGGTGTGGAGAGATGGAGTTGAAGAACTGCAAGAGAAAGGACTGCAACACTTGAGAGCCGGCACACTGGTAAGTGTTAAGAGAGCACAGCTGGGCACTGTGACAGAAAGGAGTATGGTTGTGGTTTTCATGCAGAAGCTTACAACTCAGTGGAATGGCAATTTTATGATCACACTGAATGTATCTTGTGGGAAAGAATGAGCAACCAGTACTGTTGGAGACCTGAGAGTGAGGAAGACATCTAAAATGCTACAGTTTTTTTGTAGACTGATAACTAAGTCACTAAACTGAAGGCATAGATGGATAAGGAAGAAAAGAATGACAGTCAGTCTGAGTGGAATATAGAAGAGATACAGACTTAGAAAAGGCCAAAACAAGTCAAAGGATAACAGAAAATGGTTTATATAAAAGGCTTGAAGTCAGGAGCTGTTGAACAAACAGATTCTTTCTGCTGCCTTTTACAGGGAGGCTATAATGAGGGAAGGGTTGTCACTCAGGGGGAAAGCAACTGCTTTGAATACTGAAAGTACAAGGTTCAATCCTTGGCATCTCCAAATAGGGCTGGGAGAGACCTTTGGCCTGAAACCTTGAAGAACCACTGTAGACAATACTAAGTGAAATGGGGCACATATATTTTTGACTTAGTGTTAGGCAGCTTCCTATGTTTGTCATGGCTTAGCATTTCAGGGTAAGGTTGCAGAACATCTGCTTTTGCATGCAGTATTAGAATACCGTAAAGCTTTGGTGAGTTAACCTTTAATCGCTTGCAACGTGTGGAATTCAAAGGCTTTATTCATGCAGGAATTATTTACCAGATGAGTGGTGATAGAAGGAGAGAAAATAACAGACATATTATCAGGAGACAACAAACAAAATGGCTCAGCTTTTACAGACAAAGGGACTTACAAACAAGTTATATATTGCTAGACAAACTGTGCCCTCATGTGGTTTAAAGTAACACATGCATGAACTAGAAGTTTAAGAAAATGTATTTGCTTTTTTCCAATGTGCAGAAAATCCCAAGTTCCATCCCCAACATCTCCTATGTAGGCAAGCTTCCTATGTAAGCAAAGATAGCCAAACTTACTCTATATTCCAAAACTTATACAAGCTGCAGAAGCAACACACAATAAGGGAAGTGTTCCGCCTTATACTGTATATATTAGGAAGAGTTATCAGCTGGCTCTCTGTCTCCTCCACCACTTGTAACCTTCACATGGATGAGATATAGATTCTGCCTAATAGTACAATAAATCTTATGAAAGGGTTTTTCCTGCAAAGGGTGGGGGGAATCCAAGATTATTTTAACAGATAAAAATGCTAGTGGTCTGAACTTAGATGAAAATAAACTGCTAGCAGGATTGCTTAATGATTAATAAGTAATTAGTTCCACCATGACAGATAGCTGCTGTCAAACATTCGTAGTACTTCCATGCACTTAGGCTAAAAATGGAACTTCACACACACACAAAAGTGAAGCTATTTTTCTTGTTTTACAGATTCCCATTGACTTTAAACAGTATAACATACACAAGGAGATTGGTAGCTGTGCCAATTATCTCTTTGTTTAACTGATAATGTTTAACTGATCTCATAGAATTGTAGAGCTGAAGGATCCCGAGGGTCATCTAGTCCAACTTCTTGCAATGCAGGAATCTCAACTAAAGCATCTTTGACAAATGGCCACCCAACCTCTGCTTAGAAAGCTCCGAGGAAGGAGCGTCCACCACCTTCTGAGGTAGTCTCTAGTTAAAAAACGTACATGTGAAGATGGTGTGGATTACTATAGATTTAAATAAATAAAGCATAATGCCATACATATGCTCTGATGCATATATGCATATAGAAAATACCTATTTAGATACAAAATCCTATGCATGTCCCAGCTCCAATATATTTGGAAGATGCATACTCAAAGGAACATAGGAAGTTGCCTTGTCCCTCAACACAGTGGAGTATCTAGATCAATACTGACTTTAGTAACTGGCAGTGCCTCTCCAACATTTCAGACAAGCAGATCTACCTGCCCACCAGCCTATCTGGAGATGTCAGGGATTGAACTAGGGCCCTTTGTTCATACAAAGCATTAGTCTACCACTACCAAGTTATGGTCCTTCATCAAATAACATGCTTAGCTACATAGCATTTATTGCCCCCTGCACCTTCTTCAAAGGTCTCAAGAGCCTCCCCTCCCCTTCCTAGCGCCTCAATCTACTTATCTCTGCATCACTGTAACTATTATCCTATTGGGAAACAGTGTATGTGCAGCTACTCACACAGAGTCAACTAAGGTTTGGCAGACAGCCAGAAGGCAATCTGAAGGAGTAAGTCTGCCTGGTGATAACAGAGACATGGAGACCGCTCCCTGATTGGTCAAGCTCTCTCAAGGGAGTGATAATTAATGGCCTACTAACTAGGAGTTCAGTGTTCGAGTTCAGTGGTTCTGTGTGTCAGTGCAGGAGTTGTGAGTCGTGTCAGAGAGAGCTAGCATAAGATCCATGTTCTGTTCCTGTAAATAGTCCACTGTATATAATAAACAGGGATGCGGGTGGCGCTGTGGGTAAAACCTCAGCGCCTAGGACTTGCCGATCGCATGGTCGGCGGTTCAAATCCCTGCGGCGGGGTGAGCTCCCGTCGTTCGGTCCCAGCTCCTGCCCACCTAGCATTTCAAAAGCACCCTTAAGTGCAAGTAGATAAATAGGTACCGCTTTACAGCGGGAAGGTAAACGGCGTTTCCATGTGCTGCTCTGGTGCCAGTTTGCCGGAGCAGCTTCGTCACGCTGGTCAGAAAGTTGCGAAACACCAAATAGGTTTTGCCAATATATCTATCATCTCTGGCTTTTGGTACAAAAGCAGGGACTTAAAGAACATTTCAGGTGCGTTGGCTTTCATACACCACAAATGACTTTTTCCACTGAGCAAATGACCCTTAAGCCATATCAGAAACTACTTCTGAATCTCACTGACGTTCCAAAGCATTTTGACAAGTACAAGACCAAACTCAACCTTGGGCACACCAGAAGGATCATCATGCTATTGGAATCTTGGCTTCCATGAGAATTCTGGTGACATGCACATCAAATTTCCAATGGCAACAAATAAGGCAAGGCTATCTTAGTGGCTCCAGTTTTGGAGCGGCAGCGTATTTCCCCACAATTTCAGCAAATAATTTTTTAGTAGGAATATGTCTCAGCTTTGTAGATCATGCCTAAGATTTCCTTCAGCTTTAGTCTTTGCCCAGCTCATGTCCCAGGTTTTTTGTTCCTCATTTTGCCTGTCTGTCCTTTATTCACTACTGAATATATCTTCTAATTAATACATGAATAAATAATGTGTTGTAACACCAGGCATCTGTCCAAAGACCAAGTAGCAGACATTTAACTATCCATTAAAGCTCATCTATCCTCAGCTCAATGACAAGTACAACTGCCATAAAAATCCAGCCTATTTGTCACATTCATATAAGAACAGGGGATGTAGCTCAGCAGAGTCATTGACCAGAGCATCGATTGATGTTGCCTCTGCATAGATAAATATGATGCCAGCATGGAAACTAGTCCATTAAGGTGGGGGGTAGGGAGAAACCCTATTAGACCAGATCACTTATACCAGTGGCACACCTCATTAGTTTGATAATAGGATTGTATATGCCATACAAATTCCCACACCATGTATTTGAATAACTGAGTTATTCAGAAAAAATGAGTTAGACATGATAAACCATAGAGCCCTGAAATAATAAAACATTGTACCAGTCATATTTCACATTCATTGCTAAACCATCTTTTCTTTTCTTTCTCTTCTCTGAATGGCAGAATCTAACAGGTTAGCAATATTGTTGTTCTTGAGAGGTTATTTGTTCTACAGAGATTAGAGTTTAATTATGAAGTAAGTGACGTTTGTGATAAATCACTCTTTGAAATGGCTATCTTTTGTCTTGTTTCAGTTATTCTAAGTTGCATTAATTCTGCTCATCCTTCGAGGGGAGAAAACAGGGGATGACTCTTTATATCAATGTCACCTAAAAACCAAGGATACGCATGATCGATGAAGGATCTGATATTGTATTTCTTACACAATGAATATTTGTGCTACCTGTCCACAGAGACTTCTGCTTTGTTCCAGTCATTTTGTAGCTTGGAGCTGTGCTTTTAAAATATATAATAAGTCATTGACAAAATATCTGTATCTACCCATACGCATCCAGAAAACATGCAAGTCTAATGGGTCTGACTGTATATGTATATCCACTGGGTTCCTGACCAATATTTCATTCAATAGCACTCAAAGCACATTCACAATGCTGTGTGATTTACCATCAGTTTAATCCTCTGTCACAAGTGGGGTCAAATACATGTCAAAAGCACTGAAAAAAATATTTCAGTATTCAACAAATCTATGTTCCAGACAGTCCTCAGCTGCAATGAGGTATGACAGACATGACTTGCCACTTTTCTTCAGTGATTCCACCCTGTGGATCCATATTGGTGACAAAACACTGCCCAGCAACATGCCATAACATAGATGCCAATGGGCCAAGTAATGGGCCAAGCATTACTGTTTGGAACAAACTCACAGTAGGACTGGAACCACAGTAAAACAGTGCCACCAACACCCATCCCACAGAACTAGTACACCAGGAAACTACGGTTGATGGTATTGAAAGCCACAGAGGGATCAATCAGAAGGCACAGCTTTCCCATTCCCTAGTCTCTCTCCCAATAAAGGTTATGTATCAAGGCAAAGAAGGCCAGTTTGGACTTGGAACCAGATCTGAACCCAGATTGAAATGGATTTAGATAGTCAGTTTCATTCAACAATGCCTGCATCTGCTCCACCACAACCCTCTCAATCACTTTCCCAAGAAAAGGTCTGCTAGTAACTGGCTAATATCTATTACAGATTAGTGGGTCCAGGCTGTTTCTGGTGTTCTTCTTTTTCTTTTAGGAACAAATGCTGTTTCACTAGCTCTTTCAAAGCAGTAGACAGGACCTCATCCATTGACAACACATTCACTACATGCTGGATGTTTAGGGATCAATTCTCGCCCTCTTGGAACGATTTGAGAAAATCATCTCCATCACTGATGCACATAAGATGCTAGGGGTCAAAGTAATACCCAGGATGCTGTAAATTCTGTTATTTCTCAAGTCTTAGTCCAGAATCTGTTCTGTCCATTCCATGTAAGATAGAACTAGAGAGTAAAATAATGTTTTGTGTAGTTTTATAACAGACAAATCACCCACTTCCCTTATTATCACCACAAATGGTATCAGGGTAAATAGTACCCTATAGGTTTGCAAAGCCTCTTTTACAAACCTGAATTCTTTAAACACTCCCCACCTCTGAGTTAGAACCTTCCTTACTAGGATCTGGGGGGGGGTAGGTTTTCTTTTATTAAAGCTAAATGTATTGATTTAGCTGTTGGGCTCACTGAGACCACAAATATATTTGCATATGTCTATAAGCAACCTGCACCCACACCTCAGCAGGGAGTCAACTTTAATGGCAACTCCCCAAAGACCTTTAGATGCTTACTTTGTTCATGGAAAATATCTTTGTGAAATGTGCTCTTGAGGGTTGCCCTCAACACTTCCGCTGAACAATGTCACTTGCTCCCGTCAAAAGAATCAATAAAGTCCTCAGATTTTATTATTGGCTTCTCCACTGAACTACCAATGTGAGAGACAAGCTTGCCCCTGTGTATGACCTGTGGAGTATGTTTACTATCAGTATCCCACAGTGCTACAGACCATATGAGAATGTTACAACTGATTAAAGCTACAACTGATCATTGAGAGGAATGTGTCTTGTGCCCAAACCCACAAATTATGGCATAAAATTGTGAGTGTACTGCGAGAAAGTGAGAGTGCTCCCCAATTTGAAATCTAGAGCTACAATCACACAGCAGTTTATTCCATTTCCTTGATGTTTCCCTAAATTATTTTGAGCTAATGCCAATATCTTAATGTTATACGAATATATAGTGTAACTGCATTTTGAATAAAACAACTTGTGCAGGCTCTCAGTGGTCTTATATTCAGAAATGATCAGGTCTGTACCACCTTAGTTTGAACAATACTACAGTATCAGGTGCTCCTGTGCCATTGATTGGTCATAAAATGATTCAGATATTAAGCAAATAATACTTGCATATGTGAGTCTCTGCTCAAGTGAGGAGAAATGGCATCTCTACTGCAAACTGTCGGGTGGTTAACAGCAAGTTCAGGGATTTATTCAGAAAGATGCTTAGAGGTGCAGTAAATAAAAATAGAATAACACAGTCCAGAGTGTCTTCCTATCGTTAGAAGCTTACCTGTGTAAACAGGTTACTGCATTTGTAATTAGGCGCATATGGAAGTTAATTGTACTGGGATGACAGAGATGTCTTTGCCCTCTGTAAACAGGAATTACACCTGGGGTTCTTGGATGTAACCAGAGTTTGAAGTTAATTAAGTCTGGATAATTTTCTGAATATTAAATTCATGGTGAACAAATATTGCAATAGCTAATTGATGTACAGTCTGTCAGATAGGACAGACCAGAGAAGGGTTATCACACTGATTAGACAGCATCTACAATTGTATCATTGCATCCAGGAGTCAAACGACAACGGACTGTATGGTTGACCAAAGTGTTGCACTAATGCTTTCCTTCCTTCATACAAAAACTTGCATATAAAAACAGCAACATAAAACACCTAAAATATCTTTACTAAAGCTAATGTATTGCTGTATTGGTGGTGGCCTAGTCCATGAGCTTTTCTCTGTATGGTTTCCCCTTGCATAGATAGATGATTACAAAAGGTTTATTGGGGTATTCAGTTTATTTGCAAGCAAGATGGGAGGGCATTACTAAGCCCTTGCCCCTTTCCTGTACATTATTGCTACACAGCTTAGAACCTACTATTATTCTGAGCAGAAAGATCTGGAATGAGGACCCTTATTCATTCATGGGGCTCCCCACATGGTTTAAAATCCTGTAGCATAAGACAGATGTGGGTGAACTTGCCCATGGATAGCAACATTCCCATACTGTCCAACTTTTTCACCAAAAGGTAGCAGAAAGGTGGAGACTTTACTTTGGTATCCTAGATCTTGACATTTAGGGCTGATCAGAGGAAACTGAAATTGCAAGCCTCTATCCACCAACCTGGCAGTAAGCCTCACTGAGCTCAATAGCAGTGGCAGACTTTGGGCTCTCCAAATTTCATCGGTGCCCTGTGCGATGGAAAAAATTGTAGGCCACGGCTACTTGCACTTCTACAACATTTGGCACCCCCTGCAGCATAGTACCCACTGAGACTGCACCAGTTGCGGTACCCTAAAACCATCTATGTCAATGGGATTTATTTCTGAGTAGACATACCATGGATTGTGCTGCTATAAAATTTGGGGGGGGGGGCTATCACATACTAGTTATTTCTGAATTCTTTCCGGTGGCGTCTTTTTACTGCATTTAATACCTACTTTCATATTTATATTACATTATAGAAAATTTTAAATATCAATTTTTATATGCCAATTCTTGAATTCAACTAGTTTATGAGCCTACAGGAACACTTTGTATCTGAACATCTGGACTCGGCACATGTTCTCTGTGGGAAATTAAAAAAAAATCATTTATGGCTTGTGAGTATTTAGGATTAGAATTCGAATTGGAGATGAGATGCCATATGTTTAATGGATTAGATGACAAGTCATCTCAAGTTTATAGAATACTAGTAAATATCCATGCTTTCTGAATGCTTAGTAGTAACATTCCCAACGGCTACTGGAAATCCCAGTACTCAAAAGTTGAGTCTATTTCCACTTCCACACTCTAAAAACTGTAAAAGCAGTAGGGTTGTGCATGGACCCACCAATCCAATTTGTGGCCCAGATTTGAATCTGGATTGGAACCAGTCAGAACTGAATTCAGTTCGTCATCCAGAAAATACAGTTCTCAGGAAAACTAATGTAACAATGTGAAAAATCCTTCCTTAGAAATATCTGTTTGAAGTGCTCTGGGAAAATAAGATGATTAAACCTTGACTTGTCCATCAAAGTGAAAGATCCTCCCCAAATTTCCCTTCTTGAATGCTGGGGGTGGGGGGTGGGTCATGCATGGGGTTGGGCAGCTGAGGCCAGTTCAAAGCACAGGGGGTCTCTGATCCAACTTGACTGTTAACAGTGCATTCTAACTCAGAAATGTGAGACCTTCCCCCAAATCACTTTGTAATTTGGGGGCACAAATAGAGCCAATACACACCCTTGCTACAAACTAAAGGGATCAGGAAGGTAACTGAAGGACCCCAGACTTAAAAGCTTCACAATTTAGTAGTAGACCTAACTAGGTACTAGGTGAGTGATGGAGAACAATTGTCCCCATTCTCCAACGTTCTTAGACACCAACTCCCATCAGCCATGGCCAGCATGACCACTCATTGGGAAAGATGAGAATTGTGGCCCAGCGACACCCAGAAGGCCACTGGTTCCAATTCCTGGCCTAGGACTAGGAGACTTCCTTATATCAACTCAATAGAGATGAAAGAGTTTGCCTGCCAACCTACATAATGCTATAGTGCTAAAGAATCTTTGAACACCTACCTCAGATTCAAATCCTCTAACTAGCAATAACAACAACAAAATACCACAAGGATTCAAACTTAGCTGCCATTTGTCAACAACTGGAATTTCAGTGGAGTTAGTGTTTCAATCTAACAGACCCAGAGTGCTCAAGTTGCAGTGTTGCTTTCAGAAAGATACAGAATGATTTATTCCTATGAAATATTCAGAATACTGTTTATCACAAAACATGCTAATGCCATCTTACCGATAACAGAAAACTAGGAACACTTTTTTGACTTGAGCTTTGAAGTGGTATGTGCGTGTTTGTGTTTATAAGAACTGCAGTGGAATGCTTTTCACGTCTGCTCAGAATGAGGCATTGTCTTCAATGGGGCTGCCTTACACCCAGTTAAGCGGGCATAGAATTGCAGCCTTAAACATTTGGTTGCACTTGCTATGTAGCAAATTAGCACTTTTAAACATGTAAAATTGTTTTCAATATACATTCAAGCCGGCATCAAGCCATTCGCTGGGAAATGTCAGAGCCTTAGGGCAAACTTGCAGCTACCAATAACCCCTGCACCTGCCTATCCCCACTGCTAAAAGGAAAACACAGAGAACTAGCTTGACAAAGACTTCTCCTTACAATGTCAATAATCTTTCAATCAAATTAAGAAGGCTCCTGGTAGAACAAGCTCTTTAAAGCTTTTGGCTGGCTTATTTGTTGGCTGCATTGCAACAGGTGGCATTATGCACTTTCCATATGATCCTTGCCACATTTATTCTAAAATACTTGACACGAGATCTCCAGGTAATACATAAGGACCAAAAATCCTTCATTTGCTACTCAGGAGAGCATCAATGAATACAAATAGCAGGTTGTGGTTATTACTCATAGTCTCACCTGGCATAATTTGCCTCAGAACTATTAAAACAATTGGTGGCATAATTGCCTGCACCTGTCATTGAATTGCTTTTGCTTCCAAGTAGCTTTGAAACCAACAGTAAACACTGCTTTTATTCTTCATTTAGTTTTCCTTCCCAACACAGTTTAATCTGAATACCCAAGGTGTCCAGAGCTATTTGTTGACTCCTTCCATCTTTCCACTTTTACATTTCCACAAGAATACATATAGCTTTACTGGCTCAATTAAAAGCACAATATACCTTGTGCCTTTAAGATATACTGTTCTTGGTTCATGACTCTCTGCAGCTACTAGATTATGTTCTCTTATTCTGAGGGAGAAGCAGCCAGTATCTTATCTTTGCATTAAACAGCAAGTTTATCTACTAATCATCAGCAAGCTACGTTGTACAACACCCACAAACCTACCTGGTATGGTGCAGGTCCCGTCAGCCTCTGTCAGCAGCTGCAGAAATTTAATTAAGGGTAAGGAGGAGGGTTGACCTAGCTGTCTCTCCATCATGCACAGGAACAAAAGGCAGTCTTGCCCGGTTCTCACTTAATATTTTGTTCAAAATATTTAAGCCTCGTTGGGGGTGTTCATCCATAAGATTCAGCCAGTGTTTCTTTCAAAGCTCTGCTTCAGTCTTGACCTCAGACTTTATCTCAGCAAACTTAGGAAGCTTTTTTCTTTTTCTTTTTTGGGGGAGAGACACTTTACGTTTGTCTACATCTTTGCCCACAGATCGTCTCAGCCTCACATCTCCAATCTGCTTCTTCAATACCACTTCTTGAATTTCTTCTAATCCAGTTTGGAACCACAATGTGAAGAAGGCAAGTGGGGCAAACAAAAGCTCTTTGAATCAGAAGTGGTCGAGTGAAGGCACCCTCTCTACCATTGTTCCTCATGCAATATGAAACCTTTATATAGTTGAAGATCAGGTGATTCCTCTTCCATCCCAACTTTTGCTGACAAAGGAGGCATCTAGAGAAGGGCCTTAGCATAAGATCCTATAGCTGAGGACAGATACTTCAGGGCCCTTGTATTCTCACAAACTACTGCAGACCATCAACATATTTATCATATCAGCTTAATGAGCTCCCTGATTTGTTCTTCTGGCTATCACGTGATGAGATGGTGATGTCATTCCACTCCTGGTGCAAACCCCAACAATAATCAGCAAACTTAAAGTGCAGTAAACCTTTTAGAAGCAGATATCATTTGAAGCTAAAAGAAAGCAACGTATTCTGAGGTTTGAAAATTTGTTTGCAAGGAGGAGGAGCCTGTTTATACTTAGTATTACTGTTAAAAATAATCTGAAAAACAATTGTATCACTTAATCACTAGTTTCAAATATTTTAAGGGACTCATCCCAGATTTTACTCAGGTGAAGCCTGCATATTTGGCAATCAGCCATAAGATTGGCACGGTGGTGGTGGGGAGGGTGCAGGAAGCTGGTGAAATGTTGCATGCTATTGCTCCAAAAATTCTCAAATGCCCGAGCAGAGCAGAAGACAAGAGTCTCCAGCAGGCATAGGCAAACTCCAGCCCTCCAGATGTTTTGGGACTACAATTCCCATCATCCCTGACCACTGGTCCTGTTAGCTAGGGGTGATGGGAACTGTAGTCCCAAACATCTGGAGGGCTGCAGTTTGCCTATGCCTGGTCTCCAGCTTGGCAATCAGGGCTGCTAGGAACACTTCCCAATAGCGTTATCTCTTTAACAATCCATCTACCCATCTATGCTTTGGAGATAGTGTTTTCAACTCATGTTTTGAAAGTGGACATTTAGATAGAAAGAGGAATATTTTTTGGTGTGCAGTCATTCTCCTGACCCTTTTAATGAAACCAATGCTCTCTGACCGCCAACACAAAAGCTGTTACACTAGTGTAAGGATGAGAATAACGGCTCATCCTTATACTAGTGAATAAAGTGCAATAGTTGGGCAAGTGGAAGCTTGTTGTGGAACAGCTTTCACTATCAGGGCTACAGCAATCTGTTGCACAACTGGTCATGAGAGCAATGGTGGCTTCTTGTACCTTCTCTTGTGCAAGGTTTCATCTAGCACAATTAGCATACAGCTATTTTTTTTATTTTTTTATTACTTAGCACTACATTGAATTCCTTCCAGAGCCAGAGAAAAGTTCAAGGGGGAACTTTCAGCAGTCCTATCAGGAATCACTTTCTCCAGCAATTCTAGCTCTATGCATGATGACTGCAGTGCTAATAGCTATGCTGATCCTGCTAGTTCATATAGACCACTGGCAGTAATGACAGAGAGAACAACATCCCTGTGTGGACTGCAGGTGTCAGGCACATCAATTCAGTGGCACCATCACTTGGAAGAGCAACAGCGGCAGGGGAAAACTGAGCCATACATTTCTGGCTGATTTAATTCCTCTGTGCAAATGAAGGGGCAAGTCGGTTTTATGGTGCTCTGAAAACTCAATGTTGCAAATCTTTGCAAATAGTTGCTCAGTGAACAGTGAGCTGTGTTGGTTTTTGCCTTTTGTTTTTTGCAGTGACCAATGTGCATCACTTCCGAGTCAGCAATTGGGGATTGGATATATCATGGGGCTCCAAATACAAAATCAGTATTATTGAGTTAAGTCTGCTTTTCCTTCCTGGGTATCGATAAATGTCATAGATTTGCTCTGTTTCCCTTTTAAGTGTAGCCAAGTGAAAGGAAAGCTGGTCAAAATCTATTCTCACATTACTCAGTGCCAACCTTGAGGTGACAGGAATTAATAAGTGTCAATTCATATCGGACTGACCAGTCTACCACAGAGAGTTTATGCTGACAAAATGCTGAAGTGAAGCTCCTTGAGGAACAGCCAAACGGATGGGTGAGTCAAGGGAACGACTGGAGCATAACGCTGGCAAAGGGCTAGAGAACTCCCCCAGGGGTTGTTTCTCAGCTATGCCCAATACCTTTCACACACCCCTCCGCCTGGAAAAAAGAGACCCAACCATGAGTAAAAACTCTCTGCTGCTCCTGGGTCTTGCAGGAAGCTGACATAATGGCTTTGCAATACCCCTCATGATGGGAAACAGATGAGGTCCCTGCCAAGGATAAACAAGTGCTTTCGGGGATGCAGCAGGTGAGAAGACTCCAGAGTATGCTTTGTAAGTGAGAGGAAACCACAAAGGTACCATAGAAACCTCTATGTCTACCTTGATTTTTAAAAGTGGCCAGGGGAGAAGAGTGTTTTTATTTTGATTATATATATTGTGGTTTTTATGTTGCTCTTTGCTGTGAACCGCCTTGAGAACTCTGGGTATAGGATGGTATATAAATTCAATAAGCAATAATAACAACAATCAAGCACAAAACTTACCATGGCATGTATTTTTTCATGATCTCTGAGCAGTACAACATCCTGTCCTTCTAACCAACGTATGACTGCTGATGGGTCTTTGGATGGCAATAAAGATTTATTATTATAATAATGTATGACTGCAGGAGTCCTGGATGTGTGTGTAGCATTGGAGTGGGTGGATTCCTGGCAGATCTTGGCTCTTTCCTTATCATTTCAGAAATAAAGCACCCCCTGTATCCCAACCTGGCTAGCACTTCTCCTCTGTGGTTATTTGCATTTCTGACAACACTTCTCTCCCTGCTTCCAGGTGCATAAGTATATTTGCACTGTGCAAACTAACATCAGGCTGCCATTCATTGTGATGATTTATTTGCACCTTTTCAAAGTGGCCCAAAAGGTCTAACTTGAGGCTCTGTGATAGGACATCATTTTGTCAAACGCTTATCTTTTTTAATTTGGCTCCACAGAAACTCCTACAGCACAACTGCCATTGTTCTAATGGGAAAAGGATGAAGGTCAGGTATTTGATCCCTACCCTGGTCACTAGATTAAGAGGTGCTTCATACATAGCAATGTTCACAGGTGGGTGGAAGTGCAAGTGAAGTACACTTGTGATTCTGCATATCACTCCTGAGAACTTGTGAATAACTCTCATGTGGCTCTCCCAGGATCCTAAACAGGGACATATATAACTTTCAGTTTCCAAATGTATATTTCCAAATATACCAATGGAAAGGAAAAATCCTGAGTCTTCCCTAAACTTGCTTGCCACTTTAGGAGCAAAGCAGTCCCAAATTAGGGTCTTTTCCTGCCATCAGCAATCTTCTGTTAACTTCTGGTTTATCTGATGTCCTATAGTTGAGCCATATTGAGTTGAAAAAGAACTAGCAAGTGTGAATAATACAATATGCTTAATGCGTAGAATGCAGTCAGCACCTCTGGTTTCTCCCCTTTAATTAATTACAAGTATGGCATTTGATTATTGTTAGGATTGCTGGCAGGGATTGGAGTTTTATCACTTCCCTCCATAGCTGTGATTAAAGCTGAAATCACTGCCATATGCAACGTTGAGTACTGGAGCTGCATACAGGCAATTTTAGACCTGATCATGGCCTGGTTAGGGAAAGGATCAACCTCCTCTTCCCTTGCGATGTGAAACCAATAACAAATGCCTGTGATTTATTCATTAGTTGCCCAATAAGTATGTTCTCTGGACAGTGTACTGAATATAATGAAAAGCAATTTTAAAATATCAAGTAATTAATGAAAGAAAAAGTGCAATGTAATCTGGCCCCAAAGAGAGATGATTTATGGTCCCCAGGATAATGTGCCCTTCTTCATAAAGACAACAGTTGTTATGTTTGGTTGATAACTTTAAGTATAAGTAATGAAAATAAGCGCACAATCTAAACCTCTGAAATCCCATGTTGCCAAAGCACTGATCTGTCCATCTCAGAGGAGATCCACCTCCACAATGGACTTTTCCAGGTGTAGGACTGAGCTGGCTCTGAATCTTCCCAGAATCTGCTGGATCTTGAGCTGGCCCCACCACCATCACTTGATACCACCAGGCCCTATCACTAGGAGCTGGTGTAGCCCAGATTAGGATTTTGCCTTCCTCTGCCTTTTGCTCTAGCCAGCTTAGGCAACACAGCTGGAAATACTCCATCGCTGCCCAACCAGAGTCTGGATTCTTCTGCCCGTATATGGATGTGCTGTTTTTATTAGAGGCTGTACAGGAAGCAAGTGTGATTTTCTTCACATTGGAACAACAGTGGGGAAAAGTCACTGGCATCTCTTCAATAATGAAAGTTTCACAATACTCTCGCTTTATAAATATTATGATGTGCTAAAGCAGCTGCCCATGCATCAATCAAACTAATTAAATCTGCTAATTAAAAGTTTTTTTAAACAAACAACAGCCACCACCAAAACTCATAACTATTCAACTGGATCATAAAATTGGGGCAAGCATTATTTTCTTATAATAACTCAAGATTTAATGGCGACTCAAAGTTGCAAGTGTTATCACGGTGCCTGGGTAGTTAGCACATCAAGCTTGCAAAGTAATTATAAGGAACAATACTGACTGTAGTAAAAGGTGTGTTAGCACCAGAAAGAACTTGAAACAAGCAAGTTATGACTGATAGCAAGTACATGAGAAAGAGGACAAGGACATCTTATTTATACATTTGTACAATTCTTGAATTAGGAGAAATCACCTTTTCTGATTTTTAGTGCAATGTTTTCTAATGGCATCTGTTTTTTCACTATAATAGCAGTGATTCAATGGAAGAAATTTAACTCCTGCCTGAAGCACAGAAATGAGAGGTGACTACGATTATGTATAAACATACTCAGCAAGGCAACAAACAAGGAATCCCAACAGAAAAATAAGGCACCATGATACCACCACGGTTTCTATTTATCTGCTCCATGGAAGCCCTTCAAGCATCTGGTCATATTCCAGTCCTGTTAAGATGCATATTTTATTTTCCTGACTATGAGTCAGCTACACAACTTACACATCCAAACTTTCTCGAGAGTTAGTGAGATTCTTTCTAGACTGTGTTACTCCAATGGTCTCTGAAGCTTACCTATGACTCAATAAAGACTGTAATCACTAAAGACTTGTTACTTTGTGGTGCCTGTTTTGTTCTTTTTCTTTTTGTTATCTGTATTTTTTAAAAAACATTATTTGAGCATTAAATTCCATGTTTAAAAAAGAAAAAGAAAAAAATGAGAAATGAATAGCATATTCAGAACTCCTGTTTTTGGATCACAGAAATTAGATACACCCAACATTATTTTCATCAAAAACAGCATATATTTACTGATTCTCTTCTGATATTCAGGACTTAGAAGCACAATTGTAAACACACTAACTTAGCAGAAAGTTTTATTAGGTCTGGATTATGGGGCAAACTGATCCACATAGAAACAGAAACCCCAAGGAAGCTGTTTCACATTCACACACTGCTCTTTCAGGCATATTACTGTAATGAGCAATACCGACCCAAGGTGAGGAAGCTGGAGAGAAATGAAGAGAGTACTCCTTGATGACCTTGGGCTGCATCAAGGCAGCCTCTTTGAGCAGAGTTGATATTGCCAAAGAGCTGGAGAACTGTGTCAGAAAATCAAGAGAGCTGTATCAGAAAACACATTGATAGCAGTTGTCAGGTTAAGATGTAGATCATGCTCACCTCTACTGCAGTGAACTGTGTAAAAAGCATCTGATTATGTTGTTTCCAAATCAATGTTTCAAAGTGTCATTGCTGTTATAAATCTAAACTGATAAATAGAATCTATATTATAATGTTACAATGTGGCTATGTAAAGATGTCAAAAGTAAGAGTAATACATTCACCAATACCTAAAGTTATTCAGAGTTAGCAGGTTACATATTTTTAAATATGCACAATTAACAAAACAAAAATATTGTAACTCATGTTGGTGCAAATGGGATGTCTGAGAAAACTTTGCAAACTTTGCAGTGACTGCATTAGCCTGTGCATTTTTTTAAAAAAATAGTATAACATACCAAGTATAACATCGAAGTATAACATACCAAGATAGAAACTAAGAAACATATACTCTTGATAAACAGATTAATAACCAATCCAGTAAGTAATGAACAAACTGATTCAGAATATCACAAGTCAAAATCTTTGCATGCTTCCATTGGTACTGAAATGATTCAGAAGCAGTAAAAAGTGTTCCATAATTGGGAAAAATAAATAAATAAATATTTAAAAGTAAATAATGTTATTGAAAGTTACCCATAGACTGGAGGCAAAAATTTTGAAGCCTCTTACCTGCCTGGTGAGAGATTCTCTTGATAGGAGTTGGAGGGTGGATGTCTTTAAGCAAATCAGATGCAAAGGTGTGCTTAGCACTTCCAGGTACAAGCCAAGCCTGAGATACACAGGTAGGAAAACTGGATTCTCAAAGTACCTGTTTCTTTATTAATGGGAAAGAGTTACAGCCAGTGCCTGCAAGGTTGCTGATGCTGCTCCTTCTGTCTTTTACAGAGAGACCCAGTGCACGAGCATGCCAGAGAACATTTCTCTCTCCCTTACCTTTTCTCTCTCTCTGCCTCCTTCCCTCCCTCCTTCTCTCTCTCTCTCTCTCTAATGGTGAGTTAGCGTTCAGTTTATTCTGCAGACATTAGCAAAGTACCGGCTGACAGGCAACTGTGCTGCTTCCTCCTCTGCTCAAGTAAATGTATCTGTGGCGAAAGAAAGACAAAACCCTCCACCAGTGCACCACATCACTCTGTAGGCAAGAGCTGCAAGGATGTAGTGTGCTGCTCTTTGGCTGGCAGATGAGCCTTAAAGGGATCCAGGCAAACTCATCCTTTCCTCAGGGAAGCCTCACATCAATAACTTATCAGGGACAGTGCCCATACCTCTCTTGCAGTGGGACACCATTCTCTGCAAATGTCATCATTTCCAAGGCACTGGTCAGATAGACCACATTTTTTGATCAGGATGGGCTAAAGAAGATTTCTGATGCCTAAATTATAGGGAACAACCTTTCTCCAAAGTAAACTACATTCCCACAGTGGGGACCATTTAGTGCAACCAGAGATAGAGACATAGGGGGCCTAAAACTGTGCTGTTTAAGAGGTTCAACTAAGTAGTGTGTAAGCAGGGCAGGTGACACTGTGGTCTAAACCACTGAGCCTCTTGGGCTTGCCAATCAGAAGGTCAGCGGTTCGAATTCACATGACAGGGTGAGCTCCCGTTGCTCTGTCCAAGCATCTGCCAACCTAACAGTTCAAAAGCATGCCAGTGCAAGTAGATAAATAGGTACCGCTGTGGGGGAAGGTAAATGCTGCTTCCATGCGCTCTGGCTTCCATCACGGTGTTCCATTGTGCCAGAAATGGTTAAGTCATGCTGCCCACATGACCTGGAAAGCCGTCTGTGGCCAAACTCCGGCTGTCTGCGGCCTGAAAAGTGAGATGAGCACCGCAACTCCATAGACGTCTTTGACTGGACTTAACTATCCAGGGCTCCTTTACCTTTACCTTTTACCTGTAATGGAAGTATTCTACATCTCTTCCATGAACTAGAAAAAGGGCTGTAGCTAAGCAGAAGAGCATTCACTTTTCATGCAAAAAGTCCCAACTTCAATCTCCAGCATCTCCAAATGGCAACAGGAGAAACTCAATTTTTCCATTTTTCACAGCAGAACAACCTGATCCGACGCTGAATTTGTTTGTGGAGTCACTTCTTTGGATTTTGTGATGCAATTTCATGGGGGGGGGGATGTAATTATGTGTACAAGATGCATATTTGAAGAAAAAGATATGTGTAATGTATATTCTACATAAAGTATATGTAACATGTATATAAGTTAAATGCAGACTTCTGTGCATTCTTCAAAAAAAAAAAAAAAATCCACACAAATTGGAATATTACAGACCTATGATTGAGTGCCAGTGAAACTGAAACAGAATTATATTGCTTCTCCCATTCCTAACTCCAGGTAGGGCTGGGAATAACTTGTGTCTGCAACCCTGGAGAACTGTTGTGTAGATAATGCACAGTCTGAGTAGATAGCACGGAGAGAAGTGGACCAATGGCCTGATTCAGTATAAGACAGGCTTCCTCAACCTCGGCCCTCCAGATGTTTTTGGCCTACAACTGCCATGATACATAGCTAGCAGGACCAGTGGACAGGGGTGATGGGAATTATAGTCTCAAAACATCTGGAGAACCGAGGTTGAGGAAGCCTGGTATAAGAAAACATCCTAGTTTCCAATCTTACTCTTTTCAGAGGTACGTTGCTAGGCTCGTGTACAGAAAAATCCTGCACAATTAATTTCAATGCAATCAATGCACTTTAAAATCTTGGAATCTAGAATGAAAGCCTAAAGCTAGTAGCTGGGAAAGCTTTTAATGATGAATAAATGCAGATTTGAAATGTCAAAACAAAAATTCAGATTTAAATCTAGGGCAATTTCCTAATTAATTAATTAATTTAACTTCAGGTTTTTACCCCCTCCCTAGATCTGGAAATCTTGATTTACTTGTCATTGTCCTCAACTGCATTTTCTTAGCGTAAGCAGGCAGAAGATTCACTCTCAAAGGACATGGGATTAAAAAATAGTATCGCAAATGTAAGTATTTTTTTAGTGGACGCACACGCATGTATGCATGTTTTTGAGTTACGCAGAACTCTTTATACAGATAGAAGGAGGTGTTATCCTCAGTTATGGTCATAACAACATACTTCAAATGAGGACAGTGCTATTTTTTCTATTAAAAAAAGGTACCAGAACTCATCGTGAACGCCTACCTTGTTCTCTTATAATGGCAGTGTTGCCCACCCAAGAGCTGCTGGAACTGAGTTCTGGTGAGTTTGGGCTGAAAGAAAGCCCTGAATGCAGATATTATTGCAGTCACATTAGTCAGCTAGAGTTCCAAAAGCATATACATTGCAATAAGCCGAAAATATAGAGAACACAACTAACTGGTGAAGTAGCAATAATACTACTTAGTGTTCTACTTAATATTCTAGGAATTTAAAATCAGTTCACATACATTATCTTGTCATAATCCTTCCAACAACCCTGCAAAATAGACTGTTATTGTTGTTGTTGTTGCTGCTGCTACTACTACTTTTATATTACAGAAGATGAGGCTGAGATAGAGGTGCTTGCCTAAGGACATCTAGTGAGATTGTGGGCAAAGGGGAATTCATTGATTTCAAACGATTGGTCTAACAATTTTGATATTCAGTGGAACGAGGAGCTTCCTGGTTGGTAGCTAAGTTCTTTACCAGCTACACTATATTACATCTGGCATTATTGTGCCTGCACATTACTCATTGTTTTAAAATTGGCTGGGAAAGTTTGCTAAGAAATTGCTAGCTAGGTTAGACAAATATTGGCTTAGAGTAAGTACTGCCTGCATAAGTAATAGGTCTAAAACCCATATATGCCAAATCATGGTCCAAATTTGATGACACTAGATAGGGTGAGTTCCATTCATTCTTTACCAAGGACTTCCTTCCTTTAAGCAAGCAGTGGCGGAGGAAGGGGGCAGGGGGTGGTCCACCCTGGGTGCCATCTCTGAGGGGGGTGGCAAGAAGGCACAAGCCACTGCCACCACGCCATGGCAGCCGTGAACAGAGGATCCTGCCACCATCCGTATGGTGATCAAGAGGTGCCACCAGTAGCGGCACCGCACATGTGCCGCCGGGCGGTTTGCCCCGCCCCTGTAGGCAGTTTGCCCCATCCCTCGGCACCTCACACTGGGTGCTGGAGAGCCTTCCTTCACCCCTGTAAACAAGCAGCTATCCAAACCCCCCCATAGACATTGCTCTGCACCCTTAGCCTATATTATATATGTACTAAGAAGCATTTTGAACATGGCAACGACAGAAATGAACTGCTGTGCAGCTTTTTAGTGTGTAAGTATGAGGGAGCAGAGAGAAGGTTGTGTGTGGTGGTGGCGCTAATCCTGCATTTTTCATTATAGAGCATAACTTTCTGCCCTAGAGCATGATATTCCATATATTAGGCTACAGATAACCTTTAGCACCTTGAGTGGGATATGCCACAGGTATTATGTAGGAACTGGAAGTGAACTCTGCAGATACACCTTGGCCTGTAATAGTATGAAAGATGCCCTGAGGACCTTAACCCTGGTTTCATCCAAAAGGACAGTTCACTTCACAAGAAAACAATTAATGATTCCAAAAAAAACCTCTTTCATAGTTACTTTGACTGCTTTATGGAACTCTGATAAGGCTCTCAATTTGAGGTTATACAGTGTTAAATGGGATAGTTCCAAGAGATTCAGTCTGCACTTATCGCTGCTTCAGGGGAGATACAAAATAATAATACTGCATGCCTCAATTGTGTATTCTATCAGATCTTTGCCTTTATCACTTGAGCCTTGTGGCTGCAACCAGGTGTCTCTGTGTATGTGCATTTGCACACATAGATTTGCATGTAGAGGATTGGTCCTAAGTTAGCATTCTATTCCAAAAAAATCAGGAGTTTATTATTATTATTTTACTTGTACTTTCCAATCTAACTTCCCAAAGAAAAATGAGTAGGCAAGTGAAGTGCAGAGAGGAAGTGACAGGAGTCCTATTTACTACTAGTTAAGGCACCTCCAACTGTTCTCCTGTGCCTCTGATCTACTGCACTGTCTCCATTTCAACTCAGACGATAATTAACTGACTCTGCGTGATATCTGGCAGGTACCAGTGGTTTACGGATTCATTTCTTGATGCAGAATGGACTTGACAGTACTTTAAACTTCCAGAGTAGAAAACACGTTGATAAATGAAGTGAAATGAAGGGTGGGGGTCCCGTTTCCTCAGATCTCCTAATTTATTTACAGAAAGTACTGCTTCCATTGAAGTGCGTAGGTTAGTCAAAGTAGGCCATCATGTTATTTAAAGTAACAAAGTCAGTTCCTCATAAGCTAATGCTTATAAATCCTACCTATATGCTGTTTGTCCATATCACACCACCCTAGGAATTTCGTTTTCAGAAGGGACTGCAGATACAAATTTGCGCTCTCTGCACCCAGAGTTTTAGGCATCCTTCCCCATCTCTGTGTAAAGGTTGATTGTAATTCTGTCTTGTTCTCCTTTCCTTCCATGCTCATTCATCCTATGCTGGCTTGGCTCAGATAAGTAGATTCCTCTCCTGATTCCCTTTCACAGACAAAGCCTCTTCCCTGAAAATTCAGTCATCCATTTCCTTTCATTTCTGTTTCAGGAACAGAGATCAATTTCAGCTGGGCCAAAATTGCAATCATCGGATTGTTTTTTCACACCATGTCCCCTAAAAAGAAAGGTACCAAAAATAGTTCCTGGTTCTTTAAATCAGGAATTGGGAAGCTGTGGCCCTCCAGAGGTTGCTGGACTACAGCTTCCACCGTCCCTGACCAGTGGCCATACTGGCTGGGGCCGATGAGAGTTGGAGTTCAACAACATACAGCTGGCCACAGGTTCCCACTCCAGCTTTAGGTGAAATAAGACTATATCTTGCAAGGATCAGAAACAAGTGTGTATTTGTCAAGCAATGCATTCTAGAACATGTGCAGGAAACTGAGTGTGTGGAGGAATTTAGGCTCTTGCTTAGGAAGAAGATTGGGCAAATGAGGGAACCAGCAAAGAATGGTCTTGGATAAAGTCAGAGATGATTATGGTCTAACATTGGAATCAGGGTCCTGAAATTTTCTAAAAGCTATCATATAATTATAGAGATGGCAGAGCCGTGAGAAGTCATCATGTCCAACTTGCTGCAAATGTAAGAAATTTACCATCACAATATCCCTGACAGGTGACCACCAGCCTCTGCTTAAAAGTCTCTGGTGCAGAAAAGACCTGCCACCCAATAAGGTATTCTTTTTCAAAGCAGGGAATGCTCACCAGCGTGGCATGCTGTAATATTAGTTTTGGGGTTTCTGAATTCCTGGAACTATTGTGATGAAAATTATATTGTTGGCACCCATCTGCTGAAGAGACAATGGAGTGTGCCTCCAGAGGTGAAGTCAAACCACAGCATTAGCAGCACCAAAGTGACCTCCCTGAGTTGCAAGCCTGGGCAGTGTGTATGGTGGCCCTGGGCTGCCTAGACAACAAGACTCCACTCTCAGCCTTGCTGATGTGGTCCAAAGGAAACCAGAGCAATACATTTGGCACCAGCTTGGCCGCAGTAGTTGCTGGGATGAGGCATACAGTACAACATGCCATCTAACCACCTTAGGGACTCCACTCTAGATTTGCTTAGGGTTTATTACTTAATCATTTCTTTTCCTGAAGATATTCCACAAGGCAGAAGAGGGTTAGTATCAGAACTCTACCTGCCCCTCACTTCCCTCTATGGCACATACAGAAACAGCCTTCTTGACCGTTGGACCCAGTATTGGTTTTGTCTGCTCAATCCTCCAGAGCCCATCTTTGCGTGCTTGCTCTGCTACCAGGGGTGCCAACTTGAATAAAATATGGGGGCAGCTAAACTCCACTCCACATGACATGGCACACACACACCATTTGAATGGCAATGCCCATTAACTTTGGGGAGAGGGTGGACCCCTCAAATATTTTATTGGGGAGGGTGAAGACCCTTCAGCCCCTAGGAGTTGGCTTCTATGTCTGTTACATAGTCCTGTGGTTCCAGTGGAACCAAGGTGACACGGAACAATCCAGCATTATTTAATGAATGAGTGATTTGTGGAGTTGTTGTCATGAAATGTTCCTTTCCTAGAATTATAGAATTGTAAAGTTGGATCGAAAGCTATTTTATACCAAGTCACTGGGCCATACAGCTCAGTATTGTCAACACGAACTTGCACTGTCTGTTAAGGTTTACAGGCAAGAGTCTTTCCCCAGCTCTATGAGTCCACCTGGAGATGTCAGAGGTTGAACTTGGGACCTTTTGCATGCAAAGCATGTGCTGCCCCTCTTCTTTGTAAGATCCAGCTGAGCACCATGTATGGCATGAGTACACGGTGTTGCTCATTGTTCCACCCAACCTCACATAACATTTGATTGGGGTTGGGAAGTGTCAAAACCTTTTGTGATGCCCCACTAAACTACTGTATTTTGAGAAAGCTATGGGAGTCATGATTTGGGTAGGAATCTAGGGGTGCAGTTTCTTGATTGTATTAATCATCCCCTATGTTTCTCTTGTAACCCAAACACTGTTAATGCTAAGAAGATAAGAACATAAAACAAGCCTATTGGATCAGGTCAATGGCCCATCTAGTCGAGCATCATGTTCTCACCGTGACCAACCTTTGGGAAGCTTGCAAGCTGGACTTCACTGCAGCAGCACTCTGCTTGCCTATGATTCTCAGCAACTGGCATTCAGAGGCATAATCCCTCTGCAAGTGGAGGTAGAACATGGTCATCCTGGTTATGATCGTAACATAGCTATGCTATGAACATAACAGTGTTGATGTTATAAGAATTGCAGAGGAAAACAAACAGGTGCATAACCTTTTTTTGGCCTGACTCTGGAGATTGCTAGTTAATTTTCACAGCTTTGGTGTGAGATGCTCGTTACGCAATGAATGTTACTTCTTAAAGATTCACAGAATTTCCTACAAGTAGAGGTTTTTATTTGTTCATGCAAGTTTCCTTACTTGATTATGATTGGGGTTTATTCTTTAAAAAAAGTATATGGAAAGAAATAATGTCATTAGATTTTTATAATTTCGTAGGTTGTCAGACAACTTCATGAAAGCTTGGTTTCCTTAAAGTGTGAAAAACCCAGATAATCAAGAGCATTCCTGCCTTTGAGCCACTGGAAGGCTTCCCATGCATAAAATGATAAACACTATCATTATGCATCATTATTTTATGACTATCTAGCTCTTCTATACATTAGCTGAGATCATTGTTCTCCCGAAGGAATAGTGGCAGCTTTCTTGGGAGTCTATTCATTTCCATTGGCAAAAAGAATCACACATGAAAGTTAAAATTGTGAGGGAGAAAGGAAGGAGATATGTTCTCATAGATTTTTTGAGGTGCAAAAGAGACAAGCCCTCTTCAGGCATTATGATCCCATATAACACAAGATCAGGAGCAGGAAGCAGACATGAGCATGATAGCTCTGTTCCCCATCATTTGTCTTATTCATCATGGAGGACAACTGTGTGATGGAGGAAGCCTCCTGTATCCATGGAGGCTGCTCAAATGCATTGCAAATTTGATCCCAGGCTTTAAAAATGTGCTCCACTGGGGTTCAAGAATCTGCTTGCTTCACAAAGCCACAATGACCAGGGTTGGGGTGAAGTCATGTCTAGCACACACATCCTCACTATACCTTCTCATGTGTTTCCCTTACACTGGGTTGTAATGCCTGAATTGTGATGCTAGAGTGGAACCAAAACTTTTAAAAATCAGTTGGGCAGCTTCATGGTTAGGAACAAAAAAAGCTGCCTTCAACCTGGTACAGAGTGTTAATCCATCAAGCTCAGGAAACTGAAGTGGATAGTGGCACTCCCTGGACAGATTTCTTATATGCAGACTTCAGATACAGGTGAAAGTGGGTGGTCTTTCAGGGAGGTACCCTGGCCACAAGTCATAAAGGGCTCTAAGGTCAAAAACAGCACTTTGAATTGAGCCTAGAAATGGAGCCTATTAAAAGAAAGAAAATGATGAGAACAGGACTGAAAGCTGCCATTTTGGATAGCAACATTAGTTGTATTCCCTTCATCTCTTTACTCTACTGTTCTTTTGTTGGTTGGCTGATGTTTGCTTTGTTTTCTTTTCCCCCTCCCATCAAACACTTTTTCAAGGTGAGATTGCTCAACAGCAGGCTTCAGTGAGTTTTAGATCATCAGTTTGGTAATTCTCCATATTTACTCATTCACTTATATTGCATGGGTGAATAACTCTTAATTGTATTTTTGTTGCACAGTTTTTCCATCTAATTTTGCATGTTTGTAGTAACAGGCTGCAGAATCATTGCCGTTTCTAATGGGAATGCTATTCTGGTGTGTAGAGCAGAGACTCAGATCTCTTGGGGATTGTTTTCCCTACTAAGCTGCCACACTTTAGAACTTCTAACAGATTATTTAACCTCGTTGTCATTCTGTTCTCTATAAGTAAAAACAAGGCAAGAGAAAACAATCCCCACATTATAGCTTTTGGAAACATGACTCGAATAGAACTGTATTGTCTGACTCTGTTTAGCTACACAGCCCTCAAAATATTTTGTCTCCTATTCAGAGATTAGGGCAAGTGTTAACAAAACAGCCCTAATCCATTTTTATAGCAGCACAGCCAGCATCTTTAGTCATTCTGCTGAAATCTGTGAGGTACAAACCATACATTTACAGAACAGTGCTTCCCTCAGATAATCATGGGAACTGTAATTTACGCCTCACAGAGCTCCCTTAACTCACTCCCCCCCCCACTTCCAGGGATGTACAACCCTGTACAGAACAGGCCATTTCACGTATTCAGAACATGTAATACCTGCATCTGGTCATACCCTAGGTATGGCATTTTGCTACAGAAGGGGCTAGGTGTATCATCCTCACTCCTTGGTGAGGTTTGGATTGGTTGTGACTGATCTCCACTGCAGGGGTTTGGGACCAGTTAATTTGCTCCACGTGGGACAAGTTTCAGTTGTTGCAGCCTGAGGATGTGGGTAGGATACTTGTGCCAGTGAATCCCACAATATGCCCTCTTGATTGTGGCTGACAAAATCTTGTAGGAGAGGATGTGTCTGGATGTGTCCAGGGAGTAGATCATGGGTAGGCAAACTAAGGCCCAGGGCCCAGATCCAGCCCAATCGCCTCCTAAATCAGGCCCGCAGACGGTGTGTTTTTACATGAGTAGAATCTGCCCTTTTATTTAAAATGCATCTCTGGGTTATTTGTGGGGCATAGGAATTCATTCATTCCCCCCCCCAAAAAAATATAGTCTGCCCCCCCCCAAGGTCTGAGGGACAGTGGACCGGCCCCCTGCTGAAAAAGGTTTGCTGACCCCTAGAGTAGATGATGTCTCATTACAGGAGGGAGTTAAACCCAGCACTTGTAAGACATGATGATTGAAGACCTCTTGAAGGCTGCATGGATTTAGAGGTTTTAGAAGACTACTGCCCAGTCTCTAATATTTGCTTCCTGGACAAGGTGGTTGAGATGGTGGTGGTCAGCTAGCTACATATATGCCTGAAGGAAACAGACTCTATACCTATTCCAGTCTGGTTTCAGGCCCGATTTTGGCACTGAAAAGGCCTTTGTCACCCTGATGGAGTACCATTATCAGGAGAGAGACAGGGAAGAGTGTGGCCCTGTTTATTCTCCTTGACCTCTCAGCTCCTTGACACTATCGGCCATGGTGGTCAAACAGGTAGGAACTGTATTACAGTTGTTCCACTTCTGCCAACAGGGTTTGTACCAGAAAGAAGTGCTAGGAAACTGTTGCTTGGCCCACTGACTTTTGAGTTGTGGGGCCTGCAAAGGTCTAATCTTTCTTGTATGCTATGCAACATCTATATGAACCATTGGAAGATGATATCCAGGGATTTGGAACTTGTTGTCATCAGTATCAATATGCTGATGACATGCCGCTCGCTCGCTCGCTCTCCCCCCCATCACAATCAGTAGAGATTATGAATCTGCTGAACTGGTGTTTGGAAGCAGCAGGTTGGATAGGGGCTAATAAACCGAGGCTCAATCTTGACAAGATGGAGGTGCTGTAGGAAGGTGGCTCATGTCTTGGGGAATTAGGTGTACAACCTATTCTTTGAAGGGTTATACTTAACCTGAAGGAACAGGTTTATAGTCTGGGAATGCACCAGGATTTCATATACATATAAAGTTTCATATACATTATTAAGTACTGATATTTTGACATATACAAAGCATCATTAATCTTCCTCTTTGATTTCATTTTCCTCCTATATAATAGAAACATGAAATTCTGCCATTTTCACAGTATATTAATTCATGTGCTTCCATTAGTTATTGGATGTGAATTCAAAAGCCTAATTAATAATATGTGCAAACTTAGTTTTCATGATGTCATGCCCTCTTTCAGTATAATGATAAAGAAGCAGATATCTATGAACTAGATGCTCCCTTCTGCTTTTCTATAGTCTGACCATACAGTGATGATTAATCACTTTGGGGAATTGCCCTCCAAAACCAGGATCTAAAATTGAGATCTTCCATATCTCTCAATGTATTCATGAGCTAAGGGAGGAAGACGATGAAGAAAATGTATTCAGGATTTTAATTACTGTATCCTTTTGTCCACAAACCTGGGAATAAGGAGATGAGACACCAATTTTCTTGGTCTAATAAAAAGCCACAGCACTATTAATTGACTTCGAGGATCTAAAGTGAGATGCTTTTGCACTAATTAATTCTTCATTTCTAGTGAGGATATAATCTGCTGGGCTCAGATGGCAGATACCAGTTCTCTACCTGTCCCATACCTCCAGGCAAACGTATCATGGCTCTGAGCTTATGAGCAGTGCAAGAACTGTTCTAGGTCTTCACAGCCACACATACAGAGGGACCACTGGCCAGGTCATTTTGCCCTCCAACCATCAGCTTTGCATGGATGAGCCAGAAGTCATCAAGGGAATGGGTGTTCACAGAAAGCATTCAGCTGGGGAGGTGGGGTGGGAGACGATCTATGACAGATCATTGACTTGACCATTTGCAGTTTCTATACAACAGAACCATGACATGGTGCTGAGAAGAAGCAATGAGAACAAGGGTGATTTAATGTATTGTATGGGATTATACATTTTAGAACTAATTCCTAACATATTCTAACACATTTGTCTGTTTAACAATAATAGAGTAAGGCACTGAAAAGAGAGACGGCTTCAATTTGTCCAATTACAGTGGTACCTCGGGTTAAGTACTTAATTCATTCTGGAGGTCCGTTCTTAACCTGAAACTGTTCTTAACCTGAAGCACCACTTTAGCTAATGGGGCCTCCTGCTGCTGCTGTGCTGCCAGAGCAAGATTTCTGTTCTCACCCTGAAGCAAAGTTCTTAACCCGAGGTACTATTTCTGGGTTAGCAGAGTCTGTAATCTGAAGCGTCTGTAACCTGAGGTACCACTGTAATAGCAATCCTGTAGGTCTCAAACCTAAAGTAATGCTTCCACCCCATCGTTCAGCCTGGACCCTGAGGTCCAACTCCGAGGGCCTTCTGGAGGTTCCCTCACTGTGAGAAGTGAAGTTACATGGGACCAGGCAGAAGGCCTTCTCGGTAATGGTGCCCAACCTGTGACAGACCCTCCCATCAGATTCAAGGGGAAAAAACCAAGTATTTGACTTTTGGAAGACATCTGATGGCAGCCCTGTACAGGGAAGTTTTTAATGGCTGATGTCTCTAGGTATAAGATTTGTGGAAACAAGCAATGAGGCTGTATGTGTGCATGAGGAATTTCTTGGGTTCACTGGAGCTAATGTGTGCCCAGATCCACTGTTTTTCATTGCACTGTATTTTCCTTAACCAATGCAATAGAAGCTGCCTTCTTTGCCAAAGCTTGGTTTGCTGTTCAACAGGCCAGAAGTGGGATCTGTCGGATGCATTATATGGTGATTTGTGTACTACAGCACCACCATGAAGAATTAATTATTTAACTCACCCCAAAGCCAGTCAAAAGAAATGGCTGCAAAATGTGCCCAGAATTTTTAAGCACACTGAATCACGTTTTTGTTACCTTTAGCTAAATATTCATGGAAACACCTGCAAGTCCTGGCAACTTTGAATGGAAATTCGGAACTGGCATGGTGTGATTAAGTTTAATAGGCAGTACAGCAGACTTCAACAATACTGAGAAACTTATTTCTGTGAACACAAGCTGCTGACAACAACACAGGCAAAATTCTCACCAGTCAGGAATCAACTAGGCAGTATCTCCTACACGCAATTGCCGGTGATGGAAACAATGAATTTGAAACTGGCTCTGTCATAAGGACACTTCACAGGATCTGTAAGACCAAGAAGAGTTAGTGGTGGTTTCCTCTCCCCATGATTCTAGACTTTGTGCAAACTGGGAAGATATGCATTATGTTCTCATATTGCAATACCCTCTGGTCAGCTATCGTTTCCATTATTTATATTTTATTGAAGTTTTCAACAGATGTTCAACAACTTTTGCATAAGCTGCAAGAAATGGAAGCTTGCATCATATTAACATAAAATGTGACTGTGTATGCATATGCACTCATTTATTGAAGTTTACTTACTCTTGTTGTTCTTCTTCTTGGTTGGCATATAGTTCAAAGTAAACTCATCCTGTGCTTTTATGAATTTATCCTAGCAAGATCAGTACCAGGAGCTGGAACCTCCAGGAGGCTAGGGAAGAAGACTCACCACCATTGCTCTCCTCAGCATGTGCTTTTTGCTGCTAAGACAGCTATATGAGACCACATTTTGTGTGGCTTGGTCAACCCAATTTACAGCACCCATCAAAATATTGCATTAATTGGCTATTTCATGTGACATACTGACATTCAGATTTTGTTGACTTCAGAGCTCCAAAGCCACATTATGACTTCATTTTACTCCTGAAGCCTTTCTCACAAATGAGTATGGCTGCAAGGCTGCAGAGGTTTAGAATCAGAACTTTCCCTCTCCTAGATGGAACTTTCCCTCTCCTACCTTCCAGGTTGCCAAGCCCCATCTGTCCCTGACCTCCCACAATAGCACAAGCAGAAACTGCCTTCTTGACCATCAGACCTGCTAGAGCCAAGTCCCTGGCTCACCAAGGGTTTAAGAACCATCGGCTACCCTTACCTGGTTTCCTTTAATAACCTTCACACTAAGGAGGATAGTTAGCTACCTTGATAGAAAACAACTTCATATGTGATCAGTTATAGATCTGATTTCTTGTCTATGTTGTTGAAGCTACAACTTCAAACGAGTATGTCTCAGTGTATGGAACCTGACAATACTACCAGTTACATTTTTCAATGCCATTTACTTTCACACATTGCTAGCTACCCTTTTAAATGGTTTGCAATACACCTTTGTTCCATGTTCTGTTCCATGTTTCTTCTGGAGAGAGAATGTGAAGAAAGAGTTCAAAGAAACTGACATATATGAAATGTAAGGGAATACTCAAAGCAACCCCGTTTAGATATCTCCTTTTTAGAATCAGAAATGAGAAATGACAGATGACACTTGAGCCATACATTTCTACTCTTCTATATGAGATTCCACTCTCTGTAAAATGATTTCCACTGAGTTTCAACAGAGTTTAGAAATAATACTATTCTTGAAAGCACAGTAAAGGGAAAATGTGAATGTTGTAGCAATGAAATAAGCTACAAAGTTCCTTGGCTTCAGTTATTTGGTTTCAGCCAATTTCATATGTTCACAGGACTATATCACAGATCTGTAATTTCATTACAAGTCCTTTTGGGAAAAGTCTTCCTAAGGTGACCTTTAGGTGTGCTTTATTCTCTGTCCATGGCTACCTACAGACATTCATTAGACTAATTTATATCCAGAGGAATACCATTAAAAGCCACTAAGAGTCCAGCTAACAGGGATATATTCTCCTTCTCCATTTCCCAGCATATGTCATCAACCATGGTGATCAATGCCATTTCTGTCTCAAAACCAGTCCTGAAGCTAGATTTAAATAGCTCTAGATCATCCATCTCATCCAAAAACCTCTGAAACTAAGCTGACACACTTGCCCAAAAATGCAATATTCAAGGCCTATATTAATTGAACATTGTTGGGCCAAGAGAAGGTATTGTAAATAGTGGCTTTCCCAAGGTCATCTTGAAACTCTACTTTGCTGACTTCATTTGAATCTAGTCCACCAGCAATTCCCCACCCCCCACACCCTGAATGCAGGTTCAAGTTCTCAGAATAATGTGTTCTCAGGATAGTCCACTTTCTCAACTAGTAGACAGGAGGAGTGGTGGGGTACACAGAGAAATAAGGAACTAAGTGTTAGCTTTCTGGGAGTTTTCTGTGTAGATCGTTCAGCTGTGCTGAACGTACACGATCAGTGAGAAGTGGCACTAGGTCATGAATGCACCATGAATATTTTTTCTTGAATTCACAGCCCTTCCATACAAATAAATTCACTAGCAATTTCATACCCATGGACAAGATCCTGATTTAAAGTCTAGTCACATGTAAGTTCCATTCAGCAACTTGAAATAAAAGTGTATTTCTTGATGGTTCAGTTGGTTTTTATTGCTTTCTATTCATCCTGGTTCAGGGAATAGTGAGTAATTTCCCTTTGAACAGCCTCTCTGTGAATTCTCCTATGCCCATTTTCTTTTTCCATGGGGGCAGGAGGCTTTAGCAATTATTATTATTATTATTATTATTATTATTATTATTATTATCATTTAAAAATAGTGAAAGAGTGATGTTTTCTATCTTAAAAATAAAGAAAAAAGCTATTAATGAGAGGAAATCCATAATGCAAAGACTTAGAACATAAGGAGAAACCTGCTGGATCAGGATGAAGGACCATCTGGTCCACCATTCTGTTCTCATAGTGGCCAACAAGATGCCCATTGGAAGCCCTTGAGCAGGACATGAGCACAATAGCTCTCTCCTGCTTCTGTACCCCTGCAACTGGTATTCAGTGGCATAATGACTTAGATTCTGGAGGTCACATACACCAATCATGACTAGTAGCCACTAGCAGCTTCATGACCCCATGGACCAGAGCACGCCAGGCACTTCTGTCTTCCACTGCCTCCCGCAGTTTGGTCAAACTTATGTTGGTAGCTTCAAGAACACTATCCAACCATCTCGTCCTCTGTCATCACCTTCTCCTTGTGCCCTCCATCTTTCCCAACATCAGGGTCTTTTCCAGAGAGTCTTCTCGAATTCGCTCAATTCCCCTTTAAGGCTATCCAGTTCAAAGAAAAACTAAGGGCACTTCCAGATTTGCCTGTTTACTGAGCATTCACTCTGATTTGTTTGCAGGGATATTAGATTACACAGCCACTTAACAAGCATTCACTCTGATTTGCTTACAGAGAGACTAGGCAACGTTGCATCAAAGAAAGTGCTATCACCTGCTTTCCTGTCACTTTCCTTACTGCAGAAATTCTAATCTTTTGATGAAACAAGTTTGTTGTGCAAGAGCTCTAAATCAGCTTTAATTGCACAATTTGCTGGTATGTGAATGAATCTCAACCAAGAACAGCGAGAGTCTGGAAGCACCCTAGGACTAATTTTCTCCTACTTTCAAGCCAGGATGAGGAAATAATAAAACCTTCTGAACCTGCAAAAAGGGTGTTTTATTTAAAGGAGGAAGTGTTTATATGAAGGCACCAGAACCCTGAACAGCCTAATAGTACTTTGCATACACTGGGCAGGCTAGAGTGCCAATTAGGCTTCATTACAAGAATAATAACTGCAAATTAGCTCAGAAAAACATAAAATATCAAAACTAACTAGTGTAAAAAAAACCTGAAGAAAAAATAGCATTTTCAGAGAAAATGACTAGTGTGGAAGCACATTGCAATCATCATGCTGGTCAGAAGTTCCACTCACAGGGGACAACATGAGAGCATGGCATGCATTGCTGAAAAGAACAAGAAATTTGAAAATGTGAACAATAGGCAGGGATATCATGTGATATGATGTCCAAGAGTTGAGAACATAGGCAATAGAGAGCATGAAAGGGAAAGACAATTTTGTCTTTTCAATTATTTTTGTTGCCTTCCCACCCCTTTTGCTATGGAGTTGTTATTTCTCCGCTTCTGCTATGCCCTATCTTCTATCTATCAGATCATAACTACAATATTATAATCTAATTACTTCTGTTCCCATGGCTCAAATCCTACTTGCAAGTTTATCATACTATATTATTTCTTCAAATACAGTGGTACCTCGGGTTAAGTACTTAATTCGTTCCGGAGGTCTGTTCTTAACCTGAAACTGTTCTTAACCTGAAGCACCACTTTAGCTAATGGGGCCTCCCGCTGCCACTGCGCCGCCGGAGCACGATTTCTGTTCTCATCCTGAAACAAAGTTCTTAACTCGAGGTAATATTTCTGGGTTAACGGAGTCTGTAACCTGAAGCGTATGTAACCTGAAGCATATGTAATCCGAGGTACCACTGTAGTCTGAAAAAGGCATCTATTCAGCAGTGCATATTTTCCATGGAAATTGACAAGGGATCATGGTGTTGCTTCCTACAAAGCTGCTTTAAAAATTTCAGATGAAGGCTGTTTATTGCTCATTTTGGTTCAGCAGTATTTGTCCTCCACTGATGTGAAAAGAACAGTGTGACAAGGAGATGATGCGTGTTGAGGAAAACCATCCAACAGTACATGCTGCAGATACCAACAGAGTCAGCAGTTTTCTCTCTCGAAATATAAATGGCCCTTCCTAGGACCTCTAATTATCAACTGTTTAGAGGCTTAAATAAACTGACCCAAGAGGTTTTCTAATCACCAGTGTTCTAGTCAAAATCTTCAGTCATTTTTATGGCTCTAGTCATGGCTGCCCCATGGAAGGCTAGGGTCTTTCAAAAGCAATCTTATCATTATAGCGCCATTATGACTTGTGGTGCAAATATCACTCATGAAACAAAAGCTGAGTCTTCTGCAATATACTGTATTTTTCGTCCTATAAGACGCACTTTTTCCCCTCCAAAAATGAAGGGGAAATGTGTGTGCGTCTTATGGGGCAAATGCAGGCTCCTTGGCTTCAGCGATAGCAACGCGAAGCCTCCGAAGCCTGCGCTCCAGAGGCCTCGCGTTGCTTCTGCTGAAGCCAGGAGAGTCTGCTCTTTGAGGCTGGCGGTGGGGGAAAGCCGCGCTTCCCCCATCACCAGCCCCAGAGGATGGGGGGCAGCGGGAAGGTGCGCGACACCTTCCCGCTACTCTCCAACCCGGCTTGGAGGCTGGCGGTGGGGGAAAGCAGGCTTTTCCCCAAAGAGGGAGAAGGGACTGACTGGCGGAGTCTGTCCCTTCTCCCTCCTGTGGGCTTTTGCGGGAGATGGAGGAATTCCCCCACCTCCCGCAAAAGCAGGCAAAAGCCGTGCGCTCTTTAAAGCGGCTGCACAGCTTCTGCTGGCTTTTCTAGGAGGTGGGGGAATTCCCCCACCTCCTAGAAAAGCCTGTAGGAACCGCACAGCCTTTAAAGAGTGCGCCTCTCTTGGGGGCTTTTCCCCAAGGAGGGAGAAGGGACTGACTGGCCGTTTTGGTCCCTTCTGGTCGAAAAGCCTGCAGGAGTCGCGCTCCTGTGGGCTTTTGCAGGAGGTGGGGGAATTTCGCCACCTCCCACAAAAGCAGGAAGAAGGTCTTGGAGTGCAGCCTGTCCGCTGCTCCCAGAGCTGCAGGGGGGGAAATCATATTTTTTCCCCTTGATTTCCCCCCCTGAAAACTAGGTGCGTCCCATGGGCCAGTGCGTCCTATAGGGCGAAAAATACGGTACTTAATCATAATGATGTGGTCATAATCCAAGAAATGTAAAGGACTTTTGGGTCTTAGTGATTTGAATGGGAGAAGTCTAAACACATACTCAATTCTTCCACTGAAATACATTAGTCTTTAAAATGCTTATCCGGGGGGAGAGAGATTGGAAAAATATTAGAATATGTTGAAGGGTACTAGCCTGTTTAGGACTCAAAAGCCTTGCCCCTACAGGAAAATAAATGATCTTCAGAAGCTCGGTCTACAAAAATACTCAATGGATTAACAGGTAAGTGTGATAACATTGTTTTTGTTACATTATTCCATTTGCGCTCTCTCTGACACATCCTGTTTGCTCCAGTAGTAATGCATAGCAATTGTGAACATTTCATAATTCATTCATCAAAAGTCTCTTGTTTGTATTTTATTTGCTTTTGTTTCTTATTTTTTTGAAATGCATTTTCCTATTATTTGTGCTGCTGACAGTTGTGGCAGCAGCAGCAGTGGAGCAGACTTCAATAGTACCTGCTGGCAGCCACTCTTTCTCCATTACCACCACTATTCCGGGACACTGGTGTGTGTGTGTGTCTTTATCCCTGGGTGCACATATAACATTGCAACTTCCAAGTTGTTTTGGGTGGGGGGAAATGGCAACTGTCAGGGATGGCCATCAGATTCAGATTCTGCTGTCACTTTTTCAACTCCCACTACAGCCAGAGACAGATAAATCTCCACCATTTGCTCCCCATATACAGTGGTACCTCAGGTTACATACGCTTCAGGTTACAGACGCTTCAGGTTACAGAGTCCGCTAACCCAGAAATAGTACCTCGGGTTAAGAACTTTGCTTCAGGATGAGAACAGAAATCGTGCGGCGGCAGCGTCATGGCAGCAGCTGGAGGCCCCATTAGCTAAAGTGGTGTTTCAGGTTAAGAACAGTTTCAGGTTAAGAACAGACCTCCAGAACGAATTAAGTACGTAACCAGAGGTACCACTGTAGTAGACATTTAAACACAAAAGGGCTGCCAGTGTCTTGTGTATGATCACAACACCAACATTTACTGGTTGGGGGAACAAGGGAGTATAAGGGTTGTGACTGCAGCCACAGAACTTTTATCAGTCCAAATATATCCCATCATTGGTGTAGATGGGAAAAAGAATAACCACCTTCCCCCCAAAATAGAGATATGTGGCTGGTGCTGTGGACAGCTCACTACAGTTTTGCTTTAAAAAAAACAAAACAAGAAACAGGAGCTACAGTGCTATGAATGGTTGCCCCATATAAACAACCTAGTGAAAGTTGTACTATGTTATGACATAATATGGAGTACTAAGTGACATTTTGTGGCTGCTGGGGCAAAGGGAGGGATAATGGAGAACCTGCAAACAGAAGTGTGACTGAATTGAACTCCAATTAGAGGAGAACCAGCCCCACTGTACATCGGGGAGGGCTGTGTGGAGAGAGTGTCTTCCTTTAAATTCCTAGGAGTTTATCTCAGTGAAGACCTTACTTGGAAAATCAATACAAACCAGGTGGTTAAGAAAGCCCAACAGAGACTCCATCTCCTCAGAGTATTGCAAAAGAACAATCTCCTTCTACCGGTCTACAATAGACAGTGTCCTTTCATACTGCATCACGGTGTGGTATGCTGGTTTGACATCAACTGATAGGAAGTGCCTACAGAGGGTGGTGAATACAGCACAAGATATTATGGGCTGTCCTGTGAATCTGCTGGATGACACCATGGAAGAACGTTGCCTCAGGAGAGTGAGGAAAATTCTCAGGGATGATTCACACCCTGGCCGGCATTTTTTTGATCTCCTGCCCTCGGGCAGAATATATAGAAGCATGATTAGTCACACCAACAGGGTAAAGAACAGCTTCTATCCGTGGGCTGTTAGGCTGCTGAATGAAAAGATAACAACAGGGCAACTGACTTTCGGGTTTGTTGGGTGTGCGTCAGTAAACAAGGGAAATTAAGACTAAGAGAGCTGAGTGGGGGTTACTCATGTAATCTCACTGTATACAAGATGTACAAGTGACAATAAAGTATTTCAATTTCAATTTCAATATGTTTGGTGTGCAAGTACCCTCAGCTTAAGACCTAACCTGTATGCTGCATAATTTATAGCAGCAAGAATTGCACAACACAGAGGACTATGCAGGTTGCTGCCTACTAGCCTAACTATTGCCCATGGAATGTGGCTGCTACCAATCCAGTGGCAGGACCAGAAGAGTACTTACAGCCTCCAAGGCCACCTACGGTGTGCCCCAAGAAAGGTTATGGTGTGCCATCTTGACTTACACAGTGAGATGCCACATGCTGCATCCTGCCGAACCAGTGACCCAGTGTATGGAGAAGTTGAGAAAGCAAAGGAGCTCTGCCTGCATCGCCTCACTGGCCACTGCTGAGTTATACTCTATAAGGCTCTGTCTACTGCTCAAACACTGCTTGTGACACGTACAGGAAACAAAACACAGAAATGGCCTTGTGGAAGGCCAAAAGAAGGCAACCATGGCCATTCAACTGATGGAAGTAAAATAAACCTTCTTAGTCCAATCAATCAGTAGCTGACCTTGATCCACAGTTATGTTTCAGCTACCATAATAGGAGCTAGTGGGTTGGAAGGCATGCAGATATACCATGGCCTTCTAGCAGTCTTCTCTACTTAATAATGCAGTGAGAGACAGACTATTGTCCATTTCAAGAGAACTACAATACATTCTAAGAATGGGATCCCACTTGACAGTCTTCTCTTTCAGTGTGCAGATAGGAGAGGGACTGATAGGGCTGATGGCTTAGTATAGGAGTGTTTCCAATTCCAGAAAGGAGTGCTGTGCAGACAGGTCACATGCAACAGCTATATGAATAGATAGCTACAGCATGCTGTATATGACATACTATTATATCTCTGAGGTGGGTGAAAAAATGTCCCACTGAACATATTACTGAAGTATAGCTTGGCTCAATAAAGTTGCAATCCAAGAATAACGGGGGGAGGGATATGGGGAGGAGAATATTAAACAGTCTCTGAGGTGGAAAAAAATAATGATCAACTTGGCACACTACGTGCTGTGCTTCCGCCTTAGACTGAACCAAGGTTATAAATAGTAATTGGTAATAGGGAAACTGCTACAACCTAAGATTATATGGTACAGATAGATATAGCTTCTAGGAATGATCTTTGCATACAAAAATTCAAAAAAAGGTTTCCTGCTCACTTCAAGGAACGGCTGCTCGTGAATGGTGATTATGTAAAATGCTAACCACTAATATGTTTTCATTTTGTAATTACACTCCATGTGCTCTGTAAGGAACTGCCAAGTTTGTTTCACAAGTATGCATTTCTTCATGAAGGATTATGAGCATTTTGTGTCTGTAGAACTTCCAAAATGGGATCAACTGAACCTCAGGAGCCATTTCTTACCTCCCAATTTCATTCTTTAATTAGCACACAACAGGGGTGGGGTGGGTTGTAAATGGACTCTTTCTTTCATTATGTCATCTGCAGTTTTAGGATATGCAATTTGTGGGTGTGTATGTGTGAGTGGTTTCTTTAAAAAAAGAAATAAATGCAAGAATTTGATATAAAATAAAAAAATTCCTTCCAGTAGCACCTTAAAGACCAACTGAGTTAGTTCTAGGTATGAGCTTTCGTGTGCATGCACACTTCTTCAGATACCAAGGTATCTGAAGAAGTGTGCATGCACACGAAAGCTCATACCTAGAACTAACTCAGTTGGTCTTTAAGGTGCTACTGGAAGGATTTTTTTTATTTTGTTTTGACCATGGCAGACCAACACGGCTACCTATCTGTAACAAGAATTTGATATGTTAATATAATATGCTGCAAAACCATGAGTCTGGCAAAAGTGAATTACTCTGCTTTTATGAGGTTGAAGGGGAATAGGAGAAAATAACAGGCACTGGCATTATGATAGCAGCGAATTAGATGCAAAATGATAGTCCTATTAGTAGGGAAAGTTAAGGGTTGTTGTTTTCCCCCTACATGAGATTGAAACATGCAGAAACAAGGAAATAAAATTTCAAAAATCTTTGTTTCCTCTGGGGAAAGAGACCAGTCAGCTGTGCATTTCTGAGCAAGGCCTAGGACATATCACTCAGTTGGCAGTCAAAATGTATCTTGCATCTGATGACATTTCTTAGTGGCAGAGCTTAGGGCTGATCTTTTTCTCTCTTTTTGCTTTCATTCACGGTTACACTACCCTACATTAATCACACATTCCTCCTCTTTCATCAGTATAAAGCACTCCAATTCAAGGAAGTGCCTTGGAGGAACACAGCTGCCATATTCTGGAACAATTTGTCACTCCAGGCGGCAGTGATTTGAGGCATGCCTACTATGCCTCACACCTAGCATAATTTAAACGAAAAACTCCAAAATACACAGTTGGAGTGATACCATGATTTGGGTCAAACAGAATGTCACAAAACTGAACAAATCAAGTTTTCATGTTCTCCAGAAATGTTTATCAGTGAGATATGCATGTAGAAGAACTTCTGTGAGCTCAAGGTAATTTCCCTTTCCTCTCTTCCTGTCCCCCCCCAACTTCTTCAGAGGGTTGTGGGAAACCCAGACCAGACTGAGGGAGGGCACACAGGGGCAGGAGAGGGAGAAGATCTGCCATGTTTGCATTACTTGTTATGTTCATGCAGTAGTTTGGCTGGAAACAACCAACAACCCAAAGTATATAAGCTGACCTCATAGCTACACCATCTAGCCTAATATTTGTACCTTATCTCTCTCTCCCCACCCTGCTTTGTATAAAATCTTGTCTGAGGCAGAGTTTTGGAGAACTCAAATGTTTGCCACAATAATTGGTCCAAATAATTTGTATGTGGAGACTCAGTCTTGCCAGTAATTCTGCATCAGGATGAGACTTTTAGTGGTGCTAGGTCTTTCTCTCTCTGCCCACCTCAATCTCTCTGTGTGGTGTGTGTGCCTGAATACAGTGGTACCTCTAGTTAGGTACTTAATTTGTTCTGGAGGTCCGTTCTTAACCTGAAACTGTTCTTAACCTGAAGCACCACTTTAGCTAATGGGGCCTCCTGCTGCCACCGCGCCACTGGAGCCCGATTTCTGTTCTTATCCTGAAGCAAAGTTCTTAACCTGAAGCACTATTTCTGGGTTAGCGGAGTCTGTAACCTGAAGCGTATGTAACCTGAAGTGTATGTAACACTGTATACAGGAAGATTCAAGCAGATCCAAGGAGCAGGAGTAGATAAAAGCTGACCTCCCTCCATCAATCTGAGATCATACTTACCCAGTCAGATTTTATCTGCTTACTCAACAATAGCTTGGTAGCAGTCTGAAATCTGGACATTCAGGTCAATAGATTAATCTCTGGCTACTCACCTCTGTTCAAAATATTTTGGAGGAAGCAGAATGAGAGTAAGTGTTGAAGAGCAAAGCAGCCCAAACAGGAAAACAGCCTTGTGGAGCATAAAAAGAAACAAAGGGGATTACTTTCAAAAGTCTTCACTAAATGGCCTTTGTTCAGCCTGTGCCTGGCACAAGGATTTATTTCACATTCATCCGGTATCTTATTCTTATGAAGTAGTTTAAGCAGCTGCCAGTTCTCAAGAAGAAGGTGGGGAGGGATATATAATAGGAATAGAGACTCAGATGCAGCTCCGAATTGCAGTGTGACTGCCTTATATTAATAGCTGTTATGTTCTGTGCCACAGGACGTACCTGCATGTGTAGGACTGATTTATACTCTACCTACAAGGACGATTCACTGCAGGAGTGGAAAGCACACCTTGGTTTAAGCAGGCCATGAAGGTGCAATGTCAGACAATCTCACGGAAACACGAACAAGAATAGAAATATCAGTTTCTTGGAACCTATCAAATAAAATACTACATTGGCAAACAACTATTTGGCTTATGTCTGTGTTACAGAATTCTATGGGGGCAGGTCGGGAATGTTCATTGATAATCCAGTCTCACATATTTTCATAGACTGGAAGGCCATAGACGATCTGAGTGTTCTACTGAATATGCTCCTAAAGTCATGGTAATTATATATGGCTGATACAGCCTACAGCAGTGGTGGCAAACCTATGGCATGCCCTCAGAGCCCTCTCTGTGGGCACGCGCTCGATCATCCTAGCAGGGCTGTAGCTTCCATGCAGGGGGTAGGGGAGGAGGAGGAGAGGAGGGCTCACATGCAATCAGGAGTGGAGGCAGGGATCTCTCAGAAGTGGAGTGGAGGCTTCGCGCTGAGAGATCCCTGCCTCCATTCCTGCTTGCACGCCGGCAGCTGAGCTGAGGAGCACCTGGCTGCCTTCAGGTGGTGCGGGGCTCTCAGATGCAGCTTCCAGGCTGCCTGCACCTTCCCCAACCCCAGCAACTATTCAGCCTGGCTGCCTTCACGGGGTTGCAGGGGATCTGATGTGGAGGTGGGGGCTCCTTTAAACTTCTCCCTTGAGGGGAGTGCAGCCGCGAACCCCTCAAAAGAAAGTGTGACGAAGCCTGCACCTCCCCAGCTGAGCAGCCCCAATCTAGCTCCTGTTCCCATGCAAGCAGCAGCTCTGCCTAGCAGAGCAGACTGATCACACTCCTACTTGCCTGCAGGAAGGAGCAGGCTGGGGTGGGGTGGGGGTGACATTCCTTGCCTGCTCGCTTGCCACTCCTGCCCAGCCTTCCCTCACTCAGCGCCGGGGCTGCCAGAGCTGGAGGAGGGAGTGGTTGCTGTTGTAGCAGCAGCAGAGGAACCCAGCGCTGGAGGGCAGCAGGTGCCTGCTTGCTTGCCACCCAGCCTGCCTTCCCTCACTAGGAAAATGGAAGTGTGGCACTCAAAATGGAAGTTATACTCAGAACAGAGCATGTTCAGCTTCTGAAAAAAGTTCCAAAACTGGAAGTGTTCAGGTTCCAAGTAGTTCGGGAACTAAGCTGTTCGAAAACTGAGTTACCACTGTATTTATTTTTCCCAATTTGGACTGTATTTATTTTTCCTAATTTGAACTGTATTTATTTCACGCCCCCCCCCCCTGCAGTGGTGATTTTCTTGAGTCAAAATGAGAGTACCCCTAAACATTTTTTTTGGGGGGGGGGAAGAGTTGTATCATAAAATTATATATCAATGGAAAGATAATTTAATGAAGAATGTAATGCAATAACTTTTATGAAGGATTATTTATTACAACAGCAGTCATAAAGAAGAAATGTGAAACACAGAGAAAAAGTGAGATATACAGGTTAAATTGCCATGTTGGCACTTTGCGATAAATAAGTGGGTTTGGGGTTGCAGTTTGGGCACTCGGTCCCTAAAAGGTTCGCCATCACTGGCCTACAGCCTTAGCATTTCAATGCTTTTGCAATATCAAATTGGCTAAGTACTGCATAAAATCAGGTAATCAACTGATACTTCTCCCACATCAGAAAAATGGTTTAATTGTAAAGGTCTCAACCCTGCCTATATACGGATGTGTGATGTTCAAGATTGGAACCGTTGCAGCCACTATAGCAGGTGCTATGTGGTGTTTTGATTCAGAAATTTCCTCATCTGGTCTGACTTCACACACATGCTCAATGCAGTTCCTTAGGAGTTCCTTCTCCACTGTATGATCACATGGTTGGGGCCAATAATGAGAGCTTTCCTAACCAAGTCAGCACCCTGCTAAGAAGGGTGCCAATGGCATGGGAAACACACTCACTGGTCTTCCCTAGATTGTTGCCATAGTCACCTTCACTTCTCATTGGCATGGGACTGCAACACTGGGAAGAAGCCTCAGCAGCACTTTATGTGTGTGAAGGTGGTTGTACAAAGCTTGGCCATATCTAGTCAATAGGCCCAAAACATTTTAGTGAATGGAGAATGGTTCCAGGCAAAGGTTATATGAGTGTTTGTTAATATTTGAACTGCAATTCCCATTAAGAAGAAATCGTTTCATGGCAGAAGCTTAAGGGAATATGTACTGGTCATGAAAACACAATCTGCAAGGTCTCTGGTTTACATGGGAAATTGATCTACATCCTCTTCTCTCCGCATTCACTTGGTTAATTGAGATAATATGTGCTAATGGCAATCCACTAATAGTTGAGTGTGGTTTTAGGGGAAGTGAAAAAGCAGAAAGCATTCTACGCTCAAACAGGAATGGGATAAGATTTATTTGGTCACCGTCAGACACAAAGGAAAATAGACGCACAGGTAAAGTCTTAATCTTTCCAAATGAACTTTCTTTTTCTTTCACAATATCGAATGTAACAACCATGGGTTGTTCAAAAACGAGTGAAAGGATTAGGGACAGTCCATTCAAAAAACAATTCATGCTCTCAGAACAAAACAAAACCATGCAGATATTTGAGCAAAAGTAATTATTTTGGTCCCCAACTTTCCATTGGAGCTGGTACTTATTGATCTACTTTTGTTTCTGATCTGACAGAAACTATTCACTGTTTTTCAAGATCCAATCTATTATGTCCTCTAAAGGACGTCCTGTGTCTAAAGAGGAAGATAGGGAGAGTCTCCAAGCACAAGAAAGAGAAGGGAGGAGAGGAAAAGTCTCAAAATTGTATTGGCATGGGAGGAGACAGCTTTGCTATATAAGCTACTCAGAAGTAAATGTGTGCCTTCCCTGTTTTTTTCTGCTGTGTTTTAGATGTTATACAAGTATACCTTCACTTTTGAAAAAGCCACAAAAGCGACATGCTCCAACAGCATATCTGACCAGTTTCATTGGTGAATCTGGCATAACAGTGGTATATCTGGCCTTCTATTTACATAGCACAGCTTCTGCCAAATCCTATAGTTGGCATCTCAGAACTATATAATTGTGCCAAAAAAATTCACATTTTTTTTTTTACTACAAACCACCACTATTATTAAATTGATTTGATAATGGTGATGACTGAGAACCCACGTGCTGTTGTAGTTAAGTGTTAAACTAGGACCTAGGAGGCCAGGGTTCAAATATCTCCTTGGCCCCCCACTGGGTCACTGCCTCAAAGCCTACCATACCTTACAGGGTTGCTTTGGGGATTAAATGAAGAGCAGGATAACCATGTATGTTGTCTTGAGCTCCTTGGAGGAAAAGGTGAGATATAAATGCAATAAATAAATAATAATAATTAAATATTGCATTTTTCAAAACTGCTGGGGGACCTTTCCCACCAAACTTTTTAGAATAAGCAACTCTGGTGGCCTCTGCAAAGCCAGATTCCATTTTATCCTTACAGAGAAGAGACGTTGATATGTAGTTTTATGTTAATTCTGCTGTGCTCCTCTGCTTCCCCCGACCTGAATCATGAGAAAATTATTAATCATTCCATTAAGCCAGTATTTAGGCCAGTTTAGTCCTAAAGAAGATTGCTATAGATTTCTTTAACAGGTGACATGGTTTATTACAATCCTCTAGGTTAGTTGGTGCTTGCAGTACCATATTGTACAATAAACTTATTCCTTTTGGGTGGTGGCTATAGAATGGGAATCAAATAATTTGTATTTTAAATAGTAAATCTGCAAAGAAACATTGTCACATGTTACTGTCACATGCAATTAAAAAACACATAGCTATGCCACACTCATTAGTCAGACATTACAATGGGGAAATTATAGTTATCTAAAATCACTTGCAGAAATGTAACAAGTCCTTAATCAAGTGATGTGGATATTCCATAGGTCACTACATCAAATGTAGCTGTATTGAGACTCTAGCTTGAACCAGAATAGGATAAGGGCAGGAAGGGTTTTTGTGTGATATGGTTATTATTTCCAGCTTTTGTTTGGATTCCCTCACTTACAAAACCTTCTGGGCTCATGTAGTATGCTGCTTGTTCTGCATTGTGTAGGAGTCACTCTCCCTGGATATGAAACTTTGCTTAGCTCATGTTATCTTCCTATACTGTAATGTGACATCTTGGTTAATATACGGACTGCCAGACAGTCTACATCCCAAGAGAATTACTTATTCATCTAGCAACGTTTGCAAGCAGGCCAAGAGATAAGCCTTTGCTCTAATTCACATGCTAGCTAATTAACCACAGCGTTATTAGGCTCCATTTATGGTTATCAGCATCATAGCCCTCTGCTAAAATAATAGCATAATGGGTATGAAGCATGATTAAATTGGCAAGGAAAAATGAAGGATTTCCTATGCACAGACAAAAAGTTAAAATTGAGAGGTAGAATATTTGGTCCTGATTTCCCATCATGTTGGCCTATGGACTGAATTCCAATAGCGTAGAGCTGTAATACTGCCATGAGTAAGGGGTGGGGTGGAGTCAAAATTCCTCTTTCAGAGAAATCACCCAGACACATACCCTTTCTTTTAAAATTCTGTGTTTTATCTGTGTTTATAATACTGTTTTTTTTACTGCTTGTATTTCTGTTTTGATGTAACTATTTTATTGTTTTTGTGTTGTATTCTTGTATACCACTTAATGGGTTTGGTTTTTTTATATATATATATATAAAAAGTGGTTTAGAAATGCTTTTAAATAAATTAATAATGTGGCAGGGGATTTTCCCAATAGTAGAGACTAGATGAAAAAGGGACTCAACATTTAATTGCAATAATACCAAGCAGCATAGGTAAAGGTAAAGGGACCCCTGACCATTAGGTCCAGTCGTGACCGACTCTGGGGTTGCGGCGCTCATCTCGCTTTATTGGCCGAGGGAGCCGGCATACAGCTTCCGGGTCATGTGGCCAGCATGACTAAGCTGCTTCTGGCAAACCAGAGCAGCGCACGGAAACACTGTTTACCTTCCCGCTGGAGCGGTACCTATTTATATACTTGCACTTTGACATGCTTTTAAACTACTAGGTTGGCAGGAGCTGGGACTGAGCAACGGGAGCTGACCCCGCCATGGGGATTCAAACTGCCAACCTTCTGATCGGCAAGTCCTAGGATCTGTGGTTTAACCCACAGCGCCACCCACGTCCCAATACCAAGCAGCATAGCAGCTATCAAATACTGTCCAACAAGGGCATGAAAGTATGCTGTTGTGAATATGAAAACCAAATATCCTATGACTGAGTTATAATTATTGGAAATTTTTCTGTCACTAAGAAACAGCATAATCCCACGAGGTGGGGGCAGGGGGCATTGATGGACCAGGCCCACAGCCACTAGCAGGAACCCTAGACTCTTGAGTTACTGTTTTTTTTAAAGTAAGTCATTCTAGAAAGGAACTTGTGAAGCACAACAAGTAGGTCCCCTTCTAAGTGACTTCTTTGAGATGAGTGCCATCTTTGCAGTATATTTAGTCAATGAGTGAAGACAGTATTGTGGTAGATGAGTGAATTGTTTGGCCTAAAGGCAATAGGGATTGCTGCTGTCCTAAAGAGCTGCTGTTTCCCTTTTACTTTTAGTGCATTTTTCTGTAGCTTGCCCTTTCTCCCCCACCCCACCCTCAAAGCAACCAGAATGCATCTTTCCTGCAATTGGGTACCCTAGAAGTTTTCTTCAAATACTAAGGACCCCTGACCATTAGGACCAGTCGTGGCCGACTCTGGGGTTGCAGCGCTCATCTCGCTTTATTGGCCGAGGGAGCAGGCGTACAGCTTCCGGGTCATGTGGCCAGCATGACTAAGCCGCTTCTGGCGAACCAGAGCAGCGCAGGGAAACACCGTTTACCTTCCCGCTGGAGCGGTACCTATTTCTCTACTTGCACTTTGACGTGCTTTTGAACTGCTAGGTTGGCAGGAGCTGGGACCAAACAACGGGAGCTCACCCCATCGCGGGGATTCGAACCGCCGACCTTCTGATCGGCAAGTCCTAGACTCTGTGGTTTAACCCACAGTGCCACCTGCATCCCCTTCAAATACTACTTTCACAATAAATGCGGGTGGGTGTTTTTAAAAAAGAAAAGTTGCTTCTGCCCCCTTCGCAGCAAATGTGAAACATTTAAACTTTTCAAAGTTGCTTAGATATGCTGTGTAGGAACTGACGTCTAGACACTCAGTTCATTGTATAGATAAAATACAGAACAATGATTTACATGCCTACTCTGTATATATTGGGTCTTTTCCCCCCAGGTAAGTGAGTATAGGATTGCAACCTAGGCTTTGATTTAGAAATGGCACTGAATGGAATGTAGCTAGGTAGCAGGCAGAGATTCAACAGGTCAAACATTTTCTAGTATGGAAATCTTCATATGGGGAAATCTTCATATTTTCATATTCTGTCTGTCAAACATTTTATTCCATGTGTGGCTACTCGTTTGTGAATATACTGTCCCTGACATTGCCTGTCATAAAGTGCTCTTTGTCACATACATCTGAAGTGTCTAGTTCCTTCTACCGTTTTTCAAACTGCACATTATCAGCTTTCCAACGGCACATTTTGTATCCACTAAATGTAGATACAAAGAACAAAACGAAAAGCATCCTGTGTCATAACAGAGAAGCTAACAAAGATCTTAATCATTCAATCTTTGATTGTCCCTTACACTTTACTTTGATTATCCCTTACACCATACTTAGTGTTAAATTTCCTTTTCTAACTGTTGCAAAGGGAGTTAATTGCTGATCTAGTTAGTTTAAATAGATTGGATTCGATACCAGCGAGCGGGGAAGCTAGGTGAATTTTTATGTCCCTTAAAATCAATGAGACTTCAGCACTTAATTGTGCATTTGTCCCATTAATTTCAATATGAGTTAGGCATGTTTAACTTTCCTTGGATTGCATCCATTAATTATATTATAAGGAAGATGCTAATATCTGCCTAATACCAGGAAGGAAAAAGAAGTTACGTATAAAGTTTGGAATATCCTGCAAGGCATTCTTTGTGGGGCTGCCCTTGAATACAGTTCAGAAGCTGCAGCTAGTGCAGAATGCTACAGTTTGGGTGTCGCATGGTACCTTTAGATGGAGCCACGTAGCACTGATCCTTCAAGAATCATGCTACTGAGCCCATTTTAAGATCAACTATGATTGGCTTCAGACCCAAATACTTGATGATGCATCTTTGGTAGTATGTCTAAAGCCTAGCTTTGAGATCAGTAGAACCTCTCTTGATGGTGCCACCAACTATCATTGTCTGTTTGGCGGCAACATGTGGCAGAGCCTTCTCTGTCCTGGCACCTCAATTATAGGGTTCATTGGAAATACTCTGGCACCTTTTGAAGGCAGATCTATTAATTCAGCCCTTTGGGGAAAACTGAGACAGCAGGAGGAGGTATATGTCATTGAGAATTTTAGTGACTGACTGTTGATGCCATCCCTCCAACATCACCATCACTGCTTAAGCATTGCCTCCTGGTCAACTACAAAAGTTATTAGAAGAAACACACAAAACTGCAGTATTTTAAGCACCAAAATCTTTGAATTTATGTTTTGCATTTAGGGAAGCCTGAGGCAAAAAGAAAACTCCAAATCAATCAATACAACTGTGTGTGTGTGTGTGTGTGTGTGTGTGTGTGGAGACTATGCTATGTCATCATGCATTTGTGAATATTCTGGAAGCATGAAACTTTGAAAAATCATTATTGTGATTGTGCAGTATCCCAATGTTTATTTTTGGGTCCAGGGGGCATATAAACCTTTGAGTTTGGGGATGCATAAACTTCCCTTTTTTAGTGTTTCAAACTTCTAAGGAAATTAGGAATATGTAAGCAACTGCTTCCTGCCCACCTAGCAGTTCGAAAGCACGTCAAAGTGCAAGTAGATAAATAGGTACCATTCCAGTGGGAAGGTAAACGGCGTTTCCGTGTGCTGCTCTGGTTCACCAGAAGCGGCTTAGTCATGCTGGCCACATGACCCGGAAGCTGTACGCCGGCTCCCTCGGCCAATAAAGCAAGATGAGCACCGCAACCCCAGAGTCGGTCACGACTGGACCTAATGGTCAGGGGTCCCTTTACCTTTAAGCAACTGCTGCATCCTGGATTGGCACAGGATTCCACCCCTGGCATCCCCGCCCTCAGCTGCCCTGAGAGTACCTTTCACCCAAATGCACAAAACGGGGACACTAATCAGTTTTCACAAGTTGTCACCAATTCAGCTCATGGGAGAGATAAATGCCTTTCTTCTGTGAGAAGCCAGGCAGGAAGGTGCTTTGGAGGGAGGCATTTTTGCTCTGGAGAACCCCTCCCCATCTCCCCAAATCCCCTTCCTCTCTAAGAATCTAGTCCAGTTCATTTTAAGCTAGAGAGAGAGCCAAATTGCAGGAGCCCCAGAGGAAATGCCCACCATTCGGGTGGTGGTGGCTCTGTGACACTTCAGGTTTCCAAATGAAACTGGCAGTGAAAGGCGAGGCAGCAATGCAAAGAAGCTGGACGGGTATCTAAGAGGTTTGGAAACAAAACAGACCCTCCCTGTTGTGTCCAATGTTGCTGAGCAGCTCATAAGAGTGTGCAAATGAGAACCCAAAGTAGGTTTCTGCTTCTCTCTTTCCCTGGCCAGGAGATGGAAGGAGCAATGAATAAAATGGTGAAGAAAGATTTTAGGGGGTTTTTTTGAGTTGGGGAGGGGGAAGAAAGGCTAGAAGTTGGTAATTTGGGGCTGCATGACAAAGTGAAAAGCCATGATGGCTTAAGGGTTTTTGTGAAGTTCCTGGCATTTTCACAGCGATTGCATGCATTTTAATTTTAGCTTGGTTTTATATGCTGTTGTATATCGCCATGTGAAATTTGGATGAAGGGCAGTCTGATACTAACAGTAATAGATAGGTCCAAGTTATCTGTAGAAGTGAGGGTTCCAACCCCTCTTCAATGTAGCTGGTATTTCTTTTTCTATCCAAAATCAGGTAACCTGAAACAACCTGAAAGTGTGTAATACAAAGCAGAGAAAAAGCTGAGCCTTTTCTGTTTCTTTGCCATCTGATACAGCATAGAGATACCGAGGAGAGAGATGGGCTCTCCATCTCAGCCCTACAAGGACATAAGCAACAAAAATAAAATAGTAAAAAAAACAAGGTAAACTCTCCACTTCCCCCAAAACCACATCTATAACCTGCTAACTATTTGAACACATAGGCATTGGAGGTAATTGCAGAGAAAAGCAGCTCATGTTTGTATTGATTAAAGTTCACTATCTTGGATGGCTTTGGCACACTAAAACCCATGATGACTGAATGCAATGGAGGACAGAGTCCCTTTACTTATAATAGTTGCACAGAGGAGGGTACTTCAACATATATCATGTATCGCATCTGTATATGGCATTCTGCAGCTAAAAAACCATCACCCTCTTCTATAAAACAATGGAAGATATGAGATTGTTCTCTTTTGCCTCAGGTCAACAACCTAGTGACTGATCTAGATGGAGAACTGAGTTTACAGATAGTTGATCTAGCTGGGTTAAAAAATGGTTCTAGTTACATCTTTTTTTATTTTTTGGTGGGGGTCCAGTTGGTCAATGGAAAAGCTCAAATGCAAATCTCTTAAATCCCCAGCTACCGTAGGCTTACTACTACCATGTACCAATTATACATAATCCAACCACCATGGACAAAGCCAACAATGTACGTGGAATACCAAAGATGGGAAGCTAGACCTACTCAGGAAATTCTGATGAGAAGTAATACTTAGCAACTTTCATAGGGTGGCAAATTAGGTGGCTGTGTTCTGATACTTCTGATCTTTGCAGTCACCTGCCCATTCTTGGGCTCCTATAATTTGGCAATTAACATGCAGCTTCATGCTACCTAATTAAGTGAAGATGATTTAGGCACTACACATTTTCTGGGGATTAATGACAACCTAGGAGGAGCTGATGTCCCAAAGTGCAGCTAAGGGCCATTAACTTCAAATGATCATTAATCCTGTGAGATGCTTGGTGCCAAGGTCACTGCTGCTATTATAAAATGGCACAGGAACAGAAATGTTATGTGGGGTGGGGTGAGGGGCTGTGTGTGTGTGTGTTTGTGTGCGCGCGCGCTTTAAAATCCAGGGTAGATACGGAATAGTTGTTACATGTCTTTCTAATCCTCAAGGTGGAACGATCACTCATCACTGGTGTGAAATGGCCAGGAATATTTAACAAAGGAATCTCTGTATATTCACAAAACTGCATTTCCTAGATATATAAAGGAAAGCAATGACAGTAAAAACTGGTTTAAAATTGATTTATAATTTAGAGAGCAGATGTGTCCTAAGACTGTACACATTGAATGAAAAATACGCTTCCTGCCTCTCAGAAGACAATTGTTATTTTTAGAGTCACCACAAGGGCTCATTATTCCAAAGTAGGGCACCTTCACTGCAACATTAAGACCTATGATGAGACCCACAAATCCTGACAAACACAGAGTAAGCCTTATACAGAAGCAGAACAGAGTTATAAGCTTTCAAACTGCCAATGAAAGTAAAATGCAAGATCTGAGAGCTGCCTAGACTCCAGCATATCCAATAATAATATCCTACTATTTACACACATGGGTAACACTTGAAATACATTGCCTAAGTCTAATACAGCAAAGGAAATTAGTAGAGCATAATTAGCTGCACCCTTATTCGAGGTAAGGAAATGGAATGCCACTATTTCGAATGTGGAAAATCGAATTGGGGGTTTTATTGCCCCGCTGATGATATCATCCGTCTTCCTCAGATAAATGTCTAAGTGTGTGCCACATTAATGGGCCACTGGATAAAAATGCTTCTCTAGGCTCAATGGAATGGATCAATAAGGTAGGAAAGATGTTATGCAGGTTTTGTGTTTTGCTTCTGGAACAAATCATCAGCTTGGTATAATAAGGATGAAGGTCAAATGTTGTAAGAGAGATTGCTCCTACCACTTCCACAATATTAATAAGCATTTTATAGGTACTTTTGTTTTTTGCTCATTCATCAGGCAACCTATTCTGCATGTATAATGCTAGAAATTCCAAAAAAACCAAAGGCAGGCAATTGCTTACAAATCACCCCTCTCATGTTGTGTCTTCAGTAACAACCTAATCTGAAACTAACAATATTGAAAAATTTGTCATGTTTCATTGAGGCGCTGAAAGTGAGTATGTTAATGCTCCAGCATTATATGAATACAATGGTGCAAATTTCAGAAAGAAAAGAAAAAATCCTGGTGAATTTCCAGGGACAGTAACTATATCTAATAGAAAGAGATGTCAGAGGTTTCTCTCCCTACCTTCAGAGATTAAATTTGATATCAACCCAGTTGGCTATGTATCTCTTTTGTTACTATACATTATTGAGGCTTCTCAGAGCTGAGATTTTTCACAATGGAGCAAATCCAATAAGAATCAATATAGGAATAGCTGCCGGAATTTATTTCTACTCTCTGTGGACCAGTTCACACATGCATGTACATCACTGGATTACTAAACACTTGGGGCATGAGCCAGCAAAGTTAAACACTTTTAAATCCCTTTATTTCAACCTGAGGCATTTAAGCATGTGCCTTTCTCACTGGGGGGTGGGGGGGAGTATGAGTGCCAAATGTAAACGGAAAATTGGCTCTGAGAGGAGAGGGAAAAGGTTAAAACAAAAAACAAAACAAAAAACAGATCTGCAGTTTTAAGAGCAGAACTCCCAGGGGAGTTTTTAGTTAGTCACCTCCTGACAGAAGCCCTGGAGCACTTGCAGGGGCCGGATTCTACTGACACATTTCTCTTTAATTGTAGTCTGTAGGGATGTTTGTGTCCCACAGAGCACAAGGTTTAGAACCTCTGCTTGTAAAAAGCATGCTTATGGAGTCCAGCTGAGTCCTTAAGCTATCAAGAAGAGGCAAAGGTTAAAACACCGCACTGGGTACATCAGTGACCTAAGAGCAAGAGCTGTTGATATTATGAAGATAGATTTCCCATCCTCTGTCTCCAGTAAGTGTCTTCCCTAAACCCTTAATCGGTCCATGAAGTTTCCCCATTGCACCATCAGAAGGACAAGAGTTCACTGGTGAAATATGACTTTTATTGTTCTGACGGCAATAAAACTCGATACCTGTGATTCTAGATCTGTGAATTAGATGTGGCTCCTACTGTGCTGGTGTAACATTTTCTCCATCTGAAGAGAGAGAAGATGAAGAAATGCAGACATCTAAATGTCACTGGTAAACTCTGAAGTTGAGAGTATTGGATATGTGAGAAGATCAGCACACAATGGATGCTTCTCCATAACTCAACTATTTATTGTTGCAAGTCACTGGGAAAAGCCCTGGACAGAACACTTAGACTGGAATAATAACTGCAGGCTGACTTACACTTATGATACTAGTTCATCTGGAGCCAGGACTGTTTAAACCCTGAGGACATGAGGCCCAGCCATGCACACTGACCTGTGCTACACAAGTGAAACGGTTTCTCATATGTCCATCTCAATCTTTGGACTCCTGAGCTTGACTCTTAAAGAGATTGTGCACAATGGAGATATTTTTGGTTTGTCAGAGATGAAGCAAGATCTCTGTGAGATGATGCAAACCAAAGCAGGGATACCTGAAGCACTTCAGCAATCCAGCCATTGAAAAAAAGCTGTGGAGAAACATCTGTAAAAAGTGAAAATAACATCCCTAAGCTTACCATAACGCCATAACCCAAGAGAGGCATGAAAGGGAAAGAAAAACAAACATGAGTTTGGGAGAGTTTGCAGAGGAAAAGATCCATTATGGCTGGAAGGACTAGCTTTTAATCAGAGGGTATGATTATATGATGGTTTGGGGAGAGAGCAGCCTTCCAAAAGCAAAACCAATACGTTCCATCAGTGCAAGGATTTACACTTGCATAATGGAACTTCCTCTCCTCTCCTTCTACTGTATGCCACCTAAATCTGTTCTAGGGATTCCCTAACCTCTGGAGCAGACATGGAGAGGGTGTAGGGCATGTGCAGGAGAAACAGATTGGGGGAGTTCTGTTGCACAAGTGTAAAACTGTGTGTTGACAAGACATAGTCATTATTATCTACCACCCTAGTGGGATGGGGAGGGGAGAAAGAGGTCATTCAGGACTGCCAAGGCTTTTTTATAATCAGAGGGAATGGGTTTAACCTGGAAAATGAATCCCTTTTCACTCTTCCATACACTACACCCAGCTTTCCCTGTTGCTATGGCTAGATTGGCATTGTAATATTGGTATATATCAGTTATGTGGACATGGATATTCCATACTGAGAGCAATGATAATACCTGTTCTTCACACATAACTTTAAAAACAGTATTAAAGATTTTCAGCAGACATATCTGTAATAGCTAGCAATGCTGTCAGAAATCATGCGGACCCTAATGAAAATTTCAGAACAGAAGTGCAATGTGATGCATAGCATCTGAACTGGAAAGTTTCATATGAAGTCTGGTGACTACTTAATAATAAAGGAAGTTCTGGGAAGATTCCAGGGTTATATATGGAGGCTACTATTTGGGTATCTACAATTTCTATTTTATGTATGGGAGGGCAAAGTTCTTCCCCTACCTTCTCAAACCTTGCATGTTAGTGATGGGTGAACTCATTTTCTCTTCATTCTGAATTGGTTACATATCTAGGAGACTATAAGAATTCAGAAGAAATCTCATAAGTTTTTGAAAGTTCTCCCCTCGCTTATATGGCATACTGATGTTGCTGAGTACATGGACATTATCATATCACACACACACCCCCCAATAAGTGGTAGTTCCCACCATTAGCCATTGTGGAGAGCCACTTGACATAGTTGCCATTTCCCTGGAAAAACAAATATACCCAGAAACAAGGAAGGGTTAAAATATTTCCTGGGAACATTCAAGAAAATGGATCCACAAAGAGATGGGTCTGTTTGAGGAATTAATTATTTGCAAGTCATGATATGAACTGATCTGCTCTGCACATCCTGGACTAATGCGCTGATTGGAATTCTTCTTCAGATATCATACCTCTTCAGCCTGATGTGCAGAACATATTCCTACTAATAAGTTCTTCTGCCTTTCTTCAAGAGCACCAGGTTTCAATGTTTTATCTAGATGAATTTCAAGAAATAATATCAGCCCTGCTCTTCTGTGTATCAGTCAAAACTTTGCTCTAACATTATGACACTATGTAGCCAAAGTACAAAATACTGTCAGTTTCCTGCTGTGAAAGTTGAAGAGAAAAGATGTAGCTTCTATTGCAACAGTCATGAGTTTGTGAACTCTTGAAATGAAATTTTAAAATGTTGGTACTTGGGTGGGTGGTGCCTGGAACAGAGCCTTCCAGGCTTGGAAGCATGGACATAACAACAAAATTAGGGCCAGAGCCAACATTTGGATGAACCAAATGTTGGGGCCTTGAGGTCTAGATACTTGGGTCCATCTAGCTCAGGATTGTCCACACAGGGTTTCATCCTGGGGGCACTGAGGATTGAATGCAGAACTTTCTGCATGAAAAGCAGATGCTCTGCAACTGGTCAAGTGTGAAGTTTTTAATGGACTGAGGCAAGTCTGAGCTTGGAACCCATAATAAAACTTGACTGGTAATCCAGTCCCAAGATATGTTCTGAAGGCACAGAATGCTGCTATCTTCATGAAGCTAAGCAGCTCTAGAGCTGATCAGCAGTGGCGTAGCGTGGGTTGTCAGCACCCGGGGCAAGGCAAGTAATTTGCGCCCCCTAACCCGTGGATTTGCGCCCCCAACCCGTGGATTTGCCCTAACCCCAGATGTTGCGCCCGGTGCGGCCGGCCCCCCCTGCACCCCCCACGCTACGCCACTGCTGATCAGTGCCTGGATGGGAGCCCACCTGGGAACCACAGGTATGCTGACTTGTGCTCATGGTGAAAGAAAAGCAAAAAATAAGTTTAAGAAATTAAATATTTTAATACAATGTACAGATTTTAAAAAGACAGAAGGGCCTCAAGATATGGCAAAAAGAGATTTCCAGATTTTTATGGGAAGGGAAGAGACTCAGAATCAAACATCTGATCTTAACAGATATAAAGGACAGAGGAGGCTTTTCGCTACCCGATCTGAAATTATAATACGAGGCAGCCTGCTTCACATGGTTGAAGGATTGGTGCACATTGCAGGTACCGGATCTCCTAGATTTGGAGGACTTCGATAATTGTTTGGGATGGCATGCTTACCTGATATATGGAAAAGCCAAAATCCATAAAAATTTCACGAATCATATACCGTAGTTTTCGCTCCAAAACACACACTTTTTTGCTCCTAGAAAGTAAGGGAAAATGCCTGTGCGTGTTAAGGAGCGAATGCACGGATCGGAGCCATGGCTGCCGTCAGTCAAGCAAAGCGGGAGCCGCTTACACACTCTACGAGGCTCTCGCTTTGCTTGCTTTAAAGCGACCTGGAGCCGGGGAGGAGGGAGGGAAGGAGAGCCATGGCAGCAAAGCGGGCAGCAGCCGCTTACACGTGAGGAGGGACAGACGCTAGCAAAGGTCCGTGCGCTCTCTAAACAGAGCAATGAGGCTGCAGAGGAACGGCAGGAAAGATTAAATTTAAGCAACCAGCAGCAAAATAAAACCAACCTCAAGCTCTGAGCCACGCAGTGAAAACCAGGAAGTTAAAGAAAAAAGGCTGGGGATGAGGGAGAGGGGAAAACTTCGCAAATCCCCGCGTCTCAGCTGATCCGCTGGGAGGGAGCAGCTTGTTTTCAGGCAGGATAGATTGGAGCATTGTCTGGGTCCTAGTGCCCCTACCACTTTTTTGTGCTCCATTATATTGCTGCTGGTGGCTGCTTATCACTCAGGCTGCAAGGAGGAGCGCTTTTACACAGCTAATGGTGAATCCCCTGCAATCCAAGTCCTCCTCACTTGCTCAAATCTATTCTGCCTCAAAACAAGGAGCAGAAGGAAAAGGCTGCAAACTGTTAAATGGAAAAAAACCCAGGCACAGGGCAAGTACCTTAAGTATACCTTTAAAGCAACAGTGCTCTTTCCCTCCCTCCTCCTCGCTCAGCTCACCGAAAAGCTCCTTCTCCACGCGTGCTTCCTTGAGTGCTTTTCCTTCCCTCCCCACTTAAAACGTGGTTACAAAGCACGGATCCACATGGATCCTCAGGATTTTTGCATTGGGCTACCCCAAACTCACCATCAGATCACATGTCTGTGGCCACAGCATAAACCATAAAAATCATGCACCCACTGTTTCGTTCAGAATATTTTTTTCTTGTTTTCCTCCTCTAAAAACTACGTGCGTGTTATGGTCAGATGCGTGTTATAGAGCGAAAAATACGGTAATTAGGAAATCTTGCAGTCTGGGAGAAATATAAAGACCTGTTGGAGCTCAAAGTCCCGTGGTGGACTTCCCCAATTGAAGCCTCCATGGTGAAAAGGAAAAAATACTCAGGAAATTTGTCCAACATATAAAACACTTCTAAAGGAAGAAGACAACCAACTAAAATTAAAAAGCTTCAAGGAAATAAGACAGTATGTGTGATGGCCTGGGAATCTGATTCAGAGGCTGAACTGGAGGAATCCCAGCCTGCACAGGAGTCCCCGCCTCCAGGGCCGGCTGAGCCGGGGCAGGGCCTTGAATCTGAAGAGCCTGCACCTGCCATGCCAGTGTCACCAGTCCTACATGTATTGATGACATAAGAAATGGCATGCTAGTTTTTGTGACAAATTGGGACTGTGAATTCAATTTTTTTTCAGACTTTGGAGAGTTTGTTACATCCATGGCCTGCCCCAAATACTCTAGAGCTACCCTCACATCTGCTACAATAATTATTCGTAAAACTGCTATATTTATCTAAGCAACTGAGGCTGTAGCACCCCAAAGCAAAGACGCAGGTTTTGTAAAAAGGTACATATTATAATCAAGAGCTATGGAAATAAATTTGACCACATAATTTTGAACTAAAAGGACTTTTTTGAATTGGAAGCTAATGATGAACACAGTCAAGATTGGGAAGAGTTCAACATATCAGAATTAATAGGGTGTGAAATTCACTCAGCTCCAATAGTTCCCGTGGGACATAATGTTTTGGCTTGTGACCTATCAATCATCTGGTATGATAATAGCAGGGAAGATATTCTAATAAGGGGTTGTCACAGGATCAGTGTTTCTTGCGTTGGAAATAAACATGCTGTTTTCATTTCAACATTTATTTTTCCTTTAAAAGATAATTATAAAATAAAATTATTGTTTTCCCTCATCTGTGGCATTTATGTTAGCATGAAGGCATTATTCACTGACATTTTATTCAGTTGACATGAGATCTGAAACAAAAGACCGGTAGTCCAGAATTCTGACTGTCAAAAATGCATTTCATTTAGGAAATGAAAAACCACTGATTGACAATATATGGCAACATCACTAGAAACTTTGCTATTTCAAAATTTCCAGTGAACACTTGAAACTTTTAAAGTGCCATTTTCCTTTTTATATATTTATAAAATGCTTCTGTAATCATTATACCTATCAATAAATCAAAAATTTCTACCGTCTTTGAAAGCTTTGTGACAAAATGGAACACCAATCCTGGCCTGATTGCAGTGGCTACCAATTAGTTTCTGGGTTCAATTCAGTGCTTTTTTTCTTAAAAAAATGTTTAGAAATACTCTCATTTTGACTCAGGAAAAACCACCATTTTATAGTTCAAATTGGGAAAAATCAATACACTAAATACAATGAAACTGACCGATCACCATGCTAGATTCCAACTCCTACTTCACACATTAAATGCTCGCTTCCGTCTGAGACTTGGGAAACACCGTGACAGAAAATGAGGCCGCCATCGAGGGTAGCAATGGAACTGATGATTTTCCATGCTAGAGAAGAAACTAAATTTTATAGAGAGAGAGAGAGAGTTTCTTCTGTTAGATTCACAAAATGTATGCAGGGTATGTAGAAAAAAGCACTGGTTCAATTCAAAGTGCTGGTTTTGACCTATATAGCCTTAAACAGCTCAGGACTGCAGCACCCAAGGACTGCCTCTCTGTATATGAACCAACCCAGACTGTCTGATTATTATCCATGACAGGTCCAGAGGGTGGAAACACAAGAACAGGACTTTTCTGTGGTGGCTCCCCATTTGTGGAATGCTCTCCCCAGGGAGGCTCACCTGGCACCTTCATTAAATAGCTTTAGGCATCAGGCAAAACCATTCCTCTTCTCATGGGCCTTTGGTTAATTAAACAACCTATGATCTTTTAAACTGGGGGGGGGGGCAGTATTGTTTTTGTTTGTTATGATGCCACACAATTTTATGTTTTTATATTGTAAACCTCCCTGTGGTCCTCAGATGAAGGCAGTATGAAAATGTAATATATGAAACAGAAATAATTGGGGGGTAGGCAAATGCAGTTAAAGTGGAGTTAAAATCAGATTTCCTTCTGGTTATATGTCCTGAATGTAACTTATTTAAGTGCTGTTCATGAAATGTTGCTCCATTGTTATGACACTGAATTTATGGATTTATTATTTTAATTTAAAAGCATTTCTAAACCGCTTAATATTTAAAATCTCTAAGCACTATACAAAATTGCAAATATAAAACAGTATTTAAAAACACACAGAGATAAAACAGTTTATCGGTGACAGCCATATCTGAAAAGCTAGGGTATTCCAAAAGCATGGTGCCACTACAGAGAAGGCCTTATGGCGTGTTAGTTAACTGTCAAGACGGCTTCTCCCACAGGTCTTAATGTAGTAGAGCATCTTCTTCTGTACCCACATGCTATCAGATATTTAGGTGCTGAGTTGTAATATATATATCAATACGATACAATACGGCTTTATATATCAATACGATGCAAGTGTTCTGAACTTGGGTAAGTAGCATATAGTCAGTCAATACAGCTTTTTCAGAACTGGTGTGATATCACAGTAGGTAGTCAAAACCTTTATTTCCTGTGTCCTTGCTTAAGCATCTGTTTAATTCTTACAAGGCACCTGAAGATATATCCTTTGCAGCCAGCCATCTATTTTGAATTTACATAATTATTTAACAGCACAAATGTTTCCAAAGGGAAATGTAAGCAGCATGACCAACACATTATGCAAATGTTGTTTTCACAGTAATTTAGCCTTGCCATCCCTCCCTCTCTCCCTCTCTATATACTGTATATCACATCATTTTGGAAACAGTGTAGCAAGCCATGGTGTTTTAGGGAGAAAAACAGACAACACCTAGAGCAGGCACCCCCAAACTCAGCCCTCCAGATGTTTTGGGACTACAGTTACCATCATCCCTGACCACTGTTCCTGTTAGCTAGGGATGATGGGAGTTGTAGTCCCAAAACATCTGGAGGGCTGAGTTTGGGGGTGCCTGCTCTAGAGCATATCTTCTAGCTTATTTTCAATATCTGGATACATAGAGAACCTTATATATTAACTAGCAATTCTAAAATTATTTGTATGTCAAGTGATTTCCTTTACAAATATATTCACCAAAAATGAATATATCTTACTATATTATAATTGCATTATAAAATGCAAATGTGTTTCACACTGCAGTTCACTTGGCCACAGACAGGTGGTGCGGTGAACCACAGTCTTAGGAAGGCCTTCAGAGAGCTGCTGGGCCAATGCAGCAGCACTGGAGGGCACATGCATCAGGTCTTCAATGAAATTCAGAAATTTCTCACTGAATGAGAAAACTAGTATAGAGTGCATGGCAGAACAATCCCATCAAATAATGTAATGGGTCAGTGAGGATCTAGTCTTCTCTACCCCACCCGCACCCCAATTTAATTTTCTCGATAGGTTCTTAAGCTCGGTGACAAATGGCTAATCAAGGCTAACCAGTCAGGCTTGCCCAGTTCAGCAGTAAATGAGGTTTGATGGCATGGCCACATTCATAAGATGTACTGCTTTACACATCGAGCCATAGTGCACATGTGTGGCAACCGCCATAAAGGAAGAGTTCCTATTCTATCAAGAGGGCCCACAAGGAAAGTGAAAAATTCACAGGTTTCAGACAAAATCTGATTCCAAAGAGCTTAATTTTCAAATTGCACTCTTGCAACAATTCCAAAGTAAAGGTGTCAAGAGGAGGACTGAAAGGGAAGTTCATCTTTGATAGTGGTTACAGTGGCGTAGCGTGGGTTGTCAGCACCCGGGGCAAGGCAAGTAATTTGCGCCCCCTAACCCGTGGATTTGCGCCCCCAACCTGTTGATTTGCCCTAACCCCAGATGTTGCGCCCGGTGCGGCCGGCCCCCCCTACACCCCCCACGCTACGCCACTGAGTGGTTAATATAAAAGTCCCTGTTCATACGGTTGGAATGGATACAGTATACTAGGTTCCACTTTATTAACAGTCTCCTTGCATGTCAGCAATTGTGATGTAATTTAAGTGATGTCCCCACTACAGTGTGTTGAATTGTGTTTTCATTAATATGCAAGAAAGCTATTAATATGAAAATTGCTCATTCTGAATTGTGTTAATGATGTGCTTATCATATTATCATTGGACTGATTTCCATCCAGATGCTGAGCAATCTTAGATAGAGAAGACTCCTATTGCAAAGCAATCACTGCCACCTCCCTTGGGGCCATCTCAAGTTAGGACCTATAGACATAGTTTAATATGGCTGATTACAAGGAATGGGAAGTGTAATCATTTCAGCAGCACCACTGTTTTGTATGTACAAATGAAACACACACATACATACATTCATTTGTTAAATGAAACAATTTAAAAACTTTAAATACCACCTGCATTGCAAACATATCCAGGCAGTGTAAAATAAATTTAAAAATGCAAACCAAATCCAAAATATACAATAGAATTAAAATCATAAAACAATCAGTGGCCAGATATAATATCAAAAATAATTGCAATGGACTAGGCAATGATGCATTCATTCCTGTTTTCTATCTATGACCGCAATCAGAATACAATTAAAGTGATAATATCACTGTACTCCTAACCCCTCTGCAGCACCTCAAATCCAACTCAATGGTGTAACATTGGAAAATGTCAAGCACTTCCCCTACCTGGGCAGTTATCTTTCCACAAGGGCCAACATTGATGCTGAAATCCAGCATCACTTGAGCTCTGCGAGTGCGGCTTTCTCCCGATTGAAGTGCAGTGTTTGAGGACCGGGACACTCACAGGGAAACCAAAATGCTTGTTTACAAAGCTATTGTACTACCAACCTTACTATATGCTTGTGAAACATGGACCACCTATGAACGCCATCTCCAACCCTTGAAAGATTCCATCAATGGTGTCTCCGAAAAATTTTACACATCACTTGGGAAGACAGGCGAACTAATACCAGTGTACAGGAAGAAGCAAAGATCACCAGTGTTGAAGCAATGATTCTTCAACATCAACTTTGTAGGACTGGTCATGTTGTGCGGATGCCTGATGATCATCTTCCAAAGCAACTACTCTATTCCAAACTTAAAAATGGAAAGCATAATGCTAGTGGTAAACAAAAGAGGTTTATGGACTGTCTCAAGGCAAATCTTTAAAAATGTAGTATAAATACTGACAACTGGGAAACACTGGCCTGTGAGCTCTCTAGTTGGAGAACAGCCTTTACCAAGGGTGTCATGGGCTTTGAAGACACTCAAACTCAGGACGCAAGGGAGAAATGTGCTAAGAGGAAGGCACGCTTGGCAAATCCACACCGTGATCAACTCCCACCCAGAAACCAATGTCCCCTATGTGGAACGACATGTGGATCCAGAATTGGCCTCCACAGTCACTTACGGACTCAGTGTTAAAACCATGTTTATGGAAGACAATCTTACTCGGCTACGAGTGATCGCTAAAGAAGAAGACTACTCTGGCTGCTGTTGACCACATACAGTTCACTGGTGTTTAGAGACAGCCTTGACCTAGTTATGCCCTGAACTAGAATTTCACATGGTGTTAACTATCTGCTGTGTCAACGAATGTATCATCTCTGTTTTTTTAAACACAGATATATTGTACCACAGTAGTGTGTGTGTCATGACAAAATGTTTTATTTGGTTTGTTTTCAAACTGCATATTAAACTCAGCTCTAGTATTTTGCAAACAAAATGCTTGATCCCACTTGCTATCAATCACTCGCTATTAGCAGCTGATAATTAATTCAGATTGCATATGACTTTCCATAATATACTTTTTTTCTGCAGGTGGTAACTTTGAATCTAACATTTAAATGCTGATGCCACAAAAAACCCTAACAGTAATACAGATTCACTAGGTGATAACTGGCTCATTGGTTGATTTTGGGTTATTATCAGCCTAGTTTGTGATCTTTACTTAATAGCCAAATGTTTGCTTTAGAAATATGCTTAATTGAAGTCAAATAGTCTGCATTTTTAGGTGGTTCCACTTCAAATTTCACACATTTGACAAATTTCACACATTTGTCTGAAAGCATCCTGTGACATTCCGGAAACTCTTTGGGTAGTTTTCATCCCTCTTCATATCCCAGCAACCTTGGGATCAATCCAGATTTAGAGCAGATTTTTGCATATCCCACTCATCAGAGTACCACAGATAGTGCTTGCTCCTTTGAAGCTCTGCTGTTAGAGTATGAGGCTCTTAATCTCAAGGTCATGGGTCTGAGCCCCATGTTGGGCAAAAGGTTCCCGCATTGCAGGCCGTTGGACTATGTGACCCTTGTGGTCCTTTCCAACTCTACTGCTCTATAATTCTTTGAAGGAGATATCATTGGTTACTAAAGGTGATGATAGCAATGCCCCCATTCTCCCCCTGCACAGCTTCCAAAATTGGCTTGAGAGGGGGTTCAAGGAACCCCTGGAACAGTACATGGGGGCGGGAGGGACTGGATGCTTGCAATGGCAGAACAGTCACTTTGGTACAACGTTGAATTTCACCCCTAAAGTTTAAGCACACACAGAAATACAAAATAGAGAAATACAGAAGTGCTTGACTACACAGTACAAACATACAGGATTCCATTTAACTTAATACCATACATTCCGAACGCTATGTGATTTATATCACATACATGAAAATTGTGTCCTATGGGGAAACGTACAATGTCAAAAAGAAGCCTGGGCTGACATACTAGGATTTTAATGAGTGCTGCACTTTTGGATTGGAACTGGCCCAGAGCTAATTCAATTCTGGAACACTTGCTGCTTGTCGTATTTGAATTAACACCAGAAAGGTATTGAGTGGGGAAGAGAGATGGGAACTTTGCAGAATTTTTAAAAACACTATTGCATCACATAATATATAGGCTGGAAAGATTTAGTACATACTGCATAGGAATCCTAAACTAATCAATTCTAAAGCATAACATGTTCCTTTAGACCTTTATTTCCTCCTGCAGGGGTTGCTATTATTATTATTTTTATAAGTTCTACTCAGATCATTCCCTCCCCATCCTGTTTCACCCAAGATAGAGAGAGTCATTAAAAAATAATTTCTTGAGCTAATTTGAAATGGTCCAAGAAGCCATGCAAGCCAGTCGCTAGGGGATATGTTTTATTACTCTATTTTTAACCCCTCTCTAGACAATTTCCCCCGGTAGTCCATTATTTGTGTCTCTGTCCGAACAAATGATTAGTATTAAGATCACTGCCACTCCCTACAAAGTCTGTACATACAACACAAAGATTCCCTTATGACAATCATGAAGTGAAGTGAAATAAAAGAGTGTGACAAACTGCATTGGCTTTCTTGTGCCATACGTCCAATTCATTGCCAAATGTGGAGATGTTTGGGTAAATGCATTCTATAAAATAATAACAGTGATAATGATAATAATATCAACAAATCCTGTCCATTTTTCAAATGTGGCTAACAAATCACAATATCATACAGTATTTGAAACATATGTTACAGTCCCCATTCCTAGTCACAACCATAAGACCAAAAATGATTAACATAGTGAACCAACCTCAACAATCGCTTCTAAAGCAGCCATCAAACTAAGGCAATGTCAGACATAAATCAAGGGAATGTTCAGCAAAAATGCTTCATTCAAGTGGTTTTCCCAACCACTTGAATGAAGTGAAAAGCACTGATATCTGATGCACCTCAATTGCGAAGGCATCCCACAGAAAAGTCCTAAGTCTGGGTACCGCCAGCTGTACTTCACAGGGTTGAGGAATCTGGAGTAGGACCATATTGAAGACGACACTACTTAAGATTGCCACAACTGTTGTTCAAAGTCTTTTAAAAACATAAGAACGTAAGTCATGCCTGCTGCATCAGGGCAATGGACCATCTAGTTCAGCATCCTATTCTCACAGTGGCCAAACACATGCCTGTGGGAAGCCTGAAATTCTCAGTAACTGGTGTGCCAATACATAATTCCTCTGGTAGTGGAGGTAGAACATGGCCATTGTGGTTAAGAACCATTGGTAGCCTTGTCCTCCATAATTTTATCTCATCTTTTTTAAAAGCCATTCAGCACAGGAAACCTGAACTGAATCTGAAACAAAATGACAACCAATGAAACCTCAAGTTAAGGGGCAAACATTTTGTCAGCCACCAAGATGAGTGGAGACAATCAATCAAAATAGGACAGCTATCAGTGCTGACAACCTCTAAGAAAGCAGGAATACATTATATGCAAGTGTAAACAAAGGAAAAAGCAGGAATCACACAATATTAGCGTCCATGTGATCCTCACACATTAGTGCACAAAACAGCCTGTAAATTGGCCCAAGAATTGCTACAGGTTTTTAAACGAATTTGATAAAAAACCTGATCTTTATGGAGTGGGTTTGCAACAATGGAGCAGGATCAAATCTAGATTGTTCCATATACTGTATATCCTCACTCATCAAGCAGACAGAGCTGCTCCTTAAAAATGAGCATACTTGCTATTGTGAACTCTTCATCCACCATTAAATAACAGCAAATCACAAGGCATTTTTGTAGGTAGGTGGAGGACGGTTGATTCAGTGTTTATAGTGTATCTGTTAAAAGAAAATTTCGTTTTATTGATTGCCAGAGACCAATTTCATCTCATTCCCTCCCCAAAGGATTGAAACCCCAGACTTAAATAAACGAAAAGTATAGTTCATCATCTTTAAAAGTGCTTTTACAGGGGCTCTCTTCTGTCCTGAGATAACTCCCCTTTCCCTCACTTGTGTCTCCCCAATAGGCTGTAATTGTAGAAAATCTACCAAAAAAAATGAAAAAAGATTCCAATGGCAATCAGGTTAGCTGTAAGTTTTGTGATGTGTGTCTGAAAGATTTATGTCCTGATTAAAAGAACCTTGATTGAATTTTCGGATAGAAAATTGTTTTGTTCATAAGCACATGTGCCTTTTTATCCTTTGATCCCTCCTTGGCTTTCATGGCTATTTGGAAAGATGGAGAGTTAGAAGCAAAAGAAGGGAACCAAGAAAGCAATATAAGCAATTAGATGCACCCAGCACTGGAGATTTGGGGTGATTAAAGCAGTAGATGGCAACAGGGAACCTGTCTGTACTTGTGAAACTTTCAGACAGAGTCCACGCCAGAGTGACTTGGGTCATTTCTTTTTTCACGTGCATTTCAACCAATGCTGTCTTTTTTCTTTTTCTTTTTCAAAAAGGCCAAAAATTTGTAGCATTTGTTACCATTGGAGGTCCAAGCTGCACGACCAATGCAAAGTATTTGTTTCAGTCTCAACCTATAATCCACTGCCTGTAAAAAAAAGTATTTCAAGACAAACTCCAATTCTTAACTGCTGCTTAACCATACTTATTAAAAAAAAATTGTACTCTCTTGCGAAAGTAACAACCAATCTGCCCTTTTCCAATAGATATATTCAAAACATACAGATGCCTTCAAGGCAGATCACAAAGCATGTCTCAATTAATAGTGTAGAAGGTCCAGATATAGCCTTAGTGGGCAAGACATGTGGGGGGAGGTGGAGAGAGGGGCCCTACATTATTCATGGAGGGCAGGGCACCTGGCTTCTGAATATGAATCTCTAATGAACAGCTCACAGTGCTTTGCTGCCCTTCAGCTCAATTTGTATGATAGGGATGAGAAAAATGTGTGCATCCATGCAGGCTGCTTCTCTACCAGCTCTTCTTGTTGCTCTTTAGCATTTTCATGCTATTCCTATACCCGTGCCCAGCATGGCTGCTTCCCCTCCGATTTCTCAATGCATGTGTCAATGCACTTAAGTACGGTTACTGCTTTTAGGGGGCTCACACTAGCTACGCACGGCATCTAAAACAGGGGGTGGCAACCTAAGGCGGCCCATGGGCCCACAAGCGGCCCATGGGGGTCATTTAATCGGCCCATGAGCTGCCCCTGAACTAAGCCACCTGCTCGGCGAGTCCCCACACACTGCACTAAATCGGCGCAGCGTGGCGCAGGGACTCGCTTCTGCAGCGCCAGAAATCGCATATGCGTATGCGCAGATCATGTCTGCGCAAACGCAGACGCCGGAAATTGTGTCTGCGCAGACACAGATGCCAGAAATTGCTGGCGCGCGCACTGACGCACGCACGCAATCCGGCCAATGGAGGAATCTCCGCTGGAGTGAACCGGCCCAGGTGAGGTAAACCTTGCCAACCCCTGATTTAAAACATTATTGAATCACAGGTCTGCCATCAAGTCAAAGGAAAAACTAGATGCAGTTGCAGCAGTTAATCATTCCCTCAAAACATAGAAAATGGGAATGTGGGGTATATATAATTTAATCAGGAAAGAGATACATGGACAGTGCTTGCTACTAAGGACTATCCTCATTAGATCATAATATTATTAGAAAAGGCCTGCTAGATTAAGCAAAAGGCCCTCCTGTTCCCGTATCCTCTCCTCACAGTGGCCAACCAAATGCTTAAGGGAAGCCTTCCAGGAGGACCAGAGTACAACAGATTTCTTTTCTGTGCAACTTCCCTGCATCCCTCTTCTCTGAGCTTTCCTGCCCTCCAAGTTGGAATAAAATACCAGGAGTTACCTCAGTTGCGCAATATGTAAACAGAGACAGAAGATGCAAGAAATTAAGAGAAAGGCTCAGGAATGACTCCATTGCCTTTGCAGGGAAAGGGCCCTGGCTCAGTAGCAGAACACCTGTTTTGCATGCAGGAAATCCCAGGTTTGGGCCTGGCACCTCCAGTTAGAAGGATCATTTAGATGAGTGGACTTAGGGCAGATCTACACTCATGGTTTGTAACGTTAATAATGTGTTGTTAAAATGTGACACCAGAGGGCGCTGCAGAGCAACGAGCCACCAGCAATAGGGAAACGGCATAGGGTGACTTTCTAGAATGATATATCTAATCTTGTTCTAATAACATTTAAAAGATCAATGTAGATCCAGCCATGGTCAGGATTGTGCTGTTACAAAGTGATAGGAGATATGTTCTGCTTGTGACCCTAAAAAGCCTTTTCAGGCCAGACACAGGGCTAAGTGACCTGGTACAAGGCAACTTCCAAGCTTCTGTGAAAATCAGACTCCTCTTTCTGCATGACTTTCATAAATAAACCTTGGGAACTGTTACTGCCCAGTCTGGGCTGGCCCTAAGAGATGAGAAATATCAAGAGAGCAGAATAGGTGAGAGGCCTTTTCATAAAATAATCAGCATATGAGCCTAATTATCCACTTTAACTCTCAACATTGCCTTCTAGGAGGGGGAGGAAGGGGGAACCAAAGGGCAATAGCAAGGAAACTATCCAGTGCTTTGGGATCCACTTTAAGGAACCCCAGGGGACCATTTAATCATATTGAACCCCCTATTGTGCTCAGCAAAAGTTTCTTTTTAAATGTAATAGGTTCTAATGGCTCCCCCTTTGGCAGCCAGAGAATGTCAGATTAAGCTGCTCCTGTTAGATACTGGTTCTGATTGGATACCTGTTGAGCTAATAGCTCTCAATGGTACCTATGCCATGATGGACAGGCCTGAACACAAAGGGGTTTTCAGTGTGATCGGATGAGTTGAGGACACATGTAGAGACACAGAGAGAAGTAGCATGTTCATGAGGGCGGAGGAATACAGGTGGAAACAATTTGATTTCTACAGTAGCTGCTTTTCTGACAGTTCACCTATCAAACTTTTTTTTTTTTAGATTAGCAGAAAGTCATTCAAATACAGAAGAAGAAGAGTTTGGATTTGATATCCCGCTTTATCACTACCCAAAGGAGTCTCAAAGCAGCTAACATTCTCCTTTCCCTTCCTCCCCACAACAAACTGTGAGGTAAATGGGGCTGAGAGACTTCAAAGAAGTGTGACTAGTCCAAGGTCACCCAGCAGCTGCATGTGAAGGAGTGGAGACATGAACCCAGTTCACCAGATTACGAGTCTACCGCTCTTAACCACTACACCACACATACAACCACAAACTAGGGCATTTGTTGTATGATAGTCTGCATTTTATTTGCATATCCTGCATACTGCAGCATCTCAGTGATCTCATCATCACTCCCAATCAGACTAGGTTTAGTCAAATGTCTGCTCTGAGATATCATGTCCATCAACTCATATAAAAAGCCAGTACAACAAGTGGGGCATGCCAGTAGACAAAAAGAGACCTTCATTGTGACACCATGTCCATAATACAGAGAATAAGTTAAGCAATTAGCCAACTAGCAAATGATTCTCAACTCAGGTTTTGAGAAAATGGCTTTTAGAACAAGGGTAGCCTATGCCCTGGATGTTGTTGAACTGCAATTCCCACCAGCCCTTGTCAAAATGGTCAGTGGTCAGAGATGATGGGAGTTGTAGTTCAGAAACATCTGGTGCTCCTATTACCTGCATATTTTTCTTCAACCAGAAGATCTGGAGGTCCACAATATGATAACCCATGCTACTTACTGATTCATTCTTATGAATTTAGCTCCATCCCAATGTGAGATGTAGTCACATCTCAAACCTTAAATCTGCAACTGGTTGTTCCTGCCTTCTGCATTCCTTCTGCAGCTTTGTCTTCTATCTCACTGCTCCCCCCTTGTACATCTGCAAGCCTGCTCAGCAGCCATACCGCTTACAGCCAAATAGAGACCCTTTTCTCTTACTCAGGAGTACCACATGCTGAACTTCCTTTTGTTAAGATTTGTAGTAAAGTTAAAGAACCTTTCCTATTGCATTTGCACTTCAACAGCCCAAACCTAAAACCTTTGGATTCTCAGAATACAGTTTACCCAAGTGAATGTACAGAGAGCAATTCACGACTATTTCATGAATTCCATTGTCTACATGAGACTGTGGGATACAATGTTCTTTATTTAACGTTTATTGAAAAGACTGATTTGTAGCCTATCTAATGAGTCATTCATCCTTAATCCTAGATTAAGCATTCATGTAGAAACCTCACATCAATTGCTCCTATATATATATATATATATATATATATATATATATATATATATAATCTCCCTGTGACAAATAGCAAACTTGCAGATACTGTAACTGTTAGGATATTTCCGTTCCACCTTAAAAGGGAGCAGGCTATGTGAGTCACAGAGTCTGTGTATTTCCTGTTCACAGGATGTTTATGTTTTGATAGAGCTGTTGTCTCTCTCTCTCTCTCTCTGCGCTAGAACACGCTAGCAGGCAGTCATGTTTTCTTTGTTCTGACCAACGCTGAATAAACTTTCTAAATAATGCTCTCCTGAGTGCAACTTTCGCTGTGCATTATCTGCTGATAGAGCGTGCATCAGTTCTGGAATGTGGAAAGCTATTTTCTGGAGCTCATGTCGCTAATTGCTGATACTGTATTTACGGGAGGTCGATGGACGTCCGGACTCCGGAGTCGGCGTGGAGGCAGTGATGGCCTATGTCTCCCTGGCAGAATCCCAACAGTAACAACCTTCAGTTAGTTGTTAGCAAAAGTTTCATTATCCTAAACTACTATGACAAAGATACGATCATGTAAGGAGACTGAGGCTTCACTGGTATACATACATTATTGCATAAATCATAATTTGGAGATGATATACTGTTTGCATATTTCAAAACTGAAACTTCCTATAGGCAATGGAGTTATGTGTTATCCAAGATACATATCCGAGAAAAGGCTATCCTACTGCAGCTTAAACTACATATCTATTTATCCATCTATCTGTGGGAGGGAAATATGAATCCCTGTGACCCTTGTGGGTGAGATAAATAACAAAAAAAATCACCTGGGTGCCTGGATTCAAAATGCTGTGCTAAACTAGCTCTCCAGCAGGAAAGAGTCCTCAGTAGCAGAGTCACAAAGTCACAAAGCAGCAGTATAGCATTAGAAATATAGGTTGTTAGACCCTTTTATCCCATTTAGTTGTATACAGTGTGTCTCTCTTTCTACCCCCTCTTGCAATGAACAGACTGTGCACTGTTACGTAAGTTTAAAATACTTTACTTACACAACATTCCAAAGGTCAGATTCATGTGTTTATCAAAGCAGTTAGCAGAACGCAGGCAAATACTATTGAGTAAGATATAGAAAGTCTTAGCTTTGAAATGGATGGATATGACTAAGTTATTAATTTAAGTGGGCCTACTCTGAGTAAAAGGTAGTCGAATCCCACCAGAGCACAAAAAGAGAGTTTCTCTGTTGTCTCTGAATCTCAGGGAGTGGCAGAAGCAAAGATAGCATTCCTCATGCATAAGAGCTTAGCATTGAATGAAATACCATAAGACATCCTTGTTCGGTTAATATAAACTATACTATAGATGTCTTTGAACACATCTAAGGTTGGAGCTTGCTTAGGCACATCTTCCTTGGTCAGTTACATGGGGCAGAGAAAGTGAGTGAGAGGAAGATAAAGCTTCACTTCCTCCCTCATCAGAGAAGAAGGGTGTGTGACCTAGCTGACTCTAGGATTACAACTCTGTTGTCTTAACGCCTCCATGCACTAACTAGCACTCATGCATAGTTATGTTTGACTGCAATTTCCCACACTATCTCTCCCTTAGTTATTATTAGTAGATTGATGGTCTTCCTATATATCAGAGTGTTCCTATGAAAAAAAAGCGCTATCTATACCTAGGTAGCTATGCACTCAATGTACTTATACCTTTTTAGCTCTTTCTTTCTACAACTTGAAGACTATAAGACTTCAACATTATATCATTTATTTTATTTTTCAAAACAAAGAGGAGCAGCTTGTTATCAATAAGGGGAAGCTTCTGTCTTCAACATTGACCTCATTTTTCATTAATATGCATGCTTTCAGCTGCTGTGCTGGAGTCAAGCCATTTCCCCAACCTTAAAACACTCTAAAGCTAGTAGACAGGTTGTATTAATAACCATAAGAGCATATTACCCCTTGTTCCTGTCAAATACATTTAGATGAACTGTTGTGGTTGCATGTACATGAGTTGTTTTCATTCCATTCAGCAACAAAAGGCACAGAGTTTTAACCTCATGCAGAATTCAAGTGCTTTAGTATTTTGTTCTCGACTCTTACTTGTTGGTGAACCATTTTAGAATTTCTTGTCAAAATGAAAGTCGGTGTATAAATTTTTTTTAAAAAACAACAACCATATTATCAGATACAGTAAGTAAAATGCTGGATTATAAGCCTAAATAATGAATTGGTATAGCAGGAAGAAAGCAGGAAGGAAAGAATTCATGTGAACTGTCTGAAATCAGAGCACAATTCAATAAAAAAGTCAATGTGGAGTCCATCTTTTCCAATTATATATTTATGCATGCTATATTTTATATATTGCAGGCAAACTTTTATATTCGTTTTAACTGTTCCAAGGCCTGTTAAAATTTTATTTATTCTTGTTTACATCCCACCTTTCCTCTAAGGACTTAGAAGACCTTCAGGGTGACTTCCAAGTCGACAATTCTATGATTCTATGACCTCAAGATAGCATATATATTCTTCCCCTCCATGGGTGTAGAAAAGGAGGGGCAGGGAGGGGCAGCTTCCCCCCAATCAATAAAAACACATAAAAATAAATACAGTGGTACCTCGGGTTACAGATGCTTCAGGTTACAGATGCTTCAGGTTACAGACTCCGCTAACCCAGAAATATTACCTCGGGTTAAGAACTTTGCTTCAGGTTGAGAACAGAAATCATGCGGCGGCAGCGGGAGACCCCATTAGCTAAAGTGGTACTGAAGCAAAGGTACTCGCGATGTGTTAAAAATAGACCAGCCAGACAGCAATGGAGAATAAGAAGGTGAGGTTTATTGCCAGGCAATAAGGTACCCAGTTGGAATATTTTCCAAAGAACTGGGGACCCCGATTGACAGAAATCCAGAGGTCTTTATACCTGAGCAGAACACAGCAAATCATTGATCATGAGACAATCAGGAAGGATTCATAATATTGTCAGCGTGAATCAGCCAATCAGCAAGCGGTTGTCACGCTACTTGACCCCCGGTCAAACCTTGGTCAGCACCGGATTCTAGTTCTGCTTTCCGATGCTTGTAGTGACACTCTGTCTAACCTTTCCCCCAGTTATGACAGGACAGGGAGCTTTGGACATTTTGTGGTTTTGCTCTTCCTGTTCTGTGGATTAATTTAGCCTGTATCTGAGGGGATTTTGTACCAGAATCTCTGATTCATGTCTTTCCCCCTTGTCCGGGGTGCACAGATATTTAGGGGAAAGGTCGGCTCCTAATTTCTTGCCGTTTCAAGCAGTTTGCAGCACAGCTTCCCTTTTGATTCAAAATGGATTATAAAGTACTGTAATCCTTGATTTGTATAAGCATGTGTGGATATATATTGAATATATTGAATATATTGGTTTCTGATAACTGATTATGTGGATAGCATAGGGGTAGCCCTTCTCCCTTGCCTCATTCCCCCCTTTTCAAGCTCAGAGAGAAGATTCATCTGACTCCTGAGCTTGAACACCACTCAAGACATCAGAATAAACCGTTGCTTCCTGCAATGGGGCCTGTTCCTGCACCGGAACCGGTTCCCTATGCATTCGCTCGTAACCATCATCTTCCTCTGGCTCATCTGGCGCTGGTGGCAAAGCTCGATATATTGCCAGAATCTGAGGGTCAGTGAGATGTTTAACATTGCGGGCTATCATTCCTCTAAGCAAAGACAGACAACAAGGGATTACAGAAAGAAACAACAGAAAAACAATTCCTCCTATAGCTAAGGCGGTCAGAAGGCCATGCACCCACCCCTCTCCTGGGATCCATGACCACATCTTCCCCCAGGGATTCTGAGTGGGTGTGTTGTCAACTACCAGGGATTGAAGTTTTTCCAATTCATCCTCGATTGTCTTGTTAAGGTCGTGGAACTTAACCTGGCATTGACCTTTTGGGACAATTTTACAAAAACCGCCTGAACGTGCAAGGAGGTAGTCTAAAACCAATCTATGGGTCATCGTCAGTTGGTTCAAATCCTCAACCTCTGACTGCAAAGAGCGCAAGACATGGGTGGTGGCATTGATAGATTTTTCCGGCCTGCATGTAAGAGCAAACAGTGCTTTCTTATTTTGCTCGGAAACTACTCCTGGGTAAATTCCCATTGAGAGGAATCCTATAAATCCACCCCCAACGCTCCCTACAGAATTTGTCAGATAAATTTCATCTTCACAGTGTTCGCCTAGGGCCGCCCTTTTCCGTCTGCTTGCAAGACGAGGTACCATGTGGTTGACCTCCACTGCAACCGGAAAGGTGAATGCCCCTACACCGACACACTGGAATTTCCTGGGTGGAAATTTGTCGCCAATCCATCATATAGAAACCAGAGGTTAGGATCTTTAATCATCCAACCAGAACAAATGGACCCTTGTCCGGTGAAATTAACTGAATACTGAGGAAAGTATGGGTATAAATCTGATGAGGTCGTATTGCCCTGGTAGGAGGCATTTTGGGATCCCCAAAGCCAAAATTTATCCGAGCATTGGGTATAATTTCCCAGCCATCCTTTGTCAATGTGGTACTTAACTTGGGGCCAATACTTCCATTTGGAATTCCATACTCCAGTGGCATGACAACAAAAACATAGACCTTTTGTGGTTCTGGTATATCTGATATATCGATAGGGGATGTCATTCATTTCAGTAGGTGGGGCTGCAAAGAGACCACTCTGATTGTAAAGTAGGCCTGCCAAAACAACATCAGGATCCTTGATTAATCCTGGTATAAGGGACATGTCTGCTACCTTCCTTGGGTGTTCATAATATAGGGTAGCATTCTCCCCATATATCTGGAACATGTGTTCAGCATGGTTTATAAAGACATTACCTACTACCATTGGGCCTCTCTGGAGCCACAAGCACATCAATATCAACAGAAGCTTCATTTTCATTTTCCCCATGTATGCCTTCAAGGTTGAACCTTATCAGTTCTGGCTCTAGGTCGATGTTAATACTGTGATCCTTCTTGTATAAACAAAATACAAAGATCAGGACCAGAAGGAGCGAATTGCAACAATTAAATAAGGTAGCAGGTACCAGAACATACCCTTCAGTGAGATATAGCCTCCCGCTCGGCCGCACCCAGTGGACTTATTGGTGGTCCCCAGGTTCTGATCGAACTGGTGAGGTCCACTCACACTGTATACACTCTGCAACTGCTACCTTGAAGGGACCTGTGGGTGGTGGAGGAAATACAGCTACAGCGACCAGTATAGCACCAGGAAATGCTCTTTTGGGGAGGTGGGTAGGAGAAGCTTCGTATGGCTCTCCTTGGTTCCCCTGGCATGTACTCTTTCCTTGTATGTGAACTATTGTCTTGGACCTGCTTGTGCCCAATCTGGTATGTAGAGTTCCCAAAGAAAGAAAGGAATGTAACTACCGTATGCAGTTACCCAATCCACCCACTTGTCACGAATGTCCCCCTTTTTGTCCACCCTTGTTATTGTAATTTGCACTAAGGGTTTATGAGCAAAATCTGGCTGGAATTTAGGATTGACCGAAATTTTAACTGGTAGGGGTCCTCCCATACGCTGGTGCAGCTCCAAAATCTTCCGGTGTGCGTAGACTCACTGGCTTCCAGGTGCAGTGAGAGCAGACCTGTAGTCCCGTTGCCCGTGCTCCTGCCCGCTTCCGGAGGGGCTAGGTGCAAGGTTTCCTGGTGAGCTTCAGCTTCAGAGGGTCAGACGGGTTCAGCTCACAGTTCCAATGACCCTCAGACCGCTTCAGACGAGAATGATGAATCCACGGGGTTACTTCCGCTACTTTTACTGCAGTAGGTGTGGCCAGCAGAACCGTGTAGGGAGCTCTCCAGCGAGCCGTCAGTGGTTCGTCTTTCCAATCTCGTACCCACACTCGGTCTCCTGGCCGAAAAGGATGAACTGGGTCGGATAAGCAGATGAAAATGCGCTGGAGACACCACCTGTTTAAATCAAGAAAAACACGGGAAAGAGCCTGGATCTGTTCTGCTGTTATCTGCCCCCCCACCTGAGTCAAGTCTGCTGTTTTCCCCCTGGCTATTGGAGGTGGTCTCCCATACAAAAGTTCAAACGGAGAAAGTTTCAGTCTCTTTGTTGGTGAACATCTGATCCTAAACAAAGCTACAGGCAACATGTCTATCCATTTACAATGAGTTTCCTGGCACAATTTCGCTAATTGTGCTTTCAGAGTCCGATTCATCCTTTCTGTTTTTCCTGAACTTTGAGGTCTATATGCCGCATGCAGTTTCCATTGTATTTGCTGTACCAAAAAGTGTTGGGGAATTCTTGAATCCTTGAGGCAACCTTGTCCACGTTAACTGAGTCTTTGTCCCCTTGTAAGGATCCTCCCATTGAAATGCAAATATTGGCTGACTCTGGGAGGCAACACGGCAACAGAAAAATGCATCTTTTAAGTCCAATACTGTAAACACAGTTGCCTCTTATGGAATCAATCCTAGGAGGTTGTAAGGATTGGGCAGACATGGATGCAGAGTCTGTATTAAATTATTAATCCTTTTCAGATCTTGGACTGGGCGAAACTGATCTGAATTCGGCTTGCGCACCGGAAAAAGTGGAGAATTCCAGCTGGACTGGCACTTTACCAAAAGCCCATATTGCAAAAACTTATCTATATGCAACTGCATTCCCTCTGCTGCTTGTCTTGGGATTGGATATTGTCGAGTTGCTATCGGCTTTGCCCCTGGTTTTAAATTTATTATGAATGGGGCTATATTCTTTGCCATGCCTGGTGGGTTGTCCTCTGCCCATACTCCAGGTGGGGCTCTCAGATTTTTGGGAATCTGTGAAATTTCTTTTTGAGAGTCTTTACTTGACAAAGCCACCATCATTTTCCATGCCTGTTCCCTAGGCACCTCTACTGTGACTATCCCAGATGCAGCCTGGGGTAATTTCATTTCTGCCCCTTTTGGTGTGAATGTAATCTGTGCTTGAACCTTTGATAGAAAGTCACGTCCCAGCAAGGGAATTGGGCATTCAGGCACATACAGAAATTGATGTGTAAGTGTTTCCCCTCCAATCTGGCATTCTTGAGGTTGCAGAAACGGTTTTAGGACCCTGTTGCCTGTGGCCCCCACAATTGTCACTGCTTGGTTGCTTTTTGCTTTTAATGGCTTCGTGAGCACCGAAAATTGCGCTCCAGTGTCTATCATGAAATTTACTAAACGGCTCCCCAGTTTAACCGAGACCATGGGCTCCTGGGAGCCTAAAGAAAGAGTTGAGCCCGGTCTCTCCTATGCATTCTCATTCTCATATTCCTCCAATTGCGCTAATCCAACAAAATCTCTGCTACTTCCTCTGTTTCTCACATATCTTCCTGCTTGCATCCTTCCCCTCTGCGATCCCCATTCACGTCCACGTTCCCTCTGATCCCTGAATCCACCTTCTCCCTCTGCTTCCCTTGCATCAGGGCACTCTTGCTTCCAATGACCTTCCTTCCTGCAAATTGCACATTGATTCCTTCCCAATGGCAGTCCTCTTCCCCTTCCACTTCTACCTCCACGTGCCCTACTTGAACCTCTCCCTTGGGCACCTGCATCAAATGCCGATCCTTGGCTGATGGCTGCAGCCAAAAACACTGCCTTTTGCTTCATTTCCCGAACTCTGTCCTTTTTAACCTCATTCTCTCTGTTCAAGAAAACCTTTTGAGCGATTGCTAGGAGCTGATCCATTTGCAATGTTTCAAAAGCGTCTAACTTTTGTAATTTCCTCTTAATGTCCGTAGCACTCTGAGCCACAAATGCCGCATTTACCATTTGTTTACTTTCTGGGGCTTCTGGATCAAAGGCCTGAATCTGTAATTGCATCCATTAATTTCCATAATTTTGAACTGTCATGGCTTCCTGGGGTTCTTAATGAATTAATTTGTTCCCCCCATGCTCCAGACATTTGAAATGTACTGGTTCCTCCTTCCGCTCCCTCTGTCTGTGTCTGCCGGACTGACATGTCCTGGTAGAATTTTTCCTCGGGAGGGGAGGGTAACATGCTTTGATCTAAGGCAGCCGCTTGATTTGGCTGGGAAGGCAAATCTGGAAGGCTAGGCACATCCAGCGTTGCTTGAAAAGGTGGGGCTGCCTGAGAAGCTTGTTGTGAGTTATTTACTGCCAGCTGAGATGGGCTGAGCACAGGTATCTGTTGGGCTTGTCCTGCCATTGCATTTTGACTTGGCAACACTTGCCCTGAAGGCGGCTGCATTGCTTGATTTGTGCTGCTATAATTGTATGGCGGTGGAGGGATTCCCTCCTCCTCTGGCGGAGCAACATAAATTTTCCTGTCAGCTGCAGAAGAATTTGTGGTTTTCCTGGCTTCCTGTCTTACAGCAAAAATCTCACAGCTGCTATTATTCCCCTTTATCCTGAGCCAGTCCGGATTTTTTAAACAAATAGTAGTCCATTTTGAAATATAATAAAACTGCTCCTTAAGCAAATCCGGTTTCTGCATTATTGAGTCCATAACTGCTTGACATAGCTCAATCCTGAAGGTACCTCCCCGTGGCCAATTTTTGACCTGTTGGGGCCAAATCTGCTGGCAATATTTCTTTAAAACCTCCTTACTTGGTTTGACCTCTCCCTGTTCTTCTGGAAAAACTCTTTTAAAATTCTCTAACATGCATTCTAGGGGTGTACAGGCTTGAACTGGTTTTGAACATTTTCCCCCCATAGTTGTTCTTTGCAAAAACTTTCCCTCTTCGCCAGGCAAGCTTTTAGCTAGGCAGTTTCAAAAATAGGACAAGGAAACCCACAGCACATTTCCCCCCCCTTTTTTTTTTCAAACACTCTTCCTTTTATATATATCACAGTCCTTACTCATTCAACCACAAGTCCCGGGACACTCTTCCATTCGAACATACACATACACACCGCCCTTTTCGCCCCCCTTTGCCTGCGGCGAAACAACTTTGGCAGAGAAACCCACACACACACACACACAGCTGTTTTGTTTCTTGTTTATCCTAACCTTTTCCTGCAGAAACTCCCTTATTTCCTCCTTTTGGGGCTCACCCAGCTTCTCCTCCCTTTCCCTTCTGGGAATCCTTTTCCCTTTAACGGGAGGTTACTAGTGGGTCGCCCGAGTGTTGATCAAGCACTCATTTTTATCTCAACTCACCGTGAGTTCCTTCCGTGGCGCGCTTTTCCTGTTGGCTCACGTTCAGATTCTCCTTCCTCGGTCCTTGCCTCCGTCTTGCCGGGGATCCGGGCCGAGGCGATTGCCCCCCTCCTTCGGAAATGATGTCCGAGGGGCGCCTGGAGTGAGCAAGGTCCCCGACACGCCCCCCCGCAAGAACCGAGCGAGGCTTTTTTGGGTTAAAAAAACCCTACTGGCCTGTCTGATCCGAGTCACGGCACCAAATGAAGCAAAGGTACTCGCGATGTGTTAAAAATAGACCAGCCAGACAGCAATGGAGAATAAGAAGGTGAGGTTTATTGCCAGGCAATAAGGTACCCAGTTGGAATATTTTCCAAAGAACTGGGGACCCCGATTGACAGAAATCCAGAGGTCTTTATACCTGAGCAGAACACAGCAAATCATTGATCATGAGACAATCAGGAAGGATTCATAATATTGTCAGCGTGAATCAGCCAATCAGCAAGCGGTTGTCACGCTACTTGACCCCCGGTCAAACCTTGGTCAGCACCGGATTCTAGTTCTGCTTTCCGATGCTTGTAGTGACACTCTGTCTAACCTTTCCCCCAGTTATGACAGGACAGGGAGCTTTGGACATTTTGTGGTTTTGCTCTTCCTGTTCTGTGGATTAATTTAGCCTGTATCTGAGGGGATTTTGTACCAGAATCTCTGATTCATGTCTTTCCCCCTTGTCCGGGGTGCACAGATATTTAGGGGAAAGGTCGGCTCCTAATTTCTTGCCGTTTCAAGCAGTTTGCAGCACAGCTTCCCTTTTGATTCAAAATGGATTATAAAGTACTGTAATCCTTGATTTGTATAAGCATGTGTGGATATATATTGAATATATTGAATATATTGGTTTCTGATAACTGATTATGTGGATAGCATAGGGGTAGCCCTTCTCCCTTGCCTCAGTACCTCAGGTTAAGAACAATTTCAGATTAAGAAAGGATCTCCAGAACGAATTAAGTTCTTAGCCTGAGGTACCACTGTACATAGTAAAGTGAGGTTCTGTCCCCCCCCCCCAAGAAAAGGCCTGGCTCTTCTAAAAAAAAAATCCTGGCTATGCCCATGTTCCCTTCCCCATTCCATCCTCAAAACCACCCCATGAGGTAGGTTAAGCTGAGAGACAGTGACTGGCCCATGGTCACCCAGTGAGTTTCATGGTCGAATGGGGATTTGAACCCAGGTCTCCCAGGTCCTGGTCCAACACCCCTAACTACTACAACACACAGTGCTGAGAAAACATTATAATCACATAGATATGACTATAATAATAATTTATTATTTGTACCCTGCCCATCTGGCTGAGTTTCCCCAGCACTCTGAGCGGCTTCCAACAAAATATTAAAATACAATAGTCCATCAACTTTAAAAACTTCCCTAAACAGGGCTGCCTTCAGATGTCTTCTAAAGTCTGGTAGTTATTGTTCTCTTTGACATCTGGTGGGAGGGCGTTCCACAGGGCAGGCGGCACTACCAAGAATGCCCTCTGCCTGGTTCCCTGTAATTTGGCTTCTCACAGCAAGGTAACTGCAAGAAGCCCCTCAGCACTGGACCTCAGCGTCTGGGCAGAACGATGGGGGTGGAGACACTCCTTCGGGTATACTGGACCGAGGCTTTAAAGGTCAGCACCAACACTTTGAATTGTGCTCAGAAACATACTGGGAACCAATGTAGGTCTTTCAAGACCAGTGTTATGGGGTCTCGGCAGCCGCTCCCGGTCACCAGTCTAGCTGCCGCATTCTGGATTAGTTGTAGTTTCTGGGTCATCTTCAAAGGTAGCCCCTTTGCCATAGTGCAGCTATACTCCTTACATGTGTGTACAGTGAATGTGCATAGGGGAAGGGAATGAGATTATTGTGTCTAACTGGCTCACCAGTATGCATGCTTGGCATAATTTGTACATGCAATTTGTACATGCACAGGAGGCTCTTTCAAAGCGTTCAGCTGGGCTGAATTGTTAAAGGATTTCCCCACACTTAACCCCCCCAAACCTCTTAGCTTGCTTGTAAAGAATATTGTTTATATATTTACCAGTGTTATGCATATAAATGACCAACCCCACCCACCAATTTGTTCAGTTGTTGAGTTTAGCATCCAAAAGAATAAGATGAAGGACAAGTTACATTTATTTGTGTGGCAAAATGTTTGACACTTTGCCTTAGTCTCTCACAGTTCAAAATTCTGAAAATATAATAATAGGTTTCCTTATGTTAGAAGTAGTGCATTGTAGATACTATCAAAATTATATCTGTCCCAATATTATGTCAGCCGCCATAATCAATGAATCATTAAATAGTGGGGAATGCAACCTTAAAGATAGAGCATTTTAATCAGGTGAAATGGGGAAAGAAGCCCTCAATTCTGTAAGGTAGAGTATGATTGTTACTGTTATTACTAAAATATTATTTCTGAACAGTTTCAGAAAAATCAAAGCTACATTAGGAACCCCCAAAAAGCATCATCTGGCAACAGCAATTCATATCAAGTGGGAAGACAGACCACTTGGTTGGGAAATTTTTAATGTCTGATGTCTGACTGGGGTGCTGGATGCAATACAGTGGTACCTCGCAAGACGAATGCCTCGTAAGACGAAAAACTCGCAAGACAAAAGAGTTTTCCATTTTTTGAGTTGCTTCGCAAGAGGAATTTCCCTATGGGCTTGCTTCGCAAGACGAAAACGTCTTGCAAGTTTGTTTCCTTTGTCTTGCAAGTTTGTTTCCTTTTTCTTAAAACCGTGCATTCAGGGGGTGCAGTTGCGACTTGACTTCGAGGAGCAACTCATAGCACGCGGTGTGGTAGCCTTTTTTGAGGTTTTTGAAGACTTTGGTGATTTTTGAAGCTTTTTCAAAATCCATGCTTCGCAAGACGAAAAAATCGCAAGACAAAAAAACTCACAGAACGGATTAATTTCGTCTTGCGAGGTACCACTGTACTGTCTCTCCATCTCCAGGGCTCCATGGTGTGTATAGCATCCAAATATGTTTACTCTGAAAATAGTGTAAGGGGTAAGAACATATATAGCTCAGGTGCTATTAAAACAACTGTGGAGGAACCAGTGGCAGGGTGGAATGGTGTGTGAGTGTGTGGGTGGGGGGGTGTTCCTGTGGAAGTACCTGCAGGTCACCCAGGGAGCCCAAAGCCTCAGTTGCATGTCTCCAGCAGCATTAGAAGTAGGAACCTGGGCTGTGTAGCCTGGCTGCACCAGGGACTTGCCAAGTGGATTATTTGCAGCTCATCCTGGCAGATTTTGCCATAGGCTCCCCCCACAACTTAATCTTAAAAAAATAAAGAAAGAAGAAATTAAATTTATTGGCGGCACAGACCTGTATCTCCATTATCCCCATAGTCAATAATGAGGGATGTTGGGCTGCAGTTCAGATCCAGAAGATGTTGGCCTACAGTTCCAATCATGGTCAGGATTGATGGGAGTTGTAGTCCTACACAACATATAGGAGGCCGTAGACTCTCCATCTCTACCTGGCATAAAAATATTGATTGCTGTGTAGATGTTCTGCAGACTTGGACTCTGCAGTCCAGCTTTTAATGTGAAAACATTTCTTTTTGTGACTTTATTCTTCTAGCATTAATCCATGATCTACCATGAAAGATCAATAAACTGAATTAATATACCCAACTGATGTTTCTACCAGGTCTTCAGTGGCCTCTGTGGTCATTGATCAGAGCACACTGATGCCACAACTGCAGTATTTGGCTGGCTTTGTTTTACTTTAGTTGGGGGCAGCAGTCACTGGTGGAGTTTACTGACCTATCTTTCAGAGCCATTTGGTCTTTGTTTCAGCTGGTTATGTTGTTGTTTTTAATCTGTGTCATTTATTATATTGGCATAATAAAGGCATGCTACAATTGCACTACACATGGCATGAGATAAACTATGTGGGGCTCAGAAGCCAACCTTTTCACCTAGGATGTTTTAACTGCCCTTGAGAGGTATACAGTATAGAGGCCATACAAATAGTTTTAAGTTTTGGCACTTTTTAGTTTTCTTTGCAAATAAAACCTACCCATGCTGAATTATCAATGCTGGTAGAGGTTTCTTATGCAGACATCATAAAACAGAGTTTTCACATGCAGTCAAAACAGTAGCTTTGCCATTATTATTCCTCACAGCAGTAAAGATTTGATTATCCAGAAAAAAATGGATTTGATCAAGTGTGATTTGTCATATTCAATTTTTTCCTAGTTGAAGTTGTTCTGTTCCCATAAACTCTACTTCTAAAAGAACACTGTCACACATTTCATTGGTAGTGTCAGTGGGAAGAGCGTACAAAATCATTATTTACCATCTGTGCAATTTTCCTGTCTGTTATTTGTAACATCGTTCCCCTGAACTGTATATGTTTTAAAATTTTCTTTAGCTAAGATGTAGGAAACAGTTTGATCCATGTCCCTGTTTCAATTTTCTCTCGCTTTATTTGGTTGTAAACTGCCAAATTTTCTTTTTTTCTTTAAATTTCTTTACTGCATTCAGCTTTTGCTCATGTCGTTTCCTCCCCTCTGTGAAGCTTTTTTGTCAACTCAGATTCAGAAGTACATTGATTTCCCTCATTCATTTAATCACATTTATTCTGTTGGAATTCCTATTAGGTATATCTTCCACCTACAAAAACACACAGAGAAAAATCAATATTTCCCACAATATTTCCTTCTGATCATGCTGGTGTGATAAAAACACTGCAATATGCTGCATTAGTTATCATGTAGTTGAAATGTACTCTGTTCATTTTCTGACTAAAGGAAATCATTCTTTGTAACTTAGAAAGCCAATGCTCTTCCATCTTGTTTAAACCAAAAACCTGTTCAGCCTTCAGAGCTCAGTCTAACGCATCCTTAAGAGTTCTTTTTTAAAAAATAATATCATTTTTTTTAAAAATGGAAGCAGATCACTCTGTTTTCCACAGTCTCCCACCCACAATGGCCACAGGCCTACAATAACTGCTCATAGAATCAATCCCGTGTGCACAATAACCTTGGAGAAAGTTCAGTTTAACACAATGGATTTATGCATCTAATACATGCAATGATCAGTTTAAGCTATACTAAGAGGGGGAGGAAACCATGGGCATTTATAATACAAAGATCACTCTGGTTTAAGGAACCCAAATTTCATGCCTATGATCCAGGCAGTTAAGTGTCCCTTTGGAGACACCTTATGCCTCCTTCTATATTTTCACAACAGTGTGAGGTAAATTAGGATGAGAATTGGTGACTGGCCCCAGGCATAAAGTGAGCAAAAGCAATGATGAATTAGATGAATAAGGTGTGAAACTGTGCATGCTCAGGGTTTTGTTTTGTTTTGTAGCTCACAAAAAAGTCCTTAAGGTACCACATGACTGATTTTGTGCCACCTTATTTCATGTGTTCCATTTATGGGGATTGGGAATCTGTTTGAGGAACTGCAGCAGAGCCCCCAACCACCTTAATCTGACCTTGTCAATGGAGGTTAAAGCGACATGCCTTACTCTGCCTGGACTCATTGTTCAACGCTGAGAATTATTAATGTCTACGTTTGCACTTTCTTTGGCGATGTTCAAAGCAAGAGGAAGAACAAGTAATTAGTAGGTCACCTGCATGGAGAAAATGGATAAATGCTATTGGGTGACAAAGAGGAGGCCAAACTGCTCAACACCTACTTTGCCTCTGTCTTCAACAAAAAGGAAAGCAGTGCCCAACTAGGTGGTAACAAAATAGGTGGTAAGAGAACACCTAGCTACTTTAAAAGAATTCAAATCTCCAAGGCCTGATGAGCTGCACCAATAGGTACTAATCTATGTAATCTCAGAGAACAAGTGAGGTCTCTACAGACTGGAAGCAGGCCAAATGTCATATCAGTGTTGAAAAACGGGGAAAAGACTCAGGTAACCCCTGACCAGTCAGCTTGACGCTGATACCAAGAAAGGTCCATGGCAGATAATGCAACAGTCAGTCTGTGAGCACTTAGAAAAGGATGCTGCGATGTTAGGTGAATTTAACAATGCATTAAATGCATTTGTTTGGCAATCAACTTATATCAGATAATGGCATTTGATGCAAATGAACTTTCTCTCTGATCAAACTAGTCCATGAAATGGTATTTAAAACAGACTGATATAGTACACCATTGTAATTTATGGACCTCCTCGTTAATTTTTTTAAAGTTTACTGTAACCAGACACTGAAGAGCAATCAAGCAAATCAGAGTGTCCCCAAAGCAAAATAAAAAAAAATAAAAATGGCAAATCAGATTCAGCAGATTATGTTATGCTAAAACCCAACACAGTTGAGACAACTCTGGAGAGGTGGTCCTCAAGTCAATATCAGATGAGAATGTCAACAACTAGAAGAAAATACAACTAGAAGTAAGTGAGCCCAGTAGCATGATCAGAATGCTAAGGCAGGTGGCATGCTCAGAATAAAGAATTAGATGTGGAAAGTAGTACAAACCAAGTAGACCAATCTTTCTCACCACAACCTGCCACAAGACAATCTCATTGAATGAATGAATTGATATGGGAGAAAATGCCCAGGCCCTAAGTCATGGAAACTATCAGAGGTTGTGACCAGAATTTTGAACTGAGTTAATAACTGAGTTAATAAAAAATGTTGGAAGTCAATGAAATTGTTTTAATATAAGCAATATATAATCTCTTCACTCAATCTCAATCTCTGTTAGCAGCTGATTTACAACGTTCTGGAGTAGCTGTCTTCAAAGACAGCTGGTGAAATGCGGCTAGATTCTGTCTGTCTAGGACAGGCATGGCCAAACCTGGCCCTCCAGATGTTTTGAGACTACAATTCCCATCATCCCTGACCACTGGTCCTGTTAAAACAAAACAAATTCCTTCCAGTAGCACCTTAAAGACCAACTGTTAGCTAGGGATGTGGGAGTTGTAGGCCAACAACATCTGGAGCGCCAAGTTTGGCCATGCCTGGTCTAGGAGGAGTCACACTTGCAGAGCCTGCTCTGCCATATCATCTCCATTCACATCTGAAATAATGTGAGCTCTTGTGAGCATGGAATTTTGGCGGAGTAGAGCAAGATTTCACCCAAAATTGGTGCTGATGCTGGCACCTCTGCTCTACCAGAAGGAAAAGGGTGCCTCACTCGCTGGCTGCAGAGGGCAGAGCTGAACCGCTACTCCCTCGAAGGCAGAGTTGCTACCACTTGTCGGCATTTCTCATTGACTTTGTGGGTGCCTGGCCTACATAGCTATATTATTGTGTGTGCCCAAGCACCCAAGGCCCCATGGAGTTGGCTCCTATGACCAGAAGTGGCAGGCCAGGTGGAGAATCAGCTTTGGCAACAGCTCTGGCAGTGGCAGTGGGAGTAGCAGGGCAAGGAAAGGCGGCAAATCCCGTTTTGCCTCAAGCAGTGAAACAGGATGTGTGACCCTTGCGCAGTCAGCATATCCATCTCAACTGGCAGATCTTCCCTCTATATAAGACTCAAAAGATAAAGGCAAATCTCCCAGAAAGCATAATGGTCCATCATGCTGCCACTGAAGAAGATAGTTAAGTCAAGACCTATGCTATTACATTATGTCAATATTTCTATTTTTTAACTGGGTTTGACCTCTTCGTTTGGTTCTTGGGTTGATGACAATTATTTCTTTCTATTTAAGCTTCATTCATGATTATGACTATTGTGTTAGCACAGGCATAGGCAAACTCTGGCCCTCCCGATGTTTGGGACTCCAATTCCCATCATCCCTAGCTAACAGGACCAGTGGTCAGGGATGATGGGAATTGTATTCCCAAACATCGGGAGGGCCAGAGTTTGCCTATGGCTGTGTTAGCAATATTTATGTACAGTTGTACCATGGAAGTCGAATGGAATCCATTCCAGAAGTCTGTTCAACTTCCAAAACATTCAGAAAATCAAGCACGGCTTCGGACTGGCTACAGGAAGCTCCTGCAGCCAATCAGAAGCTGCGGAAGCCCCATCAGACGTTCGGCTTCCAAAAAAAGTTCACAAGCCGGAACAGTCACTTCCGAGTTTGCAGCATTCGAGAGCCAAAACATTCAAGAACTAAGCTGTTTGAAAACCAAGGTACGACTGTATAGACAAATTTATAACCTGACCTGGCAGGTGCCAAACAGTCGTCACATTCAGTTTCAGCACAAAACAGAACCATCTACATATATAAATCCACATAATCCAGTTGACAGTGTTTCAAAAGTGGAAACCAGAAGTAAAAAATGTGTCTGTGTAATGATTTAAGCAGCACAAGTAGCTTTAAATGATCCGAGGAAGTTAGCAAGAATTCAAGACAGCCCCTCACATAGACTCTGCATGTCTTTAAAACAACGTACATCAGCCTCCAGTCTTCTATAACAGTTTTTGCTTAGGAATATGGAAGTCACTGATCAGCTGAATTTCTCTCTCCCTCTTTCTAAGAGAGAAAAGCACTGTTTCCAGGCCTCATTTGCAATTCTAGATCAATGTGGTGCAACAGCATCAAACCAGAATACAAAAACTAAGGTCCACTACTGGTCCCTTGATAATCAGTGGTAAAGCTTCCATTAACTTAGATGAAAGCAGGATCTACTCCCTGGCTATTAATAAACTAAAAGGAGCAATAAGCATATATTTTCTCTGACAGCCATTTACAGGCATCCCTGGCCTTTATACACGGTGGTGACATTTGTATCCTATTAGCAAAATACTGTATTGTATTTAAGCAGTAATTGCATTTTCTATGGAGACAAATGACATGTAAATCAATAAATGACGAAACTGTACTCCGAGCAGCCTATTGATTTTCCATCATGTTCATCTCTGAGCTTAAGGCTGAGAAAATACAATCTGTGCTATGATTTTTTAACAACTTGCATCTTTTCAGCTGGATAAAAAGTTTGCTGAGTGTTAATGGAAATGTTGGCTTTTTTGTTTTTGTTTGCTTGTTTGTTTTGCTTCCCAGCCAAGAAAAGATTAAAATACAGCATTTAATATATATAACTGAAGGTTATGCACAGCAACTTAAAATACAAATTATATTTTAGTCTTGAAGACACAGGAAACAAGCATACCTTCTGTAAAGCCAGTGCTATATGTTGGATCTCTAAATAGAGAGCTTCTGTAGCCTAGTTTTAAAGAAGGAATTACTTCTCTCTCATTATGGCCTACCTGCAGGGGTGCCAACTTGAATAAAATATGGGGGGCAGGTAAGCCTCACCCCACATAATTGATCACAAGATGCGGTGCACAGACACTATTTGAATGGCAGTACTCATCAACTTTGGCGGGTGGCCCCCTCAAATATTTTATGGGGGGGGGGTCAAAGGGATCTTGGCACCTAGGTGTTGGCTCCAATGCCTGCTTGTCAACCTCATGGATTGTAGGGCTGTATCTGAATATGTGAATATGCCTTCATAAAGGTAAAGTTACCCCTGCCCATACGGGCCAGTCGTGACCGACTCTGGGGTTGTGTGCTCATCTCGCTTAAGAGGCCGGGAGCTAGCGCTGTCCGAAGACACTTCCGGGTCACGTGGCCAGCGTGACGAAGCTGCTCTGGTGAGCCAGCACCAGCGTAGTGCACGGAAACGCCGTTTACCTTCCCACTATAAAGCGGTACCTATTTATCTACTTGCACTTAAGGGTGCTTTCGAACTGCTAGGTGGGCGGGAGCTGGGACTGAATGACGGGAGCTCACCCTGCCGCGGGGATTCGAACCGCCGACCATATGATCGGCAAGTCCTAGACACTGAGTTTTTACCCACAGCGCCACCCGTGTCCCATATGCCTTCATATCTAAAGATAAAATAGCACAAGGATGCTATTAGTTGATCATTGTTCCACCTTAGACACTTAATATTCAGTAGGTACCACCAGCTCAGAATTGCCTTGACCAATATCCTAAACCAGGAAACTATTTCTAACAGTACAACTCTGAAGCTCAGAAGTAAGTTCAATTGAGCTCAATGGGACTTAATCCAGTTAAGTGTATGTAGGATTGTTGCTACCTAGGGTCATAGATAACTTTTTTATACCCAAGATCTGCAGTTACCTTGCCCAATCATCTGATGTCTACATCCCAACAGTGGGAAGGAAAGCCAAAAGAAAAAGTGGGCTGACCTGTAGGCTTTGTTTTGTTAAGACTCTTCGTTCTGGACTTAGCAGACGTTGCGCTCCCTAGATCCATGCTATGGGTATTTTAAAAAATGCATTATGCAATAAATCTTTGTTTATGGATCTTCTGATGTAACCTACCTTCCTATTATATCACCAAGAGGGGAATATATGAAAGTAGACACCTTTTTATTTCCTTCGCTGCAATTGTAAGTTCCTTTCTCTTTCTAACAAACCTGATTTCTTGGTTAAATAAGCATGCATGTTCTGATCAAGGAAACTGATCCCCATGTTACTGCATTTGACCTGTTGAAGGTCAAGAATTCCTGGAAAAGTGTTCACTATCTAGAACAGTTCTATGGATAAAGACTGAAAGCTGGCACAGTTTCAGTCACTAACTCAATTAGAAGTCTTCCACTTTAACCTACAGATGAGGGCAGATACTTATTTTTATTATTTTTAGGCATGCTTTGCCTATCTAATCTATTTGTCAAATGACCCTTTAGATGCCTGGACAAAAAGAAGACCACCCCTAAAGGACCCTAGAGATGTGGATAATATATCTTCTTGATAAAATTGGAAGGCAAGTTTGTTGAATAAGGTATCAAAAGCTCTGGGAAATGCAACTGAGGATGGATGTGCAGAAACCAAAGAAAGAAACGGCCCTTGAGATCTTCCTGTCTTCTACCCAATTCCTACTGCCATCTCCAGGCATTTCAGCACTCATCTGCTTCTAGGAAAAGATATCAAGATATGCCTTGTTTTACTGTATCTTTTGTTTCTATGGAAGCCGCCCAGAGTGGCTGGGGAGGCCCAGCCAGATGGGCGGGGTATAAATAATAAATTATTATTATTATTATTATTATTATTATTATTATTATTATTATTATTATTATATACCTTGAACAATTCAAGGCATAACAAGCCACTACCATTCATCATGGGTGTCCGCTAAATCTGAGATATAAAATTCAGTCTTGCTCCCAAAACATTTAAAGCAGAGTATGAAGAAAAGCAAGAATAAACTGGTGTGCCTTTTGCACAGTGACATTCATACAGTCATTTAGATATACACTCTGCTCACCAGCAAGTTTATTTGTTGGAGAGAAGCTATTTATATGCTTCAGAGAGTTAACTAACTACATTCCAGCAGGTAACATGTAATAAAAGTTTCAGTACATTTGCTGAAAATATTTAAAAGGATCTAGTCTGACTGACCAGTGTGTGTGTATGTGTGTATTTCTCTCATGCTTGATTTAAGATTATGTTCTTTTCAATTTCTTTCTTTTGGCTTGAGTAGACCAACATGTGGAAGGAAAACTCATAATACTGTAGCCATAAATGTCATGTAGCACTGCTTAGCTACTTCTCATATATGAGGAATAATGTTGCAATATTCTTTCATTCTGACCAAACCTTTCACAAAATTTATGACAGCAACAGACTTAAAGTTTATGATTCTATGATTCTTCTGCAACTTTTATTTTGCTTGGTTTTCTTTTTCTGTTTTTCTTTTTTTCCAAGGCCATACATTCACCTAAGAAATATGAAAAGTTCAAGTGTGAAAAAATATTGTGTTTGGCAACTCCTGTGATACAGCATTGCTGTTCAGTAGTACCAGACCCATTTGCTATTATAATATTTTGATCTATCAGCTCAATACAGTTGTACCCCAGAAGTCAAACGGAATCCATTCTGGAAGTCTGTTCAACTGCTAAAACATTCAGAAACCAAGGTGTGGCTTCTGATTCGCTGCAGAAAGCTCCTGTAGCCAATCGGAAGCTGCAGAAGCCATGTCGGATGTTCGGGTTCCAAAGAGCATTTGCAAACCAGAACACTCACTTCTGGGTTTGCAGCATTCAGGAGCCAAAAGTTCGACTCGCAAGGCATTCGGGATCCAAGGTATGACTGTAAATGGAACATTTTCAATTAGGTTTTTAAAAACAACAATTTCTTCTTCAAATATTAAATATTTGATTTTGTGAAATTTTCAAGTAGTTTCCTTTTACTTCCAAGTGGTCAAACAGCTGCTGTTCACATTCATTAGAGTGGGTTTGCAAAGGAGGGACTAGTATGTGGCAGGTGACTGAATCAATGCAAACTTGAACTTTGTTGTTCTGTATCCATGGACTGTGCTCTTCCAAGGATAATTTTTCAGAGATTGTATGGATTGTAGTTTTGTGTATATTTCAAGCACACCCCCCCCAAAAAAAAATAACCAGAATAAGGGAATAAGCAGAGATTAATAGCTTTAAAGGGAAATTTTAACTGAAATTGGCAATATGCTCATAATTAGCATTAGAACCCCACAAGGTCAATGGGGAAAAAGTGAAAAATTATATGGGGAAAATTCAGTCAGAAGAACACGGGCTCTCCATTGATAATTACTAGAAAAGGGAGGGAGGGAGGACTTCCCAACAGTTAATATATTTTAAACCAGACACACTTTTTAGACATGCATCATTGTGAGACACAGTAATTCAGTTTTGCTAGTAAACCAGAGGTTAAACTAATCTAAGGTTACCAAATATTTTTCAATGAAACCGGGGACACTTTTCAACTTCAATGGATTTTGTATAGCGACTGATTTATAAATCCAGGGACTGTCCCCAGGAAACGGGGACATCTGGTAACATCAACCTAACCCCTTTGCAGCCCTGGGAGGAGCATGGGGAGTGTTTGCACTCCTACACACTGCAGTCGACACACTAATGTGTGACAACATAGTTTTGAAAGCTCTGCTTTAAATTGTGCACAGATTAACTTTGTTCCATGTAAAGTGACATTTCCAATGGGCTGAGAGTCTATTATCCATCTTTCCCCGCATATGTAGGTATCTCAGTCTAACTGAATTATTTTTTTAAAAAATGTTCATACATATATAAGGTTACCAGAAGAAAAGAGAGGGGACTCTGCTGGCTTTGATCCTGAGTGCAATCCTGACAAGGCTAAGAAAACTTACGCGCCCCTAAAATCAGCACAACTTAAGTATGCATAACTTTCTCTGACTGCATCTGCCCTTTTTGATTAAATGAGTCTATGATTGTGTTAACCTTCATAAAGCCACAATCCTTGCAAACTCAGCAAAGAAACAGGGATATTCAACTGTGTTTTACTCAGAGCAGACCCAGTAAAATTAATGGTCTTAAATTCATGTTCATGAACTTTGATAGGTCTATTATAAATTAAGCTTTGTAAACTTAGTTGAATATCACCCAAAAATGTGTTTTTGGCCCCAACAATCATAGTCTACACAATAAAAATAAAAGATGGACCAGCACATAGCCTCCCCTTTGACATCTCAAAACTAGATTTGGAAGTAGTTGCACATGAATTGTTGGATCCATGTACCTGCTTAAGCAAATACCACAGTTAAGGATTGTAACCTTAAGTCCTCAGAGCCAAACTGGACCTCTTGAGAAGCACAGTTTCCTTCTCTCCCACACATACACACACCACTCCATTTTCAACTGTCAGGCAGGAAGGGATGCATGGAAGATGAGGTAATGGGCAAAGAGACTGCTATGCTGCTCAACTTCCTGAAGGTGCTAATCAACATCAAATCACTTATATTGTACACTAGAAATGATGATGCCTAAACTCAGAAGACTTTTGAGTAATGACACACAGCACATAGTTTTAAAACTCTGAATCCCACTCTGCCTATGAAATGATGCATTGTGAAGATCTATTTTTCTGCAAATTTTCATTTTCTGTACAAGAAAGAAATTGATATAAAGACAAATTGAAATTGTTGCTAAAGGTTCAGCCTCTGGACTGCGTGATTCTTCAAGGGTTGAGTCACTGATGAAGCTGGCTTGACCTTAGCAGCTAGACAAGTCACTTTGTCTGAAGACCTGGATATTTTCTTTCAGGTTTACTGCTCTTTTATGGTCAAGCTCTCATTCCACAGTGTCTGCAGCAGAAAAGTTATTTTTTGATCCATGTTTTGAAACATTAAAACATCAATAAACTTGCCTCCGTAACACCAGGCTGATAAATCAAGTACAAAGTGTTGTAAATGTGATTTGCTCAAGTGTCAGTCAGGAAATTTGCATTTCAAAGTACAACTAAATGTCATTTTGTCTGGATATCTTAAGTGCTAGTCAGCTGCAAATGACCAAACAGTTAGTCTCTCTATTCTTGATGGTCCTTCTGTATCTTTTGAAGTAATAGACTGCAAGTATTGATCCTTTAATCTGATAAACAAATGCAGCTGGAAAACATTTTTAGCATATTAGGTGAAATTTAGTTTCAGTGCACCATAGGAATTTTCTTTCTTTTACTCTGAAAGAAAAACCTGAATATGAATGAGCCCCATTTGTATTTAATTTGGCTACAGAAGGAGCCAAGTTCAATCCCCAGCATCTCCAGGTATAGCTGGAAGTGATTTCCTGTCTGATATCCAGGCGAATGCTGCCAGTCAGTGTAGACAATAGATAGACCAGTGGTCTGAATCAGGAAGAGGAAGCTTCCTATGTTTCCATGCCTCCAAAGGCACATTCAGAGCACACCTTCCATGGTCCCAGTTAGTTGGACCTGAAGGAATGCATAGCAGTGGATGAAATCTGGACAATATGTGTAAACCAGGAATGCTTTGAAGGTGTGGATTGGAAGTGGAGAGTCCCCACTGGCACTGTCAGTCAACCTAACCCCACTTTCAAATACACACCACGTTGAAGTGGAATAGGTAGACTCCCTCCGCACCCTAGCAATGAAGAGGGGAAACAACTTTGAAACTGTTGGAGGGAGAGACTAGCCCCTAGGTTGGCTGGAAAAGCCACCTCCAGCCCCCAGGAAACACCTCCTCCCCCAATGGTTCTCACAAATCCAAATACCAAAAAGAAGGGGGGAATCAAGTTCTCCCCATGAACATCTCTACCAGGTCATGGGACTCTTAATGTTGACTGAGGCTAGACTGACGTCTTCAGTTAGTTCAGCCCCTTGAAATGGATTGGACCAGCACCCAGAAACTAACCAAAGTTTCTTTAAGATGCCTTTGAAACAAGGAGGGTACACACCATGAAATACAACCAATTTCTACCTAATTTGAGTAATAAGAGCACTGAAATCCTACCTCAGAAACTTTCAGTTTTATAACTAGTCTTGTACACTACTGCCAATGCAACAGCTAACAGACAATTATCACTAACTTTTTTTTTTTTTTAAAATAATTTTTATTGGGTTTTTACATTTTATAACAACAGACACACACACAAAGACAAAGACAAACAAACACACATATACAATTACATACCCTAAGTTTCTTTACCCACTTTCATTGACTTCCCCCCACCCCCTCCTCTTACATCCCAATTCCAATATTAATTCAGCAAGTTCTTACCTAACCTCTTAAAGATATTCACATTACTTTTGAAAATTAAATTCTTTTGTTTATCTATATTCAACTATCCAATTCTCTTATAATCAATAATTTCTTTTTTTTTTAAGGTCGGTCTAACTTCCCCTTCACAAATTTTCCCTTTATTATATTAATTATAGGTCACATTGACCAAGTAAAACAAAACATAACATTTTATAATTCTATTCTCTCCCCCCCCTGCCCCGGTTTCTGTCCCTTCCTAGACAAATGTCCAGAAAACAAACAAAAAATAGTTCTAGCCCGGATTCCTCACGTCCGAGGCGTCTGATTCTCTGTCAGTCCCAATTATCACTAACTTTTACCTTTTTGTTTATGAGTTGTTTGCTCCTTTTTGTGCTTTCTGGGTTCTCAATATGTTATTTATGGAAATGCTGTTTGGTTATGACACTTCCTTTCCAAGGACCTTCACTGGGAAGCTGACATTTGTGACTAGCTGAACCCCACCAGCAGTTGCCAGGAGCAGCAATGGTGTCTTCTCCACAGAACTATGGGCATTCCAACAGATGGAAGAGAGAAGCGGCTGAATGGCCTTTTCATTTGCCATGCTGAAAGTCCAGATCTGTCAGGTTCCTCTCTCAACTGTCTTCATCAGCCATTCCAAGAGGCTTTAACAGAGGGAGAAAGGCCTGCCGAAAGACCAGTATCTTGGGCTTGGTTCGCTGAAATATTTCATTCCTAGCTGATCATTAAAAGAAGTATGTAACAAATAAATAGTTCACAAGCTTTCTTTTTTCACCTTTCTTCCTTTTTCCTTTTGTGCTGTGTGTTTTAGATTGTAACACTGAGGGACTGTTTATATCACTGACATTTGTAAGCCACCTTGGGAACCTATCTGGGCTCGACAGCAGATACAAACACTTTAAGTTTTAAAAATAGGTTTGGTAATTTTAGGTTTATTACTAACAAGATGAGTGAACAGTCACTTATATTTTTCAGGAAAGTTGTTTGCTTCATCACAACTTCTTAAACAGCTTTTTCTTTTTTTGGGACAATCAAGTCCCATTTTGTCAGGGTTCATCCAAGCTTCATACCTTTTCTCTAAGATCCCACTGGATTTCATCATCCATGCATTTTCTTTCCATTGACTGAGGGCTAAATTTAGACTTGATGTCAAATTCAATCACGAGAGAAAGAACTACAGCTGCTGTCTTGTCCTACAGTCACTAACCTTCAAGTACATTTGATAATTCACTTACAAGATATCAATTAAATATGAAGATTACACAAAGGAATGGGGGAAAGAGAGGTGAAGTATTTCAAGCTTCTCATTATGTAGTTCTGTTCTCCATTTTCATAGGCTCCTAATGACGGCTCATTGTTAATATCGCAAAGGAAGTACTCTAAAAGAGGTTGCTTTTATGGAACTTTCAAATAATAAGATCTGAATAGACCATATCATTTCATACTTAATTACCAAAGGCAGCTACATTTCCCAAGATTTCAAATTAGTGGCAAACTAGCAGTTTCCTCTTTTCTGAAAGGTAAAAACCACATACCAAAACCATAGATGTGAAATAGCTAAGGATTTAATTCCTTTGAATTTACTTTGTGGTAGCTAATTTCTGCATGATGTCTCTGACAGAACTTCTTCTTCTTCTTCTTTTTTTTTTTTTTTTTTTGCATGAATTCAGCATCAAAAATGAAAAGTCCAAGGCAATTACCTAGTAACAATTGGAAAAAGGACTTCTCCCCCCTGCTTTTTCATTAGGGAAGCCTTTTCCAGTTTTGTATTATGTCTCTTAAAATAGATCATAAGATATTATATATATATATATTCATAAGATAACTAAAACAGCTTTATGAGAGGAAAGTTTCCTGTCATCTCCTCTGCAGCCACCTGTATCCCCCACCCCCACCCCCAAATCCTCTCTGAGTCACCAGTGGGCTCTCCTGAACTATGTGAGATACTGGGAGAAATCACCCCAGATTGGTATTGGATCCTAATATAAATTAACATAAATAAGTTCACATAAAGAAAGTCTCCCATCCTCTCCCTCCCCTCAGAAGTATCCCATTGCCATAACTAACACCCGACAGATGTATAAGCTCAGTGCTTTGTTTCCAAGGGTACTCAAGGGTACACAGTACCAGCATATTTTCCCCTCCCCCAATTGTTTAAAAGTGTGACATTTACTATAACAACTTCATGGTGAGTACCGGCACCATTTCTTCTTCTTCTTTTTTCTTTTTTAAAAGCACTGCATAAGCTTCCTGAACAGAGAAGCCTTTTTGTGTGTGGAGGTGACAGAGATGAGGAGACCAGAGGAGGGAAACTTTCCTTCCATGAGCTTCTTAAGTTTCCTTATTTTGGACAACAAATCAATCCAATGTAAAGAAACAAGGGAAAACTGGTTTGATAAAAGTAAAAGAGAGAGTGTGTGTGTGTGTCAAACTTGCAGTAATGTTTTATATAAATTAGGGCTCTTTAAAAAAAAATAGATTTCACGGGATCAGAGAAGGATTGGTCCAAACCACACCAAACCTCTGTACACTTGTCACTTCTGATCTGCTATGATATTTAAATCATAGTGTATCACTCATAGAGTAAAATCAGACTGAATTCTGTCAGAAGAAATGTATTCAACACAATGGTGGCTTTACTTCAGTTTCATCCTACCTTTTAATGAGAATTTTCATGGTCTGCCTACATGTGTGAAATTTACAAAGCAAGAGCACATGTTCTTAATTAATGGTTTAAAAAACACAACTCGTTTATGTTAAGTAACCCCAGAGTATGCACCATTATTGAAGAAAATAAGCTCAGACTTGTTTAAATGTTTCTCAGCAATGTTTGGTCAACCAGAAATTGGGAGGTGGCCCACCAGTGAAACATTTTCCTTCAGACTGCACCTGATTCAATTGGTCAGGAAAGTCCAGTTGCAAGACAGAACAATCCAAATATAAATGTTGAACAAATACACTATTCAACAAGTTTCTTTGAAGTCAATGCAGGTAAAGGGTTAACACAAAAACTCTTTGTAGTTGGAATCTTACACTTCCCTTACACTGGCGATAATTGCAGCACTGTGTCCTAATCGGAATTTCATCATGCATTCAAATTGGCGAGCAGAATCGTTTAACAGCTCCCGCAAATAGATCTCAGCAGGCTTTATTTCAAGAACTTCTGTAGTGTCAAGTGGTCAGTCCTTCATTTTTAATTTCTAAATAGATGAGATGCAAATTACCTGATCTCTCGTCCTAGCCAACGGTCATGGCAAACGTTTCCAATTATATCCTGACGTTTGGTTTGCCTTGGAGGTAAATAACATTATCAAGCTTGGGATGGGGCAGGCTGGATCAGAAAGAAAAGATTAATTATCTTGTAAAAGTGTTTTATTATCTTAATTCTCTGCATCAGTCATGTTTACTTAATTAGAAAAGTAAACACCATAATATAGTCGGTGCCCTGACACAATGTAACAGGGTTAAATGTTTTACATAAATTCTATCCATAGGGATTAGGTTAATGCGCTAAAATATATTTTCTTAAAAGTAGAGCTTGTCACATCAAATACTAGTTCCCAGCCATTCACTAAAAGGATCGACCAATGGGTCTCCTTATTCCTTAAGTGGAAGCAACAATCATAGCATATTAATTTTGGAGCACATGGATGACATACAGAAATCAGATTAAGAAAAGTTTTCTCTCTCTGTCTCATAATACTAGAATTTGTGGTCATCTAATGAAACTGAATGTTGTAAGATTCAGGGCACATGAAAGAAAGTTTTATTCACACTGTGCAAAGTTAACCAAGGAACTCATTCCAACAGGAGGTAGTGGTGGCCACCAACTTGGGTGGCTTTAGAGAATTAGATGAATTCCTGGAGGACAAGGCTATCAATGGCTACCAGCCTCTGAATATAAGTTGCTGAGAATCACAGGTGGGGAGAGTGTCATTGTGGTCATGTCCAACTTGCAGACTTCCCACAGGCATCTGGTTGGTCACTGTGAGGATGCTGGATGCTGGAGTAGATGGACCACTGGCCTGATTCATCAGGCTCATCTAATTTTCTTCAGCATTTTAAGTATGAGATTGAAAACTTATTGAGCTAGTTGAACATCAGGGACATTTCTGATATAAAACAACTCTGAGCAAGGATGAAAACAAAATCAGCCCACTTCACAAAATGATACATGGCCTATTTGACTGTGCTTCTTGTGTGTGAATGTGTTAAAAGAAAAAAGAAAAAACTTCAAGTCGGTAAACAAATGCCATATTCTGCCTGTGCATAATGGTGCCCTAATAAATTCAGAGTCTGATAATATGAAAGAGCAGTTCCACAAACACTTTAGACATTTTTAAAAAATAAAATTGAAGAGTTGCCCATAGGAGACTTCTTAACCTTCTTAACCAAAAGTTTTTCTTAACCTGCCCTCAATTTTACAACAAGGCCTAGCTAAGCTTCCTGTCAACAAAATGAGATTATAGTGCTGGTTCCCTGTTCTTCTTGGCGGGTAGGAGGAGCTATTCCTCCAAAGCAGACTTGCTTCTGCCACTTTGTGGTTCTATCTAACGAAAAATGAAGCATGGGAAAGTGGATTCATTCATCAGAACTTTCTAAAGTTAAGATCTTGATAGGAAAAGAAGGGGGCTACTATACCATATTCTGAGAGGCAGCGCTAGAAGAAGACAGCCTCTCCCCATAAGAGAAGCTTTCTTTTTATACATAATTTAAATCTGTCAATGTTTATTCACAGTTTTAATATTAAATCGTTATAAGTACAAGCATCGCTACAGGTTTATATGTGACATGCAAAAACACAACAAGAGACTTCTAAAGGAAGGATTAAATGTATTAAACCCCTAATTGAAAATAATAGACAGCATAAAAGACTATGCAGAAATGCAATGCATTAATGTAAGGCTACCTAGAATAATGCGGTTTGGTTTTTTCTCAGAATAGAGAATTATTTTCCTGAGCTCACATGTATTAGAAAAAAAACAGCAACAAACTGAATAGGGATCTTCAAGAATCTGACATGAACTCTTGAGCCATTTTCAGCTATATTTTTCTCCTTCTTATACCAGGTCAAACCATTAATCTGCCTGGCTCAGTATATAGTGACAGGTGGAAGCTCTTCAGATTTTCAGATGGGGTTTCTGAGCCCTATCTGGAGGTGTCAAGGACTGAGCCAGGCTGCCAGGGGGCACCTCTGGTGTGCAAAGCATTGCTTAACTACTGAGGTACAGCTCTTTTTAAAAGCCCCTCTGAAATTAATGGGAAATGTGAAGAAGAACTGTGACAATTTTAAAAACTCCTGTTTTCAGGGGTGAATGTTAACCATTATCAAGGGGGTTGTAAAGGTTTCGTCAATTTGGAAACTGAGGTAACAGTCTGCATAATTCATAGTAAAAAGGTTAGTGGCTCTGTCCTTTCTCCTGGATTGTACCTAAGTAGAGAAGGCATGGATGCTTAACAATCCAAGGAATCAGCTATACAGCTGCAATTAAAATGTTTTAAATGTATTGTAAAGTGCAATATACAAATGAGACACTAGATGGTGACAGTGAGCTATGTAAAATTCCATGTATTATTCAAAACGTTAAAAAAAGCATTTTCACAGCAGTTTTTTTTATACGTGTGTAGATTCCACCCAAGTGGAGCCTGAGTGAAAATTTTGTGACTGAACATGATCTCAGTCAGTCACAATTGTATCTTATAGTCTTTCCCAGCTGACAGGATACTCCTTCAGCTCCTCCACAACCCCACCCACATCCTTAAATCTGATACAAAAGGTATCCTCCATTCCTCTGCAACAGATTGTGTGGCACCAGTGAATACAACCCCATGAGGTACTGATGGATGTCATCTTGGATAGACCTACAAAGGTGTCAGCTTTAGACCAGCATCGCTATCTTCCTAAACTGGAGAAGCTTTAAAGTGGCATCATTACCTTCCCAATTACCTCTGATTTTAAAAAATGCTACGGTAAATATTTTTAACAGCCTATGCCCTGAAATCCCATTGCTGTCTGTAAAACAATAAACCCATGATGGAGAAAGATCTTCATAAAAAAATGTTTTTGTAAAAAAATATTTCTCTTTTATTAGGAATTGCATGCCGTACAGGTAGTAAAGCAATTGGTCTCATGGGTAATGTGAGGAATTAGAGTGGGGGGAAATGGAAGAACCTTTCAATTGCTAAATTGTGCTGCAGGATCAGCATGAACAGTGGATACTCGATAACGTCACCTTTTTAAATAGGCTGCCCATATATTGAGCCTAAAATATGAAGCAGCAGTAAAAAGAAAAAAAGAAAAAGGTTGTGCCCACTGACTCAGAGGACAGCCTTTCACTGGCTGTGATGGATGCTATATTGCGTTACATATGAGATTTGCTTTAATTGCATTAGACTAAGTAGCACTATCTCAAGACCTGCTCTGTCAGAAAAAAAGTGCTTATACTGTGGAACAGCAACTCCTGCAACAAGCAAAGCTTTGCAAATCATGGAGTGTTAGCACTGAAAGAATATTATGTTGTGCCGACACTGCGGGCAGATTAGCTGTCACTTATGCTTAGGAGCAGACTAGAAGATCCGGAGAGCACAGTTACTCCTCATTGCTTTTGTTTCCATTTTCTCCTTATTTGTTCCTTACTTTTATCTGATAAGTTAGTAGATATAGGCACAACTCATTGGGATCCAGTAGCCTGGGAAACTTGGATTTTTCACCTGCATTTTGACTAGTTTCAGAATATTTCCAGAGTCTGTAGGTGCCATTCCAAGCTGTGAAAGAAAATCTGGAACAATGCGGGTTTCCTGCACCTTGAACAAGATGGTAATTTCTTTTTCAAAAGGTAGTTTGGGGTCTACTGGTAGATCTCTGGATGGTTCGTAGTATGTTGAAAAAGGTTTCTGATGCCTATCTGTGCCACAGTGGCAGCAAAAATGTTACCCCCTCTTCAAATTTAAGATATCTGATCTAAAGTAAATCATATCTAGATTTAAACTTGAATTTTAAGACCAGTATATGGATCTTTATTTGCAATAGATAGCTGGCTGTACTCCTCAAATCACCATTTTGCATCCGCTTCCATCATACACACACATACACACACTGGCTCTACTTTGCACCTGGCTCTGCCCAGCAGACCTCAAGTTTCAACTTAAAAACAAAACAAATCCTGCAGGTCAGAAATCCTCCCACTGTCAAAGAGGGCCTCTACACATGTGCAGCATGTGGAGTTTCTATAACCCAAATGAACCAACACTAGATGTGCCCTTTCGCATTAGTCCAAGTACTAGGAACTCACTAGACATCCAGTGGCATCCCTAATAACCAAGAATTCAAAGCTGTGTTACTGGATTTTTTTTTGGGGGGGGGCGGTTCTAAACATCAGTGGGGTCCCTCACAGCCCTGTGATTCTTGGTTGTAAAACTGAGGGTTGGTTAGGAGAGGGTTAAGGGGAAATGCTGAGTTTCTGTTGATGGCACTAGCAGAGTTGCTGCTTTGTTAAGAAGATATCTCTCAAGGAGAGAGAACCATACTGGAATTGGGGACTCAACTGCTCTCCCTTCCCCTGGCTCTGGGTGAGTGTGAAAGAGACTTCCCAGTCCCTGTGGAGCTGGCAACACACAGAGGCCTGATCTTCCTCTTTGTGAGAATCCAGTGCCGGGGGCATTGGGGAGTTCCCTTAGAAACAGAACTAGAATCTGGTGTTGATTGATTCTTGAGCAAAATAGTGCAGTCGCAAGGTTTAAATTGTCTTTAACCACTATGCTGATTTTTAAATTTATGTTTTCAGATATTTATTTTGCTTTGTTATATTTATAATTGATTTTGTTCTTTTTTCCCCATAGGAGGATGGGAAGCTGCCTTATACAGTCATACCCTGGTTTTTGAACAGCTTAGTTCCTGAACATTTTGGCTCCCGAACGTCGCAAAGCCAGAAGAGATTGTTCCAGATTGCAAACTGTTTTTGGAAGCCGAATCTCTGACGGGGCTTCTGACTGGCTGCAGGAGCATCCTGCAGCCAATCAGAAGCCGTGCTTTGGTTTTCAAATGTTTTGGAAGTCAAACGGACTCCTGGAATGGATTCTGTTTGACTTCCAAGGTATGACTGTAATGAGTCAGAACACAGAACCATCTAACTCAGTTCTGTTCATGCTGACAGGTAGCAGTTCTCAAGGCTGTCCATACAGGGCTCTCTCCTAGACATCCCTGGAGATGTTAGGGATTGAAGCTGGGTCCTTCTGCATGCAAAGCAGCTGCCCTGCCAACTGAGACACGTCCCTTAACATTCTGGTTTGTTTTCATGCATTTAGTGGGTTTACTAGGCTGGATGGACAATAGATAGATATCAATATACTTCTGTTCACAGAGGCCTTTGGAATAAAATACAATCTCTACTATGCAGAACTTCCAGTATACCCAATCCTGCTATAGTCACAAAGGCACACATCCTTTTAAAATTTCACTCCTCTCTCTGTCTCTGCTTCAATCACATCACCTGGGAAGGAGCAATGATGTTGTTAAATATGGGTTTTGCTGAATCATGCAATCAACTAAATGAGAAAAAAATTAAATCCATGCCCTTGAAGGGAAAATGAGCTCAGTAACATTTACAGTACCATTGCCTTGAGCCCTTTTCACCCTTTCTACTAACACATAGCATCTGGAGCCTATATAAATAATTGTCCCTGAGGAAAATGAATGAGCAAAGGTATTGACATTTACATGTGTCACATAAAAGGTCACATTAAAAAAAAGGTTGGAATAAAGCAGGCATTTTGCTTCACAAGTCCTTATGTTATGCTTTAACAGTCATTCATATTTTTGTGGAGACTCACTTTCCACATGTAAGAAAAAAAAGGAGGGCTGTATCTATGTATCCATTTATATGTGGTATTTGGTATCTGAATAAAATAAAAGTGTCCCTGAGATTTTCAGTTTAATAATGATGATGATGATGATGATGTCCTCCTGGTGTGCAGTTCACAGCTCAGTATGCCGATAACACCAAACTCCATATCCTTTTTGTCAGCCAATTCAGGTTTAAATGTGTGTGTGCTGAAATCAGTAACAGAATCTGTAACAGAATGGTTGGAGTCCAATAAATTGAAACTCAATCCAGACAAAATGTTGATCTTTCTGGTGGTTGGTTCATTGGCCTTGGACCCATTTCTGGTATCATGTTCTGATACCATCCCATCAGGGTTACTGTGGTGTTGCCCCTGTAGACTGTTTGGAAACCCCACATCATTCAAAACACTGCAGTGAGACTGATGATTGTAACCAAGCATAGGGAACAACTCACAATTTTTCCAACAGCTGTACTTCTCCAGATCCACTTCAGAACACTGTGGTGAGTGGGAGGTCTGCTTGCACCTCCCATAGAAGTAAGTAGCAATGCTACTTTTTCATAGTCACACCCCAATGTTCCTTTGAATTCAGGACTTATAAACACACAGAGACCAGACTACTTCTGCCATTTACCCAAGCACCACTAATTGTGGTGGAGTCTCCTTCTTTGGAGGTCTTTAAGAGAGGCTTGACAACCATATGTCAGGAGTGCTCTGATGGTGTTTCCTGCTTGGCAGGGGGTTGGACTCGATGGCCCTTGTGGTCTCTTCCAACTCTATGATTCTATGATTCTATGATTCTAATTGTTCATTAAGTCCCTGTCTTCCCTTGCCTTAGTTAAATAATTCATTAATGTCCATTTGCCATTCACTCATACGGAATCATTTCTGCAGACCACAAGTAACCTTTTGCAGCTTAGTTAAAATTATCATGTCAGATTCAGCTCATTAGTGGCAGGAACAGGGTGCAATGACTGCTGATGCATTAATTGCAAGCCAGATCACTGCTCTGGCATTGCTGGAATGCAAATGTCAGAGCAGGGATGAAGAACTTCAAATGGATGTGTCCAATTAGGCCTTCTAGCTCCTATTAATGGAGAGAGGGTGTAGGTAAATGGTACAGCATGTGCTTTGCATGCCAAAAGTCTCGAGGTCCCATTGTGAGGGTCTCCAATTAAAATGACCTCAGGGAGCTGAGCAAGGAAAGACTACCTTCTCTGCCTGACACCTACAGCACCATTGTTCTCGGAGGTCCTAGGGTGGTTGAACTTGGTATGATAGTTTTGTATGCATCAACAGAAGTATAGTGTCATGATCAAGGGAAGTAATAGTACTGCTCGATTCTGTACTGGTTAGACCACAACTGGAGTACTGTGTCCAGATATGGGCAACGCAATTTAAGAAGAATACCGACAAGCTGAAACATGATGCAGATAATCAAGGGTCTGGAAACCAAGCATTATGAGGAGCGGTTGAAGGAGCTGGGTATGTTGAACCTAGAAAAGAGGAGACTGAGAGGAGATATGATGGCCATCTTCAAATATCTAAAGGGCTGTCACATGGAAGATGGAGTAAGCTTGTTCTCCTGCTCTGGAGGGTAGGAAAGAAACCAATGGCTTCATGTTACAAGAGAGGAGATTGTGACTAAACATCAGGAAGAACTTTCAGACAATAAGAGCTGTTCAGCAGTGGAACAGCAGAGGTTGGGTGGCCATCTGCCATAGATACTTTAGTTGAGATTCCTGAATTGCAAGGGGTTGGACTAGATGACTCTTCCAACTCTACAATTCTATTAACTTGGCTTTGCTCAGGTCCTACCTCCCTTTCTGTGTACCTTACCACCAAAGGACATTTTTTCTTAAACAACATGCAAAGCATGGCAGTTAGAAAATTGCACAAATGAAGGAGCTAACTTACTAACCAACTGCACACCCCTAAGGGGTTCCCAACTTTGTTGGAGTTTTTTGTTGTTGTTGTTGTTTTTAAAAAATGACCATTTTAAATGTACTCCCTTTTAAAAATAAAACCAGGCAAATATCTTTTGTTCACATCTCTCTGTAATTCTCTCTCTCTCTCTCATTCTCTCCTTTATTGATCTCTAGAAAGGAACATGTTTTTTTAAGGTTCAAGTACAAAAAGAAAATAATTTCAATGTTTATAAAATAAAATAGTCCCCAGTAAAGCCAATCTGCAGAAAACAAGACACAAAAAGACAGCAGGATTTGTGACATAATTGAAGCAAAATGAAAAGCAAATTACAAAAGAAGCATTTTTAATAGGCATACTTAATTTTCCCCCCTCTGGATGAATAGACTGAAAAGGAGGACAATTGAAGTTTGTCATATAAGAAAAGTATTAGTCTTAAGAATCTTAAGAACATTTAATAACATGGTAACTAGCTTCAGTGGCATTAAAAACAAATAATAGACTTCTGCAGAGTTATTATGGTCATGCACGCAAATAAACAACAAAATATTAAAGATAGACTCAGATGGAGTTTGATCCTCTGCTATAGAGAGAGCAGTAATTTTGAGAAACATTTTTTAATTTAATTGCCATCCTCAAAATATGCTTTTTAAACTATCCATTAAACTGAAATCTGTGCTCCAGTGCAAACTCTCCGTCTGTAATTCCTCTAGGTTGATAAATCCTTTAATTGAGTACTAGTATGTGTGCCAGCAATTGACCTCTTCATCTGAAAGCAACTTATAAGAGACACTTTGGAAACGCTAGCATCATCAATTTGAGTACAAAATTATCCTATTTACCGAGAAATGTGTTCATCTAGTAAACAGCAATAACAAGAACAAAACAAAAGGAGCATAGTGGGGAAATGGAGAAGCAAAAGCACTTTTGGTGCTTCTCCTGCTGCCAAAGAAACAGCTCAAATGGAAATGTTAACTTGTCTCGCTAAGTGCAGCATATGCAGTTCAAAGAAGCCCCGAAAAGTATAAAAGCTACATATATTCCAGAAGCTGGAAAATATGCTCCAGGAGATCACTTAGAGCAAGAGTAGAACACCTCAGGCCTAGGGGCTGAATGCAGCCCTCCAAGTGTCTCTATCTGGCCCTCAGGACTCTCCACAGCCACAAACCATACCCACCAGCACTGCTTTGTGGTTTGGCCTGGCTCAGTTGTGTCTTCAAACTTAGATAGTGCTTCTTGCTTGTCTGGAGGGAGAACAGAGACACTGGCAGAGGAAGAGGAGTGCGGGGGGAGTGCACCGCCCCCGGCAGCATGATCCCAGCAGGGTGCCATCGTGGCTGTTCCCCGCCCACGCTGGGGGACAGATGAGACCAAAATCGAGCTCTTTGGCATCAACTCAACTTGCTGTGTTTGGAGGAGGAGGAATGCTGCCTACGACCCCAAGAACACCATCCCCACCGTCAAACATGGAGGGGGACATATTATGCTTTGGGGGTGTTTTCTGCTAAGGGGACAGGACACCTTCACCACATTGAAGGACGATGACGGGATCCTGCATCGTCAAATCTTTGATGAGCACCTCCTTCCCTCAGCCAGGGCATTGAAAATGGGTATTCCAGCATGACAATGACCTGAAACACATGGCCAAGGCAACAAAGGAGTGGCTCAAGAAGAAGCACATTAAGGTCCTGGAGTGGCCTAGCCAGTCTCCAGACCTTAACCCCATCGAAAATCTGTGGAGGGAGCTGAAGGTTTGAGTAGCTACACATCAGCCTCCAAATCTTACTGATTTGGAGAGGATCTGCAAAGACGAGTGGGACAAAATGCCTCCTGTGATGTGTGCAAACCTGGTGGCCACCTACAAGAAACATCTGACCTCTGTAATTGCCAACAAGGGTTTTGCCACCAAGTACTAAGTCATATTTTGCAAAGGGATCAAATACTTATTTCACTCATTATAATGCACATCAATCTCTGACTTTTGATTTCTGGGTTTCTGGGGGTTATGTCTCTCACAGCTACAATAAACCTACCATTTAAATTATGAACTGGTCATTTCTTTGTCAGAGGGCAAACAAGCAAATTTAGCAGGGGATCACTGTATAGCCAACAGAAGATGGTGAGCATCTGTGGAAGGTTCCTCCAACCAAAATGGTGCTCTACGTATATGAAAGTAACCTGCAGAAAGAGACTCTGTTCAGCGTAGAGCCTTACTTGAACTGAAGACTCCCTAAATGGGACAGGGCAATCCAAAGCGGACAATGGAGGAGCAACCCAGGGTGGAGGAACCACCAATCCCAAAGTCCTTGTCCTAGCAGGGTGGAAGTTTTTGGGAGGGGCATCCCCCCATTTAGTTTCATTCCAGTTAAGGCCAATGAGAAGAGATGTATAGCAGTGCCAGGGCTGGTGTACTTCTCCCCCAATTCCAGAGTTATAGGGAGGGGGACGGAATTCATTGATGCACCTTGGAGTGCCTCCAGGTTTCCTTCTCCACTGTCTGAGCTCTGACAGAGGGTCAGCTGCAAAAAGGTTGTTGGTTATTTCACAGATTAGTTGGGCTGCAGAAGGCGTGCTGGGGAAATCACACATTCAAGAAACGCAAAAGTAACTTTTGTTTTTTTTTTAATAAATATTTATTACGCAAAAGTAACTTTTGCTTGGTTTAGTAACAAAAACAAAAACTCCTTTTACACTAAATTACATTATATCAATAAGTAAGACCCATCCACCAGGGTACTGAGAGAGCTACATGCTGCTCTTTATATACTATAAAGGTAAAGGGACCCCTGACCATTACGTCCAGTCATGGCTGACTCTGGGGTTGCGGCGCTCATCTTGCTTTATTTGCCGAGGGAGCTGGTGTACAGCTCATGTGGTCAGCATGACTAAGCTGCTTCTGGTGAACCAGAGCAGCGCACAGAAACGCTGTTTACCTTCCCGCCGAAGCGGGGATTCGACACCCACATGTCCCTTTACTATACCCAACAGCATAATTAACATAACTTAACAGCACCTGCTGTACTGCTTCACAGCTGTAAAACTAGGTCATATTATTTGCTCTGGCCCTTAAAGACATACACATCTTGTGAAACAACAATAAAACCTAAAATTTAAAGAAACCATTCAACAGAGGTACCCTCTGTGAGTAGCCCTCCTGCTCCTTCCCAGGGACCAAAGGATTATTTATCTATCCCACCGCTCAAAAATCATTCTCAACTCTGCCAGAAAGTGTTTTTAAAAAATGAATGTATCTTCTTGCTGAAGTCCAAGGCAAGAATACCATCTTGCTTGTCACAATGAGTGAAAAGACACAGTTTCAGTTTATATCTTTACAAATTATTAACTGCAAATTATTAAAAGCCAAATTATTAACTGCATTGTAATCAGAGTGATTGCTTCCCACCTATTTTGTCAGCTGAACATGCCCCCCATAAGGTTTTTTTCTTCTATGCCTTCTCTTGCCTTCCCAATGGAGTGTCTTCTCAACTATCTTAACAGCAAGGTTTTAAGGGACAGAGACCTTGAATATATCAACCAGCTCACCTGTTGCTTGATTCTCACCAGGGGTCAAATCATTGGTGAGGGATCCTCCTCCAGGATCCCTTTAGTGGGATGCCCCATTGGTCTGATCAAGGCAGAACAGAGCAGGACTATTACTTCCCTTGATTGGGATACTATACTTCTCTTGATGCAGCCTAGAACAGCATTGGCTTTTTCTGCTACTGCATCACACTGTTGACACGTTACATTTGTGGGCTACAAAGATCACTAGATCCTTTTCACATGTACTACTGGCAAGCCAGGTGTTCCCCATCTTATATTCTGGTTCTTCCTGCCTAAGTGTAGAACAATTTGGAAAGAACACCATCTGGATATTCCATAAAAAAAAAAAGAGTGAACAAAGATGGCAGTTCCAGAGAAGAGTGTTAGTGTAGGAGTAGGCAATGTCTGTTTGTTATTGTTGTTTGTAATAAAACAACTGGTTTTTCTGAGTCCTGCTTAGCAGTGTAATACTTTTCTTTGTGCTTCTTTGTGTTAAACTAGGATATGGGAATCACGTGTTAAAAGCCCTGCTCATTTCTGAAGTTCACAGGGTGATTCCAAGCCAGTCACCAATTTGAGCTGAAGTTGGGAGGAATACAATAGTAGTAATAGCTGTAGATGAAAAATTGGATTTCCTGACTGTAGATAATAACATCCTGAACCCCGCTGCTCCCACAATTAGTTGATATCTTGATGCACATCCTTGTAAAAAGGAGCACACTAATAAAACTAATAAATTATTCCCTCATCAAATATGTGGGAAGGAAGTACAGGAAGTGAGTTGTCTTATGTATTGTAAAGAATTGCTGCCCTACAACATCAGCACACATTATCACCTCATTTCTTTATAACATCATAATTGCTTGAATACTGCTGTCCACTTCCGCCTGTGTACCAGCTATTATCAAACACTAACAGCTCATCTCCTCTGCTTGCTGTTGATTTCCTATATCCCTATATCCCCTACTTCCAAGAAAATCAATATGAGATGTAGGTTTAAAAGCAGGATTTGAAAATATCTTAGTCATCATCATGCTGCCTGCAGAAAAAAGGAGGTCAAGGAGTTACATAGAAATGAACCAGATAAAGGAAGGGGTCGTGTAGTGGGAATTATTGTGACTCCATATGAGTAAGTTTTAGTGAACTTCATACTGTGGGTACTTACGGTTCTAAATAACAAGAGTGTTAGATTTTCCACTGAATATCTTATTATTTTTAACTAGGGGTGGTGCCCCTGTTTGCAAGCCCCTCTACCATTCCCCCTATATTAACTCCTTAGCACTTCCTCTTCCCAACCCATGCAAGCAACTACTAAGTTCATCTTCCTGACCCCATTTCTGAAGCCGCTTCCCTCTATTCTGCAACCCAGCTTTGCACCCCTATTTCCACCTTCACACCCATGTCCATGTCCCCTTCCTCCATTTGTGAAACTCTTCCCTTTCATACAAACCACCCACATGATAGCTTCCTTCATGTTTCTTCTCTGATACGTTGCAACTACCAAGGTCCCTTTTCACTGTCTCCCCAGTTATGAAGCCACCATCCATTCCCCTTCTTCAGACCCTGTCATGCTCCTGCTTTAACCTTCAAATCCAATTCCATTTTGCTGCCTGAGGTGGCTGCTTCACCCCACTCCACGTGTGGGTCAGTTCTGTACTCCTGTCTCTGATTTCTGTTTTCTCCCTAGGCACAGATTCAATGAAATCTCTTGCTAAAATAGTTCATTTAATCTTTTCCCAGTGTGGTGTAGTGGTTAAGAATGGTGGACTCATAATCTGGGGAACCGGGTTCGCGTCTCCGCTCCTCCACATGCAGCTGCTGGGTGACCTTGGGCCAGTCACACTTCTTTGAAGTCTCTCAGCCCCACTCACCTCACAGAGTGTTTGTTGTGGGGGAGGAAGGGAAAGGAGATTGTTAGCCACTTTGAGACTCCTGAAGGGGAGTGAAAGGCGGGATATCAAATCCAGACTCTTCTTCTTCTTCTTCTTCTTCTTCTTCTTCTTCTTCTTCTTCCCGAGTTATCCTACTGGCTGCTTGTTTTCTTGCAGGTTCGTATTGCCTTTGCTGATTAAGGAAAGATGTTTTTACTTCTGCTCATTTGGTGAATCTCAGCAATATTATGCATCCCTGTCCATAAGATCAGTTGTTGTTTCCACAGCACAAATGGTCGTGTTTATTATTATTGACTTGGATAACAATGTTCTCACTGCTGGCAGAATCTTGTATTATTCTTATTCTTCTTACACCTAAGCATTACACATAGAGCAGTGTATCATGAATTGTAGAAAGCAAGGTTCTGATGCAATTCTGAGACTTGTAGCAAAATATAAGAGCTTAGGATATATTGAATGTTACACATGTGCTACAGGCTCAAGATGTGATGCTATTTTGGTATTTCCAGAGATTCTCTTGGAATGAATTAAAGTCCTTGCTGCTTATGAATTGGAGATACAGAAGGAGGTAGTGAAGTGCATTTGAATTCATGTAGTTTATTTATTGGGGACATTCTGAATCTTCTTCCAGCATTTTTGTGGTCAACTGATGGTGCATTAAAGCTGTTCAGCTAACCTTGTTGTTAAGTAGTGCTCTGTGGCTTGTAGATGGGAGGCAGATTTAAAATTGAGATTTTAAGCAGAAGAGACAAAGAGAAGCAATGAGAATTAGCTCTGACGGTTAGAAAGTGAAATTGAAAAGGCAGGGAAATGAAACATAAAAAAGAAATCTAAAATCTCAGTGGAGTGCACTGTTCCTTGGGCTTTCAGAACACTGGTAAACCAAGCACCTAAGCACTCTCCAGATGGGAGGGAACTTCATTAATCTTTTGTGGCAAGTTACTTAGGAGAAGCAAATTTGTAAGCCTGATAACCTGTATATTTCACACAACTGAAGGCCAGATAGAAATTATTGCCACTTACATTTCAATCAGTAAATTGGTATGAGGGAGCAAAGCACTGAATTAACTTTCAGAATCTACCTTCATATACTCACAGTGAAAAAATGAACGTAGATACACCTTTTTAAATACTGGAATCTATTTGCATTGTTACACTATCAGTTTCTTTAGTTTTTAATCTACAGATAATTTTTCACTTTCCTACATAAATGACTGGCTTTGCATTACTTTTCACCACATTCAAAGACATCTCTTGCTAATGTTTTGGTGTAAAATGCTTCTTATGTTATATTGTGCTGCTACCTCCAGTCTAATCAACAAAGCACTCAGATACCAGCAGTCCTATCCCATTATCGAGGTTTGGTCTTGCTCGCTGAGCATTTATAAAGGAGCTCAAATTATTTTAAATTAGTCTACCACAACTCAATCTGTAGCACCTTTCTCACATTCCAGTGTATACACAGACTTAGAGCAGCACCATCCATTACCATTGCTATAGCACACACTGGCTTTACACCTGGTATTCTGCAAAACAAACAAACACCCCACATATCATGTGAACATCCCATGTGGAGTATACACACATCTTTAAACACCAGTCAAGACATATCTGGGGAATCTTTATGTTTATTATCAGCACACATTGTGTGATCAATGACTATCAGTGGCTACTAGACACAATGGCAACATTATACCTCAGAGTTGGTCTATCTCTGAATACCCATTGCTTGGAATAGCAAGTGAGGAGAGTGCTGCCGCACTCATGTCCTACTTGTGGGCTTCCCCTGGGTATGTGGTTGGCCACTGTGAGAACAGGTTGCTGGACTGGACTGACGTTTTGCCTGGTCCAGCAGGGCTCTTCTTACGTTTCGGATGCATCAAAGACTGCTGTGATATGTGACAATGAGTGGGCCTGCATTCTGTTACAAGTTACATGGACATTTCCCTCATATTTATTTTCCAATCTGTGAACGGAAGTATCCCAAAGTGATCTGCAGGGATGAAGAGAAACTGTATGATTGTATAAGAAAATACTTCGTTCAATTTCTCTAAACAAATTAATTAAAACAGTTTTGCTGCTACAATTATTATTAGTGGTAGACAGTGCTTTTCCCCCTCAAAAAAATGTTTAGAGGTACTCTCATTTTGACTCAAGAAAATCACCATTTTATAGTTCAATTTGGGGGAAATACCACACAACCACATTCCACACTGCTTCACACATTAAACGCTCACTTCCGTCTGAGACTCAGATAACACCATGGCAGGAAATGAGGCTACCATCAGGGGTAGCAACAGAACTGATGATTCACCATGCTAGAGAAGAATTTTTTTAAAAAAATAATAGTTTGTTCTCCCATTAGATTCACAAAATGTTTAGGGGTGTGCATACCCCTGTGTCCCCCAGAAAAAAAACCACTGGTGGTAGTAAAATTCATAGCCTACATTTGTCTATGACACTGCAGGCAGTTAACAACCGGAGGAGCAAGTCAGATATCAGGACAACCAAAGCTTACAGCAACACACTGGAGCTCATGAAGACCTGTTGTGCTTCAGCAAGGCTGGAATAGAAACAGAAGTCCTTACACACTCCTTCAATAGCCAGCCAGGTGTGGGGGGAGCTAGACAGTATTAGAAGGCTTAGGCAGAGGTTTTAACATTCGTTTCAGTGGTTCACCACAAGGGGCAGCTACACCCAAAGAAAGAGGGGGAAGTAAGCCAAGATGGCACCTGGGACACCACCTCCTCTTCACAGGGCCAACAGACACCATCTACCCTGTGGGACAAGAGAGGGAAGGAGAGAGGCAAAGACCTCAGGGCCATCTCCAGTCAGACTGTCCGCCAGCCCAACAAGCCAAGTTAACATTTTATACAATTTGCTGTTAGTGTTTTAAAAATTGTAAGCCACCATGGGTGCCTTGGCAGAAAACTTATATAAAGGCAATAAATAAATAATAGACCATCTTCCCTTTACAGTCGTCAGGTAATGCTTATACACCAGCACAAAGATCACCCACAACTTCACTTTTTAACATCTGCTGGTTTCCTACATACCCTTAATATTAGCAGTTACAGATAGGTAGCCGTGTTGGTCTGCCATAGTCAAAACAAAATAAAAAAATTCCTTCCAGTAGCACCTTAAAGACCAACTAAGTTAGTTCTAGGTATGAGCTTTTGTGTGCATCTGAAGAAGTGTGCATGCACACGAAAGCTCATACCTAGAACTAACTTAGTTGGTCTTTAAGGTGCTACTGGAAGGAATTTTTTTTATTTTGTTTTAATATTAGCAAATCAGCATATGTCACAACAAACAGATCCACACCTCAGCTGATTATAGGCCCTGAAGGGCACAGTTCCATACAAACACTGCATCCTTTGCAAGGTTACACTAGACATAAAATAAAGTCCTTGGTCTATGTAAACAAATTACAAAAAAGTGTCTGACAGCACGCATTAAAATAGGATTAATTCAGTAAGCAGAAAATGTAAAGGACTTCCATTTCAATCTCTAATAATCCCTTCTGTATACTCCTGTTTGCAACTCTGGTAATACAAGATATGGCTCTTCTGTGGCTGCCCTGCCCTGCCTTCCCCAAATCTACCTTCAGCTTATCAGTCAGGCAGGGTTCTGTTGTATTACAGCATGGATGCCTCAGAGGCAACATTGTGCAGTCTTGTGTCTGGGAATCACACCATCGAGTGTTATCCTTGAAAGCTCAGAGACTAATAGCTATACTGGTGTCCTTGCAGAAAGTGCTGGGCCAGAGGAACATTTTTAAAGGAATTAACCACAGTACATAATGAAAACAGGCAACAAAAGACTCCTTTAAGACTAGTGTGGCAAAGTTACACCTGCCATCTTTTAACTGGGCAAATCAACGGCAGGGATTTCTGGATGACACTGATTACCTTAGTAGCCCTTTCAACCTACTTTTGAGTCTGATTTCAGGAAAGTGGCAGCCTTGGTAAATGACCTTCATCAGCATCTGAAGAGGGGACTGTGTTCCCCATTGACTGGACCTCTCAACAATTTTCAATATAACTGCCCCCATTATTCCTCTGGGTTGCCTAGTGGGAATAGGGGTGCAGGAGGCACTGTCCTTCAGTGGTTCTCACCATTCCTGGATGGCAAGTTCCAGAAGGTAGCACCGTTCTTCTTGATGGCTTTTGATTTATGGGGTTCCACAAAGATTCATTTTGTCTCCCATCCTGTTCAACAGCATACATGAGGTTTAAGAATTGTGTTCTTGGATGTATTCCTAGACAATCTGATGATGGCTGTGGCCAGGAGTCATTTTGTCTTCCTACTGTCCCTGTTGAGTTTTACCTGAAGGTGTCTAAACTGGCCATTGAGATGCCTTGGTTACAAATTAAATCAGACTATTATATCATGCTCTTTGTAGGATTGCTTTTGAAAAGAGTTTGGAAATGTCAGCTGGAGCAACATCAGTGTCTAATTAACTGTTTTTGACCAAGGTATTAGGTTGGTAGCTTCACAACAGCAGTTTGTGCTTAGTCAACCTAATGGATGGTTTATGCTGGAGAATGAATAGAGTGGTGAATACAAACCACCACTTTTTGATTAACACTTTGAAACATCTCCACTACTATAAATCAAATAATAGCACTGTCTTGTTTCCTTGGGATTGAATATATATATATATATGCACTAGTTCTCGATGTGTGGCTTGCATCCTCTTGACCCTCAATCTCACTGCTCTTGATGGCACAATGTGAATGCTGTTTCCAGTGATGAACATCAAGGAGAACACAGGACACTTAAGGATTTGTATTATTTTTTCATGTCCACATTTTCATATACTTGAAGTCAGAGTGTAATGCCAACTAAGAAACAGTTTGCTTTTTATATATAGCACTTCTTTAATACCTGTCTCCAGGACATTAATAACAGATAGGCACTTCAGTGCCGTGAATCATAATAACATGGCATTTAACATCTTTTTAAAAAGTCATACATGGTCTCTACATACCATAGGAACTAAGCTTGCAGAACAAAAAAAAGTGCATTAAAAGCACTGATAATGGTATTACAAGGCTCTATTTGATTTTGCCCTATCTTGTACATTCACGCTCTACCTAGCTGCAAGATGTGCTGCACTCATTTGAATTAAATAGCTCTCATTCTTAAATCAGAAGAAACATTTATATGAAAATCAAAGATTTCAAGGTTGTGGGACCTAAATCTTCCTGCAGCTTTCAGAGAAAGGTTTCTTAGAAATATGTAAAGCAGAGATGAAATAAAGTGCGGCTCTTGTTTAAGCCAACAACAGCTTGCCTGTACAATGCTCTACCAGGGGTATAACCTGCTAAGCCTACTGCCTTCATGTTTCTAATGTGCAGCCTGGCTTGGTCTCACAGGTTGGAAATCTGTGGATATGATAAGGATAAAGAACCCTAACAATCATGGCCTGGCTATGAGTCCTTCGGCTGGCAATACCAGCAGGGACTTACACTTAAATGAAATCCTAAAGACAAAATATAACACTGCAAATTACAGATAATTTTAAAACCCCCACACATAACATTTAAATTGTGTATAACAGAATTATGAATCAATGTGGAAGTTACTCAACATAGAAATTTTACCATATGGCAAAATAGTAAACATCTGGAAGTAAGAACTGCTAACAAATGGTCAGTCGCTTGACTATTTATTTAAACAGATGAGGAGATGAAGTAACTTGAATTGAGGGGAAAGACAGTCAGCTGAAACTGTCACTTTGAATTTTGCTCTATGTGGGGAGGAAAGGGAGGGCAATGTTGTGGAGGGTAGGGATGATTAAAATATCATTATTTCTGTCAGCCTGGGAATATCCCCTCACTCACCCAGTTAAGGATATGCCACCATTCTTCAACAGAGATTCTCTTCTTTTAGCAAAGTAAGTGGCTCACATATATGTCAAACAAAGGTTTAATAATAAAGAAAATTGTAAAACAATAACATACTATCTGAGAGAAACTAAAACTATTTTGTGCTTTTATATCATGATTTTATTCAGTGAACCGCCCTGAGACCTGCGGGTATAGGGCAGTATAAAAAATGAATAAAAGTGGCTCACCAGGACCCCTCAGTTATTGCCAGAGTGTCTTGGGGCTCTGAGGAACATCTAAACAGAAAGAAGCATGAGGAAGGGAAAAAAACAATGGAACTTTATGGGGGGGGGGGAGTGAGAAAGAAGAGCACAAAAGGAAAAGCCATATACTCAGGGCTTTTTTTCAGCTGGAACCCACATAAGCTCAGTTCTGGCACCTCTCAGGTGGGTGCCATTGCCATTCTAAGAGAACAAGGGAGACATTCGTGGTGAATTCTGGAACCTCTTTTTCTAGAAAAATAGCACTGCATATACTATTCCTTGAAATTTATGTAATTCAACCCAAGCCTGAAGAAACACCTAGTAAAAGCAATGTCAAATAAGAGAGGCGGGGGGAGGGAGAGATAAATAATGAATGTGGGAATGAGTAAGATAAATGTCCTCATTCATAGTATAAATGTTCAGTGTCTGATCTATAAAACAAAATGTAAGGGAAAAGTTAATTAGGAGAAAGCAAAACATATGAAACAGAAAAGAGAAACTGTCAACGTTCACAAAAACTTTGTTTCTTCTGCTATCTGTAGGCTTTCATTTTAATCTGAGGAGTGTTTTGAGCAAAGAGAAATTAAGTAAACGTCACCAGCATTTCAAGTGCGACGTGGCTAATTATAAGCATTTCTGAGGAAACAGATGAAGGTAAGTCTAGGGAGTGAAGGATGAAAGAACATGTGCAGATACAAACAAAGGAGTGATTTCTGAGCATGAAAAGTATGTAAGAAAGTCAAAAGTGTGTTAACGGGGTGGTGGTGGTGGTGGTAAAATTTAATCCTGAGATATAAAACTATTATAAGCATTAACAGAACTTGTGCAGTTGAAGCTCCTTCAGGCTTAAACAAAGGAGGAGGAAGAATATAAGAAGGCATTTGGCTGCCTTGTCCATTTTTCAGTTACTGGCACAAACTTGAGATGGAGAAACAATCACAATTGCTCTTCCCCTCCCACAACTTTAAAAAGACGTTGCTGACATTGCTAGAGAGGTTAGCAAAATTGTTGTGAGTCCAGAGTTGAGCCACAAAGTCAGAGGTGGATCTCTCAAGGATCAGTAACTGGTTAAGAAACAGGAACCAGGGAGTAGAACTACACCTCTCTCACTATAGGACTGTTGTTATGTACTGAGTTGAATAGGATCCAAAATGCAGCAGTCTGATTGGTCCCAGAACAATAGCATTCAGAATGCAGCAGTCTGATTGGTCCTAGAACAATGCAGCAGTATGATTGGTCTGCAGGAGACACCCAATCCAGCTCCAGATGGAAGTGAATCCACAACCTGATTGGCCTACAGGAGAATTCCGGAATTAGCCAATCACGTGCAGCCCATTGTGTAAATAATGTATATAAAACAGATACTTTGAGGGGACATTCATTCTTCCTCACCACTATGTGCTGAATAAAGAGCATGAAATCCACTCTCGACTCTGAGTATATTTCAACTGTAAAAACTGAAATCCTCCAAAAACTGGCATTGGGACCTGTGCTTTTTAAATTGTGGATTAACGATCTAGAGATGGGATGAGCAGTGAGGTAGCCAGGATTGCTACCAAATTGTTTAGTGTGGTCAAAACAAATGGAGATTGGACATTGTTCCTCTCTAAACTAGGTGAATGGGGAATAAAACAGTTAATGCAATTAAATGTAAGGTAGTATAAAGTGATGTACCTCTGAACAAAAACCAAACAAACAGTAATGAGGTCCGAACTGCTAGTGACTGACTAGGAATGCGACTTTTGAAATGACAATGACAATTTTATGAAGATGTTGACCTAGTATACAGCAGCTGTGTAAAAAAGGAAATTTCAGGTCAGGGAACAGTAGGAAAGGGGTATAAATTAAAGCTGTCAGTATCATAATGGACTCAGTTCAAAGCACTGCTGTTGACCTACAAAGCCTTATGTGTGTCAGGACCCCAAGTAACTCAAGGATCATCTCTCCCCACATGAAACAACATAGACCCTACAATTGTCATTTGAGGCCTTTCTACATGTGCCTTCATGAGAGGTCTGGAAGGTGCCGACATGATAATGGACTATCTGTCTTGAAAGACGCCTCTGGGGATGAAGTCAAACCACTGTAGAATCACAGCGCCTGCTGTAGCTGTAGAGACCAGTAACTAGTAACTGCTGTTTGGGCTGCATTAGCAGCACTGAAGTCACCTCTCTGGGGTGCAAACCTGGGCAGTGTGTATGGAGGTCCTGGGCTGCCCAGACAACAAGAATGCACTCTTGACTTCACTGATGTGGTTCAAAGGAAAAGAGAGGCCTACATTTGGCTCCTCTTATATTCTTATACAATCTCACTAACAATTAAAGATGGGCAAATCTGTCAATTACAATTTCTCTGTTTTTCATCCCCCCCACCCCCAGCCTTCAATTCAGTTCTTCATATCTGCTCATCAGCTGATGATTTTGTTAAAAAACAACAATGAAAATTCATCCACATTTTAGTGCAAATTTCTTGTAACATTTGCCCCATAAACAAGTTTCCACAAGCAATTTCCTCTAATATAATGTTTTCTTCTATTATTTTCACCAATATATGCATTTTATTCACACTTTCCCTTAATATACAGTACATATGCAGTTTTGAACACATTATTTTGTTGGAGACCTACACCAGAAAATTCAGGGGAGCTGTTTTCAAAAGTGTCAATTTGCTGGTTGCTCATTAAAATCCAATCCAAACCAAATTTCTCCCCCACCACCAAACCATGCCCTCCCATGTGAAAATGTACATGCCAGTTCAAATATTTCCATCTTTAAATCCTGTGTGGGACAAATCTCAATACTTTCACTTCACTGTCCTCATCGCATCCCTATCTGGAACTACAGCCAGAGTGCTCACATTCTGTTATCTGTACATACCATCTCATATACATATGCAGTTTTATGTACCTTTAACCAGTTTTTGTACCTGCATAGATTTTGAATTGGGATCTCAAATCTTTATAGTGCTCCACTGCTAAAGTACAACTGCTAGAAAGATATATCACTTGAAATGGCTGGGGGAAAGTTTCAGTTATCAGCTAAGAAATGATGAAACTGCTAAACTATGAACATTTAGCCTTCCAACTCACAAAGCTTGTAAAAACTGATAAGGAATTCTTTCCAGCTGATAGATGGCAAATGTATACTTTTTCTTCGATAGATACAAGAATGAGTCACATATTATCCTGTGCAATAGTGTGCATGTTGCCGTGATCTCAAACTATTCAGGTATTTACTTGTGTAAAGCCACAACTATGTTGTTTAGTTTGACAGAAACCACATGTGGTACCTCTCTGGGGGTGTGGAGGGGTTAGATCTGTGGATTTTTCATAGTTAGCTCAAACCATGTAGGTCCTGCTTCAGACAAATTACTAACACACTGTAGTTTGTGGTTCGAGGACCCAATCCCCGCACAGTGGAATGAAACACAAGGACACGTGATATAAGGTTAATGGGCAAGAAAAGGCCACAACTTTATTGATGACGAAAAGTGAGGCCGGGAAACTGGCACCACAGCAATTTAGGCTGCTGTACACGCCCCCTTGAAGGCACCTGGTTGGGTGCCTGGCTGAGGGCGGGGGCGCCAGCCAGGTGAGTGGGAGGCAGGGGGCAAACGCCCCCTGCTTGAGGCGGAGTCTGGCTCCCGGCCACAACCACTCCCCTCTCTTGCAGGGAGGAGAGTCTTTACCACCCTATTAACTACTACACCTCCCCCCTAAGATGTATTCAGTTGTTTAATGTGGTCATTAATTATAAAGACTATGAAAACATATGCTTGATTAGAGATCTGGATATGTTAGCCATATTCTAATGAACTATCTTTTTCAACAATATTTACAGTGGTACTTCTTGTAACAGCAAAACCTGACACCTTCATCTGCCCCAGCTGCAACAAAGCATGTCTCTCCCATATCAGTCTCTATAGCCACAGCAGGCGTTGTAACTCTACAATGGTTTGACTTTACCCCCAAAGTTGCGTTCTTCCATTGTCTCCCAGGACAAATGGATGCCAACAGCAACCTCCTGTCAGTTACCAAAGCCTTGCAAATAGTGTCCAGAGAGGTGAAGGAACTGAGTAACAATAAAATAAAATAAAATAAAGATTAAAAAAACTAAAAACTAACCAAGCTTCATTTGACTACTGGGTCCATCAAGCTGGTCTTAGGATCATTCCTTGCTTCTACCATAACTATATCCAATTGGTTGGTGCTTTACACAAGCATGTCTAACAGACTCCTGCAACAATTATCTACCCAAATCCACCCAAAGAAATCACATTGAATAGAATTCGAAAAAGCACCATGTTCCCATTGGGTATAATCCAGCCAAAGCAAAGGATATTAAAGTTCCACTGATTTCAATGCAAAAGTTAAGTTTGTAATTCTGCTTAAAAGTGCTGAAATTTTGGCTGTCTTACATATTGATTCTGTATCAGAAAGTCTACCCATGAAACAAATGGAAGATGTAATATTTCTAAATCATAGTTTAACAAGTTGGGAATGTTTCCATTTACATTAGGAAAGTTCCATGAAGATGCTAACCAAACCAAATTTCTCTTCATCACTAGTTCAAGCCTTGGTTTATTATGGTTTAGCAATCTATGATTCTTATGTCTAAAGCAGGTCATTTTTTTCCCCACCAGTAAAGACTCTAATATACCAGTATTTCCTAGGTCAGCTATCCAGTTTTTGTAGGTTAACATGTATCAAAGAAAAAGTCAGCCAGCAAACATTATAATGATATTATAATGTTACACGGACTCAATTTTATCTAGCAAGGTATACATTAGGTTGCATTCAATTTACCAAAAACAGCAAAACAAAGATGAATTTCCTGAGTAACTTGGCAATATTAAAACTTGAGGCAAAAGTTTTCTGAAGGAGAGGTGGGACCCAGATGTTTCTTCAAATTTGAAATAAAACAACCTGTCTGGCAGTGAAATAGCTGCTTGCAAAGTTTGAAAAATAGCTTGGTATGATTGCTTTTCCTTTTGGGAAACCGTGGTCACTGAAGAAAATGTGCTTGCCCCATCTTGATGCAATAATCAGGCAGAAATCTGAACAGTTGTCCACAATATAGGGCTGGGGTGGGGGGCTTGAAAACAAAGTTTCCTGATTACCAGGAAGCTGAATAGCTCATCTCCAGCAAATTTGTATGGTAATCTCCTGTCATCGCTTAGCAAACAAGGATACAAAGAACAAATCCCTTGACTTACTCGGTTATTGTTATAGATTTGTGCCTTCTGTAAAACCTGGTGCTCGTCTTTAACCAGCTGTCATTTACCTAGCTGTCATTCAAGAAGTATTAGAGGGCATCAGATAAGGAAGGGCAATTTGTCTAAGGGTGCATATGCAGCAAATTACATGTTGAAGGGTTTTTGTCCAACCCCTTTTTGCTCATTTGGCCATTCATAACTACAGTCCTCTTGAACCTGTTCATTTCTACTGATTTTGACATATGCTTAGTCCACGATCAGGCACTTTCCATCACCCCCATGCTGTGCTCTGTGTTCATTGAAACTCTGAAGTAAGACTGCCAGTTTCAGTTTCAGACATAGTATTGGGTGCACCAATGAATAAAGGGTCAGGAGCAGAGTCTGGCAGGATCTGACAGAACATTGATGTAGCCTGAAGGCATCAGGTGGACAATGAGCAAAACCTAGAGAGACAAAAGTGGAGCCTAATAGGATTCTGAGAATTGAAGCATGGAAATCAATGAACCAGAGTGGAATCTTGCCAATTTTAGGCTTGGTTCTAAGCACTGCTTAGTTAAAGGTATGTTAGAAATTTAACAAACATTTGTGAGTCAATGTTTCTTACAGCTAGTGGCAGACCTAGATTTGTAACAAGCAACAAGGTCTGGGTAACCACTGTTATCTTCTTCAATGGGGTTCTCCATGGCAGATCATCACACTTTTACAACATCTGTGCTACTGACTCTCAAATTTTGGGATTGTTGATTTTGAGTCGTGTGATTCAGTTTAGGTTTAGTAGACCCAAAAAATTAAGCGATGCAGATTGAATTAGCTTCTGGGGCCCCTGAAACTTAACCTTCATTAGTTTCATAGTAGATTCATCCCTGCTTACAGCATTAACTGCAGTCACTATTTTCAGACTTTTTTTTAAAAAAAAAAATAATAATAATCCATAGCCTTTTCACAACTTTACAGCTCTGATTAGAAACCTGTGCAACATCAAAACTAAACAGGGCAGGTAGAGACTGAAAATATGAATATGGATTCTTCAGCTGCTTTTGTTGTTGCTTGCTTAAATCAATGAGGATAAAAAGACAGCTGCAGCTAGACTAATTTTCTAGCAATTGCATTAAATGAGCAGCTCAAAATGGCCCAAACAATTAAGTAACTAAGAATGCGCATTCATGAGCTGGACACACATGTTTGCATAGTGTCATCAACCTATCACAACATGCCAAGAACTACATCCCAGTCATTGGACAAGGGTTTGGAATAAATAAAGTAAGTTTCACCAAATTTGAAAGTGGATGTATTATTGCTAATTAAAGACATCCAGCTCATTGGTTCATATGCCTTCCTTCCAGGGTATTTCTTTCACCTTGCCAAGTACCCTCACATCCTTCTCTGCCTAATTTCTGAGGCCAGATGTAACTGAAACAACTTCACTAACTTTCTTTTTCTTATGAAAATACAGCTTCAGTGTCTGTGTAGCAGGTAAAGGTGGCAGAACCTTAGGGGGGAGGTTTTCCAGGTTGGCTCTGCCCACCAGCATAACTAGCCAAGCAAAGTTGTTTTTGGCTTTTTTAAAGGGGGCGGAATAAAATAAACACTTCTCTCCATCAGCATTCAAAGTGGAATTTTCAAGAAATACAGATCCTTTCCAAGCACCAGCAATTTCCTCTTTGCCCTTCTTTTGCTTTTCTCATCTTAGTAGGTCAGGCCATTACTTTATAAATAGAAGAATCCAGGTGCTTTTCATATCAAAGTAATTAAGCAATTTAATGAAAATGCATTAAGCTGTGTCCATCCCTCTGTGCGAATGTTTGGAGATGAAATCTCTGTGTGTTGGAGAGCATGCAGCTTATGTGTATCTCTGCTGTCACCAACAGGTTGCCTTGCCACATGAATTAAAAAGGTTTCCTTCTCAGCTGGTTTTCTTTGGAGAAGGCAAAACAAAGGGCAGGCTCATTCCATTATATAGTAATTGCAGCTGCATTCGCAAGCACCCTTGCTCTCTCCACAAAGGAAGGGGAAAAGACATGAAATCAAGCATGCTCCCTCTCCTCCCTCTCTTATATGTATAAGCAATATCCCCAGATTGAAGAACCTTGGTTTTAAATCCAATTTCTACAAAAAGAAACCTAGGCAGTGAAGAAACCTAGGTGGTCTGTCAGGGGTAACTCGGCTTTCCACTCATTTCTCAGAGCATCTTTATCTGACTCTCTCTGTTGGTTCATATACAGCTCCTGTAAGCCATGGCCATTGGTCATGCTGGTGGCGGCTGACTGGAGTTGGACTCCAACAACATATGAAGGGCCACAACCTCCATATCCCCGGTATTCAAGATAAAACTATTTACACTGAACTAATGTCCATTCAGTAAGTAAGTAAGTAAGTAAGTAAGTAAGTAAGTAAGTAAGTATTCATGCCGCCCTTTGTCCGAATATCACAGGGCAGTTCACAACATTAAATTACAAAATAAAAGCACAAAATACATAACAAACACAAAAGTAGAAGCAATCCAATAGCCCTCCTCCCACAATACATTTAAAAGGACATAGAATGTAAATCAGTCAAAGGTCTGGCTTCACATTCTGAGTATTTGTAAGGTCTTGAATAAGGAGCCCTTGAATACACGGACCCTGTGCGTGGTTTGTCACATGTGATAAACACACCCACATAGGTTTCTTCATATATCCTCCAGTAACACTAGTTATGACTTCTGCAGGAAGTCTTGTTTAGGAGAAAGGGCTTTTATATGCCATCTACTCTGTGGGTGACCCATAACACCAGAACATCAGAAATAGACACAACAATCACAGCCTACACACTGTGTGTGTGTGTGTGTGTGTGTGTGTGTGTGTAGAAATCACAACCTACAAATATTTGTATTTTCTAAATATATGCTTGTTATACTAAAAGACACTGAAGGGGGAGGGCACACCAGGTAAGTTATTTGTCCCTTACACATTTTGAAAGGGAAATAGGGAAAGGGTCGAAAAAACACCCATAATTTGAATGATTAGTGACTTCTTATTGGGAGGGAAAGTAAACAAGCACTGTTTCATTGCTGCATTCCAGAAGGCCTGGCTGAATGACGCACATGGAAGGAAATGCAGGTGGCCTTTTTCTCTATAGAAAAGCTGCATCAGGAGGGATCAATTTAAAGCAGAGAAGCAACTGGATTGGATAGTGAGCTTCACCCTTTCCTTGCCTACTACTAATCATCTACAAAATTTGGCACACCTGTATTAGTACCTCTGGAGGCGGGCAGCAGGTGGGGAGCTCATTAAGTTCAGATAAACACCATGTAGAAAGAAAGGTCTAATACATGATTGATATGTACAGCCTTGGATGCTGCAAAAGAAAAGGGGATTGTTAATCAGAGAGCAATGAGGCAGCTTGTTCAAATGATGCAAAGGAGAGGGAAGAAATTGTTGTTGCTGTTTAAAATGTCCATAACATAAATTTGTTGTTAATCCTGCCTCCACTTAGTTGGCTTTTAGTGTTGTGCAGGTTGTTCTCAACTCAAAAGTGAGTGGAGCAGAAACACCTTCCTTCCCAAACTCTTAATTGTGGGATTGCTCATATGCTTAAAGTCTATTGACTCCTGTCATTTTGCTGTTTGGTTCATTCTTCTTTGTATTCCCCCCCCCCCCCCATTTTTCTCCTTCCTATTCCTTCCTTCTTCTAATGTAATATTGTGAGCATCCTTAGCCAATCAGGGGTGATGTAGTGAATTGGATGGCATCACAATGCACACAGCCAATGAAATTTGGCTGCAGGCAGATACCACTGAAAGCAAACTTGAAATCTCCCCTACTCCCACTGAAAATCACTCTGCCAGTAATCAAAGCCACCCAGCACAGTGCAAGCTGAGTGCCTTGTCTAGAACTGACTCTCAGTAACTTGATCAAATGCTGAAGTGAAAGGAGACTTTCATCCCTCACTCATCCCCTAAATTACCATGTCCCAATTATTTGTATCAGGCTGGGCCGAGGACTCCAGATGCTATGGCTTGCTTGCTGATTGATTGATTGATTGATTGATTGTTATTTATTACTCTCGTTCCACATACACATCTCAAGGCAATGTATAAAATTGCTGAAGGCTGGTGATAGTGCTTCTCTGCTTCCCCCCACCCTCAGGCATATTACTTAGCTTTGTGAGAATGAGTGAAGCCCACTGTCAATCAAGGAACTGCTAATGGGAAAAAAGAAGGCCTGGACCGTGAAATCCCAAAGCATGAATGCTCTGCTCTGCTCTACTATCTCTCTCTCTCTCTCTCTCTCTCTCTCTCTCTCTCTCTCTGTGTGTGTGTGTGTGTGTGTGTGTGGGCTATATCTAGATCTCAGAATTCAAAACAGAGATGGTCCAAAGAAGCTTTTAGTTACAGCCGAGAAGAGTCGTATTTTTCTTTGCCTGGCTCAATCCAGCCTAAATTTCCTGATGTGAGCCTGCAAACTTCAACATGCTTGGCAAACAATTTATAGGAAAAGACAAAGACAAAGGTGCTTGCTCACTTATCAGGTGGGTTTTCCCCAGTGTCTCCTACAGTAATGTTAACCTTGCTGTTTTTCAGGATAAATATCTCAGGAGTTATTTGTACACAATACTGGAGTGTTTACCTTTTGATTACAGATCTTTACACACTGTCCATTATTATTGAATGCCAGAATAAAAGGCAGCCTCGGGCCAGCATGCGGTGTTTCTCCACAAAGAAAATGCACTAGAACTGATGACAGGTGCTAAAACTAGATATGCTAGGCTAGAAAGGAGAGGGCGGGAGCCTGACTGCAGAGAAACCAATTTCTGGCTATCTGTGGAGCTGTGTCTCCTTCTTACCTTCCAAAATAAAATCATTCGAGCATCACCGAATTACGGCATGCAAAGATTGGCTGTACAAAAAAAAATGTGCCAAATGGACATTCAGGTCATTTTTGTATCTTTCTGTCAGAAGACAAAATATATATAATAATGGACCTAGCATACTGTCCAGCTGGAGGACAACAGCTTTGCCATGCAGATAAAATGATTTACTTTCCTGGGCATTAGATAGTGTCCACAGTAATAATGTAATTTTACCAAATATCTGAATATTGTTAACTAAGACACTACTACTGTGGGGAATTATATATGCTATGTGTGTGTGGGGGGTAGCCATTAAATTCTGATTATTCTTTCGCCTGGCAAGAAAAAGATCGCATAGAAGTGGCAAGTAGAAAAAGACTTTAAGGAAATCCAGAAAAGACTTTAAGGCAATCCAGATGTCCACTGACTGAAAGGGGCTGTTTGATGTATGGCATTGTATTTGTTATTACATGGTAAATACTTCAAGGAGGAAAATAATATGAAACAGAATGTGCTGCCTGATAGCCTGGGAAGAATAGGGATCACTTTGACCCCCCACCTCTGGTTTACAGATATAACCAATTATGGGTGTTTCACTTCTAGGGCTAGGACTCAACCCTTCAACCTGTTTCACCTTCATCTATTGATTTCTCTACGTTGGATTGCTGAACACCTCCACACTTTTCATTTGTACATAAGCAAGCAGAGTGAACATATGCAGTGGGTAGTGGAATCATGAATGGCAAGTTCTCTGCCCAGCCCCAGCTGCATGCTAGCAAATTCTGCATGAATTCAGCCTGCATTAATACCATATTCCTTTGGGCATCCTCAAGCAAGAATAATTGCCTCTTGTAAAAGTATGGAATATCTCATTGTTAAACCTGACTCCTTTTTTTTTTTTTTTAAAGACACATGCTCTTCGCCAACAACTACCTGCTGGCTGGAACCAGATGAAAACTTTTAATCTGAATATCTATGAAAACGGAAAAGTATAAAATGCTACAGCAATCTACAACAGCACGCTAGAGACAAAATTAAAGTAGAATTTCTCTGCCGTGGAAATGGGCATGATTTTGATTAGGTTTAACTGTAGGAAGGCATGCCGTGGCAATCTTTCATCATACAGTGTTGCATTAGCCTTAATTCTTATTAATAAGATACAAGACTCATTAACACTATTAAAAATCTAATTATGTCAGTAATTTTCATCATGTCATATATGAGCAGTTAAGTAGTGGTATTTGTTTTTTGTAATAGGATTCTAAAGTCTAATTAGAAGTCTTTCTTTTGCGGTTAAGTGGGATGAGTCTTGATGGAGACCAGAATATTTTTAATAGCAACAGACAGCTGATTTCCACGTACATTACATTTCCCAGTCAACTACGTCTTCTACAATGTCAAAGATCTATACAGGGCCATGAGAAGAGGGCAAAAGCCCGAGCAGCTCCAAAACATTTTGCTCTACTTCAGGTTAGGGAAAGGCCACAAAGATGGCTTGTGGCAAATGCCGACTTCTCCTTCTCCTGGCCCCAGAAGTGATCGCAAGGCAAGAGTGCGAAATTGGTGTGTCAAGCAGCAGGCACTTCTGCTGAAAGCTTGTCTGTGTCTCTTCCCCTCATCTCAAAAAGTCATCTCAATTACCAGACTTTGTGTGATCTCTCCCTCCCCTTATCTCAGTTTGCCATAGTGTTCAATGCTAGTCTGTGGCAGAAGCCTTGGAAAACCTCTCCACAAAATGTCAATCTCACATAATGGCTTTGTCCTTAGTTCACATGTGTAGATCAATAGTACCTGGAAATGCAGTTGCCACTTATTAGAAGGAGTATGTTTCTAAAACTTCACAGGTAAGGTGTTAGTGATGCAGAGAATCCTTGGGTGAGATAAGAAGCCCCCCCCCCCCCAGTCTTCAAGACATACATTGATGATGTGATGGCACCAGTCTATCACTGAACAGAGGCAACCTGCCTACACCTATCAGCAGATGGTCAGATTTCCATATATTTTCTCTTCAGCCAGGATCAGAGGAATGTTAAAAACACTGTTAAGGCCAAAGCATCTTTAATCCCTAGACATGAGCTCCACTTCAACCAAGGCAAGGAGAACCAAGCTTTTTATTACAGGTTTATTTGAGCCCAGTTTTCATCTCGAGATGCCATTTTAGAAGCAAATGAGTATGTTATATTAGAGAAAAGTTTTTATCAAGGTGCACAGGGGGTTAGTAATAGCACCAAGAAAAGTTCAATTAAAATGCCACCCCATTGGCGATTATAAAAGCACTGTCATATAAGTAACAGCTGTTATTGCTGGGGGGGGGGGAGAGTATGTACTGTACATAGTACATGTAGATTATTAAATGAAACATGAATGAATAGCTTTCCATAAGAGGCCTTCTGCACTTAATTAACTAATCAATTTTCAAGGGCATGAATAAATGTTAATAGCAGAAGTTTAATGCTTGTGCATAATAAATAAACTTAAATATCACTGGCATATATTTTGAAACATCAAAGGGAGCAGAAGAAAAAGGGAATCGTAAAAGTGAACAGTTTGAAAGAAAATGAAGTTTAGGTGACCTAATTAAGGTTTTTCCTCAGCAACAGAAAGACATCAAAGTGTTGCTTCTGAAGTCCCCACCCCCCTTTGCCTCCACTGAATCTACCCTCTCAAATAAAAAGATTGCATTAATTTTAAGGAATGAGTCAGGGAACTGCAACCGTAGGAACACTCAGTCTTTCTATGTTTCTGTGGCAACATGGGGGAAATGATTGCTAGTTTATCATTAGAATGGCCAATTTGTGTAAGAGAATTTATTTTTCATTTCCTCCTCAGCATTCTTCCATGCATTCAAAGAAAGAGGGGAGAAAAGGAGGGAGACAGAGACCACTCGGAATGTAACATGTATTTTCCACAACTGACAGCCAAGTGTTATGTGCAGGCTGTGAATAATACAGCTCCTTGTTTTATATCATTCTTACCTTAATGGATTTATGATGAAAAAGAAACATTGAGAAATTGCTTGTGCAACTGTGATTCAGAACTACCTAATTGCTACCAGCTTCATAGTCAAGGAACTGGCTTTTGCTTGGTCTTCAAGTGCCTGCTTTGAGAAACAGGGAAGAAATGGGCTTCTGTCCTTATCGTAAAGGAGGAGGATGTGAAATGTATTTATTGTGCACTGGTTAAGATTCTGAACTAATTGCACTGAAGGCATTGGAAGGCAACGTCCACTATATGTTAAAAAAGAGGAGCAATTTGTGTGAAGCTACACAAATGTGAAAGATGAGGAGTTAGTACATTTACTACTTGCTATTCTGAAGGGCATGAGGATGTTGTACGGCTGGGCAATAATCACTCTTGAAATGCCCCAGCATCACTGTGGCTGCTATCAAACAATCTAGTATATAAGTCAGAATATATCATTCTGAGAAATGTGGATGTGTTTCCTTGCCATGCGGGATGCACATCATGTTATATTCTATGAATGAGTTCGTTTGAGTATATCTCAATATAAGTGGTTGGAAATCACTCGCTCACGAATGAGTTGCCTAAATTGCTTAAGTGTTGACTACTGCTACATGTAAGCCGCTGAAACATGTGAGGCTGGCTTGAAACCCAACAGAAATTACATGGAGTGGCTGACTGCATGAAATAAATTAGGATGACATGATTTGCCTGATTCAGAAAAGGACCTCAAATCATAAGGTCTGTATCTATTGTTACATGGGGGTGCTCACCATCAGTGCTTCCCTGGTCTTTCTGTAGGATGGAAAGCCGTATCCACTGGTAGCTTCTCCTGCTGTCCTCTAGATGTTTTGGGCTACAGTCATTCCAAAGCAGATGAGTGTTGTATAGTAGAACCTCTACTTACAACCACCTCCACTTGCGGGATGTTCCAAGTTGTGACCATGGCAAACCTGGAAGTAACTGGCAGGTTTGCTGCTGTTTGCGCATGCGCAGAAGCGGACAATCGCCGCCTGTGCCTGCGCACAACGGCGCCTCTCCCAGCGACCCGTTTCACCATAAGGATGGGCCTCCGGAATGGATTGTGGTCATGAGTAGAGGTTCCACTGTAGTCCCAAACATATTGAAGGCACCAGGATGAAATGGACTCTTTTAGGTGAACTTGTGAGCACTTCAGGCTTGAGAAAGCTAAGATCTTGCATACATAAGTACCTGAAAACAGGACATTTTTATAGTTCTATCCAACCCCCAGACATAAAATGGACCTCCTATCAGCAGTCCTCTGGTGGAGAGAAGGCCATGCCTCAGATGGGAGTGGAATGCTGAAGTTCTGGACCAATGTCAGATTTGGATCAGTGGTGATTTGCTAGGGATGCAGATTTGAAAATTTGACCTTTTTTATGCTGTATCTGCCTCAGACTTGTATCCAACTAATTAATGAACCTAAGTAGTAATGTAGGGACGCGGGTAGTGCTGTGGGTTAAACCACAGAGCCTAGGACTTGCCGATCAGAAGGTTGGCGGTTCGAATCCCCGCAATGGGGTGAGCTCCCGTTGCTCGGTCCCTGCTCCTGCCAACCTAGCAGTTTGAAAGCATGTCAAAGTGCAAGTAGATAAATAGGTACCGCTTTGGCGGGAAGGTAAACAGTGTTTCTGTCCGCTGCTCTAGTTTGCCAGAAGCGGCTTAGTCATGCTGGCCACATGACCCGGAAGCTGTACGCCAGCTCCCTCAGCGAATAAAGCGAGATGAGCTCCGCAACCCCAGAGTCGGCCACAACTGGACCTAATGGTCAGGGGTCCCTTTACCTTTTAAGTAGTAATGTACAGTGCTTTTGGGGGGGGCAGGGGTACACATACCCCCTAAACATTTTGTGAATCTAAGTTTAGCCTCATTGAGGGCCAGTATTTCAATATGAGTAGGAAAATGAGAGTACACCTAAACATTTTTTTAGAAAACTTGAATGGGTCTACTTTGAGTACCACTAGCATTGGATAGACTTTAACATGCAGCATTTTTTCAGCAGCAGTCAATAATACATCTATTCTTTTAAATGCAAGCAGTTGCTAGCATATACATATGTAGTCACATACCGAGATCTCCAGCGCTTCTAGGGAGTTAATGAGAAAGAGTTTCGATTTCACTGAAATATAGGCAGCAAGATGTCTTATTTCCAGACCTCCTTATGAATATTCTAAATGAAAAGAAATGTGTAAGCATAAAAAGGGTAATTTACGCTGACGATGTTAATCAGCTTTCTTATATATGGGCATCTATTTTAGTTTGCATTCCACAAACATGCATATAGATACATTTTTATTTAGGACACATTTTATTTCCTTTTCATCTTAGCTTTAAAAGGTGCCAAGGTGATTTGCACAAGTTTAAGGAACAAATATGCCTAACTGCCAAGTGTAAAAAGAAAAGGGGCAGTACTTTTTCTGAAGAGTGGAGTTTAAAATATCCGGGGTGGGTGGATGTGAGGGGAGGATCCTCCTTCTTACCAGCTGCTTTTAGTTGTCTTTCCTTCTGCACACTTCTTCATTCACCATGTCATTTAAATTGCCTTCATTATGCAGACCCACTGCTTTTAAGATCAGTGCAAGATAAACTGCCCTTCCTTCTTGCTCCTATTTTCTATCCAACGTGGTCATCATTTATATTAATCCCAAACTTGTCTTCCTTTATCTCCATTTCTATTCTGCAAAATGAACTTTAGCGGAGTCTTTTTCTACAGGTGGTCCTACTGACAAATCACTTAGGCATGTGAAGCTATATCAAAGTCATTAGTGTTGCAACAGCTCATATCTGGGCTGAATACAGCCAGTGACACTGTGAGCCAAAGGCTGCAGTTATAAGTGTGTACACTCAGAGGTCAGGGGTAATCTACACATGTAGATTACATGGCCAATGCCATTCCTAGGCATGCACCATTTTTTTCATGAATTACTTTATTTAAGGGATTTATATACGCTGCTCTTCAGCAAATTCCCAGATTGTTTACAAGGAATTAAAATTACTAAATAGTTAAATCATAGTGTTGCAGGAACCCCCCCCCCGCCCCCACCCTCGGATTTCTCCATTAATAATAGATATATTTAAAGCAAATAGTGATAGCCAACATTAGCAATATCTAGAGAAAGCCAACTGTAATTAATGGCCTTAATTCCACTGTTTTAGGTGGGTTTACTCTGTGAGTGTGAGCAGCTGGCTATCAGCTAACATTCAAAAATGTTAAAGCACTATGTAGAAGGTAAATGATAGAAGCAATCAATTCTGGACTTCATGTGGCAGATCACATGTCCAAATTTCTCACACCAAAATCTCCTTGCCCTTAGGGGTTCTATTCTAATGTTCTGTTTTGTTCACCTCACTTTTTTAATGTGGGGGAAGGTTTTTTTGTTTTTTTTTAAACCTACCTTACTGGATCCAGATACTTTTGAATGTGACACACAAACACATACCACACACCAAGTCCGATGCAAGAATGTAGATCCACGTGCCTCCAAATATTTGTGATATTCTACCTTAAATGCAAAAGTTGCCATTAAATACAGTTCAAAAAACCTACCTGCACACTCTGATGCATTTTTGCGTATGTTCACAGTATTCTGCAATCTGCTGCTATTTCATCACTATGTTTTTAAGTTAATATGGCTTCTTCATGATACGATCCCAGCTCTGTTGCTGCACATTGGATTGAATAAATGCTTAGATTTAAATTAATTCTGGGACTGTTCTCAATATTATATACTGGGGGGTGGGGGGGAGGATATTTGAAGACATCAGCATATTGACAATCTTGATGTATTGTGAAATCTGGCCCCTTGATTTGACTTGGTATGAATCACCTCTCTTCAAAATTGGTAGAAGGCCTTTGTATGAATGATAATGTATGTGTTGGTCATATTCCATCAAAAAGACATGCAACACTATCATCTCCATGTCTACTTGGAAGTAAGTTCCATTGAGTTCAATGCAACTCTTTTCCATGTATATGTAGAACTGCATTTTACACAGTATTAGGATAGATAAATAGATAGATGATAGATAGATAGATAGATAGATAGATAGATAGATAGATAGATAGATAGATAGTTCCGCTCAGCTCCTATATCACATCTCCAAAATGATGATAATGGTAAGCATACAGTGTCAAGCGAATGTAAGTTAATGATTAAATAGCGTTTTTCATTTTTAAATGGGCACCATACCCTCAACACCCATGAAATTTGTTTTTAAGCATGTGGAATTGAAAGCTGGTGAAGAAAACAATATGAATTAAAGAAGCCAACTGATATTTGAAAACCAGGGTCAGATATTTTCCCCAAAGATATATTCCCATTCCTAGAGAAATCAATTGTGAAAAGTCAATCAATTTTACACGGATCCTATGCATGTTTACCTAGATGCAAGTTCCATTGATTTCAACAGATTGCTGTTGAAGAAGTGTGTTATTTAAGATCGCAAGTGATGTCTACAGCTCACAAGCCACTGGAAAGAAGTTTGGAAAGGGTCCTTGATGTCTGGGGTCCATGGAGATTCTCTGAATCAACGCTATGGCTGCAATCCTATCTACAGTTACTTGAGAGTAACCTTGACTGAAATCAGCACTACCGAGCTCTTGAGCAAACATAGATAAAATTGGGTTGTTGAAATACGTGACCTGAAGATTGCAGTCTTTGGTTCCATGTGGAGTGAGTTCATTGGCCATGAATTGCTGCAAATTTCATCCCACAATTTAAATTAAATAGCATTCATTTATTATTTGAAGGGAAACAAAAATGTCATTGTCACATGCTGTGGAAGCTGAGGTGCATGAGTTAGTTTCTGGGACTTTTAGATGATTGGAACTGCTATTAAAGTGCCATCAAAGCATTTTCAATTCTGTAGAATTAATCATGAAATCTGTTCCTGCCAGCTCACTTATCATATCCGAAATATTAATTTTGAGCAAAATTAAATCGGACACCCACCGACAGCAACATTTTGCCCTTCACAACTCCCCTTCATATTGATTTATTAACGGCTGCCAGAAGTGTGCACCATAGCAATTTATTACTACTTTCTCAATGTTTTTCTGTGCGTACAAATAGTCCTCCAAAGTGAGAGGTCCTATCTGACAGCATTGTGACAAGGGTGCATTCTTCAATTTGCATAATTCTCTTTGGATTTATTGGGAGGTAGAGAAATGAATTTCATTTCACTATCAACAAGAATGAAGCAATTCATTCTGTTTTAAAGAAAAGTTTCAGACTCTTCAAAATGTTCTGCATCGTGTCTCTTTGAAATAAGTCAGGCCTCCCATTTTCACTGGCGAGCGGTGCAATTCTTGTATGGCAGCCAGCAAATTGTTTCATTTATTCATTTGCACTGCCTTTTGCTGACATCACAAAATATGGTTGCTAAACACTGAGCAAAAACAAGCTAAACATTGGTTTGAAAAAAATTATACAGTGGTACCTCGGGTTACATACGCTTCAGGTTACATACGCTTCAGGTTACAGACTCCGCTAACCCAGAAATAGTGCTTCAGGTTAAAAACTTTGCTTCAGGATGAGAACAGAAATTGTTCTCCGGTGGCGCGGCAGCAGCAGGAGGCCCCATTAGCTAAAGTGGTGCTTCAGGTTAAGAACAGTTTCAGATTAAGTATGGACCTCCGGAACGAATTAAGTACTTAACCCGAGGTACCACTGTACAGTGGTACCTCAAGTTACAAACGCCTCAGGTTACAAACGCCTCAGGTTACAAATTCTGCTAACCTGGAAGAGTTACCTCAAGTTGAGAACTTTGCACCAGGATGAGAACGGAAATCATGTGCTGGTGGTGCAGCGGCAGCAAGAGGCCCCATTAGTGAAAGCACGCCTCTAGTTAAGAACAGTTTCAGGTTAAGAACAGGCCTCTGGAACAAATTAAGTTCGTAGCTAGAGGTACCACTGTAATCTAAAACTTGCCAAATTGAGTTGCCTGCTTGCGTCCTGCTGCATTCAGTGCAAGGATGTATTTGCTGTGGACAAGACTCAAACACTGGAATTTGAAAACAGCTGTTTATGATAGCTCAGTTGGTTTGATTCCCATATGGGACAGCTGCATATTCTTGCATTGCAGGGGGTTGGACTAGATCACAAATCGGCAAACTGAGGTCCGTAGGCCAGATCAGGCCCAACTGCCTTCTAAATCCGGCCTGCGGATAGTCTGGTAATTGCCGTGTGGATCGCCAGAGCATGGCTCACCAGTGCACGTGTTCTTTCCCTCTCCCTTACACGACGGCGGTGGTGGCAGTGCCTCCTCCCTCCCTCCTCCTGGCTTCTCCTCGCCCTGACTAGAGGGGGAAGGGGGCTGGGCTTTGTTGGTGCCAGCCCCTCTCCAGAGCCCTTTTGCATGCCACTCATCATCCCTCCACTGCCGCCGCCAGCCCCTGCCACTTACAATACACAGGAGCTGTGGTTGGCTGAGCGCTCCTCTCAAGTGGCCACCATTTAAAGCAGCCCCTCTCTGGAGCCCTTTCGTAAGCTGCTCATCGTCCCTCCACCACTGTTCTCCCCCCCTTCAAAATATAGTCCGCCCCCCACAAGGTCTGAGGGACAGTGGACTGGCCCCCTGCTGAAAAAGTTTGAGACCCCTGGACTAGATGATCGTCAGAGTTCCTTCCAGCTCTAACAATTCTGTTGTTACAAATGTAGGCTCCCCACCTCCTTTTCCTGTTGATGATCAGTGAACAATTCTGGAATTGGGATAAGAAACTTTTACAAATGAATGTGGTAGCTAGCAATGGTAGCAGCAGAAGCAGCAATGGTTAATCCTGTGAGGGCAATAGGTAAATATAGTAACAGGAATTCAATGTAGCACTATGGGGCCCATTCCATCAGTGCATGCATTTCCTCCTCTTCCCCTCCAACACTGTTCTGGTGGTTCTCCCAACACATCCAAGCCTATTTTGGAAGGTGGGGTGAAGGGGCAAGCTGTTTGTGGCTCCATAGCAGCAATCCCAAAGCAACAGCAGCCTCAAACCCTTCACGAATCGAGAGACACAGTGGATTCACCCCTCTCTACTGAAGTCGCCAACCATATCGCCTGCCGCTATGTGCTTGGCAAACGTCAAAAGGAACCCTATCCATGTACCAACATATGAAGGTAGAGCTCCTGCTCATGAGTTGTTATTTAGTCGTTTAGTCGTGTCCGACTCTTGTGACCCCATGGACCAGAGCATGCCAGGCATTTCTGTCTTCCACTGCCTCCCGCAGTTTGGTCAAACTCATGCTGGTAGCTTCGAGAACACTGTCCAACCATCTCGTCCTCTGCCGTCCCCTTCTCCTTGTGCCCTCCATCTTTCCCAACATCAGGGTCTTTTCCAGGGAGTCTTCTCTTCTCATGAGGTGGCCAAAGTATTGGAGCCTCAGCTTCACGATCTGTCCTTCCAGTGAGCACTCAGGGCTGATTTCCTTAAGAAAGGAGAGGTTTGATCTTCTTGCAGTCCATGGGACTCTCAAGAGTCTCCTCCAGCACCATAATTCAAAAGCATCAATTCTTTGACGATCAGCCTTCTTGATGGTCCAGCTCTCACTTCCATACATCACTACTGGGAAAACCAAGCTTTAACTATACGGACCTTTGTTGGCAAGGTGATGTCTCTGCTTTTTAAGATGCTGTCTAGGTTTGTCATTGTTTTTCTCCCAAAAAGCATGCGTCTTTTAATTTCGTGGCTGCTGTCACCATCTGTAGTGATCATGGAGCCCAAGAAAGTAGGTATCTGAAGAAGTGTGCATGCACACGAAAGCTCATACCAAGAACTGACTTAGTTGGTCTTTAAGGTGCTACTGGAAGGAATTTGTTTTGTTTTGCCCAAGAAAGTAAAATTTCTCACTGCCTACATTTCTTCCCCTTCTATTTGCCAGGAGGTGATGGGACCCTTATTGGTCCAGGATCCCCCTCCCAATGAACAGCTCTATGCATGTACATTGGTATGCATATGGGGCCCCTTCTCACACTAGTTGGAGAAACAGCCAGTAGGAGGTAGGGCACTGCCAGTGGAAAAGAGAAGAGCTTATACAACCCCATGTCCCCTTTCCATGTGTTATAATTACACAAAGGAGTTCACCTAGCTGTGTTCATGATGCAGTGTGATTCACCCATATTACTTGGTCAAATCAGTTTATTTTGGCACCCTGACACTTTGGCATATGTTCATAGCTAAGTCCATTTTTTTTCACCTGAAACTTGAGGGAGGAAAATGGAGGAGGGGGTATCACACACTAAAATTGCATCCATGTATGCATTTAAATGTGTGTTTTTTGAACATTTGTTTCTCAGATGGCTGAGTGGGGAATCAAATCTTTATCTTCCAACAATGTAACCATTACATTTATGCATATATTACATCGATACTGATTTTTATTTTTTTTTAAAAAATATTACAGTTATATTGTTTTCTTTTCGCAAGTGTAGGCAAGGGCCCAAAACTACTTTCTGGGTTTTTCTTGGTCTTCTTAAGTATATTTTAAACTTCAGTACAGCAGGTGATAACATAATGAATGTTGATGTGTGTGGGTTTCTTTCTTTTTTTAAAGGATGTTTCTTTATCAACTCAAAAGTTAATTTGGGTGAAATTGAACTGAAGTAGTTCCTTTTTTAAAATGGATTTTCCAAGCACTGGCCAAAACATAGATGTTCCTTACAATTACCACGTAAATGGTCACTTTTTTGTGACTGAAGGGACAATGTTTAGGAGATAGCTACTCTTTCCTAGACAATTACTCATCCACCCATTCTCATTAAAATTGTAGAGCCAGATTTTAATTACTAGAAATCTGAAGTTCAAAATATAATGAAAAGGTGTTTCTAACATTACAGCCTGAATGTGGAAACTATTTTGTGCTTATCTAAGACACAAAGACCTTCATCTGGTGGCTGAAATATGCAGTAAGCCATAAAATCCAAATCATGATTTGATCCATTATTCGTGTCCAAAAGTTCTGCATCATCATAATTCATTTGGAAGGGAGACGTTAACATCTGTCCCCTTGTTATCATACAGTCCTTGTTCACCTGTGAGCTGCTCTTGATCTGAAATGCAGGCAATAATGTGAGGGTGCATGCTGTTTGTTGTCCACACTGCAGGTAGGCAAACAGCTGCGCCACTGAAAAACAGAATCCCAGATGGAGGACATACCTAGAATATTTTTATAGCCATATAAGGAAAGCAGCATTTAAATTCTAAGCTGAAACTTTGGTAGCAACATCACATTTGCAACCTGCCACCTGCAACACACACACACAGACACACACACACCAAAAAACCCCTAACCCCAAAACTACTTTATTTCTGACTCAATCACCGCCATGACTCATAAGTAAAATGGCTTCAGCATATTAATCTTTCAGAGTGCTCCTCTGCTACTCTTACTGAACCAACCAAATGTTTCTGATCATTACACACACAGCATGTATTCCATAATGTGCAGATTCCCTGTTGTTCACAAATACATACATACTTAGATCCAGCAACGGGTTATTTGACACTTTTAAGGGCAATTATGCTAGTAGCAGTAGAGGACACTCCCCCCCCTTTCCAAAAAAAAAAAAAAAGCAACTCACAATTCAACAGCAATACCTGTTATGTGTGGTTTCATGTGTGTATTTAGAATGGGGGGGGAGGGGAGAAGAAAAGAGCAGAACGATCAAATGTCAGGAAAAGGCCAATCGGAATGCTGGAGACTTGAGGTTTTGTTCTCCATGGTACACAAAACTTGTACCTGAACTGAATCTCTGCTGACCCCACTGGAGGCTCCATAATCTAGTGCTCTGCTATTATAGCAAATAAATTAAATATCTGCACACAGAAAGCTAAATCTCAGGAAGGGGGATTCTAGCCTAGTCTTAGTCCTGACATGCTAGTGTTCTGTGTGCATAGTTTTCACAGATGCTGCAACATGCTGCTGCCCCCACCAGCAGACTGCAATAAGTACAACTGAAACTCAGGTTCTTCAACTCAGTAAGAACTTGGTCTAAAACAAGACATGGCATTGTTGATTGCATCATGCGACATCTGCAAGAAGTCAGGGTTCCGGAGACTTCCGGGATAGCGCGAACGGGTAATGGCGGATTCCCTCCGAGTTCTGGAGGGAATCGGCTCCGTTAAGGACGGGTCTTGCCGTGCCGGCGACACGGGGACCCTCAGAAACCGCAGGCGCTGAAGCCTGCGGACATGGAGACTCGGTGGGCACCTTAAGCGCCCTCCCCGACCCGCGAAGAGCCTTTTTAAAGGCTACGGAGGGGACCGGAGAGTGGCGTGGAGCTGAGAGTCGATCGCTGCCTTGGCGGAGCGAAGCCGCGAGCCATGACCGGAGAGCGCTATCTTTCTTCCTGAAATTTGGACTGAAAAAACAACTTGTGAGTAGAAGGAAATTTTGGCACTAAAAGTTTTATTATTGAATTCGAGTACGAGCGGGGGATGTGTTAAAAAGGAAGTCCACACTCCCCCCCCCACCAAAAGACTCAAAGTAAGGAGAGGAGCACTAAGTCGGAAAGACTCTGGTGCTGAAAGGAAAAAGAACACTTTCATAAATTGGTTGAAAAAGTTATTTGTGCTGGAGTGAAGAGAGGGGAATCTCAGAGGTTTTGCTTGTTGGCGGACCCCCCCCCCCGAACCCGGGCAGTGCCCTGCTTGGGAACCCGAGAGAAAAAAACAAGGCGTTTGACAGCTGTCAAAAGAGCTGTCAAACGGACGTCAGCTTGGAAATTGTGTTAAAATTGTGTTACAACTATATTGTTGGGACTAAAAGTGTTACATCGAATTGACTGGAAACAAACTAATTTTGAATAACAAAGTAACGAACTGTTGGAAAAGAACTATGATGGAAATCCCCCTAGAGGGAACTAAAGACATTGCAATGGCTGCGGAAGGAAAACTACTGGCAGAGATAAAAAAAATGTTTTCTCTGGTGGGAGCTCTGCAAGAGCAGAGCTTAGCCATGAGAGAACAACTGATGACCTTCAATCTTAAACTAAACAACTCTGTTGGTGGAGCTAACCGGATGGAAAAAGAATCTGCAGCTGTAGAAAAAGAGACAACTTTAGAACTGGGGGAAAAAGAAGAAAAAGAAGAAGGAGTTCAGGAGGAAGAGAGTAATCAAATATCTGTAACTTTTGGGAGGAAAAGAAGTGAAAAAGACAACCAATGGATTACAAATCTGCAAAGAGAGAGAAAGATGGAAGTCCCTGGAACAACTGAAACATTAAGCTACGAAAGAACGAACAAGTATGATGGAGACTTCTTCTTTAAGCTGCAACATGGGAGATTTGTTGATCCTGGACAAAGACTGTTTTTGTTTGAAAAATATGAGCAACTGGTGACAGAATTCCTTCGAGAAGAGAAGATCAATAAAAAGGACTATAAACAAAACTGCTGGAGAGTGACTAACTGGGGCCTAAGGGCCTCTGATGTGAGAAATCCGGGTTAAATCTGTTTTTTTGTTTTTTTTTTCTTTTGGACATTAATGCGGGAAGGGGCAAAAACCGGGACAGAGGGGGAGGGGAGTGTAGGGTGGTAAAAGTCTGGGGTTTAGAACAGAAATATTATTGTTTTTTTGATTTAATATAAAGAGCAAGGAATTTATGGGAGAGAAATTAGGCCGACCTTAGAGAAACAACTTAATGTGTATAATGGATTTAAAGTAAAAATGGGTAAAGGATAAACTATAAGAAAAGATATGAATAATATTTAAGAGATTTGAACAAATAACTTGCTGAGATATTTAATGAAATGGGAAGGTGGTTGGGGGGGGTGGGGGGAAGTCACGGAAAGAGGGTAATGATTGTAAGGGTATGAAACTACAGATATTCTGTTTTGTGTTTTGTGTTTATGATATATGTCTGTGTTTGTTTAAAAAAAAATTTTTTGAAAATCCAATAAAAATATTTTTTTTTAAAAAAAAAGAAGTCAGGGTTCCAATACCGGGACAACAACTCCTCCCCCAATTATATTGTTGCAGAAGGGGGTGGGGAAGAGGACATATTTTAGATTTACATCAAGAGGCTTAGTGGTGACGCTCTGAGGGGGAGATTCATCACCAGTCCCTGACAGTACCATAGTAAACAGATACAAACTCAGGCATTTGACTCCCACACGTACTGAATAGATGACCAGAGAGAATTGCAGTCATTTCACACGGAGTCATTAATTTGAAAACGTCAACCAGTTTTATTTCAACAAGTACTTGTGGCCTATGGGTAATTGTTCAGAAGGAGAAGGTAGGGCTGCCAGTTATAATTTGTATTACATCTCAAATTAATGGGCAGTTAGTGCTCCCCCGAAGAGCCCTTCATCATGTATTTCTTAAAGCAACATCTCCCTTTCTTCTGCCAGTGTTTTCACCCCAATCCCAGGCATTTTTAATTGAAAACAAGTCCTATTGATTTCCATAGAACCCATTTAGAAATAAGTGTACTTAGGATCACAGGTTTTGGCACTCCCACGCTATCTACCTACTGCCTTTGAAGCTGGAACAACGTTACTCACAACAAAAGGAAGTGCTCAGGGTCTTCTGTTACCATAGAACGGTAGATAGATTTCCTAGCCAATTATTATGTGACTTGTTTTTGTTTGACAAGAAGCACTCCACTGATAATATTTCATTGTTAATGTGAAGATTTCTCTTGGCAGCATACTCATTTATTTTACTAAAGAATAACCCACCATTAAGCATCAAGGTCACTGAATGAAGGCTGCAGCACAACAGTCCTTTACTTTCATAATCAGTTTTTTCCCCATTGTAACAGCACGTCTGTTTCCAATCCAGGATGGCCTGATGAATAAGTTGGCATTTATGTGTAGGAGTTGGATCTATGTGGCCTAGACTATGTGGTCCCACACAGAACAAGCAAGAAATGTTTGCTACAGCTGGTAAACATGGATTACTTCAGCACTAGCTCTTGTCTCTGAAATTGCCACCCTTTAGTCACTCACCTTTTTACAGAGAATCTAGACTGTTTAAGGTTACTGATAAGTTGTCTAGGAAACTCCAACCCACAAGCCCAACACCAAGTGTTTCTAGCCAACCTCTAATACTCTTACTGAAGAAATGAACCTATGCTGCCAATTCTTGTAGTAGACCAGTATAAGGTAAGTGGCACACAAAACACTACCAAACCATTCTACGTACTAAATCTGATATTAATAATCCAAAAATTGAGAGAGCTATGTACAAGATCTACTACAGAAGCCACAAACAGAAAACTCATTCAAATTGTGTCCAAAAGGAAGAATTCAGTCCCAAAAGTATCCAAAAAGTATTAAGACAACAAGAGACAAAATTGATTTTTATGTTCAAGACATTACAGCCGTGGGGACTGAATTTGGATCTCGACCTTTCAGTGTTTATTTAAAGCTCTAAACTAAGAGTTTGACACATAGAAATAATACAGGTACTGTAAGTATTATCAGTATCCACATCCTCCTTTTTCCTCCCCAATGATTATCACCTATTAGATCACCCCTTGCAAAATGATATATATATCTGATCCAAAAACAGTAAATTTTGCTTAGTAAATGAATAAATGCTTAAGTCAAGAAAGAACTTAGCATATGAAGTGTAAGTCTTGATTTTTGTATTTATATTCTCAGAAATTATACAATGAATGTTTAAAGGTCAATCAGATTTTGGTTTATATTACCAGTGAATGTATGTAAACACACCAAAATCTTGAGGGAGAATTTCCTGAAGAAAGAAATTAAATATTGTAACTTAATCTAAGAAGAAATGTAACATATGGACTGTAAGTATAGACTTGTCTGCTCAGATATTATTTAGAAATTTTGTTTAAACACTAATAAATTTTGGTTTATGCCACCAGTGAAGGTTTATTAATATATCAAAACCGTGAGAGAGATTTTACTGAAGAAGCCCGAGACTCTTCATGGGCAAAACAGGTGACAAACACCGCACCCTGTCTAACACTTGTGCGTAACATCACCGACACTTCGTTTGAGCAAACTTACCTTTCTTGATATCTATAGGAGCCTGGCTAAAGGAACTTTAAAGACTGAATCTTCCTTTTGGACACAATTTAAATGAGTTTTCTGTTTGTGTCTTCTGTAGTAGATCTTGTACATAGCTCTCTCAATTTTTGGATTATTAATATAAGATTTAGTACGTAGAATGGTTTGATAGCGTTTTGTGTGCCGCTTATGTGCTGCTTATCTTATACTGAACCTCTAATACTCTGGCCAGGCCACTTCCCCATAGCCACTTCCCAACCCCCTATCACTGGGCATGCCACACTGCAGCAGAGGTGCCAACTTGCTCCCTTCCCCTAAGTATGTGCCCAATGTCAATATGCACTGCGCCACACTGTAATGCCATTGCAATGTTATGATGTCATTATGTTGCACCGTTATGTCTGAGTGGCTCCTGTGCCGTGGTAGCGATTGGACCAAGGCCTCTGAGTGCTGACTGCCACAGCAGCTGCCTCCATGCGCCACCCACAGCCTGCCACAGCTCCCACTACCTGCTGCCCCTCCTGCTAGCACCTCTCCCCCCCCCATCAGTACGTTCAGTACACATGTAAGAAGGGGCTATATGTACTGGTGTATGCTGTAGCGATCCTCCATGGGAATAGGGCTTCTGTTTGGACTAGGAGCCCCTTTCCACATGCATCAAGCACCAAGTATTGGCAGTGAGAAGGGTACTCGTCTTCTGCAACCAACTGGGAGAACGATTGATTCCCCACAACACTTAGCATATTGCTCCACTGATCATAGAAATCCTGCACTGTAGTGCTACATTTTGAAACACCAGCACTCTTCCTGGCAACTCCTATAACCACACACCCATAGCCATGGCCCTTCAAAGACTATAAAAAAATTATGAATTTTTGACAAATGCAGACATTATGGCTTCATGATCAACCCAGCATTTTTCTCACCCCATCCCCCTACTACTTTGCTTAACATGCCGTCTGATGTAGAGATCTGGTGGACTCAAAAGCTTGCTCACCATGTTGTGACATTTTTGATTATATTATTATAATATCATATAATAATAAAGGTCATAATAAAGGGATTTGTTTTCATTTCATTTTTGTTTTCAACAGTTTATGGAACCACCTCTTCCTCTGCTCTTTATTTCTTTTTGGTGTTTTTCTCTCTCAGAAAACACTTTTCCTTTTGCATGCATGTATGCAGAGAATGGGAAAATAGCACCCCAGGAGATGACATGATAATCCCCATGAAATAATTGGTGGCACTTTATCTCTGCTTGTCCTTGCTCCACTAACACCACTGCTGCAGGGACCATCCCTACTGGCAAGTTCCTAGGTATCTTTAGTCAGAAGTAAATCCTATCTGATTCTAAAACAGCAAAGGGAACTAGGCCCATGAACACAATTTTTCCTAAGAGTCTGAAAACAAGACAGCCTTCACTGATGTCATTAAGTTATTTTGAAATGGATCCTTAACTACCAGCAACTGTCCTTTTGGCTTCTAATTTCTCTTTGCTGGTAGGTCACTCTTTAAAAAACACACAACATATTTATATTACTGCAATCATGCTTTAGAGAAAGTAATGATTAAAAATGGTAAACTTGTTTTAAGTGACCTTTTAAAAGACAGAGAGAATACTGGTTGGATGAAAAGTTTTTAATGCTGTATTTTAAATTGTTGTAACTTGCCCTATGACTTTACGGTAAAAGTTGGGCAATTAATCATCATCATCATTGCAGGACTTCATTGTATCCATTGATGTCCTTAGTGCTGCCAGAAAGCTCTTTGCTCCATTGAAGGCTTCTATCAGTATAATGGGGAGAAAAGCCGATTTAGCTGATTTCCCCTGGCAGCCTCGCATGCAACCTTACAAATTCTGCCTCAGGAAGTTTGAGGTAAGGATGGACAAATTTTGGTTCTCACTTTCTAATTTTTCAAACCTTAAATTCAGCTCTCCACATTTCTGTAGCGATTTGCATTTTTTTGTAAATGCAGTTTTGCATTGCAGAATTCAGAGAAGTGCAAATTTCAGAATACGGGTGACTTTCTGTTCACGTATGGTTTTGGCAAGTGCATTTAAAGAGGAAGGTACCTAATTTGCAAACTGAATTGAATCCCCCCCCCAACCCTAGTTGGGGGACCCATTTAGAACAGTGTGGCAGGTAGTGCAGCAGGCTACAAGGGGACAGGGAACCAGCATAAACTGCCTCTCTTCCATTCTGCTGGTGAAAGCTTCCATTGAAACAGAGAAACTTCCACAAGCAGAAGTGATGCCATGGGATATAATCCAGGGTAAGCAATGCAGAAATCTGAAGTTTCACCAGTCACAGTGCCAACTACCTCTGGACCACTCCTCTCACCAAGTGTTTCAATAATTATAATCAATATTTTGCCTGTCACAAAGTGTTTTTTGTTTTGCTTTTGTTTTTTAAGGAACACAACACAGAAAGCACAGTATGCAAATGTTTAGTTATGGCACTGACTTCATTCTATGTAATAATTGAATGCTAGTTCCAGATAATTTGAGACACAGGGAACCAATCCAAAAAAGGAATAGGGAGGTGTGAGTAAACATCTGAGGTGCACTGATGAAATGCAGCATCCTATTATTATTTAGAACAATGATTCCCAAACTCATTTTCCTACAGACCAATTGAAAATTTCTCAAGGTCTAAGTGAACTACTTTTATGAATGATTTTTCTGCCTGCTGTAAGTAATTGTAACACACTGTGCTGGTTGCTGTGTGTGTTTTTTTATTGTCTTTTTAGGTGCTCACCACAGACCACTTGAATGACGCTCCAGACCACAGTTTGGAAACACCTCATTTAGAACTTAGTGTCGAATCCACATTTCTGCTAAACTGTAAAAGTGCAAGAGACCACTTTGATAAGCATTCTGTACAGTCTTTGAAGGATAAAAATTGTGGCTTAAAAATCACTAAATAAATTCCAAAACAAGTTCCTTCTTTTTGGGTTAAAATTCCCTTTTCTCCACACACACACACACACACACACACACACACACACACAACTCTGTCCAAAGTCTCCACCTCCTTTTCAGTGTCCACAGAGTACTCCATCCAATTCCAATCTATTCCAACCACTAGCAAATTTCTCCCTTGCTAGAATGATATAAAAATGAACTGGATTCCTTCCTTCCTGGTAAACTCAGAATGAAAAGACATAACTACTGATTTATCTGTGTTCCAACTTCTTTAAGAAGCACCATTTTCCTAGAGAAATGTTCTTTTTCTGCAGGAGTTGTGTAGAGCAACAGTGACATCCAATGGCTGGCAACATCAGCCTTCAAAGGAACATCTCTTCCTTCCAAGCTCCACTTTCAGTGGGGGAAGGGAGGAAAAGAGGCTCTTCCTTTTAATAAGGGTGAATTGGGCATTAGCTGTTCTATGTGCAAAACAAGCAGAATGTGTCCCTGGAAACACATCCCAAGGTGTTAAGATTTATCTTGAAGCGCAGACTTAAGCAAAAAAGAGAGAGAGAGAGAGAAAGAGAAATCCTGGAAATTCATTCCATTACCTTGCTAACAAGTAAGTCCCTTTGGGATCATGCAAATGAGCAAGAATTATTTTCATATTTCATTTATATGCCAGTAAGATGTGCAATTGTTGTTCTTGCTGTGAAGGGCATAACAATCTGGAAGCTGCTGTGCTTCTTTCATGTAACCAACAGGAAACAGAAATGTGACTGCAGCTACCATATCACTTCCCATGCAAAAGGGGAGGGAGGGAGGTTACGACAAGTGTTAAAATGCTGCCATTATTTGCCTTGCGGGGAAGCAAAATTTACGTTCTCTAAATCAGAAGGAGTTCAAGCTTTAAAACAGAAGTCAGCTAGATAAATTTTTGCTTTTTTAAAAAAAATGGCATGGAGTCCAAAATCTAAATGCCTATTAATAGTACAGATGAATAACAGGCTTCTAATAGTTTGATGGCAGCGAGTTTCATTATGCAACAATAAAACTGACTTTATGACTTGCTTAAATACAGCCACTTCTCCATAGTGGGGAGTTTGGTCATTTTAATGTGTCTGTTTTTACATGCAATACAGAATCACTTTGAATCATAGAATCATAGAATCATAGAGTTGGCAGAGACCACAAGGGCCATCGAGTCCAACCCCCTGCCAAGCAGGAAACACCATCAGAGCACTCCTGACGTATGGTTGTCAAGCCTCTGCTTAAAGACCTCCAAAGAAGGAGACTCCACCACACTTCTTGGCAGCAAATTCCACTGTCGACAGCTCTTACTGTCAGGAAGTTCTTCCTAATGTTTAGGTGGAATCTTCTTTCTTGTAGTTTGGAACCATTGCTCCGTGTCCGCTTCTCTGAAGCAGCAGAAAACAACCTTTCTCCCTCCTCTATGTGACATCCTTTTATATATTTGAACATGGCTATCATATCACCCCTTAATCTCCTCTTCTCCAGGCTAAACATGCCCAGCTCCCTTAGCCGTTCCTCATAAGGCATCGTTTCCAGGCCTTTGACCATTTTGGTTGCCCTCCTCTGGACACGTTCCAGTTTGTCAGTGTCCTTCTTGAACTGTGGTGCCCAGAACTGGACACAGTACTCCAGGTGAGGTCTGACCAGAGCAGAATACAGTGGCACTATTACTTCCCTTGATCTAGATGCTATACTCCTATTGATGCAGCGCAGAATTGCATTGGCTTTGCTGTTACTGATTTGTCGTGTTCTGATGCCAGATTTTCTGCATTTGTTAAAACATTCATTTATGTACCTCAGATTTCCCACTGATTGATTTTCTTTTCTTTCTACAGCCAGAAACCCATGGGACATAAATGACAGAAGCAGGTAAGGGTAATTTAAATGCAGTAGCATTCCAAAGCAGTATGAAACAAGGAAGTGGCTAAAATTGGACAAAGTGTGACAGAAGGAGAATAGGACTGCAATCCTCTACCTATTTACTCGATAGTAGGCTCCACAGGACTCAATGGAACTAACTTCTGACTAAACAGACGTGGACTGTAAGAAGGCTTGAAATTAGAAGTACTGTATGCAGCACTGTGCCTCCAGATGTTGTTGGACTGGAAATCCCATCATCCTTGACCACCAGCCATACTGGCTATGGCTGATGGGGCTGGTAGTCCAACAACTTTGCTTAAAAATGCTGTCAGCAAATGGATAAGCAAACATATGGAAGATGCCACATTGGTTGCCCACATCCTTAAAAAAATATTGTATAGTTGATCCTGAAGTTTGCTTCTCAAAGTTGGGATGGGAAGAGGTAGAGTATGAGAGGAATAAGAATTTTGCACCAGGTATGCTTAATTGTTGGTTGTAGAAAGGCAGCTGAGCTAGAAAGGCAGCATCGATAGGGGGAGCCCTCTTATTTTAAGGATTAGTTCTAGGATATTAGGGTGACCTGAGCATCAGTGTTTCTTCATCAGTCGATCCTCTTAATCAGTGACGGATTGATAGAGGTGGGTGGTTGAACCTATTTAGTACTTAAAACATGACTCTTCACTGTCCCAGAGTTCACCCAGTTCTATCTTCTCCATTACTTGCATTCACCAAATCTTAGTCAAAAGGTTGTTTGTTTGTTTGTTTGTTAACATAACACACATGGGGAAGATTCTGTAAATAAATGCTATTTATTACTTTTTTAAAATGATCTCTCTCTCTCTCTCTCTCTATATATATATATATATATAAAGCCTCTTGGTAATATTGGAACACAAAGGAAGCAGGACTTGGCAAAACAAATAAAAACAGATTGAAGACCAAACTTCTCATGGCCACATCCACTGGTGGTCTCTCTTTTCCTGTTTCTTATGGCCCGTAATACTCATGCTTGAACTAAAGGAGTAAAATCCCAGTGTATCCAACAAACCCCACCTGTAGTTTTAGGCAGGCTCCCTCTGTTCCTCCAATAATCCATTCACTGCTTTTCAGCCACTAATCTCGGCAGGGCAGCTCAAGATAAGGAGAGCTGAAGATAAGCATCTGGCTGATTTCAACATAACCAAGATTGCAATTCTTCTCATTGTTTCTTGCATGTTATGTCTCATTGCACGGTCAATAAGAATTACAAATACGTGGCTGTCTATAGGATCACAGTCTAAGTCAGAGCACCAGCCTGAAGCTCTCCAGGATTCTTGACCCAGACAAATTAGATTTCCACCCATCGTAAGTATCTGTGCATTTTTTGATTTGTTTCCCTTTCTATGGAGGTAAAAAGATGTGCAACATCACCAGCTCTGTGGGCTGTATATGTGTTTCTAATTAGCTAGTTCCAGTGGCTCGCTAGAGGGTATTTTGGAGTGTATACATTCTAATTGTCTCTGCTGGGTGTCTTGGGTGATTCCATAGACAACTTAACCTCACGGTAGGAGTGTTGAGCTTGGGGGCATGTCTCCATGCTACTTTCCTCCTTCCTAAAATCTCTGTCTCCAATGCCACATGAGGGTGGCATGAATGCAATATGCTTAAAAATAGAATAAACATAAAACGAGACAATAGCACAAAGAGAATATGAACCAACAAAGTTAAACAGCTAAAGTGAAAATGTACAGGGCTGCACTGGTAAATCGAAAAGGTTCAGATTACCTTTCTTTCTTATGGAGTCATCTTTCAGGTTTGTCTAAGCATTTGTGGCTTTTTCATCCTCTAGAGAAATAATTTCAACCAATCTGGAGTGGCAGGAAATTTGGCTGTAGTCAGCCAAATTCTATTTTTAGCCACTTTGGATGAATTTTATGGGAAAGTAGTGTATAAGTGTCATAAACAAAGAAGTAAGCAGTAATGTTTTATGGTTACTAAACAAAAAACAAAAAAACCTAACCAGGATAGATAGGGGGCATGGCTCAGCCTAGCAGAGCCCCAAGCAAAAGTGGTTTTATGGCATCACAAGCAGTTTGGCTGGGTGCCGAATGTTAGAATCGCACAAGGGTGCCACTGAAATTTGAGAGCTCCAAGTCTGCCACTGCCCCAATGGCTGAACAGAGTTTGGAGGAAAGCATTTCACTTCCGGACCCAAGGAATCCTACTCCTGCCCATTACTAACCACTTTTAAAAGCTAGCAAAGGTTGCAGAAGGAAACCTGAAATAAGTTTCTAAACTTGCTTATCCAAGCTCAAAATAGTTCAAACATTTGTCTCAAAATCTGACTCTGTTCAGGGTTCTGGGGGGGGGGGGCGGGGATGCTGTGGATGTTAATTAACTAAAACATCACTTCTTAAGTGATGAAATAGGTAATGAAAAGAATGGCCACAATGCAATTCTTTGACATTTAAGTGCATTCAGGAGCCAACTTTTTTCAAGAGCATTAAAGGACATAAAATTATTGGGGAAAGCACATTCTGTAAATTCTAGCATACTGTGAGCTACAAGCTTTGACCAAAGTATTTCAAATAAAATATTCATGCCTCCTATTACAAGGGCAGTAAATTCAGCATCCAGTCATGGGGATTACAGTGGCTGCAGTAAAAACTCCAAAGAAGATATGCTATAATTGTTTTTATAAGCAATGGTTTCAAACAGCTTTCGTTTATAATAAAGAGGATTTTCAGCACAATCCTCCATCTGAAGTTATGCAGCCACTGCATGCCCTGGTGCGGTTGACTGGGACTAGAGCCAGCTGGTTCCATGCAGGAACATTATTCCTTCATCTCCACAGTTACTGTGCAAGTTGAGCAAACAGGACCAACCACATGGATACAGCTTAGTCACAGCTCAGTGCTGATAATTTCTGGATCACGACTAGAGAGGCAATGGAGCAGAGAGGAGGCTGATATCAGAGCTAGATTTCTGAAGAACAATAGACATTAACAACTCTGCAGACCATTGCAGTTGCTGTAGTAAGTCAGGAAATCAAATGAAAAGCCTCAGTAGATTATATGGAAGGGACGGCTCACTCAGACCTTTTAACCTTGCTTTAACCCTATTTCTAAGTTGAGCAGGTGGGGTCACAATCATGGAGCTTTGGTCCCTCTGGTCCTCTCCAACAGAGCTTACTGTGACAATCCAGCCCTGTCACTGGAGAATCAGGTGACCTCAGTGGCTAGGGGTGTCTTTTCCCAGCTCTGGTTGGTTCATTAGCTATGACTTCTTCTGCACAGAAATGACTTGGCCATGGCAACTTCCAGATTGGATTGTGTGCTGGGCTGCTGTTGAAGATCACTTGGAAACTTCAATTGATCCAGACAATTGATTACAGGCTGCACATATAACCTTTGTTTTAAAATAGCTGCACTGATTGCCCTATTCTAGGTTCAATTCCAGGTGCTCACTGCGGTGTTTAAAACCTTAAATGACTCAGGGCCCGAAGTATATACGAAAGCTCACTTCCTTCTGTTCCTTCCTCTCAGATTAAGATCAGCTGAGGGGAGCCCTCTTGGTAGTTCCACTACTTTCAGAAGCTCGGGGAGGGAGGGCATTATCTGTGGGTGCCCCTAAGTTGTGGAACTCCCTCCGCATCTGGTAACTTCATAATGCAGTCTTTGAATGCTGAAGACACACCTCCCAAAGCAAACCACCAAAGACCATCTCAAAATGCCAAGATGAAAAATAGCGGTGAAAACAACCAACAAGGCTAAACTATCAGCAGCAGATAAAATAGTTATTAAATATAACCTCTTTAAAAAATCATCCCCATGCAGGCTGCCTTGTCTTCTTTTCCTGTATCTGATCAAACAAGAAAACAGGGCACTGTTTTACATGATATCTTCATATTTTTGCAAATATATGGATTTGTGTGTACACTTTCCTTTGATATATGCATTTTGCATAAAAAGGTAAAGGTACCCCTGACATATTTTCGGGAAAACTGCACCACATAATACAGAGAAGTTGTGAAGGATTACTGTATTACTGTACAATTACTGTACAATTTTTTGGGGAAGTGTGGATTATATAGGTTTGCATTCATATATCAGATCATATATCAGTTCCCTCATCCCTCCTGTGCAACTCTTTTTGCAGGAAGCAGCAGTCAAGGGAAGAGGAGGGAACAGTGAGAGCCACCACTCCCTTCTTCCAGATGCTAATACAGGCAGGGCAAGGCTTGAATATATGTTTGCTCATTATGAGGGAAATGTGTGAATCAGCCCAAAGAGGATGTTGTGCCTTGGCACATGTTCATTTAACTTATCCCTGCTGCATTCAGCCTAAACAAGTATTACAAATGATTTCATTTTTGTACTTCAGAATTATGTCTTATAAAATCATTAGCTTTGCAAGGAGAATCGCTTTACATATCTGTAGGCTTGCCATGTTCTTTAAACGAGGCTGCATAATAAAGAAAGGGTAATTAGAAATGCCAGGGAGTTTTTCAAACGGATTGTGCTTAAATAAAACACATGCCCAGGCCCCTCCAGTTAAAAATCCAAATGTGAGACATGCGTACAAATAGTATTCTTATACAAATTTATGTGCGGGATAAAAAATGTTACCTGTCAGAAAAAGCCATAAAAAATTAAATACCTGCCTACCGTGAAGCTTCAAGTATTGCAAATGCAGCATTCATTATCATAAATGCAGTAGCATGATCTAATTATGCATTCTGTACTCAATTTGTCAGATAACACAATTTAAAAATGGCACAACTAAATCAAACATGTCTACTTACCTATTGAGCGATAGTCAAATTGCACATAAAAGACCTGCCTTACAGTCAGTTTTGTGGTGCTACAAGACTAGAGGATTTTGTTCAAGTCCAAACCTTCCGTGTTGGAAGTGGAAGGCAAATGTTGGATTGAACATTCCAGGAATTTCTCATTATAATTGCACAGATTATTGCTACATTGCCTGGATGTCAGTCTGGCGTAGGGCAGGAGATATTTCAGGCCTCCTGATGTCTGTGATGCCCTGTGCGATGCCAAAATTTGGCACCCCATGCCTCATGCTGCCCATTCTAAATGATAGTTCTGGCATGCCACTCTCTTCATTTCCACCTTGTTCAATACTTCCTTAAAACCCAAAACCTGAGAGAAAACCCGGAACATACAGAATATGGGTGAGGTAGAATATGGGTGAGGTAGAAGAAAGTTATTGATGACTCCTCCTTTAGTCTTAGACATTTGCCCTGCCCCAGATGCAGCAGGAGACATTTCCAGCTCAGTAAATTTTTGCCCTTTTAACTCAGACCCTGCAATAGTATCTTTGGAGAGCTGCTGGAGACTGGGCTAATGAGCCACCATTTTGTATTTTCTATGTTTTATTGCTTTGGGGTACTGAGGGAAATTTAAATGGTGGATCATACCTGCTTGCCACTGCTATCAAGTAACTCATAGCCCATCAACTTAGGAAGGGACCCTCCAGAGGATACTTTGCTGTGGTCTCCCCTCAACTGAGGTAACTTGGTTGGACAGTCTCCTCATCTAGCTCCCACATCATAATGATTCAGGGGTAGACTAGTGAATGATGGAATGATGCTGTACCAATACTGTGTGTCATCCCTATCACCTGGCTGTATCCCTCTACTACCTAGCCATGGCTGAAGCTGCAGGTATTCCACAGGCGTAATACCCTGTGAACACACCCACAACTTGGCAGTGGTCCTCTGTAAGCTTCAATCTCAAACAGAAGATTCAACTTTATTCAAAACATGAAAAGAGTAGATGAAAGGAGAGAAAAAAAATATATTAAAAAAAACAAACCTCTAGCATGCTTTTGCTGCACAGCATTTCTGGAGGGACAGAATTGGGCAAAAGATGAAGCAGAATAATGCAAGCAAGCCAAACTCCATCTATTTCTGTAGGTAAGGGGAATAAAGAATGACAGTAGACCAGAAAAAGAAATGCACAGTGTCTGATCTAATCTACTTGTTCTGTGGAAGTATTTGATACTGAGCTTCATAGGATATTAGTTACTGAAATTTTAAAAGATGGGTATCAATGCAGTTACAATCAGAAGGGCACACTCCAATTGCAAGGAGGAAGACAAAGTGTTGTAGCAAAAGGAAAAGGAAATATTTCAAGTTGGAGAGGAGTGTTCTATTCCTCAGGGATAAGTCTTGGGACTAATATTCAATATTTCATTTGTGGACTTGTGAAGGGAAGTGGAAATGTATAGGTGATCTTGAAGATAATGTTATATACTGCCATGCTGTGAAATGCAGTAGCTTCATACCTGCTTACATTCTACCGGATCACCTGGCCCTAAACTGTGTAGATTTGATCCCCTGTAAGCACACCTTGACTAATTTAAACTACAAACTCATCCAAACTTACCTAGGAGTAAGGCCCAATGAGACTTGCTTCTGTGCAAGCATGTGTAGGATTGTGCTGCTCAATCTCTGTAACGACCAGGGGATAAAAACATTCAGTATTGCAATTCAGGGATAGTTTGAAGACAAATATGTTTATCAGCCAAGGGCTCATCAGCTGAAATTTATGAGAAAAGTGATCGCAGGAAGAATATAATCCAGTTTTATGCAGCTGCAATGAAAACAAATACATTTCTAGTGTAGATAAGGAAGTGTTTGCACTACTATTAAATATACCAGTGAAAGCTTATTTGGAATGTACTGCTCGTCTCTTTTCTTCCCATTTCAGGATTCATACAGTTTGAGGAAGGGATTGGGAACAAACACCAAAATGGGAGAGGACATGGGTTGCATGAAGCAAAACATACCATTTTAGGGGGAGAGGGGGCTAAAGACGTGGTTCTTAGTTGTTGTAAAATAAGCTTGTAATAGCTACCAACTCTTCATATTTTTTGTTGGCAATGTGGGTCCTTCCTTCCTTCCTATAATGCTTCTCTCTCTCTCTCTCTCTCTCTCTCTCTCTCTCTCTCTCTCTCTCTCTCTCTGCTTGCGTGTGTGTGTTGGGGGGTACACCCCCCAAAGTCCCCCAAAACATTCCAGGCAAAGTCTTGCAGCTCTCACAAATAGCACTCAAATTACCACTCCCATTAGTCACCCAAGAATGAGGTAATGTGCTGGTCCCGGAGGCTAACCGAGAGGCAAGGTCCGAGTCCAGTCCAAGGTCGATGGTGTGGTATGGAGGCTGTCTGTCATAGCTGTAGCGGGGTCCAAGGCAGGGAGTCAGGTGGGGTCAAGAACTCTGGCAGAAGAGCAGGACAGGGTGCAGGCAGGAACAGGCTAGCAACAACATTACTCCCGCAACCTGGGACTGGGGCTAACTGGCTTTTATCTGCCCCGAAGCATAGGGCGGCCCCGGTCCACAGGTGACTCATCTCTCCTGGCCTGGAGGCAAGCACTCCTCCTGCAGGAACTTAGTTTCCTCTGCCTCTCTGTCCTGAGCCTCTGCAGCTCAGGAGAGGCTGGAGGGTTACCAGACCCAGAGGCAACCTCCTCTTCCCCTGACGGGGCTGAGAGTGGAGCACCTGCAGGCAATGGGTCCTCCATCACCTCAGGGGCCAGAGCAGACTCAGCTGATGCCTGCACCTGAGAATCCAGCACAGGTGAGGACCCTTCCGGCTCAGGCCCCAGCCCCGGCTCAGCTGGTTCTGGAGGCAGGGACTCCTGTGCAGGCTGGGATTCCTCAGGTTCAGCCTCTGAGTCCGAATTCCAGGCTATCACGTGTAACCAGTTGGGGGCCATTTTGGTTTGTTTTAATGCAGTTTCCAGTTCATGGTCCCCTTTGCTGGAAAAGAGTGGATTCAGATGGGCAGGTGTGTGTGGAAAAAAATCACAGCTGGACTGACTGAAGGAATACAAATATCAGCAGGGAAATTGAGCTGCAATTGCCTCCATTTCATCGTAATATGAATTCAGCCCTTTTGATCAGAACCCATGGGATGTGGCTAGGTTTAAGAAGACTGTCGATACCAGAACTAATGGTTACCATTTGTCAATGTATACATTTTGGAGCTTTTAAAAAATTCATTTGATTTAATTTTCCATAAACAGCTACATATGCATATAGTATTTGTAACCCCCACTTTAAAAAAAAGACAAAATAATAATAATAATAATAATAATAAATTTTATTTATATCCCGCCCTCCCCAGCCGAAGCCGGGCTCAGGGTGGCTAACAACACTAAAACAGTACAACATTATAAAAACATTATAAAAATTAATTAAAAGAGAAACAATATGGTATTTGGTGGCAATTATGCCTCAATGCTCAACCTAAATGTATGGTTGAGTGTTAAAGCATAATTGCTATGAAGGGAGGGAGGAAAATGAACAAAAGAAAGACAAAGTCCCCTGCTTCAGAACAGAGCTGAGTAAATTTATGAAATTTAGCTTTGTGTTGGGAAAGATGGAGGGCACAAGGAGAAAGGGGTGACAGAGGACGAGATGGTTGGACAGTGTTCTCGAAGCTACCAGCATGAGTTTGACCAAACTGCGGGAGGCAGTGGAAGACAGGAGTGCCTGGCATGTTCTGGTCCATGGGGTCATGAAGAGTCGGACACGACTAAACAACTAAACAACAACAACAGCTTTGTGTTTTCATTCTCATGACTTCCCTGTGCCTAGGAGGTAATTTTGGGTTTCACCTCCACATAGTCTTGGCTATGCAGGCAAATAAATTCTATGGTGGGAGAGTCCATTGTGAGAAAGTCACCAAATACATCATCCTGACAAACTTGTGCTGTCGAGGGCATTAAGTGGTGGTGTCGATGGCAGCTGCAGAGAAAATAATTATACCACTTCCAGGGCTGCTGAAGGCATATCAGGAGAATGGGAGGGCTTTGGATCTTGCCAATTCAAAGTCTTCCTCAATCCACTCCAGAACAAGCCTTCCTACTGTTATCAGAGCACTGGTGGAATACAGAAAGATGCTTGTTACTAAGGCAGACTATTGGTCCATCTAATGCCTTCTGCAAGCAAAACAGATGCTCTGCCACTGAGCTTTGCCCTTTCCATAGGAGGGAAGGTGGCTGTGGAGGTTTCCACAATCACAATGAGAAAGCTTCTGGAGGCAACAGTCCTTGCCCACCCATAGAAAGGGATGCCCAGTATAGCCTACAGCCCCAGGCATGTCCTCTCAGAGTCCAAGAATTGTGCCTTCAGTTAATCTGTTTTTCTGTTGAAAATGTGAACATGTTTATCTACAATTCCAGGGGAAAATGTTTAAAATAAAAATACAGTATATCCCTACAACAGAAGGGAAGTAAGCATACTGAAGGACCTATTATGTTCAGATTAAACCTTCCAAGCTTTGTGGAATGAGGGTTCCACACACGGATTCATAGGCACTTCATCTCACTCACTGCAAACCTTTGCATGCCAGAGAATCCACTTTGAAATTATGGATGTCTTTGAACAGTGCTGGTCCACTTTATTTGAGATGAAGTTCTATCTTTCCTTGATAGCTTTTGGCTGCTCGTCTTAGAGAATAATTCATTTAACGTGAGTCTTTCTTCAAGAGGTGTCAAGGACTTTTTTGTCATAGAATCCATTAATTTGCATTTAAAAGATTGGGGGGAAATCTTCAACTAATTATAATCAGTGGCTATGTCTTTATGCAAAAGCCTTTGTACATTCACAAAGAAAAAGATCAGCAGACACAGTTCTATTTTATGCTTCTCCGTGTTTTTCCCCAAATGGTGTTTTATTATTACTCTCTATGAATCTCATTTTCGTTTGCATTGCCTTTTCAGCATATATTTTATTGTGTACTTTTGAACATCCTCTGAATTCCAATATTCTTTTATTTAAGTGCATGTTACCGTCCCTGCCCCTAGTCCTCCTCCTTTCAGATTTTATTCTCTTTAGTGTAGAAAGATTACAAGAAAACACATGACTTTTCCTGTGTAACAAAGTGGGAAACCTGTTCACACACACTCAATTTGTTAATCTCTGATTTGTTAAGCACAGTACTGTGCATATTTAATTAAAAGAAACATATTATGAATGTTTTTTAAATGTGCAGAAAAACTGAGTATGGCTATATCTAACAAAGGGAGTTGTATTAGCAGGAGGCTGCTGGCTTCATAACCAGAGTTTTTCTTTTGTACTATTGCTGCAGAGAGGCAAGCCATCTTGTCACCAAAAAGCAGCTTATCTTTGGGGCAGAAGAAACCAAGGCAATAAAAAAGGGGGGTGGGGGGGACTCTGGATAAAGATGCAGTTTTCTCAACCCTGCATGTCAGGGGAATGAGGAATGTATATATATCCCTAAAAGTATATGATAATAATGTACTCTAGCTCGAAGTCAAAGGGCAATGCACCAATATCTCTCTGTGTAGTAGGACTTTCCAAGTTTCTTGCTTCTAACATTGATCTTGCTGCTTGAAAAACTGCTCACAAAACTCAAGACTCAAGAAAACTTCTGAAATATCTTCCAGTGCAGCCCGAGAATGGAAAATGAGAAATATAAGGATCTACGTACTACTACAAAGCCTTGTACTTATGGATTTTTTGATGGATGGATGTGTGTGAATCTTTTGGCTTTGGCTCAACCCATGTCTATCTTTGGTCTGATCTACTGTTGGTATGTGCCTCTCTGGTCACTTTCTCCCAAGGGAATGCTGCCTAACTTTTAAAAACTTCCTCCACACATTTTATTAAGATAACTTAATGGATCCTTGGTTACTAAAGAGAACAACATGGTTGTAATAATTATGAATAGACAAGTTAATGAAATAGCAATAGAATGACGACTGAGTCATTCTACACACATTCTACAGTATGTTCCTTTGTCAAAGAAACAACAAATTGTGCTCAGTTGGAAATCAGACCAACTCTCAATAAGGGAGTTCAGTCCAAAGAGTTGTTACAGTAGCCAGAAAGGGCCTGACTACATCACAGAATAATTTTTCTTTAAAAAGAGAAAAATATGAAAAGTCACGTTGGAAGAGACTGGTTTCAAACAGATTAACAGTGGGCGGGGGAAGGCTTAAACATCCCTCATAGCTTCTCTGCTCCATACTAAATATATTTGTATGTGTATGTATTTCATCTTATTTGTCAATCAATTTCAGACAATAGTTAATCTGGAATATCAATCTGCTAAATTGCATTACGAGGTGGGGGTGGGGGTAGAAAGGCACAAAACCATTATAAGGAAACACCCAAGTGAAAATGGTCATAAGGTTTCTGTGCAAGTTGGAAAGAGTGTCAGGTTTTGCTTTCCAGAGGCAACTCGTAGAAATCACATCACAGCGCTAAAAGTATGCTAATTTGTTTTGAGGCTGCACAGATAGATCTGTGTATTAGGTATATCTTATGCATACGGTCGGGTGTGGGGTGGTGTGTGTGGGAGGATAGTTTATTCTTTGTTTCATTAAGAAATAATAAATAATTCAGTTTTAAAGGACAAAATCATCAAACAACCCAGTCTGTCTAGCTTTTCCACTTCAAATGTGTCCTATTTAAACTAAAGTCGCTTTCATAGTTTCCTTTCAGAAAGGACAATTTCCTCTTCTTCGGGAATACTTCATACATTTCTAATGAGCTTCTCTTCACTGCAAGGCAGTTTACAAACAATGGGAACAATTTGACAATTCCCATCCGTTTCTATGGGGTTGGCATACAAGAATTTCATGTTGGAAGTAATATTATTAAGCATCCTAGGAGATTCTACTCACCCACCCACGCCAAGCTATTTTTATTCCTCCTGTACAGACAGGGTAAAAGAAAGACCAGGCATGGAGAAAAGCAAAAGAAATTCCCATGTCCAATCTTTTGCTCTCAGTTTGGACAAAATGGCAAACCATGGTCTTCCTCAAACTGGCATGGGAAACGGAGATCCCCTCATGTGAAAGGAAGAGATGGGGAAACAGAGTGTATGAGTTGCTTTCGATGCCACAGTGACATTATGTCATGACTTCGTGTTGCTCCTATCAATGTATGCAATCTCTCTGACATTTTCGATATGAATAGACTGCCCTTCAGCCATGCTTCCAAGGCAGTTTGAATAAAAATGAAACAATAATGCAGATTCATAATATAGAGCAGCGTATAAAATAACCCAAAAGTTCAGAAGCTTGGAAAACAAAAACATGTTTACCTGGAGCTGAAAAGATGACAATTTTGCTGCCAAAACAGCTTCATAAGAACCTACATGCATAGTCCTGCTAGATCAGGTCCAAGGCCCATCTATTCCGGCATCCTATTCTTATGGTGGCCAACCAGAAGCCCACAAGCAAAACATGAGAGTAACAGCACTCACTCTACCGGGGATTGCGTGGCAAGTTCCCGACCCCCCCCCCTGGCTTAGGCATTGGTCCTAACCAACCATATCCAACTTCAGCCTGTCTGCTTGAAGTCTGGGAAGGGTTAACTACCAGTAGGGGGAGTCCTGCTGATGCACATCAATGACAAACTTTCCCGGGGTCACCAATTGGGTGCATGCCTTAGGCCCTCACCTCCCTAGGCTCCGGACAGGGCCATGCCCCCCGGAATCCTTTAACGGGCTACCCTTCAATATGCGGGGCAGGTGATGGCACTACCTCCCCTCTTCCATCTACAGAACTATACCAATGCCTAACCGCCAATACACAGAAAGTTGTGACGATTTGCTACGAGGTAGGGGAAAACCAAGTGGCTTGTGGCAGTTTGCCAAGTGGAAAAATTCCTACCAGGCCCCTCAACGGCGACAGCACTCACTCTACCTGGGATTCCCCGCAGCTGGCATTCAGAGCCATCCGGTCCATGACCATGGAGGTAGAGCATATTCATCATGACTAGTGGCCCTTGAGAGCTCTATCCTCTATGAATCTGTCTACTACTCCTTTTTTAATAATAATAATAATAATTTTAATTGGATTTTCCAAGTATAGAATTGTAACAATACAAAATACATATCCATATTTAGATATTTCTTCGAATGTCTGGACTTCCCCCCTTCCCCTCCATCAATCCCATTATCAACCTTTTCACCTGCGTATTATTTTATAATCTATATTTTATGTCTCTCCATTTTGTCCATAATATTTGCTACGTTACAAGTGTTAGTGCAATCCTGCTAATGTTTTCATCTGCTTACAGTGGTCTCCCAGGTAAATTATAATTTTCCCCATTCTTTATTAAAGTTTTGGTATTCTTGGTTCCTGAGCTTTCCAGTCAGTTTTGCCATTTCGGCATACTCCAACAGCATAGTTTGCCATTCCTCTCGGATAGGGACTTTGTCTTCTTTCCATCTCTGTCTACTCTTCCTTTAAAATCATCCTTGGGGATAAGATTTCCCCAAGTCAAATGTTTTGCCTGGCAGGTGTGTTCAGGAGAGTGGTGCAACACAAAAAAACCCTTGTCTTTTCAAAAGGTGTGCAGTTAAAACTTTTGCCTTTTACATTTCTTGCAGCTGGCCTGACAGCACAGCCAACGCACATCTAAAGCACATGGCTTCCCGCAAAGGATCCTGGGAAGTGTGGCTTTCTCTTCTCAGAGCTACAATCTTCATTCCCATAACAAACTATGGGTCCCAGGATTCTTTGGTGGGGGGAGTGATCTGCTTAAAATATATGTTGGGTGTGTTTAAATGTATTGTGTGGATTTGTCCACATAAAAGCTTTGGAAGCCAGTGTACTATAGTGGTTAGACTAAGGCAAAGCCCAGGGAGTGTCTAAAGACTGTACAGACTGCAACCTGTAGTGGAAGCAGAATTGTTGCAGTTATATCTCTTACACATGACTAAATACAATGAAGTCCACTTAAGTTTCCACTTTTACACTTGAATACCACATGTTTACTGTGGTGAAATATACCTCCTGTCTCCTTAGGAAAAAAATTGCCAATATGCCTTCGAACGTTTGTCTTGTTGATGCCGAAGTCCAGATGTTCCTGGCTTTGTTTCATTCCACACAGGCTATAATAACCTGCATTCTGCTGGTCTCCCTGCACACACAATTAGGGAACACAGCTGGTACAAAATGCTGCCTTGCTAGTCTTCTACCTGATGCCAGATGGAAAGCAAATACATAATGACAGCCTTGTCTCAGCTACAGTGCCTGTCAGTCAGATTTTCTCTATAAAAATTTCCAGGTTTTTCTTTCTTTCTTCTTCATATACAAATGCTTTAAATAATGCTTTCAGATTTTGCCCTGCCTGGTTTTTATTTTTTGTGCCATTTCTTCAGGTTATATCACATTGATGTATGACATGAAATTGAATGTGGGAAATGGAAGAAAGCTGAGGGAAATGACTAATGTACAAAGATCCCCGAGAAATAAACCATTGGTCAGATTTATGAGTTTGCATCATAATGCCATAAATAGAACATAAGGGTTTTAAGAGATTAGCTCCTGTAACAGAACCAAGCTCAAATGCCTCTTTCCATTTAAAAAGCTGGTATCCATCATTGACTTTTTCCTGTGTCCAGCACTACAAAGAAGGTTCTCATTGTCCATAATCTCAAAAATCACCCAACATGTAGGCACTGATTTATTCTATTGCCCGTGACAGAAGCAAACATCTGGCAGGAGGAAAAATGAGAAATCTCCAGTTTACACCTTTTCTAGATAGTTCTCTGGTCTGACCAAATATCGAGTACTGTTTCCTCCTTACCTATGGATCGAGGAAACCAGTCCTCTCTGACTGAAGGCTAACTCATTTGCCTATGCAATTCCCACTCTCCCCGAATTCATCCTTAAATTGAGATAGGCTTTCTGCTTCCATTTGCCTTCAGCTGAAGCTAGTCGGGATCAGGTCTTGAGATTCTCCCTTGTCAATGGAGGCTGTAAATCTATTGAAATAAATAAGGATTGTAATCATACTTTAGCTAGAAAAGAAATCACTGTTTCAATTCTTTTTCCATAAACGCAACCTCACTACTTGAACTTTATGGAATCTTTTAAATAATAAAATCAAACCCTCAAATGGGAACTCTGGAAGTATTGGAAGGGTAATCTTGGGCAATGCAGGAATATTTTGCCCAACAGGGAGCTCAAACCCAGGACCCTGAGATTATGAGATTCATGCTCGACTGACTCTACCAAGAGTGAAGTGACAAGAATGCTCTGCAAACTAAACATCTGGCATTGAGGAATAGTTATCAGCATTGATAGTGGGTCCTGTTTGTGCAGATAAAGGCCTCTGCAACAGACTGACCATCCATGCAAGCAGTGTGTGGATCAATCTTTTTTAAATATGCAAGTGGTTATTAGTTGTTGTGATGTTGTAGCTTAACAATCTCCTTCATATAACCAGTGGGTACAAGTGGTGCTGTGGTTTAAACCACTGAGCCTCTTGGGCTTACCAATCAGAAGGTTGGTGCTTCAAATCCGCATAACGGGGTGAGCACACTAGTGCAAGTAGATAAATAGGTACCTCTGTGGCAGGAAGGTAAACAGCCTTTCCGTGCGCTCTGGCACTCATCAAGGTGTCCTGTTGTGCCAGAAGCGGTTTAGCCACGCTGGCCATATGAACTGGAAAGCTGTCTGTGGACAAACGCCAGCTCCCTCAGCCTGAGGCGAGATGAGTTCTACACCCCATAGTCAAGTTGGACTGGACTTAAACGTCTAGGGGTCCTTTACCTTTACCAGCAAATAATAAGGCTGAATAAATGCAAGTATTTATGACTGCAGCAATATAATCACACAGTTGGAAAACAACTAAAAAGTTACATTTGTAAAAACAAGGAAAACCATTCCAGCCAAAAGAAAACAGAATAGATTGAGCCAAAGAGGTCAGTCTCACATAACAAAATACCTTAACTATCAAATGTCAGGGTAAAGAGGCACATCTTCAGCAGACAGTGGTAGCTATACACAGAAGTTGCTAGAGGCACCTCTGTGGTATTTCAGGGCCTCCAGTCTGAAACATGCTCTGTCTGCTATGCCAGGAACAAGCCTCACAAAGAAACACTGGGGTGCACACACTGGGAGTCCCTTATTCATGCCGACTCTTACCTGAGGCTACAAGCAGGATCACTAAATTCGAGGAGAGTGAAGCAGCATGCAGTAGCACGAGCAAAAGAATGACAGTCCATGAAAGAGAATCAGAGTTATGGAAAAACAGATGGTAGAGGGAGATGACAAATGCTGCTGCTTATTTAAAAACAAAAACAAAAAGGCAGGGTTGAGCAGAATGTGGGATTGAGCCAGTTAGGCACTTAAGTCCTGTTGATTTCAGTGCCAGAGGTCATAGAATCATAGAACTGTAGCATTGAAAAGGGTCCTAAGGGTCATCTAGTCCAACCCCCTGCAATGCAGGAATCTCAACCAAAGCACCCATGACAGATGGCCATCCAACCTTTGCTGAAAAGCCTCCAATCAAGGAGAGCCCACAACCTCCCGAGGGAGTCTGTTCCACAGCTCTCACCATCAGAAAGTTCTTCCTGGTGTTTAGCCAGAATCTCCTTTTTTAAAATTAATCTCCTTTCTTATTTAGTTAAGCAATGTACATTCAGACTTTGCGGCACTATGGGGTTGGCCAACTCAGGTGGCACTGTTCTCACAATCTGATTTGTACATGTATCTTCATCAGGTAAGTCACCTTACAATAATCACCTAAAGTCACCCCAAATGAATAGTGCTAGACCTGAATAAGTAATCAACTATTTCTTGAATATATGGTGTATCAGTGCACTGAAAATTCCAGGTAACTGTTTGCAATTTTTCACCATCAGATTAAATTATTTCATGCATTATAGATTTAATAGAGAATTTGTCCTTGAACATTAAAAGAAGCTATTTTCTCATGCAGTTTATAATCATTATTGATTTTTGCTCCATTTATTTGTAGATTTATTTTTATGTTTTGTTTAACACTCAAGCATCAGAACCTGTAGAGTTTATAAAATGTGATATCTTATTTGCTTTTTACAATCTTATTAGAAAAAAATTGACTTGCCTCCAAGACAGATCATTTTGTTCCTATTACAACATGAACATAAATTACCCTGGCAGTAGAAGGGAAATGGAGATTTTGCAATTATAGATATAAGTAAAGAATGAGGAAAAGAAGAAAGTGAAAAGATTACTGAAACATTTATTTTAAACATTTTCATGAAGGTCATTAAAGAAATTGACACTAATAGATATATTTGTTTTCTAAGCTTCATGGATATATATTTTTATGAATGTTAATACTTCATTAAATGAATGCATGTGAATACAAAGAACGAGTCCCTACTGTGCAGTGTAAATATTTTGTTATGAATGCACCTCATATTGTTTTATTAATGCATAATTTTTATAATCATGCAAAACTCTTTTACTTCGGGATAAGGCAAGGTATAAAAGGCTTTTTCTGGATGAGCAATGAAATAAGCTTATTTCATGACTATTTTTAATATTCCTTAGTACAGCATAGAGAAAATTATCCAGAATATATTGCCTACTTCTAAATGTCACATCAAAGTTATGAGCACAAGCATATGGGCAAGAATGACCAAGTGAAGATTTGCTTTTGAAATGGAATAATGAAAAAGTTAAAGAAAGTCTTTATAATGTAGGAGCAGGCTTTCACTTCACCAATGAAATCTTCAGCAATACTGTGATTAAAATCTATGTTGATTATGTTTTACTGTAGGAACTTCACAAACCAGTGCAGTAAATCACCTTTACTTGGGCCAGAAGCCCTACTCTTAGGAAAGTGAAGCAGGAGGATTTTCCAGAAAGCCCTGCTCTTCTTCTCTCCATGAAAAACAACCACTTTCTCCCCACCACCACACACACGTTAGGCCAGCCTTCCTCAGCCTTAGGTTCCCAGATGTTGTTGGAATACAACTCCCATCATCCACAGCCAACAGGGACAGCAGTCAGGGATGATGGGAGTGGTAGTTCAACATGTGGGAAACCATGGTTGAAAAAGTTTGGGTCAGACCAACATCCAAGCAGGTTTTCAGTCAGAGATGTGAGTGTGACTTACATATCTCAGTAGGATTTGACAAAGGATACCTGAATTGCAGATTGTTCGTGGCCATGACACGCCAAGTCCCAGGAATGCTTGACCAGAAGGTAAGCATAGTTCAGCACAATATGGAGCTACCAAATGTGGGCAAATTTGTCAACTATATCTTACTGCAGCATATGTGGCATACTGAAAGAAGGGTCTGGGGTGCACCAAGACAGGTTGATGTGGATAGCATTACCCTATTGGGAAATCTTGACCTTCATGCCTGAAAGTACCATACTTCAAAGCACGAACACAGGGCAATCCTACTGAAACTGAATTTAAATAGAGTATCCTAAAAGAGGGCAAGGCTGGCTAGCTGGCTGGCTGGCTGACTAGAACCCTGAACAGAAGCACTCCACCCTTGTTACTCACTATTTCTGAATCAATGCATTCTTTGAAGTACTATCTTTGTCATCTCAAACAATTTTTTCATATTTATGGAGCAAGTTATAAAGTCATTATCCTTAACACAATCCATAAAGTAAACATGTAAGTCCTCCCTCCTAAATTTTACATTGTCCACTCTATATAATGATCCACTCAGTATCTACATCCCTATGTGTTATATGCACACAAAACATGGAAGCAAAAATCCATCTGTTACTAGTATCACCAGTTTTTCACCAACTTTTAAGGTACACAATAAATTGTAGACTAACCTTGGATCTCTTGATCAGAGGCTTACTTGAAAACTGGATCTTAGAAAAAGTCCCAAAGTCACTGAGTGATACATTCTGTAAAAATGTGTGTTAACATTTTTAATTTTTTTGCAGTAAGTTTTTAGGTGATTAAGTTTTATAATTCTGTTTCCGTTAATGGCAGCCTTACTCCATATATTCCAAGCTAAGCACTGAGATCATCAGAAGGAGGACCATTAGTGGTCCTAAATGGACCAGAAGCAAGTCTTGAGTCAACAAAGAGTTGTGCTTTCATTGTAGTGGGCCTTACTCAGTTGAACTCACAGTAAAAGCCAGACAGGTACCTGCTAAGTTGCTGGTTAAAACAGTTTAATTTCAAGAGTGCTTTGCAATAGAAACACTGTTCTAATGTTTATATTTTCTGATGTCTTAATCTATGTTTTACATTTTGAATAAGTTATGTTCCATGTTTTCTGTAAGTTGCTTTGAGACATATAGTGAAAAGGAGGGTTTAAATTCCTTAAATAAATACATTTTTAAAAATACAATACTCAAGAGACTTTTCAAGATGCCAAAGCAATTCAATACTAAGTTATGACAAACAAGTTTTGTTCTCAGCATTAGCTATTATAAGAATATGGCACAGTGACTGCTCTGTTCCAAGAGAGAAACAGATTTGAAGAGAAAAGAAAAGAAAAGAAAAGAGACACGAAATAATTAAATGCTAAACTTCTACTTCGGAAAGAGGGGAAGTATTTTGTACATATCACATAATTCATTCACTGTACAAAAGAAATTACATTTCACTATTTTAATGGCACTGCAAATATTACATTTCATCAGAATGTGTGATTTATAAATACATTATTATAAGAATAAAATGAAATATTCTGTTTAATCAAATCAATTTGAAATAACTTCCATTGCTACAACCTTGGAATGTGCTTATTCTTTTTAGTCTTTTGTTACAGTCTTCTCTAGTGTATTTTGACAATTATCCATGGAAAACTCATTTTCAACCCATTATGGCACTCACCTTTTCCTTGATGTGGTTTCATTTATCTAAGCTTCAAAACTCAAATATAGGATCCTTACATTATCTCCTTCAGGGCCCAGTCAAACACTTAGCGAAACATTCATGAAATGAATATCCTGGCTGCAGCAGAAGCCTGCTCCACAAATACATGGAAGGTGGGCATAGTGTAGCCTGGGGTGTCATTAGGCTTCGCTATATCCACTACCCGTGTCAAATTAGGTAAACTGGTGAGGATGGGCAGGAGTGGTTTTGTGTGTGGAAAGACTGTAAGTTCTCTTTAGGTACTCAAAACAAATTCCTGGGCTCAGGGTTATTTCATTTAAGGTGCATATCATTTGCATTATGCTCCAGTGGATCTTGGGATTCTACAAGGAGGAGAAGGAGGAGGAGGAGGAGGAGGAGAAGGAGAAGGAGAAGGAGAAGGAGAAGGAGAAGGATTTCTCCAGTTTGAAGTCTACCTACCTCTGCACTGGCTCTGCCCACCCACCCACCCCTCTCTCTCTCTCCCTCCTTCTGCTATAATGCTATGTACAAAGGTCTGTAGCCCAGTGCAGTTCTAAGTAACTGTCCCAACAGCACATGTGTGATAGGACTATCCCCCTTCTCCCCACCACACATGCCCCCCTCCCCATATCTTTTCCAGAGAGTCAAGGGAATCCACAGAACATATTTAGGGACAGCACAGGGGAGGAAATAGGAGAAAATCCATCATTGTGCAAGCAGAAATCTCTGTACTGATGGGACCCTTGCTTAGTATTGCGTTGGACAGAAACCCAAATGTGGAGTGATATAGTTACCTTCTCTGCCCATTGGAGGTCTCAGAAGATATTGCTTGAGGTCTAACCATGCTACACCTCACTCAGCCTAAGACTGGGCAGGCCCAAAGTGGATTCCTGAATGTTGCTATCCACATCGGATTTTTGGCAGAGCATAATAAATTCATTCCCCTCCCCCAATATATATATATATATATATATATATATATATATATATATATATATATATATTGGAGCAGAACCAAATTGTTCTGCTCCTCTCTGCTTTTTCCAATAAGCTTCCAATGAACCCCAGAGTTCATCGGAGCATAGTTTGAAAATCATGGCTCTAGAGATATTATCTCTAAATACTATCACAAACTGGCACATGAGCAATAACTCCAAATGCTAAGATCTTTTCTAAAGGCAAATACTAGCCCAGAACCTGACATTCAAATGTTATTTGACAACGCCAGCTTGAAATATTCAAAGCTGAACAAAGCTGAACTCAAAATCTTTGGAAAGTTGCACTTGTATCAGACAGATTACTGCATTCCTATAAAATCCTCTTCTGTGAAAGTGTTGGAATAGCTAAGATTTTTTGGTTTCTGTGAAAGTGGAAGATTAAGGGCCAAACTACACACTAAGTATTCTTAGGCTGGCCACTTTTACTTAGAAGTAAAAAAAGCACTAACCTGGGACATGCTCTCATTCCAGATTGGTGCACCCACGTTGATGTCCTGGTGAAAATCACCTCCTCTTCTGCTTGCTGTTTATCAACAAAAGTGCTATTTTCTCCAAGTTCTTTTCAAGGCAAATAGCAGGTGGGGAGGATTTTTGTTGTTGCTTCTGGAAAGTGACCTAGGGCCCCAATCCCAGTTATGAACATGTTGCGCATCAAGGGCCCACTGGAATATGGAGTCATCTAGAATCTGACTGAAGTTAACTTTTGTGGGGTGAAGATTTGCGGTAGTTTAGGCACAAAGATAAAATCTAGCTTTGAACTTGCGTTCACAGTTTGAGGATACTTTTCCAACAATTTTTGGGTCATTGGGTAGGAAGTTAGGAAAGTGAGGTAGTCTGCTATTTGAAATGAAAAGGGAATACAATGAGAACTTTCATCTAATTGGCTGGCACACAAATATTCTCTCAGAAAAAAAGAGGGGAGAAACCAGGGCACCTTCAGGAAACAGGCATATTTTATCACCCTACTTCAAAAGCCCAATTGCCTTTTTGCTAAGGCAGGTGCCACAACAGAAAGGGAACAAGGAGGGGGGGGGATTTATTCTGCACAGATGAGTTGACCTAATTCTATGGGTGTTTTTTCATCTTAAGTTTAGGATAAGACTTTTTGTGCGATGAAATCAAATGCAGAAGGAAGCACCCTGGGTTTATCTCTGTCTTTTGTTTCACCTTCACACAACACACTACAAAGTACTTCCTGAAGAAAAAAAGTAACTGGTATGACTACTGGCATGTTGGTTCATATTGTATTGAACCATTGATCAATAGTACAGAGGAAATTTCCTATCATCCTTGTATCCCTCCATGTACCTCAGGATACCATATAGTGGGGTTCACATTGTATCTGTGCAACAACTGTATGAAATAAGTTAGGTTGAAATATGGTGATTTGGATACTGAGTCAGAAACTTAAATATAAGCTTCCCTCACTAAAAATCAATGTGTCCATGCAGCCTTGACCTTGCGGCTGCCCTGGTCTGTCTCATCCAGCAGAGACAGATTTAAGGCTGTGTCAGTGGTGTGCACACACTGGGTGCTGAGCTAAGGGTGTATTCTTTCAAAGCTTGGTAAGTGAGGTGCTGGGCTTTGGGAAGCAAATGGGAGGGCTCTAGGACCCTGCCAGAGCACCGTACCTCCTTCCCAAAGCCTGGCATCTCCTTAGCCACCTTTGGGAATGCAGTGTGAGGGCTCAGGGAGGGGGACACACATAATTTTGGCCTTGCGTAAGGTGTATCCAAGTCAGCCACTGCATCCAGGAAAGGTCTGGCAATGCCAGTGTCAGGATGGCAGCTCCAAATTTCTGCCCCACCACACTAGACAATACTGAATATAAAAAAAACTATAAAAAAGCTAAGATATGATGTATCTATGGCAGTGCATTTCCATTCCCATAGTATTTCTCTGATACTAATAGTTGTTATTAGGCTTTCAAATACCCATAAGATTGGACCCTGTTATTTCCAGATTTTGGGTTGTTGTTTTTTGTTTGTTTTTTAATTACTTTTATCTATTCCTGTAAGAGATTTAAATATATATATATACATACTCAGGGGCTTAAGTGTGTAATAGTACTGTGGTGAGTAAAGAGCTGATATTTATATGAGGAGTCATCTGCTTTCCAGAGGCACGATGGAAGAAAGAATCTCTTGTTTTTGATGTCTTATAATAAGATGGCTGATTGTAGTTAAAGGCTGTAGGGCTACACTTTTTCCCCTTCAAAGAATTCTAGGCACCGTAATTTGTTAAGGGTCACTGGGAACTGGAACTCTGTAAGGGGTAAACTATGGTGCCCAGAATTCTTTGAGGGAAAGGATGTGCTTTGGATGTGCTTTAAAGGTACTGGCAGCATGAGAATGACTGCTCCCCGCTTAAAACGGGGGGCGCCCTTTGCGTGGACGTGTGCAGCCCTGGATCTGGAGTGGCCCCATCAGCATAGGCTTTGCCTTCCCTCAGGTGGGATACCTGGAGGTCCCCGCCTACCCCAGTGAGTTGTCCAATCCCACCTGGGGGAAGCGTTGCCAGGGAAACCATGAGAACGCGTCTCTCTATTACAGCACAAACAGACAAAGAATATTCCAGGCAGGAAGGATGAAACGGAAGGATTGTGCTTTCTCTTGTTGTCAAAGAAGATACAAAAGAAGCAGCAGCAGGAGCCAAAAGGGGCATGGGGGGGGCATTGGTCACATGTATTGATGAGAAAGGTTTAGACTCCATTGTAAAATTATATCATCAGGCATGAGACACAGTATTGAACTGGACTCAGAATTAACCAAAGAATTCCCCAGATTTTTTAAAGGGCTTGGTTTGTCAATCCAGTTCCTACCCTGTAGGGAAGCTCTGGGCCAGAAAGGGGGTGTGTGGTACTGCTAAGAAGTGCCAGTTCTCCAATGTTTTATCCTAGAAATCCATTCATATTGTACAGTCAGCTCTAACTGTCCTCTGTTTGCTTGCTCTTTAGAGATAAAGTAATTTTCTTCTTTCCAATCTATTCATGTTCCTCATTTGATCCTGCTCTTTTCCCCTGTTGCATTATCAAATAAAATTACATCTCTTTGGTCTAGCCTGCCTGTTCATCAGTCTGGCTTTACTGATACATATGTCTGAGAAACTGATAACTTCAGATGGACAGGCTTTGGATTCTATAATAGGAGACAGTCTAGTATGTCTCTTCCCCCCACCCCTTAATGGTTCTTATTAATGAGTTTTGTAGCTTAGGGTTCCATGCAGTGCTTTATGTTCATTGTTATAACTAATACTTGTCAGTCTAGGGAATTTGTCATTGAAATCCTGATAATGTCCTTTATTATTTAGTAGTTGAGAAATGTGGGACTGGATTATACCAAATCTGATCAATTAATGAATTTCACACTAGCCAGTCAGTCCATTATAAGGATTTCAGTAAAATAACAGGAGCTTATTTCCACCCCACCCCCACCCCCTAACTGGAGGTTGATACAGAAAGTTTCAACTGCTTCATGTGTATAATTGGGTATTTCATACAGCATTTTTTGTTATATTCAGACAAAGCTAAATGTTTCACTAGCTTTCACAAGATGTAAAAGGTTGTATCCAATTCTGTGTGCATGGAGTTTTGCTCACGCAATGGGACTTCCTCTTCCTCCCCACTCTCCATATACCCTCAAAATCTTCTCCAGTCCTCTAACCCTCTGGAGCAACTTTTGAGGGTACATGAGGGGCTACAGGGAGAGGAGGGCAAAGATCAATTGCACAATCAGAGTGGAAAGACACTATTGGATACAATCCAAAAAATTTCTGGCATCCCTTTCTAGCCAGATATTTAAAATGCACACACAATGATGAATAACATTTTCTGTTATTTTATTTGACAAAGGTTGCATGCCCACACATACCAACCTCAAATTAACAGGGGTGTACAGGGGAGATATCAGAGCCAGTAATGTAATGGTAAACATTGGAAGTGTAGGAGCTCATCATGATGTCCCCATATCTATGTCCTCAAAGACAGTCCATAGCCATATATCTGCAAGGAGAGCTGAAAGAAAAGGCACTAGGGGTATCAAGTGTCATGACTGCAATTCTATGCATAGCTTCCTGGATGAAAGCTCCATTAAGGTTTATTTAGAGACACTCATAGAGAAATCATTCATATATGCAACCCAGCACCAGCATTCTGAAATGGTAGAGTCCTAGGAACACTATAATCTACATTGCCTATACAGGTAGATCAGCCTCAAACCAGTGGAAGCTACCATGTGGTTTTTTTCTGTTTTTTTCTTTACAACGTTGTCAATGCCCATTAGGACTTGTCTTCATAGAAGTCTTCCTCACATACTTTTCTCCAATTTGGTCTCCAAGGTCAGCTGCAAGCTCTTCCACGTCAAAATCTTCCACATTATTCCTGCTTTATAGTAGCATAATCTGTACTTTTTTTTTGTTATCCCACATTTGCTAGCCATTTAATTTCCCACTCTTGAAAGGTTTGTTAGGACCTTTGTTACGGTCTTCAATATGTCACCATCCTAATAAGCTAGTTGCTGCATATGCAATTTGCTGTTAAGGCAATAGCGATACATTTTTATTTTTATTTTAGCATTTGAAAAGCACTGATAAGTTACAACTTTAATATGCTGTTTAGGGCTTTTCTGATTAGTGTTACAGCAGCTCTCTGCATTGAGTGTATTGTGTACTGATTTATTTTTTAATAGTTGCCCAAAACTTTATTATTATTATTTGTAAAGATAATGTTCATTGGTTGTGCTATTTCCTGTGTGTCCTCACTGATTGTATTAGCATTCTGCTTCATCAAGCTGGGTAACTACAAACATGCATGCGTGTATGAGTTGCACACCTACACAACACAAATAGATTTGAAAAGCTGCACTGACGTTAAAACCTAACAATCAGGTGGGAAAATAGAGTGTTCATATGTTTGTTCCTTGCATCCCATTACTCATTTTCTATAGCTTCTTGAGTACTTTATTGATTTTGCACTTTATTATAGGAATGCCACACAGAATTAATAACTATTGGACAATGGCTGACATATTTATGCCAAACCACCATAAAGAGAGGGATTATGAATCATCCTCTGGCATTATGGGTAAGCTGTCTTGATTTTGGACAAGAGATGAATCTTTTAACACTCACCGTATAATTTTAATGGTGGTGGCAAACCTCCTTCTAGAATTCTTCTGATGAGCTGGAGTGTGGCTCTTCCAAGGAACCCAGGCTGGTTAGTTCCTGAGATGCACTCACTAGTGGACGACTTCACAATGACTTAACACATTAAAAAGTAATAGACACTTGTTCTCTCATTTGAAAAAAAAAAAAAAAATACAGAGAGAGATGTTTCTGTAGTCAGCTCTGATTAGTTCAAATCTAGCTCTCCAGAGGGGAAGGACATGACACTAAGACATTGAATTTCTCTCTTCCAAGAGGCTTATTCTGAATAGCGTGGATAGGGGAGGTGGGAGGAAAGAAGATTCTTTTGATCTTGTATTTTAATCTTAAATTTTAATTTGCACCATAAAAATTTAATCACTGTCCTCCTAGGTTTCAAAGAGAACAGCACTAAGTATTTCATGCACACTGCATATTACACATGTAAGGCCAGATCCCTTTGTATTTGCAACAGCTTTGAGGGCTGCTTATTAAATTAGTAATGACCATCCGTTGGAGACCGTCAGCACCTTTGAGCAGACATTGTGTCCTAAGCCGCCACTAAATTACATAATAACATTAGAGAGGTTTGTTTTCATAAATACCGCTGGACTGTGGAGTGATTCCACTTATTGCATCCACAGGGAATTCTGCATTCATTTACTATATTTCCTGCATTTTGTCATGCTTAAGGAGGTTAAAGTGCAAAACACTTGCTTGCAATGCTTAGAAAACAACCCCCTTCCCCCCAAAGCCAATAGTAAATTTCACACAGTGCAAGCCGAGTATCATAATTCTACCAGGTAATGGGCAACAATTCCTCTTCCTTTAACATGAGCCCAAGGGGAAACAAGGTTAATTCACTTAAGAGGCAGTTATTACAACCTGAAGATTTGTTCTGGCTCTCTTAAAAGTGACCAAGGGCTCTATTTTCTGGGGGAAAGGAGCAATTTTTCTCTGAGCAAAGGGAGATAAAATGGTACTTAAGCTGGCGTGCATTCTGGCTTGTAACTTGCAATTGTTGCAGAACAAGGTGCTTTAGGCTCAAGCCTTTGCTCTTCTCCCGGTAATAAGAGGGTGGCTGACCACAGGAAGGTATTGCATCTTGGCCAGCAGGACACATACACTGCAGGGGGGACTGTCTTTGACCACTAATGCATTCTTGTGGTTGTAAACACAGTTGCACGTCATTTCAATCTCTGAGCGCTGAGAGACTCCAGGGGTTCCAAGTACTTTTCCCAGTTTCAGTTTCCCAGTTTCAGTTTCTTTGGAAGGAAGGTCAGTGGAGACTGTGGTGTGGGGAATGGGGGTTATTTGTCAATGCAAACTGCAGGCACGGGGTACTGATCTGGATCACGACCACAGTGCAGGAAGAAAACAGAAAGCCTCCTGCCTCCCATTGCTAGGAACTCAATCCAGGTAAACACACTCACGCTTGCAATCTGTGTTTTAAAAAAACCTTGCCCTTAAAGGCAGCAATAGGTAGATAACATATCCTCTATTTTGGCCCTAAAGTAAGCTATGCACTTATTAAAAAGCTTGTTCTCTGAATGTGGAGGCTTATGTTTTCAAAATGGCACCATCTGTGTACCAAAAGGAAAGCATGATCAGAAATGGGGTGGCCCCAAAGTTTGCAAACCTACAAAACTACAAGCTGGGGGAACCAAAACAGCCCAATGGCCACAAAATGCTGAGTCTCTGTTGGGTGGAACCTCTCCTGAAAACTGGACAGGGAAAGGGATATTAAATGGAATGGCTGGCCTACTGGAACCCTGAACAAGAGCATTCCACACTGAAACATTTTGTTGCAGCTCCCACTTACTACAGAATCAAAGCAAGTAATTGCTTTAAGAAAAGCTTTCACTTTGCAGTACCAAAGAAGCAGGTTTCCCACCTTCTGAGTTGAAAAGGACATGTTAGGTATCTAATGCTTGCAAAATGTGATGCTGTAGGAGAAGGCAAAAGAGACATCTGAGGCAATAAAGGTTTCTTCATTTTCTATTCCCTTTTATGCTCGTTGTTATTCATTATGAACTTTCCTTACATTTTGCAGGCAATAAAAAGTGAAAAACTTCTTTTCATCAAATTGTTCAACCCCTTCTTCCTCTCTTTTAAAAATGCTTGCCTAAGGGGAAAAATGTGATAACTTTGTGCTTCTGACATGGCCCTTTATGGAGCCAAATGAGGGAGGAAAGAGGTCACATAGCAACTCATGTTTCTATTGAGGGAAGGTAAAACTTTTTGATGTGCTTCACTTTCCTTGCTTTCATCTTGCTTGTTACTGGCTGCAAATGAACATGGGCCTACTGCATGGAAATGCAGCAAAATGTATCTTTGCGCAGTTGTCTCAGGTTATTTATCTCCTCATAATGGGTGTACTTTTGCTTGCAAGGAACCAGTGTTTTAAATCACTTCCAGACTACTGCTAAATTTAGAAACATAGGGAGCTCCCTTATACCAAGTCAAACCATCAGTCCATTGCTTATTACTAGCGACACTGACTGGTAGCACGGTTTCAGCACCTTTCACAGCCCAATCTGAAGATACTAGGGATTGAACCTGCAGCCTTCTGCATACAAAACAAATGCTCTGCCACTGTGCCCTTCCCCAAATTTCCTGTTTATACATGACAAAGAAAAAACTGTGACAGATCTGCCTGTTCCCATTACAAAGTCCACAGCAAGGCAAGATACATCGCTTTGGGGTCCCCCTAAGAATACCTCTTCCTCAAGAAGAGGCCCATACTGGTCTGGCACCACGGTGAACACAGGGAAGAATGAAATTGTACCTCTTAAGGTTGAGGCAGATTGCTAGGCAGCACTCAAAGGTGAAATGAGGCCAATAATATTTGCCTCTTGCCCCTGCTGTGTGATAGGTCAATTGAGAAGCCTTCTCCAAAGTATCAAACAGGCTCTGAATTTACCAATGCTTTGTTTCATTCTTAGGGACAGGTTCTTTCAGAACTTCCTCTAGCCTGGAAGGAGAGAGGCCAGAAATGAGGAAGAATGTTACTCTGTGATTGCCCCTCTCCCAGGATATGAAAACACATATGTATCCCTATTAGCACTTCTCATCTGGTTGCAGCTCCCATTTGGGGGAAGGTTAATCTTCAGATCTCAAAAGGAGTAGCCTGAAACAAGCAGCAAAAGCAAGGAGAGTAAACTGCTGTGTTATTGAATTATCTGGCTTCTTTCGCGTGAACCTTCTGAAGGAGCAACCTGTTGCGTATTCCAGCTCATGCTGAAAAGCCCAATTAGCACATGCCCACATGGGTGCTTCCAGGAGACTATTTGAGCTTCTTGCTTCTTTTTCCCTTCAGCATAGATGTGACATTATTAGAGCATTGTTGAACAACGTTTGATAAGCAAACCCTGTGCAAGTTGCGACCTACCCAGATATGTGTCTAGTGTGCATTTGATCTCTTCCCAGCAGTTCACATCTGCCATCTCATGCTTGCTAGTTTCACACTTGTCTTTGTTTATTTACTTTGGATAAGCAGCAGTTGATGTAGATACAGCATGGGCTCTGTGGGGAGCACTACAGGGTCAGCTCATACTCCATTTAAGACACACTTGCATCAAGTACTGCTGACATAAACATAAACAGCAAACACTGTGGAGTTGGGTGATGGATCTCTTCCAGGTGTTTGATGTATGCTAGATGTTTACTAATATTTGCCACCTGATGCTATTTGATATTGGATCTTGATATGTGATTTCCATAATTGATAGCTGGCTCATTGATGCAGTGCACATGCAATTTCGTTTAGAATTTGACAACTTAAAGCACTTGATATCTGACACCTGAGTAAAGCTGAGTCACACACCCATACACCAAACACCCAAGAGACTTCCAAACAACTCTAAAGCTCTCACTTTCAAATTCAAAGGTGAAATATTTAATTCAAAATCTGAATTCTGTACCACCAAATTCTGATATATTAAAAAATGTTCAAAAATATTAGTCATATAGGATAAAATGGATGATGAAGGATATCATTCTCAGGAATTCCCATGATCACAGTTGTATCCCTCCAGTATATTGTACTTGCCTCCACAAATATCTCTGCACGGTTGGGAAGACTGCTCACATACTAAGGGTCTATCTAGACTGGTGGGGGTTTTTTTGCAGGTGCATTTTGTACTTCACTCATGCATTAGTAGTACATTTATTCTGGACTACTGCTAAATTGTTATGTGATGCTTCCCCAGTGCTACTGCATCATTGCCTTCAGGAAGGGCACCCTTGCACTATAGTGCAACAAAAGTAGAATTTAAAAATGGAACATTTTGGGTATGGAAAGTTGCAGGACTTCAGCATGAAGACCTGCACCAATGGAAACAAAGCAGCATGGGTGCCCTGAAATTTTTGCAGGTGCAAACAGCATTGAAAAGTGGGATTGTTTATAACTGCTTTGATACCACTATGAGCACAGATCATCAAGACTGTACAATTAAAAAGGACATGGCAGGGAGGGGTCCTGAGCCAGTCTACCACAAAACGTCATGTTTCAAGGCACATGCACCATCCCAAGGGCTCAAGGAGCTGCCAGCTGAATGTCACCTTCAATTTCCTTTCCGCCTATTTACTTAATATGCAGTTGAGCTAAACATATAGATTATGCATATGTATGTGTAAAAGCCTTCCTTCTCAACATGCTATTTTCCTTTAGATCTAAGTTTTGTACTTTCAAGACAGAGCAGAGGAGACAAAAGCTTTGCAAGGTGACCCTTTGTTTGGGTTATCATCAAAAACTAAATCAGCATCTCGATTAGCTGCCATATATTCATATCCCTGCAAGACATGCATGTGTTGACTGCGCAAAATGATTGTTTTCTGATCAGGTGTTGGCACAAACACTTCATTCTCTCATTTTAAAATTATGTGATTTGTTGCAGAGTGTCTGGAAGGCTACATAACTGAGAGTTAAGGATTAATGATTATACATTTTAAAGCCTCACACTATTGATTACAGATGCTGCCTTTGATGACACTAAAAGAACTTAATAATACAGGGACATTTAAAAGTCAGAGTGTATTGAAGGTGAGCCACGGCATCCCATGTGCCAAAACTGATAACCTTGCTTGCCTAAAGGGAAAACTGTGCTTCCCTCTTTACTAGACAGAGTGGATAGAGAGAGAGAGAGGGGAGGGGTGGATCTAGAAGTATCATAAACACAGTAAAACAGTATTATAAACACAGTAAAAGCAGGAATTTGGAAATAACAGTCTGATCTGATGGGTCAGGAAAAGCCTTAACAAAAAGAGTATGCCACCACAAGGTATCTGAAAATATAGGTGATGATGTTTTACATATGGCACAGGTAAGGGCATTCCACAGTACAATGGTACCTCGGGTTAATAACTTAATTCGTTCTGGAGGTCTGTTCTTAACCTGAAACTGTTCTTAACCTGAAGCATCACTTTAGCTAATGGGGCCTTCTGCTGCTGCCGCGCCGCTGGAGCACGATTTCTGTCCTCATCCTGAAACAAAGTTCTTAACCCAAGGTACTATTTCTGGGTTAGTGGAGTCTGTAACCTGAAGCGTCTGTAACCTGAAGGGTATTTAACCTGAGGTACCACTGTATAGAGGCAATGGTAGAAAATGCTTGTTTTCGGGCCACAACCCAAAGCTAATGACAAGCAGAACAGAGGTGGATTTAGGGCAGCGTGACTTGTTTTGCCACACTGGACACCAAGCCTAGAGAGCAGCACAGGACATCATAACTATGATGTAGTGAAGGCAGAGGTGGGGTGCGTGCCAAATTTTGGCTTTGCACAGGTTGCTGCTGAAATGTGAAAGTTGAAAGTTCATCCAGGTAGAGACAACTAATTCTAGTTTCACCCCCATCTTCCTACAAGGGCAACAATGAGACTATGGAAGAAGAAGCGGGCAGACTGTGGCAGTCCTCGAAAGGTTGTAGTAGGCAGGTGGGAGCTGGCTGGTGGCACACTGAAATTGGTGGGTCAATGCCCCATTCACCCAAACAGACCAGCCTCTGGCACTTTTATGCTGGCAACAAGAATTGAATTATATTGACTAAGCGATAATTATTTGGTCTGCTGAAATGTTATCTGTGACTCTGATTCTGCTGCAGGATGTAGGACCAGGAGATGAGTTTTGGGAGAAATGCTATATTTGTTTTAAACTGTTTTTAACATTGTGTCTTTTAATTGCTGTAAGCCACCCTGGGACCTTGACAACATGCTTTGAACAAGTGTGCATACAAAAATGTGGCAGCATTTGTGTCTATCACAACTCATTTCCAAGTTTATTATTATTTGGCTGGAGAACTGCATTGAAATATTCAGAGAAGTGCAAATCTCGAAAGACTGTTGCATTTCAAATTGTATATTGCTTCAGGAAAATAGTAAAGTTTACAGTAAAGTCATCAGTGTTGTGTGAAACCATACTACATGTTCATTTAAAAAAATAAGAAATTTTATAGGCCTCATGTTAACAGCCTTAAAGTGATGAGTTAGAAGCAACAGAAATCTATATTACACAACAGGAAATTGTGTCTGTAAAGCATACTAATTTCAAATTACATCTCTTTCTCTTTCTCTTGTTTGTGATTGTTTTTGCCAGATCTACTAGTTGTTTGTGGGCACACACACTATATTCCATATGCAAGCAGCTAAATTGATTCTATTTTTCCATGCACTATTTTACTGTCTTGATTTAATAGAATATTAGTAAAACCATGCAGAGGAACAAGAATGCAAAACACACTCGACTAACTTTTGTCAGTTCCAACTACCAGAAAAATGGCCTTTTATTCTTAATCAGCCAACAATAGATTCCAAGGCTGGAATTCTGCCTTTAAGAGAAAATTGTGAATGTCTATTCTCCAAATGAATTCACATGGGGAGCATTTTAATTTCCCACACTCAAGAGCTGTTGACCTTAGCGACCGGGCAAAGTAAAGTATTTATGATCCAGTGGCGTCGGGGATTTTTCTGCAAGGTTTTATTTATTTATTTATTAAAGTATTGTTTCTATATATATATATATTTGTAAAATTTGTATTTCTTGCTGATGTTTTTCGCATTAAAAATCACTCAAGCTGTGCTGGAATATAATGATGTTCAGTGAACCATAGTACAGAAGGATAATTCAGTTCAGGAAGGTTATTCTAGCTCATCATGTACACAAAAGCTTGAAAGAAAATGCAGAGGAATCTCAGTTCTTGACATATGCTCTGTTCAATCTCTATTCAAGAAAAGGAAGATTCGCTTATAGACAGAAATGTAGTGGCTTACATCTGCAGAGCAGACCAGCTCTGGGATTCAAGATGCATACATAGCAGTGCTTCATTTGGTCTCCCTAGAAACCCCCATTTCTTTTACTGTAATCACATCAACAACAAACAAAGAAGATATATGTCTCTTCTCTTTCTCCTTACAATAACGTCCCTTGTGGGATAGCGGTGGCCATGACTTTTCAAGCAGGCTGCAGCATCAAACTCCAGAATAGTTTTGTTTCTTTCGGCTATCATTTGTGCTATATTTTCTTTCTTTCTCTAGCTCATCCCTTGGCCTTATTTATTATCTTCTCTTCTCACCTCCTCCTCCTCATCCGCTTTCCTCTCTTATTCATTTGCTCTTGTTGCTTGTTGACCCCACCTGCTATTGTACAAAAGCCAAGTGGAAGAGGCACATTATATACTGAAAATGGATTCACAGAGGCCTGTCTCTCCCTCATCCTATGCAACAGTTTCCAAGCAAACACAAGAGGCACAGTTTTGCATGTAGAGAGCCCCAAAGTTAATCCCTAACACAGTTGCGTGTTCAGACCCAGAAACCTCCCCCCTAAATAAATTCACACTTGACTCAAAATTTTGGTTTTGGTTTTGGTTTTTGGCAGAATTTAGGCCACAACTTTATTGATTACAGAAAGTGACTGGTTGCATAGGCTCTAGTTCGACTAGCTCCCTGCCACGCAGGTAGCGCTGACCCAGGGCACCAGCATAGGTCAGCCAAGGGTGAACACCTGGATAAGCAGAAAGCCAGGAACGGGCTAACTCCGCCACCCAAATGTCCCCTTGACTCAGGCATGGGCAGAACCCCCTCTCATGGTTTGACCAAACCATTGAGTCCCTGGATTCCTTTAGCAGAATGCCCTTCACATAGGGATGGCGAGAGCCTTCTCCCATCCCTATCACCTGAACCAGAGCCTATCCGCAACCTTACAAGTTGTGACGACTTGCTATGCGGCAGGCGAAACCCAAATGGCACCAGCCAATCAGCCAAATGGGGGAAATTCCTGCTGTGCCCCTGTTCCAATGACAGACAACACATGATGGCATAGCAAGGTCAAGCGCAAAGCCCTAAAAGTAGGGAGAGGTGGAGGAGTGTTCCAAATGCACACGCTGAAAGAGGAAGCTCTGGGTTACGTGCATGGGCCTAAACAGGTCCCTCAAACAATTTGGACTGCGTCCCATTGGCCAGATTGCACGCAGCTTCGAGGAACCTACCAATCGGGTGTTGTGGCTGACCAATCGTACCCACCCACAACACAGGGTGTCGGTTTCCCAGGTCTCACCGCAATACATGCCCTCTTTAAGGGAGGACCCAATATACCATGCTCAGATCTCAGATGGCAGGACCTCAGTTTGAGAACTTGCAATTCCACAGCAAATCAAAGGAGACACTATTGGGGAATATGGGTCTTGTAGTCTTTCTCAACACAGGGCAGCTCAATATGTTCTGTATTTGAATACTGAACAACAGTGGCAGAGAAAGAGGAGTGCGAGGGGAGTGCACCACCCCCGGCAGTGTGATCCCAGTGGTGTCCCATCGCGGCTGTCCCCCCTGCCTGTGCTGGGCGCCTCACCTCCACAGGCGGCATGCCATGTCCCCACCACGCCCCTGTGGGTGATGCGCCATGCCCCCGGGTTGCACACCAGCCTTGCCCCCGCCTGCTCTCCGCCCGCCGGTCCCGAAGCATGAAGCTCTGCCACTGCTGAACAACAGTATTAGTGCCCTTAAGGCAAGAGTGGGGAATCTGTGGCCTTCCAGATGTTGATGGACTACAACTCCCTTCATCCCTGAACATCACTCCCTTCCTTCATGAAGTGCTTTTTCCAGGCTATAATATATTCTTCAGCTGTGGTAATAACTCTTACTTGCTTAGGTTGGTTGAGTGTGCGTAGAAAGCTCTGGGGGTTTTTTTGTGCATATGGCTGGTACGTAGCCATGTGTAACATCTGTTGCTCCACCTACCTTAGCCCCCGGCCCTGTCTACCACTGGCATGTGTCCCCCAAAAGCGTGCTCATGAGGAAATGTGATCCTTTGACCCTAGCTCTACAGAGTCATTTGTTTTGCTTTATAATATGAAGAGTTAGCACTTCAGTGCAAACAGAGATGGTGTGGGTGGCTGCTATCAGCAGGAGCACATCATCTTCTATGGGTTTTCTGAGTTTGTTGAATTTAAATTAAATATTATAGCATGGAGTTAAGATGGCTTCCAACTTTTGTTGATAAAAGTATTCACATGAAATGCCTACAGCAGTAGTTGTCCAAATCTTCTGCACATCTTGAACATGTAAAACCTATTTCCACCACTCCACCCTGGAAGACAGTGTGCACTGTCTTCACATGTAAGACTGCCAAGCCAGGTGTCTCCCATCTTATATTTGTGCCATATGTTATTCCTACCTAAGTGCAGAACCTTCCATTTGTCCCTATTGAAATTCATTCCGTTAGTTTTGGCCTAGTTCTCCCATCTGTGAAGGTCATCTTTAATCCCCATTCTGTCTTCTGCGGCATTAGCTACCCATCCCAGTTTGGTATCATCTGCAGATAAGATGCACATCCCCTCAATTTCTTCATCCAAGTCTGCATTTGTTCCTTCAATCTCTCTCCTTTAAGAAATTAACATCCATCTTGGACACTTAAAAAAAAAGAAGTATTTCTGACAAAGGACAGTTCACTTAAACAGAAACACAAAACCACTTTCAAGGCCACACTTTTATGGTGCCTTCTTTGACACACACACACACACACACACACACATACACACACATACACACACTGCCATTTTGCCAGTTATATTCCTTAAAGTCTGCTTTAGAGCCATAATGGAGGACAATTGGGTCCATTTTCTGCTCCTTTGCTTTGAAACACCATCAGCTTGTGGAATCCCTACTTCCTTCTTGGGGAACACTTAAAAGAGAATCCATATTGAAAGTTTCATGATTATAGCTTTGCTTTGGGTTCATAAAGGGACTAAACAGCTGCACACTTTATAAGAGCTAATCTAAATACCTGCTCCTCGTATGCGAGTAGAGGGAGATATTTATATTATCTATCCAGCTTTCCGCTAACCGTTGGGCTGAATACTCCCTGCAGCTTTGCTGACTCAAAATAATGACTTGTAGGGGAGCTCTAATGACAGAACAAGGGGCAATTATAGACACAGCGTGAGGCTTGGAATAACTGTGTGATGTATTTTGTGCAGTTGATTGACCTCGTGTTCAAGTTCATTTGCGCTCCACTGGCGTAGATATAGCCTGTGCCTCAGGGTATATGGCTTGTTAATTTCAATATAAGAAGACAGAGCAGATTAGATCAGATCAGGCTGCTCCCAGAAAAACAAAAGCAGCAGCACTGCAAAGAGGATAAGTGAGAGCAAGGTGCGTAGGCTGCAGCAAAGAAATCTCTGAATGGCTTCAAAGGACAGAGCACAAGGTTATTATAACAGCGGAGATCGTCTTATCACCGATCTCGGCATATCAAAAACCCGAGGAGGTGGCATTGTTCTTTTTCTTTACATATTCAGAGAGTCTGTTTCTCCCCCTTCTGCTGGAACTTTTAAAAGTCAGGATAAATACATTTCCCCAAAAGTTTCTGAGAGAATGAGCCTGAGCACTTCTGAGCCAAATTGATTCTCTGTCTCTCCCCCTTTTAGATCCTTCTTCTTCTGACATATATCTTTGCTGGGTGGTATAAATCTCTGGCAAAAGGAGAAACAAGGTTTCCTGACAGGTTTTCTCTAACTTGGAGCTGGCAGGATGTTTTCGCTAACAAAATCTGCAGAAGGAAAGCCAAACAGAGGATGTTACGTGTTACCGAACAACCAAGTCTATGTGCATTTGTCAAAAAAAAACAAGAGTCATGTGGGTCCTTAAAGACGTGTACATTTATTGTGGCAAAAGCTTCTGTGGCGCAAAGCCCATTGCGTCGGATGCAATAAGTAATTGATGCACAGCTACATTAGGCAGCACCTGGTTGCTATTCTGTATTTATTTAAGGGTGGTTCCAACTTGGACCATTCGTGGCTTCGCCTTGAATCCAAGTTGACCCTCCCCTCCCATCAATTCAGTTTAGATTTGTATGTGGTAAACAAATTATTTTAATAGTTTGACATGAGCTTAGAAATGTCAGGGAGCACACATTTCAACTATGGAATACAGCCAAACTCAGTTGTTTCATTCGGTTCAACAGAACTTAGCCACAACTAACTTTAGCTGGATCCCAAAGCCAGGACTTCATGAGAAAGTTCTGCTCAGCTATCAGCTTAAAGCAGGCTTCCTCAAACTTGGCCTTCCAGATGTTTATGGCCTACAACTCCCATGATCCCTAGCTAGCAGGACCAGTGGTCAGGGATGATGGGAATTGTAGTCTCAAAATATCTGGAGGCCTGAGTTTGAGGAAGTCTGGCTTAAAGAAAAACAAATTCCTTGAGGTTTGAGGCAGGTGCCTGAACTTCTTCTCCAGGTCACACCTAGAACTAAAGGGGCTGGAAGATACAGCACATAGAGCAGGGTTCAGCAAACTTTTTCAGCAGGGGGCTGGTCCACTGTCCCTCAGACCTTGTGGGAGGCCAGACTATTTTTTTGGGGGGGGGGATGAATGAATTCCTATGCCCCACAAATAACCCAGAGATGCATTTTAAATAAAAGCACACATTCTGCTCATGTAAAAACACCAGGCAGGTCCCACAGATAACCCAGAGATGCATTTTAAATAAAAGGACACTCATGTAAAAGCACACTGATTCCCAGACCGTCCGCCGGCCGGATTTAGAAGGCAATTGGGCCAGATCTGGCCCCCAGGCCTTAGTTTGCCTACTCATGACATAGAGCATAATTTCTTAATCTCTGTTTATCTGACTTCTCATTCTATACTCTTCGATATTATTCATTTATATTTCCTATTCAGCTTCTAGGACTGCGGATTGGGGGGACTTCTTTTTTGTATGTTGTAAAGCCAAAAGGCTAAAAACCTCAAAGTTATAGATTTGAAGATGTATGACAATCTAGCTGCCTCATCTGAAAGCAAAACTGATAAAGATTTCTCAGGTCAGAATCATATGAAATATATTCGGACCGATCAAGTTAAGAGGGCTAAAGAAAAGTAATGTTTGGCTTGAGTGCCATCTATTCAACATGCTCATTCAATATTAGCACCCATCTGATACGTTTCAATGGTGCTGTGATGTTTAGAAAAGCCATCTTTTCACTTGTGTTATATCCCAATTACACAGATAAATTCTACAATGCAGCACTCTGGAACCAGTTTTCTTTTTATCCCTGTCATGAGAATGTCAGCAAGACTATTTCTTTTGTTGTAAAGGTCAACTTCTGATTACCATCTGTATTTGAAACAAAATAGTTTAATGAAACATATCTCAAAGATATGGTATCTTAAAAATAATAATAATACCGATTCGCTAATCTGACATATGCTGTAGTGTTGTACACACAATGACCTTTCTTGCCGCTAATGAGGATAAGATCTCAGTATGTACAACTTTGATTTACCATGTACATGAGTCGACAGCGACAAGATAAAGGGGGGAATGCCTTTGTGGGTTTTAAGTCTGCTGTTTTTATTTCCTTCACTGCATGCATCTCGGCCGGTCAGGTTCATCTAGCAAGCTGCAACCTTAATGAGATCTTGCCTGTAAAGTTTTGAAGAGTATTAAGATGAGGATAGTACAAAAATATTATTTCTACAGCACCATCAATGCACATGGAACAGAGCTGGCTAACATAAGAAAAGGGGAAAGTTTCTTTTCCCGAGAGCTTAACATTTTAATTTTGACTGCAGTGGGGGCATCTGAGAGATAAGAAAAGGGAAGAAGACAGCAACAAAAGTAGCAGAATAAGTACTTGGACTTGTTTTAGTTGTGAAGTGATGATTAAGACTGGGCCGTCATGCTACCTTGGTAGTATGGGAGCAGCAGCATTTGAGGGGGAGGAAGAAGGATAAATTGGCTCTTCATATTCATATTTATTGCAGACTGACCTAGAATAATAGAAATGCAGGTTCAGAATAGCCTGCATCTGAACAGAACTACAAGACCATCTGTGCCTGGGTCATCATGCTGCCCTAGAAACAGCGGAAGGAGTGATACTGTGGTGGCTTCCAAATCTCACCTCACTGAGGTAACCTAGGCCCAACATATTGCTGTCCTTATGGTTCAGACTACAACTCCCATCATTCCTGATTATTAGCCACCTCAGCTGGAACCAATGAGAATTGGAGTCCATAATTATCTGGATTACTACCCATGGTCTAAATTGTAGTGCAGCAATAAAATTGCTGGCGCATTTGCAAAGCTAAGCAGGGCCCGGTATGGTTTCAAATTGGATGGAGGTCCACATGTTGAGATTCCAGCATTTCATGTGGTTGGACTAGATCCTTTGGGTCCCTTCCAACTCTACCATTCTATGATTCTGAATGTGACCATTGCCATGGGGCAGAGGTGGCTCCAGAGGGTGAGAATGGGAAAATGTGACCTATTTCTTTTCTTTCCTACTTAAACATATGGTTGGCTTCTCTAGAAGTGTGGGGAAGTGAAGCTGCAGGCGAGGCAGCTCTTAGGTTATCTAGGAGCAGGTGCAAGAATTATGCCTACACTTGCCATTTTTTCCTCTAGGCTCTGGAATTCAATGAGTCCTTCCTGAGACCCTGCTTCATTCATAATTTCCATTCCAAGGAGAAGATTTGAAAGCTTTATTGGCTGAACTGTCCTGTGCAGCACAGGGAGTGGGAAACTGCACACAGTTCTGTACAGGCTGAGGAATGGAATAGAAAGGAAGGCACTGGAGAAAAAATCCATAGGTGCAAAACTAATGTCTTTCATAAAATTCTGAGTTTTTGTTGTGGTGAAACAAAAAGCAATTTTATACATTACAAGGCAACAAATCCAATTTGCCTCTAAGGAGCCACAGCCATCCCTGGACGTCTGTGGTTTTTAGTGACCATTTGTGGGAGGAGAGCAGGTACTAACCCTTCCAGCATGGTGCTTCCCCACTGAAAATGGCTCCCCCTTCCAAGCTTCAGTTTGCCCCTCGACACAAATGCTACTGGTTTTCATGTGCTTGTCTGTTTCATTCACAATTTACATTTTTGGTGTGTACCTAAGGCAGTACCTGGAAGTGCGTACCTGGAAGACACAACATGTTGTGGAAGACAACTCTTATCCTCTTATATTCATTGAACATTGGTCATGCTGGCTGGTGCAGGTGGGAGTTGCAGTCCACATGATCTGAAGAGCAGTATGTTGGCTACCCTAAGGTATTTAAGTTTACATTTATATATGCAATGTGCAAAGAATCCCCAAAGTAAAATCACCCCCCAAACATTCCAGAATGTCTTTTCATGCTCCTGCAGAAAGATGCAGCTCTTGATGCAGACCAGGTTAAAAAAAAAAAGGTTTTGTTTTGGGGTTTTTTTACTTTAGGATCATTGAATATTCTTTGCCTGCCAATTACCCTCTCAAATAAAAGCCTCACTCATTTTTCTGCAGGTACGTGACGCTCTTTAACATTAGAACAGCTACAGCTAATGCCTAACTGCACTGTATTGTCAGTGGCTTTCATGGGAGTAATAACATTAATGCAAATGGCAAATAGCTGAAAGTACAATCTCTGCTCATTTTGTGAATTACAGCTTGTGGCATAATAAAAAGAAAATCAGCAGCTCTCCGAGATTTAAAAAGAAAGATCATGTCGTTGGCGGAAAAGGTGAGAAATTATGTTGACAAAGGCTAAGTAGGGTACATTCCAAAGTCAATTAGGAACCTGGTTTTATTTCTTTTACAAGTGACACTATGAAATTAAAAGTAAACCTTACAGGCAATGAGGTTTCAAACACTTGGGGAAACTCTTTGCAATTGAGTACGTGGAGTATGTGGAAGATTCAATAAATTGGCTGAAATTCGTTTTCATATCCCCTGCTTTCTGGTCTTGCTGATGTAAAATAAGAGTCATGAGGGCAGAATAGCCTGAATCTAAAGCTGAACTCCCAGTACAAAATCATATGGCCATAGGTCAGCCATAGAGCTTATGCTTTGTACTCAGAAGGTCTCCAGTTCGATCCCTCGCCTCTGCAGGTGGGGCTGGGAGAGACTCCATCTAAAATACTGGAGAGCCACAGCCAGTCATTGTGGATATTACCTAGTTAGATGGACCAATCTGTTTAAGGCAGCTTTCTGTGTTCCATACATACACCATAGAGGCGCTCATGTTGCCCAGATCATGGTGTTCTGCAACTGTTGAAGAAGCCAAATAAACCCAAACCAAAGAGCTTTAATGAACCAGATTTAAGACAAATCTGAAAGGCTGGAACGCCGGGCCAAAACTCATAATATGACATTCAGCAGAGGTATTTATGTACAAAGAATCAAAGGCCTGGTTCACATGTAACACTAAACCTTAGTTTAAAATAAATGATAATTTTAACATGATGGATTGGTGAACTGGTGCACACAGTGCACTGTTTCTGCTGTGCTGTGTACAAAACAAGACAGTCTAGCTTGTTGTGAGGTCCAAATCCAGGTTCATGGTTTGTTTCCTCTAAATAGACCATGAGCAGTAAGACAAAAGCAAACCTTGGCTTCAACCATGGTTTGTGGGGAAACAAAAAAAACACAGCCCAGGTTTAGACACCATGACTAGCTGGACTCTGACTTGTTTTCTGGCAGAGGCAGGGAAGCAGCAAAGCAACAATGTCTTGGCTGTGCACACCATTCATTGTCCAGTAGCACCTTAGAGACCAACTAAGTATGTATGTATGTATGTATAAATAAATAAATAAATATTATTATTATTATTATTATTATTATTATTATTATTATTATTATTAAGTTTGTTCTTGGTATAAGCTTTCATGCATGAAAGCTTATATCAAGAACAAACTTAGCTGGTCTCTAAGGTGCTACTGAACAATTTTTTAAATTTTTATATATATTTCGACTGCATCAGACCAACACGGCTACCTACCTGAATCCACACGATTCATGTGCATTAAACCATTGTTTATTTTAAAGTATGGTTGAATGTGTTGTGTGAAGCAGCCCAAAAACTTAAGTATAGGAAGGGAGAGACTTGGCTTGGCATGTGAAAAGGTTCCAGGTGTCTTAGTTGATCATAAGTTGAACATGAGCCAGTGTGATGTGGCTGCTGAAAAGAAATGAATGTGATCTTAGGGTCCATAAACAGAAGCATAGTGTTCAGATCATGAGAAAGAATAGTTTCACTCTATTCTGCACTAGTCAGGCCACATCTGAAGCAGTGTGTCCAGTTCACAGTGGCACATTTAGGAACATCAAGAAAATGGAGCACATCACAAGGATGAGAATCAGGATGGTGAGTGGTTTGGAGTAGAAACCAAGCCCTATGAGAAAATTGAAAGAGAGAAAATAGGGGTCTTCAGATATCAGATAGCAAATATTAGAAGGGCTCTCACACAGAAGATGGAGCAGACCCGTTATCTGTTGTATCAAAGTGCAGGACTAGAACTAATGGATGGAAATTGCAGAGGAGCTGATATTAGCTAAACCTCAGAAGACACTTCCTAATGGTGACAGGAACAGGTTGCCTTGCAGGGGGTGGAGATGCTCAGTTTTGCTAGGAGTATTTTTGAGACTAGGCGACCATCTGTCGGGGATGCCGTAGTTGCATTCTGCATTGCACATCCTGCATTGGAAAGTAGGGTGGACTAGATGGCTTCCAAAGTCCCGTTCAACTCAATGATTGTAGTAAACTAAAGGGCCCAGTCAGCATTAGGCATTTAGGAGCTCTAGATGGCATATTATTACCTCACACTATGGCATTTCTTTAGAGATGAGTGAGATGTCCACCTCTGATTTTCATCACCGCTCTAGATTCTCTGGTATACAGACTGACCAAGGAGTTGCACATTAAATAATATCCATTTGAAAAGGAAAAGAAAAATGCACATATCTCCTCAAGAGACCTACACAAACACCAACAGCTCCCATTGCTCCACCTATGTGTTTTTTTCTGTGTGTGTGTACCTCACCTGATAAAGAAGTGGCACACAAAAAGAAAAGAAAAGTGAAGCATAATTATAATGGAAAACATAAAAATAAAAGCCTTGGTTAAAAGATGTCCTATGCCTGCTTGACTGCCTTTATTTGTTGTTTCTAAAGTTGACTGAAAGAGCACTAAAGTGGCAGGAGCTAATAATAGGGAAGCAACCTCCAAGATGCTTTATAGATTCTCAACAAAACATCTTTACTGATATGATTTTAAAGAGTTCTCTCAGGCACATTGTTCAATTGCTGTAAGGAATAGAAAGCAGGCACCCTGTGAGAATGACAGATGGCATCCAAGGTGACTTGTCTTACAAACAGGTAAGCATTCATTCATTTGTAAATGGCAGTCATTTATCAAGGTCTATACAGCAGGGCATCATGACGGCAGAAATAAAATTTTAAAGGAAGGCACTTTATTTCTTTTGCCCCTCAGCAAAACTGAGCCTTTTAGTACTTCATTTAAAATAATCAGAGCTCTTGGGGTGGTTTCCCTCCCTTTCCTTTTACATTTTAGAGGATTCTGGGTTTAAGGAGGGGGAAGAACCATAATGTCTCTTTCCACAGAGACAGCAGTGTAAAAGTAGCTGATTTCATCTTTCTCCCTCCCTCCCCTCCCCACTCTCTCTCTCTGTATGTCTTTCAACCAGCAGGAATGTTCAGCGACATATTAGTGCTGGTGGCAAAAATGTGCCATTGCAAATGGCTATTTGCAGTCCTCCCTAGCAAAGCCTAATGGTTGCATCAGATGTTCATGACAGGCAAAATTCCAAGAGACCCTTGCAAATGACATCCTGTAAGTGGCGGGCAATTCAGTTAAAGGTTAACATTTCCCACATGCTCACAGTGACAGAGAGTCTCCATGGCAGTGCAACAGATGAAATTTCACTTGGAAAGGACAGAGGAGTACTCTGATTGTAGGGGTGACTGCACACATGAAGACAGCCCAGGGGCACATTCTGAAGGAAGCCGCATTGCAGCAGGAACAGATGAATGGCAGATCTTTAAGATACAGCTCTATAGCACCATATTGAAGGTTATCACCTTCTCAGCACCTGGAGTTTTATTTGATCCAGTAAATATACACCATGGTAAACTGAGGTCACTTCCCTTGAAATGCAATCTATGCACCATCAAAGCTGCAATGGGAACCAGAAGTTCTTAACACCTAGGGTGTGCCTCGTAAGGCTGGATTAACCTGGATTTCTATATATACAGTAGAAATGGGTAGAGAATCTGTGACCTTCCAAATGCTGCTGGACCACAATTCCCACAATCCCTGACCATTGGCTATACTGGCTGGGGCTGATGAGAGCTGGAGTCTAACAGTTCCTAAAGGTCTACATGTTCCCTACCCATACTGTAGAAAGAAATAGACTAAGAAGCATCACAATGACATTGTGCTTCCTTTGGTTCCTTCACTCTAAGGTCACTGCATCATCTCAGTGATGGGCCGGAAGGTGCCTTTGGCTATTGAGAGGGTATTTTCCCAGTACAGCAGAATCACAGTGTTTTTCTGACCTCTCAAGATACCGAGCGACTTAAAGCCACTTAAATGGTATCAAGGAGGCACAATAACTGCACACATTACATGAACCATAGGGAGGCCTCTGAAAACAAACTCCCAGAGGTTAGTGTGCTACACTACAAAATTAAGATGCAGATTCCATTATATAGTGGTACCTCGGGTTACATACGCTTCAGGTTACATACACTTCAGGTTACAGACTCCGCTAACCCAGAAATAGTGCTTCAGGTTAAGAACTTTGCTTCAGGATAAGAACAGAAATCGTGCTCTGGCAACGCAGCGGCAGCAGGAGGCCCCATTAGCTAAAGTGGTGCTTCAGGTTAAGAACAGTTTCAGGCTAAGAACGGACCTCTGGAACGAATTAAGTACTTAACCCGAGGTACCACTGTACAGAGCATCCATTATGAGTAGAGTCTCCAAACAGCTGCAGTGATCCACATGGGAAGCTGTGTTAGGAAAGATCTCAAACAGTCTTTTAATGAGTAGAAAAACATCGTAACTTAGCCCGGCGAGAGAGCGGACATCCTTTCGCCTCTCAGCCAAAAACGAAAGAGAACAAACACACAAAGAAAGATTCCCGTATGTGAACATAACCACGCCTCAGAATGTGAGACGTCACACAGAACTGTTTAACCCTATAAGTTCTGATTCTCCTCACAAGCTGCTCTATGGTCTGGTTTGGACACTCACTTGGGCAAGTGGTGTCGAAGTAGGCATGCAGCTATCCCCAACATTGGGTATGGAAGGTAGTGCATCATATAAACATTCTGTGTGGAGCACTGAAGCTCAAATGCTTGATTTGCACAATCTTTCTTCCTGCACTGCATTGCATGTGGATACACACTTGTTCTTTGGGTAGTATCTAAAGTGGGCCATGGATTTTTCACCCTGAAAGTGCTGTTTCCAGTATGTTATTTATTACTATGACTCTTTTACTATTTGTCTTTCGTATATTCAAGGTGATTTACAATCACACTATAGCTTTAAAAACAATACAAAACAACAACTAAGATAACTTTTAAGATTTACAGTGGTACCTCGGGTTACATACGCTTCAGGTTACATATGCTTCAGGTTACAGACTCTGCTAACCCAGAAATATTACCTCGGGTTAAGAACTTTGCTTCAGGATGAGAACAGAAATCGTGCTCTGGCAACGCAGCGGCAGCAGGAGGCCCCATTAGCTAAAGTGGTGCTTCAGGTTAAGAACAGTTTCAGGTTAAGAACAGACCTCTGGAACGAATTAAGTACTTAACCCGAGGTACCACTGTATTTATTTTTAATCCAGCTGGAAGCACTTGTCAATACAAAGAAAGTCTTTACTTATTTCTGGAAACAACAGTATGCTTCTGTTGTGTATCAGCATAGATGCTGTGCCACAAAACAGGGGCAGGTATGCTGAGAGCCCTGTTCTGACTTACTGTGGAATACAATGACCTCCTGGGTATGTGAAGGCTAAGGGGGTTTCTTAAGTAACCACATGAATTTAGTTACAGATAGGTAGCCGTGTTGGTCTGCCATGGTCAAAACAAAATAAAAAAAAAAAAAAAAGAAGAAGTGTGCATGCACACGAAAGCTCATACCTAGAACTAACTCAGTTGGTCTTTAAGGTGCTACTGGAAGGAATTTTTTCACATGAATTTAATGTGTGAACCAGCCTTCAAGGCAGTTCCCAAAATGTCAACCTGGTGTTCTTTTGGCTTTTTTTGGGGGGGGAGGGGAATGAAAATAAATCACCACGAAAAAGTGGAGAAGGTTGAGGGATTTGGGTGAAAATTTAGGTTCTGGATGTGTGGGTGCTTCCTTTAATAACTTGGGGGGTGGGCAGGAGGGATTTGCATGAAGAAGGTCCCTGGTTCAACCCTTGACATCTCCAGGCAGGGCTGGGAGAAGCCCCATCTGAAAGCTTGCTAAGTGTAGACAGTACTGGGTCAGATGAGCCATTGGTCTGACTCTGGATGAGGCATATTTCTAGGTTTCCCATTTATAGTGTGAAGTGACCAAGTGATATAACTGTTCTCCCTAACATTAGACATGGTTACCTTACCCTTGGAGGTGATAACCCTATGGCAGCTTCCTATCATTAGTCCTTGATTATCTGCCAGCACTGCCAAAGCAGCACCCTTAATATCACACAGTAAGATCTCTTGCTTTATCATGTGCTGCTGCTGCAACAATCAACAAACCTGGTAAGCCTTTATGCGGCTAGACCTATTTCAATGAGTTCATGTGCAGCTGCTTCCAAGGGCCAGGGACATGTAGGCTTTTGAAAGAGTCAGTGCTGGACTTACGTATAAGCTAAACAAGCTATAGCTTAGGGCCCCACTTTAATGGGGGGGGGAAATTAAAGGAAAAAACCCAATGTACATTTCCAAAATATAAGATAAAAAACAAATAAAATAGAACCTACATACAGCAACAGTGTTTTTTTGTGTTGTGTAGGCTCCTATGATATAAGTAAGGGCTGCTAGCCTGCTCACTAAAATATCACTGGTTTGCTCATTTCTATATACAGTGGTACCTTGGTTCTCAAACTTAATCTGTTCTGGAAGTCTGTTCCAAAACCAAAGCATTTCAAAAACAAGGTGCACTTTCCCATAGAAAGTAATGTAAAACAGAGTAATCCATTCCAGACATTAATCCAACCCTTAAAACGTTGTATTTCACTGTTAATATACTTCTTCTTAATTGTATTTCAATTCAACAATTACTTTGATAAAATGCATATTTTGTTATGTACAAATGGGTTTCTATACCTATGAGGTCCATAAATTACCATATAGCACATAATTCAACACAAAAAAACAGTTGCAATTTGTTGTTGACAAAAGACAGCTGGACATAAAAAGGGCCCCATGACCTTCAGTGCTTAGGGCATCATCAAACCTAAATCCAGCCCTGAAAACAGTCCTTATTTGTACCCATCAGCTGTTTTGCAAGACCAGGGGAAATATAGCCCTCTTGCTCCCATCCTTGAACAGTCTATGCCCACCAAAAAAGTACTCTTCACCTGCAACCCCAGTTGCTGGATTGGAATGAAAAAATAAATTGCACACACAGCATCTGTTTGCATGCATGATTGCTCATCCAGTTAGCAACTGCCAGATGATCACCATTTCCATCTGCTGCAAGAAAAAAACAAAACAAAAAAGCATATTATAAAACCTTTAAAAAGCAAGCATATTTAGCATGACAGAAACTTTGGTGGACTAGAGTCCACTCCATTCTTCATCAGCTAAGGACTCGCATGCAGAAGCACCTACTTTCTTTCTGTGGCCCTAGCACAGCCGGACCATCGGAATGGGCTTTGGAAACCTTCGTAGACAATCAAGAGGTGGGGAAAGCAGGCCATAAAAATACACCCCCCTCCTTTAGTCATTAATACAAATATAGGAGGGGTCATGTTTGTACTGATATTTAAGTTGTTGTTTTGATGATGAACATCCAGCAACATGCAAAGCCACCTCTATTTTCCTCCCTGCCTTGTTATTCTTGAAACATTCCAATTCATCTGTCAAAACAATTGCTGATGTACTACAAGGGGGTTGCATTATCATCTGCTCCACAGTCTGCCTCTAAGCAATCTTGATCCACAGATTTGCATAACCAAAGATTATGACATCCTTGCCAGGCTTTTTGATATGTCTGTCAGCAAGATGTCAGTAGAATCAGCTAGATCCCTTCTTGATACCCACAAATAGCTGTGAGGCATGAAGCAATCATTCCAACACGAGAAAAGTTTGTTTTCTCAGGAAGAAGGGGGTGGGGGTGGGGGTGGGAAATCTCTGACAAATTATTTGAAATAGCGAAAACACACACATACACAAAATAGGAGGATGTGTTGTTATATTTCCTTAGGGGCTCAAGGTGGACGGCTTTTCAGAATAATATTTAACGCTGATGTGCAACCTTCTAAAAGAAGAAAAATAAAATTGACACCTGACCCTTTATATTTTGTAACCTTTGTCTGCAGCAACTATATTACACCTATCCTTTGAGATTTGCACTGGCTGCCGATTCACTACCAGGCCCAATTCAAAATTTTGTTGTTGCTGTTGTTACCCATCCTTTACTAGAATTCCCAGGGTGGGTTATAGCAATATAAAATACAGCATGAAAAAGCAGTTCAAAACAAATTACAATTACAACTAGAGTGGGTTGAGAGGGGGGTGGCTTCTAGATGAAATCTGGTGTTAAAATGAGAGAAACCTAATTGCAATTAGTCCCAGGATGTCCAAGTATAATGTTACATTTTAGAAATTTGAGGTGTAATCTGGCTTCTGTTTCATTGTTGTCTGTATGGTTAGTCATCTGACTTAATTCCATACTACTCATCTGCCACTTCTGAGGAGGCCATTATAAGAATGTGCCTCTCATAAAGTTGGCCATCCACCAATCAAAATCCAAAGAACAAAAGATCCTGGCAAAGGTGAACGTAAGAGGAGCCAGGCTGGATTGGACAAAAAGTCCATATAATCCAACATTCTGTCCTCACAGTGGCCAACAATATGCCTGTGGGACATGAGTGCAACAGCACTTTCTCAACTTGTGCTCCCCAGTACCTCCCCAGAGACATGCATATTATTCTTGTGGTAATATGCAGCCACCATGACTAGCAGTCATAGCCTTTTCCTCCATGAATTTGACTACACACATTTTCAAACTTTCCAGGTTGGTGACTGTGGCGTTTGCCCTCCTATGTGTGTGACATCATACTGGGTTAATAGGGAAAAAGTTAACTAATTGTAAAATGACTAACCAATGGGAACCCAGGGGGCAGAGTTAACTGTGTATAAGTTTTATGCACAGGGGTTTTTTTTGTTTTTGTTTTTTGGGAGAGTTAGAGTTGTTGAGAAGACAGACTGGAGTTAGAAGAGACAGATAAGAAAAGTCTGTGGGTTGGGCTAGTCTGGTGTGAGAGAGTGAGAGAATTTGTTAAGAGGAGTCAGTCAAACAGTTGAGATAATCAGTCAGAAGGTATTAGGAAGGTATAGGCCGGTAAAGAAACTAAAGTTAAGATACTGACAGGAATATTATCTGAGAAACCATAAACTTGTTAACGTTTGTAAAATAAACTTGTTTTTTGGTTCACTTTTAACTGACTGGACTCAGTGTTTTACCAGAGAGTAACTGGTTGGTGGCAGCGGGGAAGCGAGCACAGTGGTGGCACAGGAATCAATAGACTGTTAAACATCCGGGGACCCTGTGTGATTGCCACAGTGGCCATCAGATCCCATGGTTTAATTATGTACAGTGTGAAGAAGTGGCATTATATGAGCAGGAAGCAGGAAGAAAGTGGTGTTATTCAACTTAAAGGTTCAGCTCTGAAAACATCCAAATATGGACTGATTCCAAAGAACTCCACAAATAGTTCCATATGCTCAAGGAAGCTCTGGGTTTGTGCTGCTTGAATAGCTATTTCTCCGTGCCACAAAGTTGACCTCCTTTGGAACAGTGAAGAGGTTCAGGAGGCATTTGGAACCTGCCATAGAGGGTCACCTCTACAAAGGTGGGGAAATCATGGTGCTCTTGGGCATGCCTAAAGTAGCTGCTTGGATCTCAACCAGCCAGAGCATTTCAGCAAAGATGAGATGGAAGATTGCCAAGCTGCCATGGAGGTTTTCGAGAGGAGGTTAGACAAACATTTAGTTAGTGCTTTAGCTGTAGGGTGTGTAGCTTCAGCTTGAAGGGGTGAAACAGTTGGACTGGATTATCAATTGGTTCCTTTCCAACTCTGTGATTCTGGAAGGACTTCCGGAACCTAGTCCTCTATCTGTTTGTCATCTGCACTATATGCTCTGTAAACTGCCTACAAAATAACAGCAGTACCACAAGCTTGGTACATAGTCTAATACCCACTTCTGCAAGGAACCTGTAAATTAACAATGCAACAAAGCTCTTGCTAAAACCGCTCCCCTTCTCAGGTCGGCAGAGTTACAGGCTGGCCATGAGCACTCCCTGTGTACAGCAGGGAGTGTTGCAATGCCACCCACGTCACTGGGAGTCCCGGTCGTGTCATGCCCCACAGCTGACCAATCTGGTCGACCGGGGGCGTGGCTTACCTGATTTAAACATCCGCACGGCTGGGGGTTGAGTCTCCTTTTCTCCTCCTGCATTGGATCTCCTGCCCTCCCACCCTATTTTCATGCGTTCGCCAACTTGGCCTTGCTATGGACTACGATTGGTCACCTGTTGAGGGGGCCAGGTAGGAATTTTCCCACTTGGCAAATTGGCACCAGCCATGTGGTTTTCACCTACCTTGTAGCAATCGTCACATCTTTGTAAGGTTTGATGGTTAGGCGTTGGTAAACCTGGTTTATGGGAGGGAAGGTGGTGGCCTTCACCTGCCCCTCCTCTTTAAGGGTATTCCATTAAAGGGATACGGGGGTGTGGATCCTGTCCGAAGCCTGGGTGGCGGCAAGGGCCATGCCACGACTCTATCGGGGACCCTGGGGGAGCTCACAGTTGATGTACATCAACAGGGTTCCCCCTACTGGTGGTTGACCCTTATGAGACTACCTGCATGTTGGGCAGGAGTCATATATAGTCATTCACTTCCAATGCCTAAGACAATACTGCTCACATCTGTAACCAATCAAGTTGTGGCCTTATTTATCCCATTAACCCAAAATATTGGTTCCAGTTACAGATAGGTAGCCGTGTTGGTCTGCCATGGTCAAAACAAAATAAAAAAAATCCTTCCAGTAGCACCTTAAAGACCAACTGAGTTAGTTCTAGGTATGAGCTTTCGTGTGCATGCACACGAAATCTGATGAAGTGTGCATGCACACGAAAGCTCATACCTAGAACTAACTCAGTTGGTCTTTAAGGTGCTACTGGAAGGAATTTTTTTATTTTGTTTTGACCAAAATATTGGTGTCCGTGTGTTTCATTATCTAAGAAATGGGGTAGGGCTTGGGGGCTTGCCATGCAATAGAATGACTAGCACTCATCAGCATCTTCACTTACATGCAAACCTCCTTTATCTTCCTTGAACTTTTTGTGTAACAAGCCCAAGTTAAGTGTTCTGTCCTCCGTGCATGTCCCCCATGTACTATTGTCCCTGACAATCCTCCTTTGACGAAACTGTCAACCTTAAATCCTCCCTAACAATTTGAAAGCTTTTTCCCATCAACGTACAGGCACCTGACACTTTATCTTACGTGCAGAAGGAAAGACAAAAGATGCTTGACAGGTATTAAATATCATCACTCAGCCGAAGTTGGGAGGATCCTGCTTGGCCAAAATTGTCAAAAACCTTTGAACAGATGCTACGGCTATTCCAGTTATTACCTCAATTTCACACCCTACGTATTCACCGTGACAGCAAGTTTTGACAGTGTGCTCTCCTCTCTTCAGTTCTTTTGTCAGCTGTAGACATGTAATAGCTGGCTTACTGCTTAAACAATAGTGATTAGATCTGGTAGAGGAGGAAGCACAGTGGCAATAAAAATTAAGATGCTTCAGTAAGCCTTCAGGCTTGGAGCCCTTCAGTTCTAGGTAAATTTGGTCAATGCCACCCTCTGAAGGGTGGACTTTTTAGCAAACAAAGGAATTACTTTTATTGCTTAGCACATTCATCCTCTGATTCGGCGCATAGCTAGCAGGGAGTAAGTTCCATTAAATTTCATAGTACTTATTTCTAAGCAAGAATGCATAGGGTTGGACTAATAAGACAAGTTGGCTGACTTTTAATATTTGAGGAGCTTGTCAGGCCTTTCTGGTGTCTGGCCTAGGTTTTTGGTTTTTTTAAAAAAACTTTTTTCCAGTTAGTAAGGCATTTAAGAAGGCAATCTATTAATAGGATTGCAGAGTAACTCACGGACAATGGCTAGCATATTATTAATATAGGAAAGAAGACATGCCAATGCTCGATGAACAAATTAAGACAGGAGAAGCAACACAAAGGTTCTGAAGTGTCAAGGCCAGTTGGGGATCAACTGGTGGCTTTTTCTAGCTATGCTCCTCCACTGTGGTTCTAGAGATATGGGAGAATTGTGCTCCTTCTCTTTCTTACAATAAAATCTGCAAAAGAAAAAAGCTTTTTTTCTAGTTAGAGTGGCCACTAGCTTTCACTTGGACCAAAAGATTCCAACCAAGGTAAAACATACAAGGAATTATTAGGTGGGGAAGAAAGTGTTTTGTTAATACCAATTAACCCACTCCTAATTTAAACAAAAGCATGAAGCATGTTCAGTTCCATCTAAAACATAATAACATACCTCTACGTAGCATCACCCTGCAAGTGCACAGCCTATGTCCTTATCCCCACATGGTGTTGTAGAGGGGAAATGGCTATGCCTAAACTTTAGTCAATAAAACTGTTTACTTGACAAGGGAATGAGAGAAGTGAGGAAGTTTGGATGGAAGTGACAAGGTTCCAAAATGCAAGAATAAGGACAAGAACAATAATGTTTCTTACATTGGCAAACATTGCTTACATTGAGATACGTGTTTTGAGCTTTGAGCAGTGCTGAAAAGTATGTTTCACTATAAGATAAGGAAATGCATTTGTTGTTCCAATGTTAGACTTTAGTTTGCTTATTCAAGAGGGCAGTCAGGACACCTTGTTGTACAGCGGCTTCTCCCTGCATGCTTATAATAAAGGAGCTACTTTCACTTGCAAATCATTTACTGCTCTGTGGTAGATGTGATTCTTTAATATTATTTCCAGCACTGCCATATCTCTGCCCATTTCCTCCTATATGATAACTTTTGTTATGCTATAATTATGTATTTTTTTCATGTTTTAAACTGCCTGGAGCATGGTTTGAACTTTGGAAAGGCTTCATACTACTACTACTACTACTACTATTACTATTTTATTTATTAATCCCCGCCTATCTGGCTGGGTTGCCCCAGCCACTCAGAGTGACTTCCAACACACATAAAAATAATAATAAAGCATCAAACATTAATAGCAACAATCTGATCCAATATAAAGGCCCCTATAACTTTAAAATAAACAACATAACAAATAAACAATATTCAATCATCCATTAGAATCCAATAGTAAACAGTAAAATTAAACATCAGCAAATAATGAAAAAGCCATTGCCTGCAGAAAGTCTCTCTCCCCTCAGTTCTTCCTCTGCAGCAGAGCAGGTCTCTTATAAAGACTCCCAGGACTGGAGGGTGGGGCAAGGCAGGTGGAAATAAAATTATGGATGTATGAATAAAGGCTTCCTGAATCTCTATCTTAGCATCTTTGGTGACGTCAACATTTGGTGCAGTAGGGTTGATTCATGCTGCTGTATTGGCAGAAGGAACTGGGTCAGTTCACATTGTTGGCTGAGGCAGCTCTTAAGCTGCAAAGCAGTCATCAATATTTCACAGTATATTTACCAGTGCAGTGGAACACAGCATCATGCTCTGAAATGATAAAAGTAGGGTTAATATGTTTGATCAGTAGATACTGCAGTGAATGCAATTCTTTGGTTTTTACACGATTATGCCCCCATAAAGCAGGCTGTACCTCTGCTAACAAGGCTGCCATTCATTTTTTCAATAAATCCAGCCCAGAAGTATTAGGGTCTGTGAACTGACAATTGATTTACCACCTGGAAAATTATTCTTTATTGATTTATATTACATTGAGTTGACTACAAGCCTATAGCAGTCCTAATCAGAAAGAAAACACTAAAGTTAGTGTCATTCTTATTTAGTCAAGCAATTATAAGAGAGAATTGCTTTAGTACCTCTAGGTGACTTCTGCACATTATTCAATTATGAATTTCAGTAATCCATGAATTATAATACATAAAAGAGAGTGAGAGCAGGGTAATTAATTTTTGGTAATATGAACAGTGTCGTTTGTACAAGCAAGTATTTTAAATGTCAGTGCAAGGCTCTGTAATGCTGCATTTATATTTAAAGGAGACTTAATGAAAATTCTTGGCTTCTATAGGCAGCAAAACACTAATCTCTCTCTCTCTGTGTGTGTGTGTGTGTGTGTGTGTGTGTGTAAATTATATTATCAATATCCATCTTCACAATCGCATTTTTAAGCAAGAGCATCATCAAAATTGCATATTTTATGTTATTCTTGCCATGGGATAAAACAAAATAGTCACAAGATCTTTACAGTAAAACTCACTGACACTCATCAGTGGTGGACTTTGGGTTCTCAAATTTCAGCAGTGCCCTGTGTGATGCAAAAATTTGTTGCCCCTTGCCTCTCATGCACCAATTCTACAGCATTGTTGTGGTGCCCCCTGCAGCACAGTATCCAGTGTGGCCAAACTCGTCACACTACCATTGAAGATACATCAAGGAAGCATCATGAACAGTTTGGTCCTCAGAAGCAGAGGCAATTGTGAGGGCATAGAATATCGCCTCAAAAGCATCCATACATTTAAAGAGCACCTTATCCTTCTGGACTCATTGACATCTGCCAGACATCTATTCTAACCAGAGAATATCTCCTCCAGAAAAGTGAGGAAGATATGATCCATACCAAAACTTATTCATTTTTGTTGGAGACTGTTTATCCAGCATCTGTTATTTATCCTATGCCTTGGATAGAATAGCAAGGATGCTGTGCAAACCATTACAGATCTTTGTACCTGCTTCACCAGATAAGCAACCACAGCAAACAAGGGAAGAGTGGAAGCCATCTGTTGCCTGACATATCATTCCTGACTTACATTCTAGACTACCACTAATTTCCATACTTGTCAATGTTTCCAGTAGGAAAGTTGAAAAATTATGAGATACAAAAAGCAATGTCTGTATATGCTGTTGGAAAACTCTATGGTGGGGTGGGGAACCTCATGCTCAGGGGCTAAATGTCATCTTCCAAGTCACTCTGCTAATGACCCTTGCTTGTCCAGATGCAAAAGAGAGGGGTGGATGTATAGAAACTCGCCTACTGTACAAAGATAACAGTTACATTCATTGCTGCATCCTGTCCACCACTGGAAAGAGAGCCCACAAAGTTTCCCAGATGGAAATGCAGCACTTTGACTGAAAAAGGTTCCTCACTTCTGCACAATGGCTTTAACTAGGAAGAAATTTCAAGTTCAAGTCTCCTTTATAAAATCCTTTCACTTTTACACACCATATTTATTTGGCAGAGGTTACCACTATTAGGGGGATGCGGGTGGCGCTGTGGGTTAAACCACAGATCCTAGGACTTGCCGATCAGAAGGTTGAATCCCCACCACGGGGTGAGCTCCCATGCTCGGTCCCTGCTCCTGCCAACCTAGGAGTTCGAAAGCACGTCAAAGTGCAAGTAGATAAATAGGTACTGCTCTGGTGGGAATGTAAATGGCGTTTCTGTGCACTGCTCTGGTTCACCAGAAGTGGCTTAGTCATGCTGGCCACATGATCCGGAAGCTGTACACAGACTCCCTCGGCCAGTAAAGCGAGATGAGCGCCGCAACCCCAGAGTCAGTCACGACTGGACCTAATGGTCAGGGGTCCCTTTACCTCTGTTAGTATCCTCATTGATATTCCAAGGACTATCCAGTGGCTCCAGTGCCTGTTTTGAGATCTAACAGCTCTGTGTTACTGATGAAAGTGGAAGCAGAAACTGCTTGGTAGTCCCACTTCATTTTATGAGCAATTGCTTTCCTGCTTCCTGGGAACCATAAGATCTTGGGTGGTTGCCTCACACTATTTCAGGGAGGAATGGAAACAGTTAAAGAAGTCAATGGTGGAATGAAGAATGAGGCAGAAAAGCAAAGTGAAGCTAGCACAGGACCAGTGTATGGTGTTATGGTGGCTCCAGGCTGTGAGGTCAGCAGGGCTGAGAATGCCCAGCAAGAGTGTTGAGAGAATTGGTGTACAAGCTAGTATTCATGCAGCTACATGCACACACACACACACACACACACAGAGAGAGAGAGAGAGAGAGAGAGAGAGAGAGAGAGAGAGAGCGTGCGCGCGCACTGGCTCCAGCCTTGTAACCCTAGCTACAGAAAATCTTTTCCTCTTCCACCTTATTGATGAAAAGCAATTCAGAATAATGACAAGGCTCAAAATCTCTGTGTCAAAAACCTGAAATCCTGTTGGCTTGGGGTTCAGCTACACAAATATTTTGTTCATTCTATGGCTTTTCATGGAAACCAAAGTCTTTGGCCTTTGAGCATAGAAAAGTAGGTTTTCTTTGTTGTAGATGAGCAATTTAATGAAAATGATACTGAAATGCCTTTTCTATGAAAAGTAGTAAATCAATTACAAAAGCAATTTCCTTACCCAGTATGATTTTATTGTGTTTGACCAGGGCATTTGATAAGCATTAGTTCTTGCTGAGAGCAAAGAGTAAATTTTATTTCAAGCTTGCCTTTTAAGTATTGAAACGGATGCATCAGAAGGGCAGTTCAGTTGAATACTGGGTTTTATATATATATCTCTATGATGTATGGTTAGATAGATAGATATTTGGATATAGGTTAGGTGGAGTACACCACAATCCAATGCTTTGTATTTTTTCCCCCAGAAAATGAAACCTTATATTGAGATTTCATCATATTAGTTGTGTTGAAGCTTTTGCCTGAGCATGCAAAGGGTTAAACTTTCGACAGGACACAGATGAGCCCAGGTGTGCAAGCTACTCTTCAGATCTTCAAAAAAGTAGTGGGGGGAAATTAAACAGATATTGAAGCGTGTTTAATTGAACATGTTTAGAAACTCTCCCTGGGTTTGGGAATGCTGATAAACCAGGGTCCCCACTCACAGAGAGGTGTTGTTTTTTTAAGCCTGGTCAGCTGAACATTCAGAGTTCTTAACAGCGGCTAGTGGACATGGTGGTGTGCCCAGTCTAATCATGGCTTTAGTGGGATGGATTTGCTACATAGTGTCAGGTGCAAACAGTGGCATAGTGTGGGTTGCGAGCACCCAGGGAAAGACCGGGGTGGGAGGGAAACGGACGGAGTATGCATGCACATTTAACTGCATCACCCAGGAGATCAAAGCCACAGAGATAAGAAAAGAAGAGTCGTTCCGTTGTCTGGAGAGGCCATTTCCTGGTTTGCATGGAGAAGCCATCTTCATTGGAGCAGAGTGACAGAAGCACGCAGCTGTAATGAGGCAGCACTGGGTGTTTAAATTTTGTACCCCTAAGAATTTTGCACCCAGGGCAACCACCTCTGTGCCCCTCCCACACACTACACCACTTAGTAGAAATGGGGTATGTGTCTCTAAAGGGAAAAGCAGAAGAGACAGAGGGGCAATTTGACAAAGTAAAATCCAAGCTGTCAGTGAGTCTAAAGGAGCAGGATCAAAGCAGGAAACAGTGGTGTGACTAGGTGATTTTAGGGAAACCAGCCTTGTTGCATTTGGCAACTCTTCTCTTCATTCCACTGAGTGGGGTCCTGGGCATCTGCCCCAAAGTTCTGCCCAGTATGCACCGCTGGCAGGAGACAGGCACAAAAGCAAAAGTTTAAATCAGGAAACAGCCATTTTGGTAGGTGTGAAGTCTGGTTTAAAGCTGAAGTCTAAACTGTGCACACACAGAGAGAGTTGCAGTGAACTTACTGAGACTTATCACATCCACGCCATTCATTTAATTGATATAAATCCATCATGGCTTCCCTCAAAGAATGTGGGGAACAACTGTTTTCTAGGGGAGTTGGTAATTGTGTCTGTAAAGTACAGTTCCCAGAATTCTATGGGGGAAGCTATGGCAGTTTAAATGTTATGAGTACTTTAAAGGTGTGGAGTGGCTGTGACCGTACCCCCAAATAAAGTTGAAAACAGGGGTGTACTAGCTTATGCCGGGGGGGGGAGTTAAAATGTGTGATTGCATACAATCAAAGGGACAAAAATTATATTTAAATCCAAATAATCTGGTTAAACTGGTGTGTGGGTTAGGGCACCTCTTTTATATTAACACAAAAATATTTTCTTTGAGCGAACAGGAAGCTTCAATAAGGCCTTTGCATATATCTTCTTATATGGCTTCTGCCACAGCACCTGCACCTCATTTCCTTTGAAAGCAATTATAGTAGGGAGAAACCTGCTTGTCTATCTGCCCCAATACTAATTTAATACCAGACATTTCCCTGATAGGATCAAATAAAGAATGAATCTATCTCCTTCTTTTATTAACAGTTGAAAGGAGACACCTCATTTCACAAATGATTATTTTTTCATTCATGTTGCTTGCTCAGTCTCTATGTCTGACAATGGTAACATAATGTATGAAAATGGTATTTATACATTTGTGGGATATGGTGGTTCCAAAAGAGAAGCCAGCTGATATTTGATATTATTTTTCCTTTTTGTCATTGAAATGTTATCTTCCTCCCCATTCTTCTACCTGTCTTTTAAAAGTCTCACCAACATACATGAGTTCCTTGTTTCTCAAAGGACGTTCTTACTCTCTATTGTGCAGGACACTGAACAAAACTGAGGATACAAAAAAATAAAAATACGTAATCCCATAACACCACATATCCATTTTCCAACAACATTTTATTATATCCTCAGAGAAGCCGCAGCCTCCGTGAGCATTTCAGCATATGGAATCATTTGAGGAAATTCTGTCCTCAAATTTAATTTGCTTTCATAAAAAAAACCCCACTAAAATGAAATGATACTGCAGCGTATTGGCAAAAATGTGATTCATTGATTTTAATTTAAAAATTGCTTGCTGAGATTCACCGACCACCACCTAGTGTGACAATAGCGAAGGTGCTTCAAGGAAACATTCAGAGCAATTTTCTTTTGTCTCCTCTCCTGCTGAATTCAATATTCTGGATCCACCCATAAAGTTAATGGAAACTTTATTTGATTGTGGATGTGTTTGATCTATGCCAGATATCCTTGCTAGGTATTTGAATCAGAGACAAGTGAGATATGCTTCTTTATAATGGGTAAGTTAGTGATAATTGCCCTGCAAACTAAAGTGGTTTGTTGTTTTTTTTTAAAGATGCTGCTGTCATGGAAGCAATGACTTGATCTTTACTGCCCCAGAGGACATGACTAGACCTGATAGGGTTAAGTTACAGGAGGGTAGATTTGGGTTGAACGTTAGGTGAGACACACATTTATTTATTTATTTATTTCATAGAATTTATAAACTGCTTTTCATAAGGGGTCCAAAAGCAGTGTTCATCAAGGGTAAAATAGTATAATAAAGAAAGAAAGTCAGTTAAGAGCAATTGCACGTAATGTAACATTACAACACCAAAACTATACTGTACAAAATAGCCTAGCCCTATGGCAGAATTAGTCAGTGCATCTAAAGGGCTAAGAGAAAAGATAGTGCAAGCAGGTTGAAAACGGAACCAATTTTCAAGAGAGGTGGCTGACTCTCTGGCACATTCTGGTTTCATTCAGTTTTATTTGGTGCTGTTGCATAACAAGCAAATCCCAAAACTGAACTTTTCATGAAGTAAGGGGGAAATGCTCTGGAAAGTATGGAATGACACTTTGTAGAAATGTGTACCCCCCCCCCAAAACAAAACACCAGAATGAATGCTCAATAAACACTTTGTCTGAAAGCAACCTGTGTGAAGGGGGAAATCCTAGAATTGGAGAGTTGGAAAGGACCCCTGAGGATGCAGGAATATGCAGCTGTCCCATAAAAGGATCGAACCTGAAACCTTGGAGTCATGTAGAGCAAAGTCTCTTTGCAAAGATCTAAAGGGAAAGGGAGGTGCATAATGCTCACAGGACATTAGCGGGTTAGACAATGGGTAGGCAAACTAAGGGCCGCGGGCTGGATCAGGCCCAATTGCCTTCTGGATCCAGCCTGCGGAAGGTCCAGAAATCATCACGTAGATCACCAGTGCACACGTTTTTTTCCTCTCCCTCTCCCTCATGCAGTGGCAGCGCCTCCTCCCTCCCTCCTCCCTGCCCTGCCTAGAGGAGGAAGGGGGCTGGGCTTTGTTGGTGCCAGCAGCAGCAGTGCTCAAGCGGCTGCCATTTTAAGCAGTCCCTCTCTGGAGCCCTATCATGCGCTGCTCATTGTCCCGCCACTGCCAGCCCCTGCCGCTCGCAAGACACAGGTAAGCAGTGACCGGAGCTCGTGGTGCTCTTGCATCATTTTTTCCCCCTTTAAAATATAGTCCGGCCCCCCACAAGGTCTGAGGGACAGTGGACTGGCCCCCTGCTGGAAAAGTTTGCTGACCCCTGGATTAGACATGCATGTTTTTATATTTATTTTAAACCCTTTTAATACTATTTTTCATTTAAAAATAAATCCCAAGGCACTTGACAACAATAAAATAATGAGAGTACTAATAAAACATAAGAATAAAAAAGTAAAAAATGTTGCCACTACAGTACCAGGGTCATTAGAAGCTTTTGTCATTGGTTCCTCCATTGCCGGAATTGACTTGCCAATACGCTTGTCCGGCTCAGCACCGATTGAGAGGTTGCTGGTTATGGTGGAACCCAAGGACACAAAATTTTGGGAATAGCATTAATTTTATTCACCATCTCTTGGTTTGTTAAAATGACTTATGGTCATAAAAGAGGATATAGCAACTACTTTTTGTTTATGAACATATTACTATATTGGTAGATGGGAAAGTGTAATCAATCTATGAGTGAATCAGAAGTGGATCATGATGTCACCAGATCTGGGCATTGTTCAGTATTTATTCATTTGTGCAGCTCCTTGGCTATATTTATTACCTTCAAATCATGAAGCCTCATTTGTTGCTTTGGCAAAGGGCATTACTAAACTCAGAAAGCAGTAAGTTCATGTCAGTGGCAAAACCTCCTTTCCTAGCACTGGACATTATTTTTTCACCGTGATGTACTAGTATATAATTAAGTCAGTACATAATAAATTTATTATGCTATTAAAACACTAATTGCATTACAAATACATTCTCTTATTTCTGAAATATTTATGATCTCATTGAATTGATTAAACTCCTATCCCCGTGCAATTATGCATTTACTGAACTCACAATGTAATCCATCACACATTTAGTTGGAAGGAAGTCCCAATGCGTTCAATGGGGCTTGCCCCTGGGGAAGGGTGGCTAGTGAGAGTGGAGAGCTGGATTTGGCTGGTGGGACAGATTATTATCTCCCCTGCCCCCCCAAGGCCAAATTTGACAGGTGGGTGGGACTGCCCACCTGTCAGTCTCCTGACATCACAGTGACATCAGGTGATAGAGTGTTTTGGGGTCTCAACAACTGTCAGAACTTTTTATTAGTATTATTATTTATTAATTTTGTATAGCACCCGTCATCTTTGGGCTTGCAGAGAACCCTTCACAATGTCTTGAAGTGTCACTGGTCAGAGATCATCTGCACTTCAAAGTGCCAAGCAGGGCCCTTAGCTTAGAGCTTTGCAAGGATTGACTGGTATGGAGTTGTCCATGGGAAACTCTAGTACAGGTGATTCCAGGGAGCCTGAAACAGCAATATCACCATATCAGTGCTGACTTCTGGCTCCACTTTCTGCTGGCTCGAAAGGCCAGTGTTGCCCCACCTGTGGTGCATAGGATTGTAGCCAAACAGAAGAAGAAAGGCAGCAGTCTGTTATATGAGATGGAAGTTAATCTTCAATGGAGAGTGGAGAGGAGGAAAGAGGATGAGAGCTGACAATACATCTTTAAGGTGCTACCACTTCTCAATAAATTGTGTTTGGATGTGTGAGATCAAACTGTAGCTCTCTACTGATTTATATATTGCATAAAGGCCTGCTTGTTGTTGTTTACACAGTTATCTACCTTAGTCACAAGACACTTCATTTCAGTGGCACTTTAATTCACATAAATATGCTTTGAACAGTTGCCTGAAAGACGTACATACTCTAGCAGGTTTGTCAGGACCATACAGACAAGCAAAGGGGTATTTCCTTAGAATCGAGGCTGATTATTCACAGCTTCCAGCAAACTTCACACTGTGAATGGCTGAAGGAAAATATGTTTGTGAATGAAATATAAGACTTGCCAGCACCGAAACAGGATGTGATGATACTCCTGCTTCTCAGTGTATTTCCAGCAAGAGAAAAATGGAGAAGCAGGCAATTTAAAATGCAAATGAGATGCAAGGTATAGCTTTAATTCAAACTGAGAGAAACCCAACGTTTGAAAGAATCAGTTTCTTACAAGATGTATCCAGTTGCACTTTCTGGGGTGGGGGATTATTCTCTAAAGCAGATCTGGTAATTTTGGAGCAGCCTACTCTGGATCAGGCAGAAATACTTCCAAGATCACTTCTGTTTGCTCTTTGTTTGAAACAACCGAACACCCCTGTTGAACAGAGATTACACCCTTGTGCCTTATATCCTCAGCAGCTTGTGGAGTGGGAGCCTCTAGCTAGCATATCAAGGAAGCCTCTGATTGATTTCCCTGCCGCCTCTACTCAGGAGTTTGCTGAGATTGCACCACTTCAGGCTCCCTTTGAGAAACAGAAGATTTCTGTCTCCAATACTGCAGCCTTCTAATTTGACAAACACAAATATTGCTCCATAAAGAACAATGAAATGCCACACAGCAGAACGCGAAGCCCATAACAGAGACAAATGCATTGCGTTTAATCTCTTATCTCTTATAGAAGCCTAGAGAATGCATCCCATTCCATGCTGCTAGCTCTTATTTATGGGCACAGATTGCCTAAGTGAGCACAATCTCTAAATAGCTGCACAGCTATTATGATAAGAACAGCAAGTGACCACTAAAACCTTGACATTTTATATACCTGAAAGGATGATGATGTGTTTGGGAGGTGTATCATAACACCTACCAAACACTTTAGGCGGCAGCGGGGACGTAGCTTCCCCCATTCAATTTCATTAATAGCAAGGAACAGAAAAATATGCATACCTCGTATGTACAAGGAGACACCCTCCAGCTTTCAGCAATTGCAGCTGAAGTGACCCCTTCTGCCCCAGCTGTCATCTCAAGGCTACATAAGAACCATCTTGTCCATAGCAGAGGAAAGAGCAGGTAGAGCCAGCCTGTCATCAAATAACCTTACTGAGAAGATCAGCATAAACAGAAGGGGCAAGAGCATATCTGATCATCAGCTCATGGCAAACATAGGAGGCAGGTACTGTGAACACAGGTTTTGAAGACCAGTGCAAAACATGTGTCACACATATTGTGAGCGGCACTGCATTAAGCAGGGTAATGAGGAATTTTCAATGGGGAAATGGGGATGGAAGAAAAGGGTTTTACAGTCCCATGTGATGGTCTGGAGGTGAATCTTCTGAAGCCACTTCTAAGTGTACTTTAAAGGGGGTATTGCACATGTCCTAGTGTGCATAGGGAATGGGAACAGACGTGGGGATTCCTCCACAATCAGTTTGGACTGCTGACCTAGTGAGTGTGTGAACTGAACCTGTGTAGTCACAAAGGAGTCAGGGATTCCCTCTCACCCCCCAGTTTAGGTAAGTGCTTTTCCTCTTTTAACCATCTTACAAAATGCATCTCTTGGCCCATTTACACAGCTTTTCTAAATTCTCTGTGGTGGTAACACATTTTAATTAGGGTTATGAAGGCTGACCCACTCGCTGGATCATCACCTTGTCTTGGTGAGTGGACTTGCATGCTCCTATGACCCTTGTGCGTGAAACCATTGGGAATCTCCTACTCCCAGCATGGTCACCCAAGGCGGTAAGGTCAAAGAGGAGGAGCTAGACAAAGAATGATCCAAGAAGTCCTCAATGGAAGAACAGGCGGATGATAACAAGCGGTATGTTACAACGGCTGTGAAGGCAGATGAAGGCTGCAGCAGATAGGAATCTACCGGTTTGTCGTGACTACTTCATGCCATCAGAATAGACCCCTACTGTGAAGACTGTGCGTTGGTCAGCATGCACTGATCTACATACATAAAACAAATTCACGCACAGGCGTCTTCCAAAAACCCAGAAACTGTGTTTATGGAAGACAATTTTACTCGGCTATGAGAGATCGCCAAAGAAGATGTAGGCTGATCTATAGCAGAGCAGCCTGTGATCTGATGTTTAAATCCATACTTTTTTTAATATTGGAACTTCTCAGCTGCTGATGGAAAGCTGCTTTGTTGTTGTAGTGCAAACATATGGAAACAACAACCAAAGCCATCAGCTACTGGCCCATGCCTTCTAAAAGATCCAGGTTGTCGTTGCTGTACCATGGATAACTAAGTAAATGAAAGCAGTTCTTTTGGCAGCTACCCTGCCACCCCAAAAATGTGTGAATCCAGCCTTAGGGCAGGAGCTTTGAGGGGATGGTCTTCAGTGTGGTGTAGTGGTTAAGAGCGATAGACTCGTAATCTGGGGAACTGGGTTCACGTCCCTGCTCCTCCATATGCAGCTGCTGGGTGACCTTGGGCTAGTCACACTTCTCTGAAGTCTCTCAGCCCCACTCACCTCACAGAGTGTTTGTTGTGGGGGAGGAAGGGAAAGGAGAATGTTAGCTGCTTTGAGACTCCTTCGGGTAGTGATAAAGCGGCATATCAAATCCGAACTCCTCCTCCTCCTCCTCCTCCTCCTCCTCCTCCTCCTCCTCCTCCTCTTCTTCTTCTTCTTCTTCTTCTGTTAGATGAATTTGATTCTACTGCCTCTTTGAATAATGAGTCCTTTGGGGCTATATAGCTAAAAGTAAAAGTGTGGTTGTTGCTGTTGCTTTTACTTTCAGCCCTATCTGCTGAATAAGTCTATAATAATATTACAGACTCTGTCTCCTCCACCCCTCAATATGGGGGGGGGGCCTCAGCCCTATACCAACAGACATGGGGAGGGGGCTGAAGACCCCTAAGCCCTACAGAGTTGGCACCTATGCCTGTATTACTTCTATGAAAAACAACAGCAGAGGAATATCACCAAACCCATCTAAAGATTAACTGAAGGAAGAAAAATGTGCAACATTGCATTTAAAAGGAAAAGCCAATGTGTACTTGACAATTGGGAGTTGGAATACTGATTTAGATGCAGGGTTATTCGGAAGGACTGTGATTTTTCTTTTTAAAAAATCAATGCTAGGTAAAGCGTTTATTAGGAATGGTTAAATGCTCTTATGAGGATTCCTAACTCATGGTAGAGGTTCAACCAGATGACCCCAGCATTTCATTCCAACTCTTATTATCTATAATTATGTGCTCTGTAGCAGTGACTCTCATGGACTAATTATGCCCTGCCAACAAAGAGATCAGAGATATTGCGTTACTGAAGGTTAATTAACATCATCATCATTCCAATAGATGTCTATAGTTTCCCAAGAATATTGGGTCTAAAAATGATGCTGAAAACATCTATCTTCCAAAATAGTCTTTCACTGCATGTTTGACCTAATAGTGTAAGCCTACACTTGTCTACTCAGAAGTAAATCCCGTTGAGTTCCATGGGACTTACTACCAAGTTAGTATGTACAGTATACGATTGCTGTCTAAAGCACTTAGCATACACGGGGCACTTTTCCAAGCTATGACAATGGCTATATTTGCTAAATGAATTTAGTATGCTATGCAGTCTGGAAGAGTATTTAATAAATGCCAAGTCTGAACACACAGCAAGAAATGCAGTGGTTATATTTGCATATTTGTTCAGGATAATTGATAGAATTGTTAATTAAATGTTTTAAAAGGCAATGATCTAATTCAGTGTGAAAGGAAGAAAAAGTACTAAGGCAGGCATTTATTGGGCTCAACTTTTTGTATAGTTAAACAAAGAATTATAGCTGTAAGAGTTATAGCTCATATTAGGTGAAGCTTCATGAGGAACTTCATGAAGTTCAAGATCTAGATTTTTATTACATAGACCTAATAAAAGTTCTAAGAAAAACAAATATTAAGAGATGTAGAGAGAAAAGATTCTTCGGTCAGCTCAATTGTACATCGTGGGTCGGCTGCTATGCACATCATAAAGATTCTACAGTATATGCCAAAGTAAGGGAAAATATTTTTGTTTTATCTGTGGCTAATTAAGTTTTCATCTTTCATTCACCTTTAGTCAGCAAATATTCCAAACTGTAGTGAAATATTTAGTATAGTTTTTCACTCCACTCCTACACATCTTTATTCAAATTCTGGGCCCATAGAATGGCAGCCATTTAAAAATGTACAGAAGTCCTGTAGATTCAAGATTTTAGTGAAAACGAACCTTGTCTCAAACCTCATAAAACTGCTTTGAGGTTTGTTTCTTTTTTTTTACAATCAAATGGTATATATTCATTTTATGAAATAAAAATAAATAAATAAAGGGCAAATGAAAAATAAACAACTTATTGGTTATTCCTGGTCAAGGGAAGGAAGGGATTTGTATGCTGATGGTTAGCATGAACTGCAGTTTTCTAATGTAGTTAAAGTAAACATTCCAGTTGTGTATCACTGGGCAACCACCTAGACATGTTCTTATCTTAACTACAATTATGTCCTAATTTAATCTGTTAAAAATGCATAGATGCTTTAGTTCTTTTATCATCTGGAGCTGATAAATGGAGGTGGCTTGTTACAATTAATTTCATTTGGCACATTAGCCAGCTGATTCCATTATCTCTAATTTGCACATATGGTTGAAAGCTACATTTGCGTATCTGGATTCAATTTCCTTTCATATATCTCTTTATTTGTGAAAGTGCTGCATTTGGAACAATCTTATTAATTGGCCAGCCTGATACTGCCTTAGCTAACATATCGTTCTTTAAACCCTCTTCATGATCTCTTTTAGAGATAATTTAGTTTCTTCACTGTTAGCTTCAAAAGATCACACCACGATCATTACAATTTCATGTACTTTTAATTTCCTTTAGTCTTTTCACTGCTAACTCTTAATCACTTTCTTTCTAGGAATATAATGGAGGAAAATGGATATTCCTCAACGTCTCAGAAATGTAGCCAAGGAGTGATAAGAAGTGCCTCATGATTAACACTGTTTCTAATCTTAGTTTTATCAGTCTGCCAACCTCCATTTTGTCTGCTTTCCCTAAATAAAAACGGTAAACTGATTTGCAGAAAAGCAGTATCTAATAAATGAATAAATGACATGGGGTGGCAGGCATATGGGGCTGGATCAAGTTGTATCCCTACACTCCCAGAAGGTTATTGGATCTAGTGGAGGCTTCCATGAACAGAAAGTGAAATCTCAATTTTTTGGAGGTACAGGGAGCTTCAGATGGAAGAGCAAATCGGGGGGGGGGGAAGCTTCCCTCTTTCATCCATTCACAGAAACCTCCATGGGACCTGAGAGCCTTCCATTTAGCAGGTGTCACGGTCTAGTTTACAGGCGGTCGGAGTCTCGGCTGAGGACGTCGGGACCAGGAGCAAGACAGCGGAGTGGGAGCAGGAACGAGAGTCCTGTCGCCAGGATTCAGTAAGCCAAGAGTCCGAGGGTCAGAGAGCCGGGAGCCGGGAGTCAAGAAGCCAAGGGTCCGAGGGTCAGGAAGCAAGGAGTCACAAAGCCAAGGGTCTGAGGATCAGGAAGCAAGGAGTCAAGAAGCCAAACACAACAAGGCAGGAAGCGTGTTGCTGTGGCAAAGAGCCAAAGGGAAATGCTGACCTAATATCCCTTCCTGGCTCTTGCCACCAGGTGCTGTGAGTTACCTATCGGCCTCACCTATGTGGCCGCACCTTGCCTCTTCAGAAGAAACTTAGGAAAGCCCCAGTCCTGCGAAGCACTACTGGTCACAGGGCCTGGCTTCTGCGTGTACTCCTGGCAGAAGGACACAATTGGATACAACCCTTACACAGTCATGTGTCTCATAACCATGCATTAAGTGGAATTCCGTGCTTGTTTCCTCTGCTCTATCCCACAGTGTCTACCAAACTGCCTAAATTTAGACAGAGGTGCATCCAAGCAGGCTTATCTCTGCTTTTATTCCCCCCAAGCTGTGTATTATGTATGTGTGGAGTGGGGGAAACCCACTGTATTCAGAATCCCTTGCTTTCAAAGACACTTCAGAGACGTGGCTTCTGTTATATTTCACTCACATAGTCATGAATAACTCTTGCCACTGGCTCAATAGCTATCAACCCTCTAGCAACACATTCTCTCCCATACTCTCTTTTGTAATGATGGGCAAAAAATAAATGTAAACATTTCCCTGGCCTTCTTACAAAAATAATCTTGAGCAAACCCAAATCCCACTACTTTAGAGGGTGAAGACAGGGCCCTGTCTACTTTTATCTGTGTAAAGACTCAACCAGGCAGAGGGACTTCTCAGTAGTGGCGCCCACCCTGTGGAATGCCCTCCCATCAGATGTCAAAGAAATAAAGAACATCTGAAGGCAGCCCTGTTTAGGGAAGATTTTAATGTCTGATATTTTATCATATTATTATTATATCATCATCATCATCTATTCTGTTGGGAGCTGCCCAGAGTGGCTGGGGAAGCCCACCCAGATGGGCAGGGTATAAATAAATTTATTATTATTATTATTATTATTATTATTATTATTATTATTATTATTCACACCTCAGTTTGCAAAGGCAGATCTAGGGGAGCATGACCAGTGTGGTCACACTGGAGCACCACAGGGAGCAAAGCAACTATGACTTTCAATGGAAGACGAGAGGCGCAGGAGGTGCCAGATTTTGGTGTTGCACAGGGCACCACTGAAATTTGAAGTGCCAAGGTATGTCACCGCCATTTGCCCCATGACTTTCCCGCGGGGAAACTGACAGTTTAGCGCTGAAACAGAACAAATGGCAATCGGGTTCTCGAAGGACTGTTGTTTGTTTCAATTTAGTAGTAAAAAGCAGGTTTTTTAGGGGGAAGCAGTGGGGTAAAGGCAAAACTGCTTGGACTCATGCTTTCTAGGCAAGTTGAAGTGTGAACAAGCCTTAAGAGTAAACAGTAAGCAGATAACAGATTACACTTAATGCAAACACTTAACGCAAAACAGCTTGTGTGGAATTGGCCACTTACAGGAATCCCCTTCAGACTTTCATCTGAACTCATGAGGGCTCAAAGTCAGAAACACAAGCCATGTCTCACTGCCCCTCTGCCACAAGTGAACTGCTCTTCAGATCTTTGTTCAATCAGCACAAAAGCCTAAAGAGGTTAGGAAATGGAGATTATTTCTGAATAAAATACTCCTCATTGGCCAAAATGTTTTTGATTTATGAACTTAATAACAGGCATAGGGCTATGTAATCAAAAGGAAAACGTGTGCCATAACACAAGCAGTGTGTGTGTGTGTGTGTGTGTGTGTGTGTGGTGTGTGTGTGTGTGTGTGTGTGTGTGTGTGAAATAGATTACCCTAATCTAGCATATCCATCAGGCTATGAACATAGATTTTCTTTGAGAGCGAATGGCTTTTTATTAATAACTCCATCTCGTGACTGTTTTCATAACATGAATTCAGCTTGGAAGAAGGAATAAAACGCTTGCTACCTATGACTGATTTGACAACTTCCTAGCATTATGAAGACTGTATTATTAAAATCCTTTCCCAAGAAGAGTTACTTCACATCTCAATGATTCCTTAATGCCTTGCGATATGAGAGTTTCCTCGTCACTTTTCTAATGCAGCTCTGATTAGAGTATGGAAATGTTACTTCTTATTACTTCTCAAACAGCCCACTCCACAATTTAAAGCTCTGCCAGCACAATACATTATTGAAGTTGAGAGCTCTAATATAACACAGGTCCAGAGATGGGACAGTCGACATCAGTTGAAGAAAACTTGAGTTATGAGTTTTAGCATGAACTATTGAGTTCTAGTTGCGCTGTCATCTTTAATTTATTGATTGACTGGTGGATTGATTGATAAACACAGTGTCCTATAACAGGGGCAGAGAATGTTTTTAGGGTTTTCAGGGATAGAGACAGAGTACCTAAAAGGAACCTTTGCATCTCTGGGAGACCTCCTGGTGCTGGGCACAGAAAGAATGAGCAGAGTGTCCCATGCCAAAGTTTGACAGTGGGAGTGGAAGTTGGCTTTGGCAAAGGTATTGAGGTGAATGAGAGAAGATACACTGGGCAAATGACAATGCTTCTTTAGATTTGTTTGTGTGTTGTGGGTGGCGTTAAAGGTAAAGGGACCCCTGACCATTAGGTCCAGTCGTGACTGATTCTGGGGTTGAGGTGCTCATTTCGCTTTATTGGCCAAGGGAGCCGGCGTACAGCTTCCGGGTCATGTGGCCAGCATGACTAAGCCGCTTCTGGTGAAGCAGAGCAGCGCACGGAAACGCCATTTACCTTCCGCCGGAGCGGTACCTATTTATCTACTTGCACTTTGACGTGCTTTCGAACTGCTAGGTGGGCAGGAGCTGGGACCGAGCAACGGGAGCTCACCCCGTCATGGGGACTCGAACCGTCGACCTTCTGATCAGCAAGTCCTAGACTCTGTGGCTTAACCCACAGCGCCACCCGCGTCCCTGTTTTCTTCTTGAAGGAAGGAATGCCTAATGTAGGATCAATCAGTCAGAAATCCGAAGCCCCAGCTACAGACTGAAAGGATACAATCTATTTCCCTACATAAAACAACAACAACAAAACTCTACCAAGCTATTCCCACATTAGTCTTTTAAGGGGCTCAGATAGACACATAGGGTTAGGGAGTGTTAAAAGAAAAATAGCCTAGCTGGTGAGCAAAGGGTTCAATTCTGCTGTCTGAAGTGGTCTCCATCACCAGGGTGGTCTCTGCATGGAACATGCTAGAGAAGCAGCACTCCACAAGGCCAAACCCTTCTGCTCTCTGCAGTGCAGTCATGGGGTGAGGAGATTCAGTAGCTCCTTCTTCCCTAGCTCCCCTCCTGACTGGATATTTAATCAGGGTTTAAGAACCTCAATTAAATATTAACCCCACCCCTGAATTAATTTGGGCCTGGATCTGGGTCAGATGTTCCCCAGGCTGGGTCTTCAGGTCCTGTTACTTGGGTGTGCTCAGCCCTATTTAAAAAGTCATAATTCAGCACTCTTGATGAAGTCTAACCTGGATCCAGATGACATAAGCAACTATGGAACAGTGGCTAACATTCCTTTCTGAGATAGGCAATTGGAACCAGGCAAACTTCAGTCACTTTTGGATGAAATGATTATCTCGGTTCATTTCAATTGAGTTTCAGGCTTGGTTTTGTGAAAGAAACTCCTTTGGTTACCCCATGGGATGACCGCTGTTTTGAGAAAGGAGGGTGGAATGGCTCTGTAGATTCTCCAGGACCTCCCAGTAGTTTTCAAAAATCATAGTATCAATCTAGATAGGCTATCCAGATAATATGCCAGAGGCAAACTTGGTGGTTGCTCAGCTCCTACTCCATATTTTTATTTTGTATTTAAATGTTGTTGTTTTTTATTATTCTAAGAAGGTTATTTTATGAAGTGGCACACAAATGTTGTAAATAAATCAAAATATTGCAGGTCTGTGAGAGGCCTCCTAATGACTCTCAGCACCTTTAGCAAACTGCAGTTCCTAGAGTTCTTTTGGGTAAGCCATGATTGTTAAAATGGTACAAAGAGTACTTTAAATGTATTGTGTGGGTGTGACCTTGGATGGCTTTAAAAAAGATTAGACAATATTATGGAGGATAAGTTTCTCTTTTTTTTTTTTTTTAAATAATTTTTATTAAGGTTTTCCAAATTAAAACAAATTAAATCCAATTTATAAACTTTTTCCAATAACTAGGACTTCCCCTCCCCACCCCCTCATGTATTCCAAATCTTCCAAATAAACAATTAGGTTCAACAAATTCTTATCCTATGGAGGATAAGTTTCTCAGTGTTCCACCTCCACTTGTCAGAGACAGTATGCCTCTAAATACCAGTTGTTGGAAATCAGAGGTGGAGAGAGCGCTTTCACTCCAGTACTGTTTGTGGGTATCCCATAGGCATCTGGTTGGCCACTGTGAGAACATTGGTCTAGATGAGCTTTCTCATGCTAACTTTTCATACAGAGGTTACTGCCATTCTTGAAAGATAATGCTTGAAATATAGCTGTACACAGCAAACTTTTCCATCCTGGCAAACAGCTTGGCTGTGTCTCTGAGATTTTCTCTCTATTATGGAGTAGCTGTGTTTGAAGGAGCACATTGGGGATTTGTTAAATTGAAAGAGCAACTCTTTTAAAGGCTCAAGGAAGGGATGCAATTAGCCTCCTAATTCAAACCTGATGATTGAAGTCAGATTATCCTTTGATTTAGAACAATCCTGAAAGACATTTTAATGGATAGACGTGTCCACTGGTGAACAATTAGAGCTGTCAGGATAAGTGGTCAATTGAAGAAGTAGGTTAAACTGCACCTTTTCAGATGTTCCATGACCTTGCACTTTGAAATCTTCCTCCGGAATCACAATCACAGGCATCAGCTGCCTAACTGGAATGTCAGAATCTAATTACAGCTGAAGAACCCATTTGGAACGACTGGATTCTTTTCAAATATCTCACAAACAGATGGCTGCAGAAAGGACCGTCGTTGGATGAGTCAGTTCAACAACATATTAGCAATGGAAGCTATCTGACAGGGACCACGATCAGACAATTAGTGTGTGGACAAGCCCCTTGCTTTAAATCATACCTCAAAGGCAGGGGGTAGGAGAGGAGAAGGAGAAGGAGAAGGAGAAGGAGAAGGAGAAGGAGAAGGAGAAGGAGAAGGAGAAGGAGAAGGAGAAATAATAATAATTGTGGGCTCATTTTATCATCATAAGCAGATGGAGCTGGTGAATCTCAGCTGGTTGAAATAATACAGAGCTGCAGAGATCCTGTGGCTCTCCATTTCAGTACTAAGGGGGTGCCTATGAGACTGAGCATGATAGCTGTGGCTATTCTCATCCTGCTCCATGAGTTGGAGGCCAGCCATCTCAAGTGGGGGATGCTCCCTGCTTCAGACAATCATCCTCCAACTGAACTCATGAGGGATTATGAAAATGGTGTTTAGGGATCCTATTGACATCCCTGGGTTAAACAGGCAGCAAGACGCGATGCATAAAAATCTGATTCCTGCTCTCTGCTGATATATTTTAACCTATCTTCTTTTTCTACAGGAGCTGTTGACTCATTGAATGCCATTTACACCACATTTTGTAATGACAGCAAAGCATCCACTCAAGATGGGCCTAATGACCTGGAAGTAATTGGGAGAGTTGGCAAACAAAGATAGCTGCCAGATCCCAAACAGGCCTGATATTTTATTCACACAAGCTTCTAGCTACTACAATAAATCTGGATCAGCTACTGTACTCATTAAGAGAACAGATAATTAAAGCTTGAGAGAGCCTGGATAAACCCACCTGGCAATACCACACAAGAGAGAAGGCGAATGAACTCAATTAAAATAATGGGCTGTTGCTTTAGAAGAAACTACTGCCCTCTTGTCTTGAGTGCCCTACAGATAGCAGATGTAAGGACTGAGAGAAAATGATTTAGTATCCATAGACAGTGCAAGTTTTATCATTTTCTCATTCATTTTACAAGTCAACACTAACCTTAACCTGTCACTCAAGATGTTCTCCCCCACCCCCACCTCTTTTCATTTCTCCTCTGATTTTAAGAAGCTTTGTGTTATCTCACAGTTGTAGCAGGATCTGGCAAATTTGGCAGCAACTCCATTAAAGATCTGCACTTATTAATGACCACCCACCCTCATAGCTGGTTGAGGAGACTGGCCAAGGCCACCCACCCTGAAATGGTTGAACGGACTGTGCCAGTTCAGATTGCATGAGGAAGAAATCTTTTTTTTATGTCCTAAAATTATGTTTGTTTTTAAAATCTTTCCATACAAATTGAAAACTAGCATAGTGCAATTGAAATTTCTAGCCCAGTTTCTCCCTTCTGCACTAGTTTTCTTCTGGAAGGAAGGAAGGAATGCCTAATGTAGGGTCAATCAGTCAGAAATCCGAAGCCTCAGCTACAGACTGAAAGGATGCAGTCTATTTCCCTACATTAAAAAATAAAACTCTACCAAGCTGTTCCCACATTAGTCTTTTAGAGGACTCAGGCAGACACACATACCCCACTCCCAATGTGTTGAAAGAATGTGTAAGGCAGTTGTGAGACTCTCACAATATACCCCCAATAACAATGGACCTGGAAGTCATGTGCTCCTATCAGAATGTTTGGGTGGCATGTGAAGGGGTTTTATATGTGTACCAATGTACAGTGGTACCTCTGGTTACGAACTTAATTCATTCCGGAGGTCTGTTCTTAAGCTGAAACCATTCTTATCCTAAGGCACGCTTTCGCTAATGGGGCCTCCCGCTGTGCGTGCCCCTCTGGCACACAATTTCCATTCGCATCCTGGGGCAAAGTTCACAACCAGGAGCAGCTACTTCTGGGATAGCGGAGTTCGTAACCCAAAGAGTTCATAACCATAAGCGTTCGCAACCAGAGGTACCACTGTAACTGAATTGAACACAGGAGGGGTGGGTCAGGCCCATAATGGATCCCCCATGAGTGGAGGAGTTATCTGCGAGTATCTCATTATGCATGTAGAACCCCTTCACATGCTGCCTGAATGTGCAGGTGGCAGGAGTGCAACTACTAAACACATCAGCGGCCGTGACCTCCCCAATACACCCTTTTTTTCAAAACATGGATGGTTCTCAGTCTCTCTCTCACACACACACTGGGGGAGCAGCTAGGTATACTTGCCCTAGGCTTCAGAGGGCTAAGTGCCCAGGGGGTGGGGTGCCAGAGGCCTGCTGGACTTACGTGGTCATGCCAAGAACACCCAATGCCTCCCAGCCAACCAAGAGACTTAAAAGGCAAAATGGCCATGGGTGAAATGCCTGTGCCTGTCCATATGCACTGCAAGACGTTGATAGTAAAATCTGGACCTGTGTTGCTTCGTACTAGAGGGTAGTGTCAGATCACTGAATGAATGAATGAATGAATCCTGCAGGATTCATCTCACCCGGGATACAGTCTGTTTGCACTACTGCCTTCTGGCAGGAGATATAGAAACATCAAGTCAAGGACAAATAGACTGAAAAATAGTTTCTATCCAAGAGCTGTGGCCTTTTTGAATGCTGTAACTCGATAGTGTGACCTGGAAGTTTGATGGGTGTGGGTGTGGGTGTGGCTGGAATGTGGTTTGTTTGGTTGTTGTTGCTGTTTTGCTTTTGTTGTGTGTTGAGTCCCCTGCTCTTTACTCTCTACACGTATGACTGTACAGCCATCTATTCCAGCAACAAAATCATCAAGTTTGCTGATGACACTACGGTGGTGGGGCTCATTTCAGGAGGGGATGAGTCCGCCTATCGGGACGAGGTGGAGCGGCTCTGTGTTTGGTGTGGAGAGAACAATCTGGCTCTTAATACAGCTAAGACCAAGGAATTGGTGGTGGATTACAGGACAAAAAAGGCGGTCATTCAGCCCTTGTATATCAACGGGGAACGGGTGGAGAGGGTGGCGGAATTCAGGTTTTTGGGAGTGACTATCGATCAGGGCATGACTTGGAGCGCAAATACCACTGCTCTGGTGAAGAAGGCTCAGCAGAGAATTTATTTCCTCAGACTTTTAAAGAAGAACAATCTGAGTGAGAAACTGCTGGTGTCCTTCTACCGAGGCTCCATAGAGAGCATTCTCACATACTGTATTTGTGCTTGGTTCTCCAGTTGTACAGCTAGGGAGAAGAAGGTGCTCCAGAAGGTCATAACCACAGCCCAAAGGATTATTGGTCATCCTCTCCCATCTTTGGAAGAACTGTACGGTTCCCGTTGTCTTAGGAAAGCAAACAACATCCTGCAGGATTCATCTCACCCGGGATACAGTCTGTTTGCACTACTGCCTTCTGGCAGGAGATATAGAAACATCAAGTCAAGGACAAATAGACTGAAAAATAGTTTCTATCCAAGAGCTGTGGCCTTTTTGAATGCTGTAACTCGATAGTGTGACCTGGAAGTTTGATGGGTGTGGGTGTGGGTGTGGCTGGAATGTGGTTTGTTTGGTTGTTGTTGCTGTTTTGCTTTTGTTGTTTTTTTAAGGGATGGCATCCAATTTCGTTGCACTGTGCAATGTTGCACTTGTGTAATGACAATAAAGAATCTATCTATCTATCTATCTATCTATCTATCTATCAGATTAGGCTGCAGCGCCATGGTGGCGCATCTCCTAGACTGCAAGTCTGTTCCAGCCACCAGTCTGGTCCCGGTGTTATCTTGTGTCAGCAGAGCTTTGAGTTTGTAACTTTATTCCAACAAGACTCCCACCCCGGGCCTCAGACAAGCTCTGCAGTGGCCTGCACACACACCAACACACACCATGTAAATGGACAACCAGCTGATTATCTACATTCCAGGGCAGTGGCGTAGCGTGGGTTGTCAGCACCCAGAGCAAGGCAAGTAATTTGCGCCCCCTAACCCTGAGTGAGCCAGGTAGGGGCAGAGAGCTGCAAGTGTGAGCGTGCCCCCCCCATGTTGCGCCCGGTGCGGCCGGCCCCCCCCTGCACCCCCACGCTACGCCACTGTTCCAGAGGAATGTATGCAAATGTGTCTTTGCCAGGATCAAAAACATTTTATCATCCCATTGTGGCCTTGTTAAATAAACAGTGCTTAATAAATTCCACTTGAGCACCTGCACTAGAGGAGTCAGAGGCATTGCTGAGCTCCTCTCAGCATGATGCCCAGTAAGGCAGCAATGTCGTCTTGGGCTTTCTCTGAGCAAAATCAGCCTCTGTCTTTTTTACATCAACCGCCACTTGATTGTAATTGCTCAGTGATCAAAATTCAATACGATCGATTCCCTTTACAGTTTCCTTTTATTCTGCTCAGAATGCTGAGGTGTTTATGATAAGAAACAAGTATATTAAATTCAATGATCAAAGAACCTGCCACTCTAAGTCCAGAGTAAAGATTATCTCATGTTTGCTCAAGCTCCACAAAGCTGGGAAATTGAGAGCTAAGGCCTTAACAGACATGCACCATGATCAGCAATGATGATGTACAATGTCACAAATTGCACTGGCTTGCAATTTACACTCTATGGGCACAAACTTTCCATTAGTCCTTCAGGTCCAAATGCAGATGAGGAGACTGAAATGTCCCGGTTCTGTACTGCATTATGAAGCATCTGGGTCTCACTCTACTGCTAAAGAAATCCTCCTGTGAGCTGACGCATGCCTCTCTCTTTTTTCCTGCTCACATCCGTAGCTGGCAAGATGGGTTAAAGCAGGAATGGGGAACCTATGGCCCTTCAGAGGTTGTATTCCAGTTCCCATTAGCCCTAGCCAGAATGACCAGCTTTAAAAGCTTGTAACACAGGAGAAGTTTCATTTGAATTGATACTGTCAGATTTGTAACTCTGCTGCCAGATTCCAAAGCAGTCCATTCACACACCACTTGTATCCAACTGTGTGCTTGAAGGGTCCATTTACATGACTCAAATTCACTTAAAGTGCTCTGCAACAGAGATGGGCAGGTGCTGAAACAATTACTGGATTGCTCCCCTGACAAGGAGGGGGATAAGCAAATTTATGTTGCTCATCGTGTACTTTAAAATCTTGGCTTTTTCCACATAGACAGCAATGTGGGGTGCATAGACCCTTAACAGAAAAGGAAAGGATGGGAAATTAAAATTTAGATTAAAGGTATATTGCGGCAATAGCATTGCAGATGCTTTGGTAAAAGCCAAAAGTCAGAGACAATAACAGTCTAATCCATGGTAGGGACAAGTCAGTTTTATCAATAGCAGAGTATTAACTAACAGAGATCAAGCAAAGAGATCATATCTGCACTGAAATAATTCCACTGGCTCCTTTTAAGCTTCCAAGCTTCAAAGTGCTACTCTTAACCTTTAAAGTCCTGCATGGCAAAGGACCCAGTTATTTATTTCACTGCCTTTTCACCTGTCCATCCACTGAGATTGTCAACTGTGACCATAATTCTTTCCAGCTGTGCCCGCTCTGTGACGTGGTAATTGGGGAGTAAGGATGAAAAGAACATGTCAATTTCACCTCTCTTGGTTTCTCATATTTCCAGTCTTGAATTCAGTTCTTTGCATTTCTGCAGCAATTTGCAATTTTCTATTTTTAAAAATTCTAAAGAAAATTCTGCAACATCTTAGTGCAAATTTCTCCTAATAAACACGTTTGTAGGCAGCTTTGTCTAATGTACCCATATTTGCAAGCAGTTTCACCTAATAGAGTGCATTTTGTATATTATCTTAGCTAAACTATTCATTTTAATTTACACTTCCACCGGTATTTGAACTTTTGTAACCATTGCTTGGTTGGAGAACTATTGCAAAATTCAGACATGCATTCAGAATATTAAAGGACGGCTGTCTTTCAGCTCAGTTTTTCCAGAAAGTGTGAATTTGAACAATTCAGCTTTAAATGCAAACTGAATTCAATATTTATTGTTTTAAAATACCACCTCTATACCACAGAATATAAAAAGCTCTATAAGTCATATACGGGGTGAGGGGGGGACTTCCCCTTTTCCCACTGGGAAGGCTCCTTTTCTTTCATCTTTGGAATGCCCTCCCAAAGGAGACATGACTGGAGACTTCATTAGTCTCATTTAGGCACCAAGCTCTATCTGTCTGTCTGTCTTTCTCTAGGCTTATGGAAACTGCTAACGTCAGCTGATTTAGAGCAGTTAGATTTTACTGTCAATTTGAATGGACCGTTGCTGTTTTAATTTGTTGTTTTAATTTGCTGTATTAGTTTGTATGAGTTATTATTTTTCAAATTGTACTTTTAGGTTGTTGCTAGTTTGTTAGCCGCTCAGGGAACATAAATTCACACTGAAGTCACAGAATATAAATTATGTAAATGAATGAATAAATAAAACTACTAAATAGGAACAGACACATTTCAGAATATCTCTCTACTTCTGCATAGTTAACCTGTATTTGTGTATTAAGAATCATGCCGCTTGCTACTTGTATCACAGTCTTGTAAATGATTCAACAACCTTATGGCATAGTTCACGTTCGAAAGCCTTGATATTTTTCCTGAGGTTTCTGAATTCATGACCAGTAGTTGGTATGAACAAGGTCACCTCATTTACATTAAAAGAAAGACACATTTAACCAGCTGGGAAGTATTAATGAAATTTGTGAATGAGATCTGTAAGTTAATATCTTGCCTTTAATATAATATTTACTCCTACTGGCTCTTAATTATGCACTTTTGGCTTACAAGTCATCTATGTGGGACGAAGCCTCCAGTTTAGCAGCAGCTCTATATAATCATATTTGAGAGCAATTTTTAAGGATCCATTTTCCTCCTCAAATTAAAATGTAAAGCACAATAACACCACTGATTTTGCTGTCAGGTAATCACCACCACTGACTTAGTCAGGTAGGGGGAGCTTCCAGGAGGCTGATGAAAAACTGAGGCACCTTTAACTTCATCAACTCCAATAAGCAATAGGGAATTAGTAATATGATGATTTCTTTTGTAGTTTTGGGACTATGGCTTTTATCCAGTGAAGTAACCCCATAAGTCCAAGGGTGTCTGGCTACAGAATAGAACTTCCCCACTCTCACCTGTCCTCCAGCACCCCCACTCCCCATGCTAAATCTGTTCTCAGTTTCCCCCACCCAACCCCCTGGAGAATATTTTTGGGGGGTGGGTGTAGAAACACACAGAGAGAAGAGAGGGAGGAGAGGTTCTGTTGCACAAATGGAAATCTTTGTGCTAATTGAACTACCTCTTTGGATACAGCTCTGCAACTTCCATCATCCCTGGCAATTAGCCATTCTGGCTGCAGCTGATGTGAATTGGAGTCCAACGTGAGCTGATCTGTCAGATCTAAACACTTCTGCTATAAAATGACTGGAAAATGCCCAAACAGTTTGAGGGGTTAAAATCAGTAGTCTGATTTTCAATCCCAGCAATCTGTATCGGCTCCACTTCCTTTCTCACCATCTCCCTGGGCATGTGCTCCAGCTATCAAACACACCAATTTAAACACACACAAAATAAAACTCGGGCGCTTCCCCTCTTTCCAATCTTCCTATTTCCTCTCTTCCTAATGAAAGGATAATAGCGTTGCCTTCTACCAAATAACAAGCATTTCCGGCTTGCTTTGTAATCTCCCATTTCCATGTAAATCACCCACACAATTTGTTGTGTGGCCAGCCAACATGGCAGTATTTTATGATTTCAATTTGCTCAAGTCCTCTGAATTTTGCTAAGAGTCTCCCATTTGGTCCTCGGGATTTTTTACAGTTAACAGATGTTCACTTGATAGGACCTCACGTTGAGCTAATCATGGTGTCTCTTCTCTGCAAGAATGTGTACAATCAAAGATACCAACTCCTATGGGAGTGACATGCTTTACTTCCAGGAGTTGAAAGAAACCAAAGTGATAATCAGAAATCTGCCCCATCTCTTAGTAAGCATCTTGCAGTAAGTTTTGTGTGGGTGTGGGTGTTTTAATTCCAGCAGAATGTGTTCTGTTAACTAATGCATTCCTTGGCAGTGGCTTTTCTTCCTCCTTGTTAGTGATCTGCAGCAGAGCCCGCAGCAATGGACTACAACAGAGAAACAAGCCAACTAACACGGCTTTATGAAAAACAATGTTGTTGCTGAATCAATATTTTCATGGCCTTGAGCTATTGGAAATGATGGTATTTTTAATACTGCCTGTACAATGCAGTGTCATTTCCAAGTTTCAAAGCTCCAGATCCTGACTTTGACAGGGAGAGAGGGAAAGTGGAGGGAGCGAAAGTAGATTTTTTCAGAAAAAAACCAAAAAAACAAATTCAGGCTTGGCTTTGCATAAAGTATAAAAATACAACTGTGTCTTTTTAAAAATCATTTTTTAAGGGTGGGGGGGTTGGACAGATATGAAGCGGAAGACTCTGAAACACTACCAAGCTCATAAAGGAAGACATTTTGCCAAAGTACCTAACTTTTATTAGGGCAGCTGTTGTGGCTGCCTAATTCTTCATTGACCAGGTTTTATGCAGTCTGTTGTAATGCCTGTTGTAATAGTGCAACTGAAAAAGAAAAGGCATAGTCCAAAGAGCTGTGTCATTGTCTGAACAGATGACACACCAGCTCCCATATAGAACTTGTTTGCTGCAGTTTTTAACCAAAGACACCCTCCTGTCGCCACCAAAAAAACCCACACCCTGTTTCTCATTTTCTAATTGCTATAAATAGGAAATAGAAATAAAATCCAAAATGATCTTTATAGAATGGGAAACTGGGCTGAAACTAACCACAGTGAAATTCAACAGAGACAAATGCAAAATTCTGCAGCGAGGATGATGGGGGCGGAATAAGGATAAGATGGGAGATGCCTGGTTTTGCAACAGTGTATGTGAAAATGCTGGAGGAATTGAAGCCAATCACTGACTGAGCAAATGAGCTGTGGTAGAAAAACTGTTCAACCCCTGGTATCTCCAAGTAGGGCTGGAAGAGACTTGTGCCCAAAACCTTGAAGAGCTGCTTACAGTTAGATGAGACAGAACTAAGCTGGGTGGATCACTGTTCAGCTTAGGTCTCATGTTCAGCTTAGGAACATGGGGACCTCTCTTACCCTGAGCCAGATCCTTGGTCCATCTAGTTCCATACGTTGCTGGACTTCAACATCCATCCACCCTGACCATTGGTCATGCTACCTGAGGTTGATGGGAGCTGGAATCCAACAATATATGGAGGGCTGCAGCTTCCCCACTCCTGCTAAGCACAGTTTAGCATTTCATGTGAAAAGATCCAATGAGGATTCTCGGTACAGTCATGCGTCTTGTCCAGACTTGCACTTGCCCTGCCACTTTCCCCCAGGGGAAAGAGGCAGGGCAAGGGCAAAACCACACTGATCTGTGCTTCCTAGGCATAGAACAAGTGTGAGTCTGAATGAGCCCTTTTATCAAGCACATGCTGAGGGCAGAGAGACTTGGATTCGAGAAAAGAAATGGGAATTCCCTTCCACAGAAGGGCAAAAGAAACCAGAGCTCCCCGCCACAAGCTCACCCCAATCTTCTGGAGCTTGTGGAAGCATTTGGAATTTTGAGGGAGTGCTGTGAGTCCTGCCTCACTTCCGAGTCACTTCTCTCTGTCCCGTTCAACTTTTTGGGTGCCACCCTCAGCTTTCCTCAGCTGCCTAGGTGCACATAGAGCTGAAAGAGCAAATGGGCATGAGTAGGCTCTTCCCAGTTCCTTTTTCACTTCAACATGTTTAGGCGCTGATTTGAATTGAAAGAAGACGTGAGAAAGAGGGTCACACTTCCAGATTCCTCCATCCGCTCTTTGTCTTTCAAGGGGTGGGGGAAGAGACACCACTCTTGCCACCTCATGATGAAGGAAGGGGAACTGAGCAAGAAGTAATAATAATAATAATAATAATAATAATAATAATAATAATAATTTATTATTTATACCCCGCCCATCTGGCTGGGCCTCCCCAGCCTCTCTGGGCGGCTTCCATAGAAAGCAAAAATACAGTAAAATATCACACGTTAAAAACTTCCCTGAACAGGGCTGCCTTAAGATGTCTTCTGAATGTCAGGTAGTTGTTTATCGCTTTGACATCTGCTGGAAGGGCGTTCCACAGGGCGGGCGCCACCACCGAGAAGGCCCTCTGCCTGGTTCCCTGTAGCTTTGCTTCTCGCAATGAGGGAACCGCCAGAAGGCCTTCGGCGCTGGACCTCAGCGTCCGGGCAGAATGATGGGGGTGGAGACGCTCCTTCAGGTATACTGGACCGAGGCCGTTTAGGGCTTTAAAGGTCAGCACCAACACTTTGAATTGTGCTCGGAAACGTACTGGGAGCCAATGTAGGTCTTTCAAGACCGGTGTTATATGGTCTCGGCAGCCGCCCCCAGTCACCAGTCTAGCTGCTGCATTCTGGATTAGTTGTAGTTTCCGAGTCACCTTCAAAGGTAGCCCCACGTAGAGTGCATTGCAGTAGTCCAAGCGGGAGATAACCAGAGCATGCACCACTCTGGCGAGACAGTCTGCAGGCAGATAGGGTCTCAGCCTACGTACCAGGTGGAGCTGGTAAACAGCTGCCCTGGACACAGATTTGACCTGTGCCTCCATGGACAGCTGTGAGTCCAAAATGACTCCCAGGCTGCGCACCTGGTCTTTCAGGGGCACAGTTACCCCATTCAGGACCAGGGAATCCTCCACACCTGCCCGCCTCCTGTCCCCCAAAAACAGTACTTCTGTCTTGTCAGGATTCAACCTCAATCTGAAGTGGAGGGACAGAAGCTTCACAAGCTATGGGGAATGTCCTCAAGGGTTCAATTGTGCACTGGGAACATTTGGGGGAGAGAATGCTGTCCCCCTTTGTTTTCTACCTCTTATTGTACATATTTAACTATACAATATAAAGAAAACCATTTATAAAGAAATAAAACTGGAGGCGAATCAGCAAGGCTAACATGAAATACTGACGAGTATGCCAGTGTGATGTGAGACCACTCATATTTCATATCATACATTTTTTTACCTTCCTGGACTCAGCTGCTCAGGCCGAGGTCTTCTGGGTCTGCGAAAAGAAAAAAGAAGAAAAGAACAGCCCCCAAGAGTGTTTATATTTTTTTGTTCATGACCATGCTGTTTAGTTTTAATTGGTACCAAGCTAGCCAGCCAAGAATTCTAAATGAAATTTCATTTCTCTGTGTACTGCTGATCAATATTCACTCAACGCACAACGGCTCTTTGTATCTCGGTGGAATAAAATAAATTGTCAGTCAGCAGCATGGTTTTTGTTGTCGCTGGGTCTTCCTCCCCCCAAGCTAAATTATTCACCTTCTCAAAAGGCAATTTGATAAATGTTTATTTCTTCATAATGCATTCTAACAATCACTGATTTGTGACACTCGCTGTGAACAGAATTTAAATTCATAGAGGATGCTTTCTTTCTCTCTCTCTCTAAGAAGACGCTAAGAGAGACAGACGAGAAATGGCTCCTGGAATGTTGACTCTTTTCCATTTCAGATATTGCGGTGGCCTCCCATGGTATACGGGGCACTAATTGAATTTAAGAGATGTAATAAGTGAGAAGCGCACTCATTCACATTGCGTCAGAATAAGAGCTGGCTCAATGGATTTGGCAGAAGCAGCAGCGCCGGGACAGCGCGTAAGCACCAATTTCACAGTAAAGCGGAAAAGACTGCAGAGCGGTAGAGTTCACTGATGAGTTCTAACAGAGGGCAGGGAGATATATATTGGGAGATGAAACTTTTCCCAATGCACAGCATTATGAAAAAGGAACCGCTAGAGATAAACTTTGGGTAGGTTGTCTTCTAGCAAAATTCAGATTTATTTCTCTTTCATAAGTGCTGCAGCATCTAGTATATGACTGAGACGGCTATTGTTTACTATGCACAGGTAACCATATCTCTTTCTTCCCCTTTCCTCCTTCCTCCAATTTTCCTTTGGGGGGAAAGTTGTACTGTTTTTACTATTGTACAAATATTGAATATTGTACTGTTCTGAGAATTAAAGTGTGGTATTGAGAACTTGCTGGGGGGGGGGGACTGTGCTTAACATCACAGCAATTCATTGTTCTATGAGGGCATATTTCCTTGTGGGTAACCTTTGCAGAAGGAGGAATACTTGTCAGTGGCCCAGAGGAAAAAGTGAGTGGAGCAATGAATGTGAATCTTAACTTAGCCTGCTGTACAAAGTTCCCATGCACATTCACACACACACTTTCAATCTAGGCAAGCAAGAAGCATTATCAGTGTTCAATGGCATGCACATGTGAGTCAGAGACTTTCAAGGAAGCTGCAAGTCAGGGCTGGTGAGATATGTGACCTAGGAAGAGGGGATGTGGCCAGGGAGAGTCCCCTAGGTCCGTCCAAAGCCTGGAGATGTCTTTGTGGAAACCTACATAAGAAGCTTTTAAACTGAGCTGCCACACATCAGGCACTAAGAATGAGTTTCCTAGTTTTTTCCCTGTTGACTTTCTGTTAGAGAAAGAGAAGGGGAAAGCTCTTGTAGCGCTGGCAGGAAGACTTTGAAGCAAGTTCTAAAGAACATGATGGAACCAAAGTTCATCCCATCCTTCGTTTTTTATCTCAAAGATACCCCGAATGTTCATCTCTCCTGGGATAAGACAGACCTGGAACATAACAGTGAGAATCTCACAGAGAAGGTTGACAGGTAAATGACAAAGATGATTAGTGGGAAATGGCCTCAAGCATCTCTGCAGCTGCTATCAACAGACTGCTGGGAAAGAAACCGACCATGAAAGAATATTTTGTGGTGGTAGGTGGAAGAACTAAGAAGGTAAGTCCAAAAGCAGAGGATGTAAAAGCCTGCAATATTCATCACACACAGAGGGAAGCTATTTGTGCTAATGGCCAGTCACATCCCACCCCTCACCGCCTGCCGACAGTCCCCCACATGCTCCCATTGGCTGAAAGAGATGCAGTTTTCTTCTTACTATTTATTTTGATGCCCTGCTGGCCCTCTTTGTTTCCTTCTTGTAGCACCATTATATTTGTAGCTAAGGTTTCCTTGCTGCTTCACTGCCCTCCATTCTTTGCCCATGCAGGACTAATGAATTCAGGTTCGATTCAAATGTAAAACAAGGCGGGACCAGCCTGCTTTCCTCCCCAAAAGCAGATTTTGATGCAATGAAATCGACTGCTGTCTTTGCCATAATTCCACTCCTGTTGCCCATTAATCCAGTTTTGCCACCTCGAGCCATCATTTTCCATTATTTTCTCAAAATTTACAGTTACATAGTATCATCCTTCCCATACCTCAAATCACCCTCCCACTAAAAAAAAAAAAAAATCCTCCCTAGAGCAACACATTTGCCGTGCTCAGCAATATATGGGAGCAATCTCACTTAGTAATTGCTAAGAAAATTCTGTGTCCCTCCTCATTGTATTTCTTGCAACTATGATTTCTTCCTCTCTTTCCACCTCCTAAGTCCCCTGCTGTGCCAATGAACTCTGATAATCATGCAAGTAGCACTGAGATAGAGATCAAGTGATGCAGCCAGCTCTATCTCAACTTTGACTTTCAAGTCCACATTTACTCGGATGCATGCATTACCGTCTAAGGAAATATAAAGTCATTCTTCCTCAAACGAAAACTGCTTTTAGCCTGTGGTATAAAGTGCCCCAGATTTTAAGAAGCAAAGGAAATATTCCTCCTTCATTCTAAAAATGGAACAAGCATTCCTTCTGTGAGCTGTTTCTAGTCGGTATCATCGCAGAAGGGGTAGCTTCACCCAGTCCATATTCATTCTGGCTGCAAATATGCAAATAGGAGGTCAGTGTTTATTGAATGCTTGACTCTCACTATATAACCCATATATGGATTATAACATAAATCTTTAATTCCGTTGTACTTTTAAATCTACCGTATTTTGAATATTAAATTGGAGGAGTACTGAATTTGGAGGAGGATTGGACAAATTCATGGAGGGTGGGGCTATTAATAGCTACTAGCCATGGCGGTTTAGCTGTGCCTCCATAGTCAGAGGCAGTAATATTTTTGAATACCAGTTGCTGGAAGCCACAGAAGGGGAGAGTGTTTTTGTGCTCCGGTCCTGCTTACAGGCTTCTCACGGGCATCTGGGTGGCCACTGTGAGAACAGGATGCTGGACTAGATGGGCCATTGGCCTGATTCAGCAAGGCTATTGTTATGTTCTTAAATATCTTTGGCAGTATCCAATGTGCTCATTCTGTTAGTGGGAGGATTTATGCATGTGCAACAGAAACCCCTTCCTCCCCTTTCAGGCACTCTCTCCATGTCTGTTCCAGGGAGCTGGAGGGATCCCTAGAACAGATTTAGGGGGGAAAGTTCTATTACACAAGCATATATCCTTGTGCTGATGCAACAATTCATGTTGCACTACTTTGGATACAACACTTAATCTTTTAAGATTCAGACTACTATAGAGGCTTTATTATTTCCAGTATATTTATTACATGGGGGAGTATTCAGAAAGGGTGTTTCTGCAGTGATGCCAATCTACCCTTCCTACCTATCTCATTCTGTTGCTTATGTCTGTTCTAGGCCTTCATATGCAACTACATCAGCTGCCTTCCCTAAGATGTTTCTTGGGAACAGCTTGTGCAGTCCTTAACTTATTCAAGTAGCACAATTGATTCTATTTGTGTAAACTAGGCTCAAGAAACTCATACGTGAGTCTTATTTATTTCCTTACATCTATATCTAGATTTTCTTCTGCCATGGAACAGACAGGTGGCATGCATGTGATTCCCAGCCACTCAACCAAGCACTGGCAAGAACCCAAATCTTTTTTTTTTTTTTTTATAAAATATTTATTAGGGTTTTTTATAAAAGAAATACAAAGATAATAAACAGCATTGCTTTGTTTTAACAAAATTTCATAACTTCTTTGGACTTCCTCACGTCTCCCGCTCCCACTTACATCGTTAATAAATTTTTTCAAGCAAATTATCATCTTATTTGCAAATTTATAACCACTCAATTCAATATAGTGTAACAATTCTCCAACAAATTTTTGTTTCTCTTAATCTCATTTATCGTCAATTTCCGATCCAATTTAGTGATGGTCAATTATTTATAACCAAGCATCCTTATTAACATTCCTCTAAATCACAATATTTTTGTAGATAAATCTTAAATTTCTTCCAATCTTCTTCAATCCTTTCTTCTCCCAGGTCTCGAATTCTGCCAGTCATCTCCGCCAGTTGCATATAGTCCATCAGCTGCATCTGCCATTCTTCCAGTGTGGGTAGATCTTGAGTTTTCCGGCAAGAACCCAAATCTTGCTTAGCTTCAGTAAGGTGGTGGCTTCATGTGCCTTCAGACCATAACCTGGGTGTGGATATATATACATTGGGTGGGATTCAATGAATAAGTCCCATCAGCAGAAGCCCTGTGAAATTTCCACTTGTGCATTGGGGCTTTACTCACTTTCCTCCCCCAGAATTGAACATGGAGAAGAAGAATCCCTGAAACAGCATTCAGAGAGAGGAGAGGGACATTGACCCATCTGGCAAACCTAATGTTTGCCCTGATAGAGCGAGTGCCTTAGTGCAGCACTGAATTGCTTCCCTTGTAACTGCCATCGTCATAAGTCATTGCCACTTATCTATAGTGTGTACCTCAAATGGCCTCCAACAGGACAGATTTTAACCATCACTTTCCACCTTTAAGCCACCCATATAGCAATTTTGTGGATCTGTCTCTTTCTCCTTTTACAACTGAACTGATTTCTATATCTTCCTCACACCTCAGACCTTTATGGAAGGCTATACCTCGCAGCAATCTTGTGCACTGAGTGTACAAATTCATTTGCCAGTTGTTGCCTGTCTTTCTGCTATTCTAGTATGCCCCTGTCTCTGAGTCACAACTTTGTTTACCTGTTGCCACCAGCTAATCCCTTCTTCTAGTATTGTTGAAACTCGGTTGAATCCAATTGCCTCTCTGTATTAACAGAGGGCTCTTTGATCCAGTGGAAGCTTCTGTGAATGAAACATCAGAAGAGCCCTGCTAGATCAAATCAATGGCCCATTTCTGTCCAGCATCCTGTTCGTGCAGCTGACAACCAGAGGAGGGAGAAGTGGATTTTGATTTTTTCCTGAAGCCTCCACCTCCTACAATATGCTGCAAGAGGTTGAAAAACTCTCCAGAACAGTTTTGGGTTATTCTAGGTAGCCATGAAGCCTCCCTTACAGAGGGCACCCCTCTCTTTAAAGTAATCCTCTCTCTCTGAAGGCCTGCATGATGCAAGTCCAGTTTAAAGATAAAGAACCATAAGGCCTTGAAGTTGCCCATCAGCAGACTGGTCACTGTAACTCTTCCCCCTCTATGCTCAGATGTATTATATTTCTATTATCATAATGATTTCTGAATCTGTACATATAAATTGGCACCTGCAAACATATATTAAAAAATAAATCAAATTATATACACTTTCATCCTTTTTTCCCCTTGCAACGTTTAAGTGGTTTCCCTATAGATAACTTCAGGAGCTTCAGGAGAAATGAAGCTCTAGAAGGGCTAGAAAGGCTGTTAGCCTGCTTTTCCTGTGAGAACGACCTTGGCTATGAGCAATCCAGTGGAGGAAATATCAACAAGATCTAAAACAAAACAAGCACAAAAGAAAAGAGGCTCCACGTCAGGATTACCAGCTGCACAGGAAAAAGTAACAACAGCATCAATGGAATCTATGACACAGGCACTGCTTAAAATAAATCAATCTTTGGAGGCACTGACAAAGCAATCTACTGACAACTCTAAGAAACTGACGGAATTGACAACAAGGTTGGATTTGAACACGACAACAATATCATCTAACACCGATTCTATAAATAGATTAATTCAAGAAAGTACGGAAACAAGGAAAATTGCAGAGTGCGCCAAAAGTACCGCTGAGGAAACAAGGGAAAAAGTTGTGCCAATTGAAAGAAAGGTGAATGAACATGATGCAACCTTGGCCTTAATGGAACTGGAGAAAAAAGGCAAAAACTTGAAGCTAAGATTGGTACCTGAGGAAGAAGAGGACAACCTTAAGGAATTCCTTACAGAGATCTTTCATGAATTTTGGCTTGATGATTGGGAAGGAGAGGAAGATTTTGAGATAACTACAGCCTTTCAGCTGGGCAGGAGGCAAGGCAAGAAGCCAAGGGATTGTCTAATTACATTAAGATCCAAGGAAGAGAGAGACAAAATATTGAACTTACATTTCCAGAAGGCACTGGTAATTAAGAATTCTCAAATACAGATCTTCAAAGACATCCCTCGATACATCTTGCAAGTGAGAACTTATTTTAAAAACCTTGTCGACCTGCTGAAAGGAAACAACATCCCATTTAGGTGGGAGTTCCCACAAGGATTGTCCTTTAACTTTAAAGGGAAGAAGATTAAGATCAAAACAGTACAGGACAAAGAGCATTTTTTGGAGAGATACTTCGAGGATTTACAGAAAGGAACTGTGAGTGTGAGAGAACCAACTGACATAGCAAATCTATCATTTGGACTCAATCCAGCACCAACTGACGAGGAACAACAGCTTGGTGCAGTCGGTGGAAAAGATACCCATCAATAAAGATGTCTCTGCAGCTTCTGAGCTGGAATTGTAATGGTCTCAACCTTCCCCGAAAAAGAAGACAAGTTTTTCATATCTTAAAGAAAGAACAATTGGACTTAATATGTTTGCAAGAGACTCATATTGCCAGGATACACAGGAAGCTTCTGACAAACAGAAGATTGGGATTGGAATTCATCTCATCAGACAAGGTTAAGAAAAGAGTAGTGATTTATGCAAAGAAAAATTGGCTCCAAAAATTGTATTTAAAGATGATCAAGGAAGATACCTGGCAGTGGAAATTCAAGTACAAGGAGAAAAACTTCTGATTGTAGGAGTTTACGCGCCTAATGAAGGGAAGGCAGAATTCTTCAAGAAGCTGCATGAGACTTTAGTGGACTTCATGGATCATAAAATTGTGATGATGGGAGATATGAATGGAGTTGTCTCCACAAATATGGATAAAGCACAAAGACTTGTAATATCCAAGGATGGGAGACTACCAAAGACCTTTTTTGAAATGACTGACACCATGGACCTTATAGACATTTGGAGAACAAGGAACCCTCTAGAAAGAGAGGGAACCTTTTTCTCCGAAGCAAAAATGACATGGACTAGAATTGACCAAATTTGGATTTCTAGCAATTTGGCACCAAGAGTTAAAAAAACAGAAATCTGCCCAAAAACCTGCTCCGACCATAATGCTGTAAAGATGGAGATGAAACTAACAACAGCTGGAACCTTCAGGTGGAGAATGAATGACACCCTCTTAAGAGATAAAGAAATTTATAAGAAGGCCCAAAAAGTACTAAAAGACTATTTTGAAATCAACATAAGAACAGAAGTTGAGAAAAGAATAATATGGGACGCAAGCAAGGCCGTGATGCGTGGTTTCCTAATTCAGCAGAATTCTATAAAGAGGAAAAGACAAAAGGAGAGGGAAGAAAATTTTTTGGAAAAAATGAAGGAAGGAGAGAAGAAATTGAGATCTAAACCAAAGTCTCAAGAGATATTGAGAGAAATAAAATATTATCAGATGCAATATATGGAACTGATGAACCAAGAAATAGAATGGAAAATAAAGCAAATGAGACAAAAGACATTTGATTCGGCAGACAAATGTGGGAAATTGCTATCATGGCAACTGAAAAAAAGACAAAAACTGAACACTGTAACATCTCTTGAAGTAGATGGGAGAATTATTACTAGACCGAATGAAATAAGTAACTGTTTTCAAAGCTTCTTCAAGAAACTATATGCACAAGGGCCAGTAAACGAACAAGAAATAAAAGAATTTGTTGGAAAATATGGATTACCAAAGATTTCTGAACAGAACAGAATGATCTTAAATGAGAAAATTACAGAACAAGAAATAGAGGGTGCCATTCAGAATATGCAATTGGGGAAATCACCAGGACCAGATGGTTTGACTGCAAGATACTACAAAGAACTGAAGGAATGGTTAATACAACCACTGAAGGAAGTCTGCAACCAAATTTTAGAGGGGGAAAAAGCTCCCGAATCATGGAAAGAGGCATTCATCTCACTTATACCAAAGACAGAGACGGGGAAAAACCAGGTTAAGAACTACCGCCCTATATCATTATTGAATGTGGATTACAAAATTTTTGCAGATATTTTAGCAAAAAGATTTAAGAGAGTGTTATCAGGGGAGATTCATAAGGACCAAACAGGCTTTCTCCCAGGGAGACACATGTCAAGTAATGTGAGGAACATTATAGATATTTTGGAATTATTGGAGGTGGACATTAATAGGAAAGCAGTACTGATCTTTGTGGATGCGGAGAAAGCCTTTGACAACATCTGTTGGAGTTTTATGAAGAAGAATCTCCAAGGGATGGGGGTAGGCCAAGGTTTTGAAAATGGTATAAGTGCAATATACTCTGAACAGAAAGCTAAATTAATTGTAAACAGTGTTGTGATGGATGAAATCCCCATAGAAAAAGGTACACGACAGGGATGCCCAATATCCCCTCTACTTTTTATATCTGTCCTGGAGGTTTTATTAAACATGATTAGAAGGGACCAGCTGGTTAAAGGAATACAGGTCGGAGCAAAACATTACAAATTAAGGGCATTTGCAGATGACTTAGTGTTAACATTGCAACAGCCAGAGGCTAGCACCAAAAGAGTGTTAGAGTTAATTGAGATATTTGGTCAAGTGGCAGGATTTAAACTGAATAAACAAAAAACAAAAGTGCTGGAAAAAAATTTAACAATGGAAGAAAAAGATAGATTTCAGAGTGAAACTGGTCTGGAAATAACGAAAAAAGTGAAATACCTGGGGGTGAATCTAACATCTAAGAATGTTAATCTATTTAAAGATAACTATGAAAAATGTTGGACAGAAGTGAAGAAAGATCTAGATATATGGTCTAGGCTGAGACTTTCCTTGTTAGGCCGAATTGCTGTTATCAAGATGAACGTATTGCCGAGGATGTTGTTTTTATTTCAGACACTACAGATTTTGGACAAGATGGAGTGTTTCAAGAGGTGGCAGAAAGATATCTCCAAATTTGTCTGGCAGGGCAAAAAACCCAGAATAAAGTTTAAGATTTTAACAGATGCGAAAGATAGAGGGGGGTTTGCCCTGCCAGACTTAAAACTCTATTATGAAGCAGCAGCTTTCTGCTGGCTGAAGCAATGGCTACTTCTTGAGGACACAGACATTTTGGATCTGGAAGGGTATGACAATAACTTTGGTTGGCATGCGTATTTATGGTATGACAAGGTAAAGGTTCATAAGGGTTTCAAAAATCATATTGTCAGGAAGGCATTGTATAATGTTTGGATTCGATATAAAGATTTGTTCGAAAGTAAAACCCCCAGGTGGTTGTCACCAATGGAAGCCAAGGCAGTGAAAAAGCTTAATATGGACACCAATTGGCCAAAATATTGTGAAATTTTAGAACAAGATGGTGAAAAGTTTAAACTTAAGAGTTATGATAAGCTGAAGCATAAAGTTCGAGATTGGTTACATTACCATCAGATAAATGAAGTATTTAAGCTAGACAGGAAGGTAGGATTCCAGAAGGAGAGGTCGAAGCTAGAAACAGAACTGTTAGAACCCAATACTAAGAATTTGTCTAGAATGTATAACTTGTTGCTGAAATGGAACACTCAGGATGAAACGGTGAAATCAGCTATGATTAAATGGGCACAAGATATTGGTCATGATATTATGTTTGCTGACTGGGAACAGTTATGGACCACCGGTATTAAATTTACGGCATGTAGTGCCTTGAAAGAAAACATAATGAAAATGATCTATAGGTGGTACATGACCCCAGTCAAGCTTGCAAAGATCTACCATCTGCCCAATAACAATTGTTGGAAATGTAATGAGTCTGAAGGAACCTTCTATCACCTTTGGTGGACCTGCCCAAAGATCAAGGCCTACTGGGAAATGATCTATAATGAAATTAAGAAAATCCTTAAGTTGACATTTGTAAAGAAACCGGAGGCTTTCCTCCTGGACATGGTCGGCCAATTGGTACCAAAGAAGGATAGAATATTCTTTATGTATGCAACTACAGCAGCAAGAATTCTTTTGGCAAAGTATTGGAAGATGCAAGAACTACCCACTCTGGAAGAATGGCAGATGAAGGTGACCGAATTTATGGGACTGGCAGAGATGACCGGCAGAATCCGAGACCAGAGGAAGGAGGCAGTGGAGGAGGATTGGAAAAAATTTAAAGTATATCTTAAGAACTGTTGTAAAATTTCGGACTGTTAAGATGTCAAGGGGTAAGAAACAGAGAATTACAGCTGTAATCGTTTAAGTTGAGAAAATCCAAAAAAGTTAAATGAAAAAATTGACTGAAGGGTTGCTAAAAAATTGCAAAACAAGGATGCAGTGAAGGGGAGGTATGGGGAAGTCACATTTTATTTATTTCTCTGTGTTTTTGTTTTTTTTCTTTTCTTGTTTTCTGTTTTCTGTTTTGGAAATTAATAAAAATTATTAAAAAAAAAAAATAGAAAGGCTGTTAGCCTGATCCAATAGAGCTCTTTTTGTGTTCTTATACTGTTGAATCAGAGCTTGCACATGGGGGCAACTGTGTATGGAGGTGTGGGTTCTAGCAACTCCTAGCACAAACATCACAAAATCTTTGCTGCTTCTAGTTAGGCAAAGTCTCTTGCCAGCAGTCAGATCTCTCACAATCCATTTTCATAATCAAAAAAGCAAAAGATCATCCTGGATGCAAAATTTGCTTGGGTCTGCTCTCTATTTTGATATAAATTGTACATCATCTTTGATTTATTGTTGTGGCATACTGCAAAGTGATATGCCATCAAGCGCTATAAAAATTGGATTTGCCCACTCCAAACTGTTTTTGCTGGCAGAAGTATTTACCAGGTGCCATGACATGAAAATATATCCATCAGTGAAGAAATATATAAGCCAACCATACAAAGAACAGCCTATGAGCTCAGATATCCAAGCTGTCATCCCCATACTATTTTATAAGGATTTGGTTTACGCTTCCTCTGACGGCTTTCTTTGGAGCAATCTCCTGAACTATGCATACGTCCAAGGAAATGACTCCTGTTGAATTCACTTGGATTACTTCTGAGTAAACATGTTTAGGCTTACACTCTCAAAGTCTAAAGCAACCTGCATGAGTTTCTGAAGCAATCATGACAGTTGGGTAGTAGTGGAAACCTAGGGGAATCAGCTATCCCCCTAGAAACTCAGTCAATTAAATTCAGCCTGGAAGGATACCAATCTAATATCAAATATATTGCCAAAAGGATCAGTTCCCTGGAGCATAAGGTTAATGATTTAGAGCATGTCAGCTTGGCCTGGAGCAGATAAAATGAAACTAGAAATACACACACAAACACGCAAAGGTCAAAATATTAATAGATATAAGAAAATGCAACCATTACAATAATATTCAAGGAAGATACACAAGGGCTTACTGGCATCTCATTTCTCTGGATTTTTTTTTAAGCAGTCCTTAATTAATATCCTGTTTCCCCACGTTTAGTATACAGCAGGGTATCAGAGATATGATTGAAAGTTCAGGAAGAAATCAGAAACTGGAGGTAGTGACCCAGTTTCCTTATATTAACAAGTCCTTATCATCTTTTGCTACAGAACAAAGAGAAAAACAAAAAATACAGAAACCAGAAGAACTATGGCCATGTCAACAAGCAATACCCCAGAGGGACAAAAACCACAGGCAGTTAATCATTTATTCAATAATAAAATGCCCTCAGTATTTTGAACAGGGCTCTTTGTTGGCTCAGAATCTATACAGATTTCTTAAAGCAGATCTTTGGGCTCCTCCAGATGATCTGTTGAGAATCTGCTTGCATAAAGCTTACACAGTGGTTAAATTAAGTTGGGTCTTATTGAGCATGAGTTCCCATTGGTTTCCCGGGATGTTATATGGCACTGAGCATTCATAGTGATTTGCTTGCATGGTGTTGATATCTCTTCTCATTAATCTTCCATTCATTTCACAGGTTTCAGTGCATTTGTCCAGCTGTGTTTGTGTGTGTTAAATACATTTGTTGTATAAGGACAACTGAGCACTTTAATTATACAAACCTACATTTGTAGTATGTGCTCAAATCTCTCCCACAAAATCCTGACAGTCTGGAGGCGACCTGTCAGCGCAGTTCTCCTACAGCAGGTATGTTCAGTTTGAACAAGACAGTATAGATTCTTCTCCAGCTGAAGAATTTTGATTCCTAAATAAGACATTTAGTGGGCTTCGTTCTTGTTTATATCACAAATATGGTGGTAGGGAAAGAAATCTGAAGGGCCATGCTATCCACAGAACTGGAGAAACTTTGAAGGGAGTCAGTCTTGTTACAGGACCATCACCAGGTGTTAGCACTGTTGGGTACTTGTTATCTGGGTCCAAAGGTGGTGGTGGGGAAACCTGCTTGGGATTATGCTGGTCCATCCTCTTGTAATTTCCGTTTACCTGACCTCTTCGAAGAAGAGCACACATCCAGTTCTTCCTCTATATGAGGAAGAGGTGAGACCATTAAGGGAGGGGAGCTCATTGAAAGCATATTGCTGAAGCTCCACCTCATAACCCCGTGAAAACAACAGTCTTTCTGAGTGTATAACCTTAATAAAAGATTCATGCTTGCCCTGTTGTCTACTGATGTTAAAAACAAGTCAACCATCAACCCCTCACCCACCCACCTTGCTCTTGTTAACCAACTCTTTATGATAAATTAGGAAAACCCAATCCATGAGAAGAGAAGAAAGAGTTGGACTTTTCTACCAACACAGAGGAAGAGGCCATGGGAGGTGTTTTTCAGTAGTGCTATCATGACTGTATCTCCCTTCAATCCATGCTGCTTTTTCTAATGAAGATTCAGAAGAATAGGAGTGAAATCTATTGCATCAATTTGGAGAACATTGTAGTGGTCTCTCTCTGCAGAATACTCTTCCTAGAGCAAGCATAAGGAAACTCAGACCCTCTAGATGTTTGGGACTACAGTTCCCATCATCCCTAGCTGACAGGACCAGTGGTCAGGGATGATGGGAGTTGTAGTTCCAAACATCTGGAGGGCTGGAGTTTGTCTATGCCTGTCCAAGAGAGACCTTCCTGGCACCTACAGTGACATCATTTTGGCACCAGGCAAAGACCTTTCTTTCTATTTAGCCAGGCCTTTTAACATCTTCTAAGGTTTTTAATCTGTTAAATCTGACATTGATTGCTATTTTAGTTTCTACTTTGATAGTATCTGAGGATTTTACTTTCACCCTGATGGGATTATTGTAGCTCTCTCTCTCTCTCTCTCTCTCTCTCTCTGTGTGTGTGTGTGTGTGTGTGGATAGAGAGATTGCTGGTGTTATTTTATTAGCTTTGATATTTTATTGCATTATTTGATTTGTGTTATGTGTTGCCTAGCGAAGTAGGCAACTAATAACCGTAAGGAAATAAATAAATGCCACATGTGCCCTGTTGCATTAGTGATTAGAATGGGGGAAATATTTACAGTTAATTTCTCTGAACTTTATACTGAGCCTGGTACAAATCTGAGCATTGTCAAAGCCATCCTCTTGACACACACAAACCAATCAAAGAATACTTTGGAAATGGGAGGGCAGGCATCTAAATTTGCTGTATTTATTTCTCACACCTGAGTGGGATTTCCCACTCCTTCCAATAAGCCTGTGACATACATTAGCCTGAAAGAGAATAAATAGTCCAAGGTAAGCCAAATTTCTAATATTGCATTCCAAGCTTTTTGGAATGAGTTGATCCTCTTGGCTTTGTCATTCAACTCCCTGTTTATCAATCTCCTTATTTTGGGAAATTTGGTATTTTGAAGCCAAATGTGGCCATGTTGGATTTTCACAGCAAATGGCCATTTAAATGTATATTTACATGGTTCTTACTGCTTCTAGTGGACCATATACAGCCATGTAGAGCCTTTTAAAGTGCAGGAGGAAGTCCCAATATTTCCCGTCTTTTTGTTCAGACAAGCATAGCATCTAGGGTCGTTTTCATGCAGAGTTTTAGGATCATCTCTTTGCCAAAAATAAAGGAGGAAGAAGAAGAAGGAAGATATTTTTTCCTAGAGTCATGATATGGGGCTTGACGCAGATTAATTATTAATATTTTACAGCCTTCAATTTAGAAGACATCTGCCCCATTATCTTTGAAGGATGCCCCTATTAAACAATCCCTGTGAGGCTGCCATGGGGAAGCATTAAATATTGAGGAGTGTAACTTCTCTCTATTTTGTCAGCTTGATCCCAGCTAACTGATGCTTCCTGTCAAAAGACTGTATCGAATTATTTAATGAGGTAGATGCAGTGAGTTACCATGATTAGTAATTGACTGTTAATATCAGAATGAGCTGGAATGGGTTTCAGTTTATTAGGCTATTTAAAATGTTTGGACATTTAAAACAGTTATTAGTTCCGCTTTGCTCTGCACCTGACTTTTTACAGCACAGAGGAATGAAACAGAAAAGCAGCAACTGCGAGCTGAAGTTTCAGTCTTTAAAAAATCAGCATTTGCTCTGCAAATCAGTAAGCACGCATGGTGGTGCTATTAGAGCAGATATACACTATAAACGTATGCCAGTTTTAGACATTTTAACAGCCAAGACTTACCCCTAAAGAATTCTGGGAATTGATGTTGGCTGAGGTTATTATCACTAGCCCTACAAGTTCAGCTATGCAAATAATTAATAATAATTAAGGCTTCCAGTACTTTTTTGATTGTTGCTTAAGTATATCAGGATTTTTGTTCAGCTCCTCAAAGTTCAGGCTGATCTGTGTTAATCTCAAACATCTATGATAATTATCAGGTCCAGCTCAAGACATTTTGCTGCCTGAGGGCAGGCGGCATGGAACACACAGCTCTATCCTCCAGCAGAAAGGAAAGGCTGTTGCCAATGCCCTCTCCAACATCACCAGCATCCGCCACCTGAGGTAGCTGCCTTCCTCTGCCAAATAGTAGAGCCAGCCCTGCTTATTGTATTGCTTTGGCAATTTAGCCTGCAAAACTACAGTGGTACCTCTGGTTACAAACTTAATTCATTCTGGAGGTCCGTTCTTAACCTGAAACCATTCTTAACCTGAGGTACCACTTTAGCTAATGGGGCCTCCTGCTGCCTCCATGCCGCCGGCATGCAATTTCTGTTCTCATCCTGAGGTAAAGTTTTTAACCCGAGGTACTATTTCTGGGTTAGTGGTGTCTGTAACCCGAGGTGTTTGTAACCCGAGGTACCACTGTACCTGAACCAAAATAATGAAGTTCCTGGTTGCCCAGTAATTTGGCTTGGCTTTATTCATCTGGGAGGAATCTAGTACTCAGGAAAAGACTGAAGCTTTTTTGATGGAATACAGTGGTACCTTGGTTCTCGAATTTAATCCATTCCGGGAGCCTGTTTGACTCTCGAAACAGTTCGAAAAACAAGGTGCTGCTTCCAATTGGCTGCAGGAGCTTCCTACAGTCAAGCGGAAGCCATGTCGGACGTTCAGCTTCCGAAAAGCATTCGCAAACCGGGAACACTCACTTCCAGGTTTGTGGCATTCGGGAGCCGATGAGTTCAGGAGTCAAGCCGTTTGACTACCAAGGTACCACTGTAGTTTGGAGAGAGTGGAGAAAGAGTCACTGTTCAAATAATGAGAAGGTGCAACAGAATCTACTGATTACAGCAGAAGAGGGTGTCTCTTTCCACAAAAGGTGATTAGAGCCGTCAATGTAGTTAATAAGGAGAAGCCTGAAATTTGTCTCCATTCCTAAAAAAAAATGGGGATTGGCTTAATGCTAGTCCTAAACTATGACAATGTTTAGATGGGCCATGTTCTCATTTGTTTGTCACTATTCCCCAAGCAAGAGGAAGGTTTTGGACTACTCTGACAACATTATTTTTGCCATGCCTTATCATTAAATCACTTGAGCCCTTCCTCTTCCTTCCTCCCTGCCCCCCGCCCTGCTTGCTTTTGCATGTAGCATGGACAGAAATCCTTGAAAAAGAAAGATAAAGGAAGCAGCAGCAGAGGGACCTTAGCTTTAATGCATGCCTTCTGAGAGAGGTATTTAATGTTATCAGTAATACTATAAGCTTGGTGCCTTTGAGACAATCCTTGGGGATGCTGCTCTAAGAGAAATACTGACTGAAACGGCAACCCTTCATCCGTAAGGTCACAGGAAAAGCCATTCTCATGGACTTGGTGAAAACTGATGTGAAGGATATGAATGAAAGCAAAGGAAAGTTGCCTACTGCATACGCACATCCAAAGTAAATAAAAAACCTTTGAAAGGAAATGGCACAGTTACCGAGGTGAATGAAGAAAGGGAGGAGGGGAGATAAATTATCTCAGGACACCAGATTCACTCCCCTGCAATAAGTCATTGGAAACTTGAGAGGTTGGAGCAAGAGAAGATTAGAAATTTTGGAAGGTTTTAATAAATCAAAGGCTGGATGACTTGCCCAATGCACATCCTAGGCCTTCTCAGCCTAGATCAGCTCTAGACTTGAAAGCAATGCTGAAAGCAATTAGATAGAGACTAGAAAAGGATGCTTTTGATAGTATGTTAAAGTCTGGCATATGCAGTAAACACATAAGACGCACACAGACAGGGAATTCTGAAAATGGAAGCAAGCAGAGAGTCAGGCAGAAGTGCAAATGAAAGGGAGTCATTGGGCCAGGGGGTTGCTTTTATCTATGTTGGCATAAATTCTTTTTAGGTGAGAAACTCTGGGTTTAGACAAGCAAACTGTAAATTAGCTGAGCCTCATTTGCAAACTGAGCAAAATACAAAGTCAAAATTTCACACAGCCATTCCAAAGCCTTGTTCTGGGAGGCTCCAGTCTCTGATGTGATACTTATTTCTAAGAACTATAAGAAGGACTATTGAACCAGGCAATTCTCATTGCTAAAAATGGTGGCAGCACCTAATGGGGAAAGAAAAGGAAAGATCTATGTGAAGAGCGGATGGAGAAGAGTCAATAAACAGTGTTATGTACACAGTAAAATAGCAGGCCAAGTGAAGCAAAGCTATATATTCAGCGCCGTGGCATTTATCTGTTTGACTGACTGACTGACTGACTGTCTGTCTGTGATGTGATAAGTGCTGAGAGTCACAGCCAATAAATTTCAAAATGTCAAGTAATAGCCCAGGCATGAGTGGGCAGAACTCTATTGACTGTGGAGAAAAATCAGAGAAAGATATTTGTGGGAAATCAGTATTTTTGTATTGCAATGCAAACTATCAAGAGGGAAATTGACATGAAGATAATAATCCATAGACTGGGTTGGCATGTTACGCTTCCCGCAACCCCAAGTTCAACAGCAATCATAAAAAGACAGACTAGATAGAGGCATGTAGAGCATACCCTTCTGATCCTCCACAGCTACTTTCTGTCTTCTTCAAAGTGCTGTGTCTCTCCTGTCCTCTAAATCTTAAAATATTTCCTCTTCTTTTTGCCACCTTTAAACTCCCAAATGTCATTGCACCATTACACAGCACGCCCCTAACGCATTGTCTTAGCCAGTTGGCAAGGATTATTTCATAACTGTGGCCACCAGCCTAGATTTAATTATTGCAAGGAAATGGGCAACCCTGGCTTCAGAATCTTAAAAGATGTCATTCTGCAAGCCTTTAAAACAAAATCATGTAGAACTGAGAGAGATGTGAATTCTGGCTTTCTTTGGACATAAGACCCTTCTCAATAATGGCAGTGGTGCTGGGGCTGAGTTCTGGCTTGCACCTTAGGGCAGGTGTGCACACATGAGCACCAGGCAGGGTTCAGTGCACTCACCCAGCCCATGCCGCTGGACGGGGGTGAGTGGACGGTTTTCTTCACTCTCCACTCTCCCCAGCCCTCACTGCCATTGGGTGGGTGCTCACACACTGAGCAGGTGTGGGGCGCAGAGGGTGAAGAGCATCGTCCGCACTCCCCAGCCCTCGCTGCCGATGGGTGGGCATTCACCCCACGCTCCACCACTGCTTGGCCATTGTAAAATGGAACCAGACATGTAAAGCAGGTTGAGATCAGCAAATGGCGTATACAAAAAAAAAGGTGGATTACCGTCCTTGCCTTATTATATCATTTGCCTGTGTGCGTATGTGTGTGCATGTGTGCGTTCGTGTATGCATAAAAGTGGTCAAAGATCTTGGTTAAATCCCTGCACATCCTCTGATTAATTCCCTGAGTTTTCTTCCCAGAAATCCCCAAAGCCATTTACACATTTACAAGTTCAGTAATTCATTGTGCTTGTCCTACCCAGGCAATAAAGTGTGTGATGCTCGCTAAGTGGCGGGAGGCAAACAAGGAGATTTCATAGAATTCAAGGTCAGGCAGGAGGACAAAGCTTTACATTAAGAAAGTGCTGCAGTCTACAAAATACTCCAGGTTGGGACATGCAAAGGACAAGAGGGAGTACAATCAGGGTGGGGATTAGAGAAGAAGCTAGTGAGCGATGCTCATGTGGCATTTGTGGGGGGGGGAGAAGCAGTTGTATAGTCATTGTTTTAATGAAATGAATTTGAAAATGGGTGGGGGACTTGATATCTTTCAGGTCTCTTGGTCTCCAGCTCCCATCAGTTCCAGCCAGCATGGCCAGTGGTTAGCAATGATGGGGGTTTGAGACCAGGAATACCTTGCAGGCCACAGGTTGCCCACACCTGTGATTTGGAGTTGAGCGAGAGAGAAATCTCACTGGCTTTAATTGTAGGAAATGATATTTGTATACAAAAGATGAGTCTGGACCTTGTCACCATGGTGACATGACAGCCTCGCAATAAAAATAACTTCTGATAGCTCAGTCTAAAAATATTTCAAAATCAGTTTACTAGATACAGCAGACTGATACGTCATCCGCTTAACAGGAAGACTGATTGCCCAGTATTTACGCTTCTAGGGTAATCTGTACGCAGCTTCAAAATGAGAGTTATTAAATTATTTTCAAATGCTAATGATGCTATTCATCTGGGGGTTGCACAGAAGTTTCAAGCAATTCAAGATGAACATTTGCTTTTAAGAAGTTAGCTTAATCTTTAAGAACGCAGCAGCAATGTTATAAATAATAACTCTCCCTTGAAGAATACTGGTCTATGAGCCCTCTCATCTGGTCAACTTGGAGAAATTCAGGACAGGTCCAAATGAGGCAAAAAAGCTCAAAAGACGCAGCAGCAGACACATAGGAATGAACATCTGCACTTGCTGCTGAGGGCTGGGCTTCTCCCCACACAAAAGCCACCAGTTGCAATTGCTTTGTGAGGAAGAGCAGCAGGACCATCTGCTCAGGGACTGGGGGTAGGAACTGGGACAGGAATGACAATAAACTGGCAGATTCTAGCTTTACCTGGAAGGTAAAGTTCTCACCAGGGGTGGACTTTGGTCTTTAAAATTTTAGTGGCGCCCCATTCAGGTCCACAATTTAGTGCCTTCTAGGCTCAGCACCCAGTGAGGTGGAACCGGTTACACTGTGCTAAACCCGCCTCTGTTCTCCCTCACTAAAGCCAACCAGTTCTGTCTAGGAAAGCTGGATTGTCACATTATGGACTCATCCACACTTATGCTCTATGCTTTCTAGGCAGAGGTCCAGGCTTTCTAGATCGGTGTCCAAGTGGGTTTTGTTTTGCTTTTTGTTTTGTCCCAGCACTTTGCCCGAGGAAACCCAATTGCCGCTTGCTCCAATTCAGCAGTAAAACACATGTTTTCCCAGGAAAAGGTTCAGGACAAAAAAGAAAACTTGCTTGCACCTGGACCTAGAAAGGCCAGAAATGTCACACAAAAGAAAGTATGGATATGCTCCATCTCCCAGGTGCTCTCTAGGCTTGTATTTTTGTGGCAGGTTTTGGTTTTTCACTTTGATATACCTTTTCCCATTCAACTGGTCCATATATGAACCTTGTAACACCTGGAATTTGATGCCTGAGTTTGCTTGCTTTTCTCTTCCTTCCCCATATCTTTTTTCCTTTTGTGTGGTGTCCTTTTAGACTGCAGGAGCCATGTCATTTTTATTGATCTGTAAGCCACTTTGAGAGCATTTCCAGACTGAGATGGTCGGTTTTCTGTACCCATAGTGATTACACTTTAAGCATATAACAGTAAAATGGTGACACACCTGCATTTTGGAACACAGCAGCCACTTGGCTGTTCTAAATAAGATAAGGATGACTGCATGGGACATTTCATTAGGAAGTCCCTTTTTTGCCCCATTTCCTCTCTTCTCCAGCTCTCCCACTAGGCTTTGAGATCCAAAGTTACCACAGCAAAAAGAGGAGCAGATGTGGAGGAGTGATATTCTTATCGCAAGAATATAGGAAGCAACTTTGTACCGAATCTGCTCCATCTAGCTCAGGGTGGTCTAATACGCAGCCCAAGTGACCCTTGAGGCCTTTTTTTGGTGGCCCTCAGTATTATTTGATGCCCCCATCCCAGCTGCCATCTCAAAGCTAGGTAAGCAAGGCTCTGGGCTTTCAAAAGGAGGCATGAAAACTCCAACAGGGTCCTAGAGTCCTTTGGTCTCCTTCCCAAAGCCTAGTTAGCACTTTGGGAAGGAAATGGGAGGGTTTGGGGACCCTGCCAGAGCCTCACACCTCCTTCCCAAAGCCTGATGCCTGGCTTAGCCAGCTTTGGGAAGGCAGCATGAGGGCTGTTGGGGGCGTCAAATGTTGGCCTTGCTTCCCCACCCACCATTTGATAAGTCAGTGCACAGCCTGTGGGTTCCATGCCAAAGTACTCTTGTGGCCCATTTGGCATGAAAAGGTTGACTCCCTGATCTAGATCAATATTATTGACTGGCCATTCTCCCAGATTTAAACAGGAAGCATTCCCAGTCCTACCTAGAAACAGCAGGCTTTGAACTGGGGACCTTCAGCATGTAACACATGTATTATTCTACTGAGCTTTCATCCTTCCCTTCAGCGTATGTGTGTGGTGGATGGGGAGGAAGTACAGTGAAGGGACATCTTCAGAATTCATTTCCACCCTCTGCTTCTCTGCCGTGCTACATTACAGTAATAGCCTCTACATGCTTTTTTAAAAGAGTTTCGTGTATGAATTTAAGGCTACTTTCTCAAATGGTCTGGTTAAGCATGCCTGATAGGTTCCTTTGTATAGCTATCAAAGCTGTGGCAAAAGGAGAGTTTCAACTCTTTCAATATTTTCAACATTCCCTTTGTGAACCAGACAAAACAGATCTCTTCAGTGCCAGCTTCTGTTTATAGTATTGTGTATGTTTCTGTATGGAAATTTCATTTGGGGACTGAGCATGAATAGCACAAGCTTCCATAAATAGCCCAATTGCTCTTGTTCATTCTTACATTAAAAAGAACTAGGGAGTGGAACTTAAGGAATACAGCACCTACCATTTCCTTTTTAACCTCTGCAAGACCTGATCCCAAGGGGATGGGAACAGGTGCAGGGTGACTCCTTCCCACGCTGCTTTGGTAATATCATAAGAACATCAGGAAAGCCAAGTAGGATCAGGCCAGCCCAGCGTTGTGTTCTGACAGTGGCCCATCAGATGCCCATTTGTTGTTGTTTAGTCGTTTAGTCGTGTCCGACTCTTCGTGACCCCATGGACCAGAGCACGCCAGGCACTTCTGTCTTCCACTGCCTGCCGCAGTTTGGTCAAACTCATGCTGGTAGCTTCGAGAACACTATCCAACCATCTCGTCCTCTGTCGTCCCCTTCTCCTTGTGTCCTCTATCTCTCCCAACATCAGGGTCTTTTCCAGGGAGTCTTCTCTTCTCATGAGGTGGCCAAAGTATTGGAGCCTCAGCTTCACAATCTGTCCTTCCAGTGAGCACTCAGGGCTGATTTCCTTAAGAATGGATACGTTTGAACTTCTTGCAGTCCATGGGACTCTCAAGAGTCTCCTCCAGCACCATAATTCAAAAGCATGAATTCTTCGGCGATCAGCCTTCTTTATGGTCCATTAGATTGACCTTTTCTGGACAGAGCATGCAGATGGAGGCTTTCCATCGTGGAGATTTCTGACATGGGCACCAAAAGGAGTTCTGGAGAGACAATACTATAAGCAGCCATGTCTTTCCCCCAGAGATATGTTGGGATAAAGAGGCATCAAAGCAATGTTAAGTTAGCGTTGTCTTCTCCCTTTACCCCAATAAGCCGGACCTTGCAATAAATGCCAATGTGTCATCAGTTTACGACAGCCGAAACTTTAATCTTGTATTTGTGCCACCGCTTGCCTTAACAAAAGCGAACCATCACTGTTTTCTTTAAGCGCACACACTACATGTATTAACAGATAACAGAAAGTCATAAAATATTTACAGAGAATAGCAAATGTCTCTACTTGGAGTCAGCGAGTTTTTCAAACTACAACCTGAGTACCTGTCATACAAGGATCAATAATCCATAAATCATGTGCCAGTTGGAATTGCCCTACACATCAAAGAGCACTCTTGGTTTGGTTTTTTGTACAGGGCCTCATAAAACTCAGGATGATGTGGAGCTTCTGTGGAATGTCCTTTGGAAACCATGACTCCCCTGCCCCAGTTTTGTATACTACAATGTTGGACGTTATTGTCTCCTCTGTTTTAAGCTGTTAAAGTAGGTCAGCTTATTTGTATCAATTTGCTGAATATTTATATAATGTTGTATATTCTAATTTTTATACTCATTGACATTCTGACTACTTTTAATTGTTCTTTATCAATTTTGTTATATTATTGTTCATCTGGTATGTTGTGAGTTGCTTTGTGGGAAAGAAGCATACAAATAAATGGTGGTGGTGGTGGTGATACAAGCATAATGAGTGCCACACCCCACAGTCACCTTTGACTGGACTTAAACATCCAGGGGTCCTTTACCTTTTTTACCTTTTACATGACAGAATGACACATGGCTTATTGCACAGATCCAGCTCCCTCATTCATAACTGGGGACTAAGGTAATTGCACATTAATGTCCCACAAAAAAAACCCCACTTTTTGCCCCAGAGAATGATTAAAGGGAGAGTTTCCCACTGATGCAGATGTATGGTATGGGGTATTCCCAGCACTCCACACATCAACATTGGTGACCACACACCTGAGGTGATAGACAATTTTGCCTACCTTGGTTCCACCATAACCAGCGACCTCTCCATAGATGCTGAGCTGGAGAAGCATATTGGCAAGACAGCTACACCGATGGCCCGCCTCTCCAAAAGAAGAAAATGGGAGAATGTGACACAAATGGCCAATACCAAGATGAAGGTCTACCAGGCTTGCATGCTGCTTTATGGAAGTAAGTTGTGGGTAACTTACAACCATTAGGAATGACACCTCAATGCCTTCCACATGTGCTATGTCAGGAAGATTTGGGGTATCACATGTCAAGACAGAGTTTCAAACAAAGATGTGCTCTCCCTAGCCCACATTCCCAGACTCCTATCCCAGCGATGTCTACAGTGGCTTGGTCATGTACACAGAATGAAAGATAGCAGGATCCCCAAGGATGTGCTCTACGAGGAGCTGGCTGTAGGCACCAGGCCCCATTGGCAGACCAACTCAGTGTTTCAAAGATGTCTGCAAGCATGACATGAAGGCTGGCAACCTCGACTCCACCATGTGGGAATCCCTTGCGAATGACCACAGTGCCTGGAAACAGGCAGTCAAGTCGTGTATCCATAGCAGTGACCAGAGGAGAAATGAAAACTGGGAGGAGTGCAGAGAGAAGAAACGGTGTGGTGTACATGTAGCAGCACAACCAGATGCCTTCATCTGTCCAGCTGCAACAAAACATGTCTCTCCCATATCGGTCTCTACAGCCACAGCAGGCACTGTAAACTTCCAAAAGCTTGACTTCATTCCCAAAGGTGCGCTTCTCCAACAAATTCATGTTTTGTGCTGTAGGGTCAAATAAACCATTTAGGTTATTCATGCAGCTCTTTGTTGAATGTGGAACTGGGAACAGTCATTAAAAAGTCATAAAAACACACATAAGATAATGGCAAGGTCACAATATGTTTTCTAATTACTGAGGCATAGGTCCTACAAATCATCACTATTCAACCTTATTCAGCTCACTTGATACCAATTCACCATTTGGGTGGTGTGGCTCACATACTAATAATGAGGAACTATGGTTAAATGAAGACTTATGGGGTTTATTGCAGTACTTTAATTATTTATTTGAAACCTTAAGAGAGGATGAGAGAAATGGTTCCGTCTATGAAAAAGGGACTCAGTATATGGTTGCAATCTTATTTAATATTTACCATGATAAATAATTATTTACTTAATTGTGTATTCAAAGCAGTTTAAACTTTTATTGGGCTATCTAGGTTATTGCAGGGCTTTATTGTAACACATTATTCTTTTTCTGGTTTTACGTTATGCTTTCTGCTCCTAAATTTTTGTAAGTCACTTGGAGATTTTTTTTAATGTGGCAAGCTACCAAATAAATTGAGTAATAACAATAATAGTAATAATTATAGAGATTCTGGGGGCCTGTACACAGTTTTCATAAGGGCAACTCAGAATGATGGGATTGGGTGTAGAGGAAAGTTGTACAGTTAATGGGCATCCCCCCCCCTTATTTGTATTCTGTAGTGCTGCACAAGAAAAAACAATTATAAAGTCATTCATTTTTGCTAATTAGACTTCGTTTGGTTTGTTGCTCATTAATTTTTTTAAAAAATTGCACACATTCCTTGTCCCTTTCCCCTGTTTTCGCCCATGATCTATAGGGGCCACAGAGTTGTTTTCAGTTGTGGCTACCACTATAATTATTTATAATGACCCAACCATTACAGGGTATTATGGGGAAAATGATGGTCTGCAGTGGAACATGACAACACACATACATGCAGCATTATGGCAGAAAATGACAGCCCCCCAGAGTGGGTGCTTAACTCTGCATCTGCTGCCAGAGACATGAACGTGCCAACCACTCCCCTCCCCACAACCCTCAAACTGGAAGTACTGAAATGTATACCCATTCTTTACCATGTGCATTCAATTTGGAATGAATGAAAATTAAACCAAATGGCCTTCATTCAGCTCAATTTTTCATCTATGCCAAGATCAATACACACCCTGACAGTCCACACACATCTTGCTTCAATTCTGAGCTTCCCCTTATGGGCATATTTCAATTTTTCTGGCACTTACCCGTATCCTTCTGCATTTCCATCTAAACCATATTGTGAACGTATGGCGGGGGTTTTTATGCCATTAAATAGGGTTGGTGGGTATGGTTTTTTTTTTAAAAAAAAACCTCTTCTCCCCCTCCCCCCAAGTTTCACATACCACACCCCTGCTGTAGAATCTAAAAGATGGATACATTACAAGGCATGGTGGGATTAAACAAGGAAGCAAGATCAGGAAGTACAGACACCGCTAGACTTTCCTTCCTTCTCAGTAATTAACTTTCTTAGAAATGAAGCCGTGCATTAACTCTGGCACTAATGGACATCTTGTAAAACAAATGGTCACAGTTCTCTGTTTCATTTGAATAGGAACAAAAATGTTTGCTTAGCATTAAAACTGCAGTACTAATCCATGGAATCCATGTCAAATATTAAGTGCACACATTTGGATTAAACCACCATGAAGGCTTCCAGGCATCACGTTTTTATGGTCAAAAAGTAACCATGCAAAACATCTCAGGTTCAAACCCAGGTGTTTCCAGGTAGGGCTGGAAACATCCCCTGTCTGCAACAATGAAGAGCTGCATAAGCAGTTCTGAGCTAGGCAGTGCCCATGTGGTCTGGCTTTGTAGAAGGTAATTTGCTATGTTACAACCAGTTGAGTTGTTGTTAAACGCTTGTTGCTCATAAAGCTGTTGAACCTAAGTTGTACAGCTTGGGTTGCTATTTTCTTAATGCCAAGCTACATGGGGATGTCAGGGAGCTTCTGCGTGAAGAACAGATACTCTTCCACTGAACTGTTTTGCTGGTAGATGAAAAGCCTGTTTTTCTAGGGTTTTATATACAGTGGTACCTCGGGTTAAGAACTTAATTCGTTCTGGAGGTCCGTTCTTAACCTGAAACTGTTCTTAACCTGAAGCACCACTTTAGCTAATGGGGCCTCCTGCTGCCGCCGCGCCACTGGAGCACGATTTCTGTTCTCATCCTGAAGCAAAGTTCTTAACCCGAGGTACTATTTCTGGGTTAGCGGAGTCTGTAATCTGAAGCGTCTGTAACCTGAAACATCTGTAACCCGAGGTACCACTGTATAAATGTTGCTTCAAGGAAAGAGAGGAGGGTTAGGGGCACACACTTCCAAAAGAATCACATGTGTTTTTTCAGCAACCATGCAGATACATAGGTGAGGGCACAGGCACACACACACACACACAGAGAGAGAGAGAGAGAGAGAGAGGAAAAAAAAAATACAATTTAAAATTCTTTGCCCACCGCCTGAAAGAAGGAATGAAACAGTTGCTGAAGCCTGCACATTCGTAATTGTTAGTACTGCCACAGTAAAACACACAGAGAGAGCCTTGGTGTGAATTATGGGACAGCATCATTTTTCTGTGACTTTCCAAACTTACATCTGCGCTAATAAAAACTCAGTTTGTCACAGTGGGATTTGTGTCAGTGCCCCATTTTCAGACTCTGCCAGCCAGCCTGTGTACGATCCAGAATAATGGATGAATGAGTGTGATATGAAAGATTTAATAAGGACTTTACCCAGCTGCTCATCCCTGTTGCAAACTCATATCAATGAGCACTTTATTTGTTTACAGATACATCCCGTCTCCCCCAGACTGTTTGCTGTTTGCTTCATGTTGAATACACAATTAAAATGGAAGTGGGAGAGAGGGAGTCTTGACAACTCTGTGAGCATGCAATATCGAGAGTTGGCAGGAAAGTTGGGAGTGTGGAACGGAGTTGCTCAGCTACTGCCTTGCCCCTGTTTATATGGAGGATTTCAAACCACAAACAAAATAACTCTTAACTGCTCAGTCTTCATCTGCTATTGAAATGCGGTCCCTTTAGAGGGAAACACAGCACACAGTTAACGGGACACCGTTACAAAGCTGCAGTACGGTAGTAAAGGCAGCAAAGCGATAGGGAATGCCTACTGCTAATGAAATGGCAGGAAATGTAACACTGCAACATTTGCATACACTCCATGATTTCCATAAAGTAACATTTACAATGTGACCCACACCATTCCCCCTTCTCGACTTTTCAGCATTTCCTCCACCTTCCATGTCCTTCAGGATCAGAACCTCGCACAGCTGAGGAACGGTTGCTAAAGGGCTGAATATTTCAAAACTTGGAAGGGGAAATCAGCAATTCACGTGTATTTGGGTGATACAGTTATAGTTCATAAAGCTAGAGTGTCACCAAGTGGCCGGTAACTGAATGCCTGTGATAATCTGGTCTCTTGTTCTCTCGCTCTCTTTTCTTCATCTTCAGCTCACTGCAGGCCATGTTTGCTATATTATTAGTAAAAGTAAAATGGCCCAGCAGGTCAGTTTTACAGGAGAGGCCAGATGAATTCGGGTAACAATCCTTTTAATCTACAAATACAACATTAGGAAAGGGCGGACAAAGAGATCTCCTGCAGAGCTTAGTAAAGTGGACAGAATTTAGTAGCTCCAAGTAAGCAAGGAGCACTTAACATTCTGCTGCAACACAGAGACCCTCGTTGGCCTGGCGATGAAGCTATGGGCCTTTCCACACTTAACCATTTATAGTACAATAGTTGCAGGGGCAGGAGGTTCAGATATTTTTGGAGCATGTTCCCATATGATGTCTGCATCGTTCAGCTAGGATTCCAGAATAATGTACCCCAAAGCCTGCTTTTTCAGATACTGCAAAAAGTATGACTTTTGTGAAAGATCCAGAACAATTCCTCAATATTTTCCATTGTGTGGCATGTGCACAAGCATCGTCCTGGTTTATGTGTGGAGCAGGTGGGGATTGATGGGGGTGGCTTGGGAGATGTCTATTTTGAGCCACTTCCCTCTGACTGGTGTGAGCTATCAGTCTGCAAGCTCAGTTCAGAGGAGAGATATGACAGATAAAGCCGGTGGTGCTGAATCAAAGTACTGCCCGTGACAGCAACCATTAGCTGCAGACAAAATTCCACCAGTATAACATAGGATCACCGTTGCTCAGGCAGACACATAGTTCCTCTTTGAATCTCTTATACTCCCACAAAATCAATATTCTTGGATACTTCATTGTTTGCATCTGTCTGTCTCAAGACAATGGAGTGCGCCTCCAGGAGTGTAGTCAAACCACTGGAGAATCACAGCACCCACTATGGCTGCAGAGACCGGTAATTCATAACTGCTGCCTCCCACATTGTTTTTGCTGCCTTAGCCTGGGGTGCAAGTCTGGGCAGTGTGTATGGAGGTCCTGGGCTGCCCAGACAACAAGATGTGGTCCAAAAGAAAGCAGAGCAATATGATTTGGAACTTGGCTACAGGAGATGCTGGAAGAAGGCATACAAGGCACCGTCCAACCAACTTTGGGACCCCACTTCAGATTTGTGTAGCTTTTTCTTCTCCCAAATATGTCCCACAAGGCAGCGGGTACAGATTTTTCCTTGGGGTTTACACCTAAAGCCTTTCTCATTAATGAATATAGCCACAGGGATCAAGGATTCGGATCAGAGTTTTCCCTCTCCTAGATGAGCTACCATCCAAAGTTGATGAGAACCATTTGCCCTTCTCAAATACTAGACATTAAATAAATAATCTTAGAAGCAGCAAAAGGGCTATCCCCTTGCACATGATCATAACTCTAACATTTACTGGCTGGAGGAACATGAGGATACATTAAAGGTGTGACTACAGCCATGGAACTTTTCTCAATTCATGCTCAACTCACCACTCTTGTTCTCTACAGACCATTGTCTATTATTTTCAGGTAGTGATGGCAGCTGTAGTAAGAAGAAGATTGTGTGAGTGGGAGGTAGAATCTGCTTCATGCCAAATCTGTAACCTTATTTTAACAGCAGACTCCACAGATTAGGGCTATGGAGTCAGCAAACAATTAGTTTTTCATTGTAACCACCTGTTCTTCTGGCACAGCCTTGTCACCTGCATATTTCCAAAGGGTTAGCACAGTGACTCCCAATGCACATCTGAGGATGTAAGTTCCATCTTAAAAACAGGTCTAGTGTGAGAATCCCCCCTCCATGCCAGTTCCACCTCTTGCATATTCTCTAAATGTTTAACCTGCCCGCTTTACATCTTAAAAACCAGAAATAGGTGCAAAAGAGGAGAAGATATGCCTCGTTTTCTTTTCTTTCTTTTTTTCTTATTTACAAAAGCTTTCAGCATGCCCAGGTTTCTTCAAAGTTAAATATGTTGACTGATACTGTATTGTACAATAGCTCCTGCCTCCTTGGAGATCAACAGAGTTGAATGGCAAGTGCCTGAAAATACTTACCTACCAATTTATCGTAAATGAAGTGCAGTATGTTGTGCCTGATTCTGAATTCTCTGATAAATGAATGTTTATCCAGGGATCAATGGATCAGGATGAATGGCAGACTGAAGTGCCAATTGCTTTTTTTTATTATTAACAAAAAGAATGATCCTAAATCAATCTCTTTTGTTTGATGAAACTTAAATTGCAGAGGGAATATTTAAAAAGAAAATCCATAGATAAAGCTACTGTAGACAGTATTTAGCAGAGCTAACTAGTGTTGACTCCCCACCCTCCCTTCCAATTCCAAACCGAATGCTCAGTCTGACTGTAGCACCATTAAGATCCCCACCCCTGGCCAAGATTTCCTGATAATTGGGCTTCAGCTAATACATTCACCTTGCCATACGGATGAGTTAGAAGATGAAAATAGTGAGCTGCTTGTGGGTTTCCCACTCCAGCTCAACTTTAGCCAGTGAAGAAACCCATTTTGCTGCTGTTAGCTAAATGAAACCAGCATGAGCATTCATGTGCTGTCATTACATGTGAGCACAGTGAGCAATCCTTCAGGAAGGAAGGAAGGAAAGACGGGCTATAGCTTTCCTGGAGACTGATTTACCTTATGCTTCATAATGGCGCTCCTGCAGGTCAAGTGCATATTTATTCTTGACATAATTCAGCAGCATGCAGAGTTCCTGGCTCTTAAGCATTTTACAGTCCTTTTCAACAAAGCATTCAGGTAACAGACTTGAGCAGCTGAAAATGGCATTGAGTTTGCACGGGAGTTTCACATGTTACAATTCAAGCTATGCCGCATCCGTAGTAACATTATGTACGCTTCCTGGGGTGAAGGTCCAGCTGCCACGTTCTTTGTGCAAAATGAAAATAGCAGCATTTTACACCCATTACTACCAAGTGTAAGTGACAAAACCAACAGAGCTGGAGACACGGGTGTACAATGCATCCAAACTTTTAATTTCATCTCATATGCTAATAGTGCTTTAACTGGCACACAGTTATAGCCACATCTACAAATAGAAGCAGCATACAAAGCACTTCAAAAAGGAAGACCCATTTTTATTGCAAAGCATGTATGCTATATGTACATTGCACCAGTTAATACAGTCTCAGAAAGGTATGCTGTGATGGGCGAGTAAAATGAGTCCTTTCCCTCTACTATACAAATGCCCAGTCATGTGGGTGTTATACTGGACTGATTTATGCCTTTATTGTTTTTTTAAAAAGAGAAGAAATACCATACAAACCGAGTTTTTACACATTTGTCATTTGCCACATCTGAGTGGTAGAGCATCCGCTTTCCATACAGAAGGTCTCGGGTTCAGTCCCTGGTAATCTCCAGAACAGGCTTAAGGAGACTCCTGCCTGATGTCCTGGAAAGCCACTGTCAGTCAGTATGGGCAATACTGAGCTAAATGGACCAGTGGTCTGACTCTGTATAAGGCAGCTTCCTATGTTCCTCTGCATGGAGGACCAAATTTGCGCAGGAGGATGAAATGGAGGGACGGGCCATCAGATTTGCAAATGGCACCAAACTGGGTTGGGTAGAATAAAACCTAGATTCAGTATTATCTTGATGGGGGAGAACTAGGCAGAAACTAACCAATGGATTTTAACCAAGATAAATCTAAAGTTCTGCTTTTAGGTAGGAATAATCAAATGCACAAATCCAGAATAGGTGGCACCTGGCTTGGCAACTGTCTGTGTATAAAGTATGTATGGGTTTTACTCGGTGCTTTTTTCCTAGCACTGAGCTGGTACTTACCATGAAGTCGTTACAGTAAGTGCCACATTTTTTAACAACAAAAAGGTGCCGGTTCTGCGTACCTTAGAGTACCCCCTGGGGGGGGGGAAGCACTGGTTTTACTAAACCACAAGTTAAACACGAGTCAGCAATGGGACGCAGCAACTAAAAAAGGCTAATGTAATTTTAGTTTGTGTCAACAAATGCCTAGTGTCCAGATCATGATAAGCAAAACTACCGCTCTAGTCTGCTTTAGTCAGACCTCCTCTGGAGTTCTCTGTCCAGTTCTGAGCACCACAACTTAACAAAGACATCGACAAATAGGAACATGTCCAGAGGAGGCCAACAAACATGGTGAAGGATCTAGAGACCAAATCCAATGAGGAGAGGTTGAAGGAGCTGGTTATGTTTTGTCTGGGGGGGCCACTAGGGGGCGCATTGGAAGATGGCCAACAATACCATCTCTCTGACCCACACGGGGTAATTAAGAGGCTGTTATGGGAGTAGGCAGCCTCCCTTGTTGCCCCAAGGAAATGGGGAACACTGCCCTTGCCTGCTGTGCCCATAAATCACCCCCTAATTCGAAAGAAGGGGGTGAGGGCCCTAGGCAGAATGCCCCCGTGTGGACCTCGGTTCTCCTGGATGCTGTCTCTGATCGCACACTAGTTGCAGCAATTTGGAATAATTAATTACAAAAGAAGCAAATGCACATATTTCAAGTGAAGAGGGGAAGTGAAGTCTGCTAATTTAAGTGACCTCTGCGAAAGAAGACGACAGGCTGGAGAAACAGGAATATTTTACGATGAAGATACACCAAAGGCGGGGTATGTTGACAACGGGGCTGAATGGGGGGGGGGGAACCTTTTTTACTTTCCTTCTATGTGATTTACAAGAACCCCTCCTCATTAGAACCGTTGGTTGAACTGACCCAAGCAGGATGATTAAGGTCTGTGTGGAGATAAACTTTAACAAAAAATATGCTTTATGGAGACCGAGAAGCAATAAGAGCTTTTGGGAATGGCGCAGCAATTAATTCGGAATCACCATCTTGCCAAAGGATTTATAGCCGGGAGGAAGAATGGATTTGATTTCAGACTGCATTCCTAGTGAATCTCCTCAGAGGTTTTGAGAAAGGAGGCAGATTGGTGAAGATTAATGACGCTAACACTGTTTTGATGTATGGAAGTGATGTTATATGGAAAACGTCTGGATATGGCTACTGGATAAAAATAATAATATCCACACAGGATTACAAACTGTTCTAACCAGCTTGCGGAGACTATCAGAGGTCACAAAGAGAAAGGAAAAATATATGCAAATAACAACAAGAGATGTGGAAAAATAATAAGAAAGGACTGGATAGTACTGTGAACATCATAAGGTTAGATTTGTGGACATTAAAACAGCAGTAAGAAGCAAGAAGTTGATTGGATCCCTTCGGAACTTGAAATATGGGTACCCCCAACAAAAATTTAAAATTCGGCTGTGTAATTTGGAATTTATGTAATTTGGTTTGATTTGATGTGATTGGTCAGTTAATAAGAAAATATTCTTTAAAAAAAAAAGGTTATGTTTTGTCTGGAGAAGAGATGATTAAGGCACAACTACATCACCATCTTCAAATACAGTACTTGAAAACAAGCTTGTTATTGGTTCAGATACTAGCATCCCGACATTATCAAAAGGGACTTCAGCTGAACATTAAGAAGCACTTTCTGTCAGTATGAACTGTTTGACAGTGGGAAAGACTGTATCAGAAAGTGGAGACTTTCATTTGTTAGAAGCATTCAAGCAGCAACTCGATGACAATGTATCAGAAATGCTGTTCGAGTGGGTTTCCTATATTGGCAGGGGATTGGAGAAGATGACCTTTGAGATCCCTTCCCGTGCTATTATTTCTCTACCTTGTTGCAGCAGTGCTGACTACTAGTGAGCATTATTGCACTGATAGTTACATTTGCATCACTTACCTCCTCCCTTCTTCCTACAGTGGAAATACTGGTTTTACTGAAAGGGAGGTGGGGGTGGGAATCAATCTACTGAAGAGCTAGGGTGGTAGATATCTGCAAAATAATATATATATATTTAAAAAATCCAAGCTGCACTGTGATTTTGGCAGACTTGCTGAGGTGGAGCTTGCAAATTCACATCCCACCTCTAGTTTAAAAAACTTGGATATCAAACTGCATCACAATGTAGACCCATTAGTACCCTTTTCTGCTTTTAACAGTATAAAATGCTAATGTTCATGTTTCATCAATTAGGTTTTAAGAAATATCTGCTCCAACTACAGCTGTCTTTAATGCTGATTTAGGTTGCCACCATCCATCATCCACTTTGGAACTCAACTTTATTCAGAAAATGTAATAGAAATCCTATTTTTTATAGCTTCTAATTATATTCACAGTCCAACCATCCTCCCCTAAATCTTCAGTGCAGGTTTTTATTTTACTTTGTTTTTGTAGAAGGGTAGAACAGAGAACTGAAATATCACCCTGAGTCTAGAGCTGGTCAACCTACTGGAGGATAATATATATAATTGTCAATATACACAAGAATAGGCTACCTGTTATAGGAACTCTGATGCACACCACGTTGCTTCAAGCAAATTCAGATGCTTAGAGCAGTGTCACTATTTGAAAGAGTTTTTGTACTTTTGTCCATCCCTTTAAACGCCAACACAAGCTCAGGATATTCTCTGGCAACACTTAAAACAGTAGTCCTTTGAACAAGAATAGTCTTTGTCAATGCAGACACCATTAAGCAGGGCCAGTTCTAGCTTTAAGCAAAGTGAGGCAGGTAACCTCAGGTGGTAGCTGTTGGGGGTCATGGCAGTCCCCTGGTCATCCCACCCAAGCTCACTCTGGTTGTACCCCCTAAGCACCCTGGCCATTTCCATGCTTGCAAATCAGAAAAACTCACATGCTGTTGTTCTACAGTTCCTAAACTAGTCTGCTGTCCTCAGGTATGGTGGAGAAAGCTGCCCGATCACAATCATTGAAGTAAGAACAGCTGCCAGACTGGTGGGCTTCTATTTGTGAACGGGAGCATCTTGTCTTTTGCCAAAATCAGCCTGTTTTCTCAGGACAACCCTGCTATAATAATAGTTGTTTTGCTGTTACATTCCTAGGAATAATGCAGCTGCTACATTGAACACAACACAGCTGCTGCTTTCTTTTTGTTGTTATGTTTCAATTTCATGGATTGGCCAACTTTTGTCTTTAATGGGTATTTGGGATTACTGTTTGCTCTCATGATGGTGACTGACACACACACACACACACACACACACACACATCATGTGTAAAAGCAGAACCGGGGGATGGACACACACACACACTTGCCAACACATCCTCCTACTCTTGTGCTTCCTCAATATTTTCTGGCTATGGTTTCAACTTTGATCACCTTTTGTTATTTGTAGTCCCTCCTATCAGCAAGCCAACCCTCTTAGTTCTTCTCCCACCAGTGTTCCACACTGATCAGCTTGCATCAGCCACTGCCTGACCTCAATGGGGCAGTCCATGCCAGGTTGCTCCAACCCCAGATACCTCTTCTCCCAGCCTCCCCAACCCCATTCTCAAATTCCTGATAGGCTTCATTCACACTTAACCTTCTCTCTGTCTCCTTTTGGGTGCAGGAGTCCCAAGATACAGGCTTAATCCCTGGGCTCCAGGCTGAGCTAATCGTGTTGTTTTGTTTCTTGTCAATTGCACACATGGCTGGAAAGCACAGCCACTACTGGGTGGGAAGAGACCATGGAATTGACTCTGTCCACATTGTTCTGAGAAATCTTCATTACCAGAAGAGCTTGAGGATGTATCAGGGGGAAGGGCGCCTAAACCACCAAATTAAGCATGAATTGAGCCATAGCCACATATTAACTGGCCCTTTCTTGTTTGAACTTGGAGAGCTTAACCCTCTTCACATGTTCACTGACTGCACAAGGGGAGCAGCAGCAGCATGCCTACTCTCCCCATTCCCAAGCTCCATTCAACAGAGATATGCATGGCCAACAGTGCAAATAAAGGGCTCTTGCTGCAGAATGGGAACCCCTGTTTCTTCATGGTTGCTGATCTTTCCAAGCAGGTAGGCTTCTACACATGGAGGCGCTATTCAGACCTACCACTAAAGCTCAAGGCATCACAATCCTACCCTCCTCCCTAGGCTCATTCAGTGACTAAGCGACCTCCATGTCAACAGGGTTCAATTGTTGGTCTAGTTCAAGTAGATGATTGGTTTTATTGTGCCTGTTTTCTGTGTCCTGTTCTGTGTGCAGCAAAGGCTATATGCAAGGAGAATGGCTCAATCTATGTATCAATGCCAGTATCAAACTGGAAACGAAGAGCTGTATAGCGGTTGTTTGTTGTTGTTTTGTTTTAGATTTTTATCATTATCATTACAGGAGATTTTGACAGTACTTCAGAGCCTCAGGATGACAGTTGAGGAAGTCTCCAATTTAACTCTGCCATCAATGAGTGATGAGCACGCATAGTGCCATTAATAAAACAGATCAAAATCAAACACCCCAAATAAAATTATGCAGCAGCTCATATTTCATCTTATTGCTATGCTGTGTTTTAAAGGGCCTAAACTAACCAGGCAGGTAAGGAAAGGCACACAGCTACATTATAATCACGAAGCCTCTGGCATGTCAAGAGTTAGGGTTCTTGCCATTAATTAAGGCATTTCGAAATCATCACAGTACAAGCAAGAAACAAATTAATAACAGCAGCTGTGATAGATATTATCAAACTGTCATTTCGTAAACCTTTTAAGCATAACCAAGAAACCAAGTCATGCTAACCTCCAGAATATAAAAACGCGATGACACCTAGATAATAAACTGTACCCACCAACATACATGGAGTGTAAATCTTTATAGTCTCTTCCCAGGTTTTAGAGCCAGGTAGGCGTGAAATTAATTTATTTTATTATCAGGAAGGGAGTAACAGAACAGATACTCCCAACAACAACTCTGGAAATGAGGGAAATGGAACCTTTCATAAGGCCTTCAAACAATGTGTCACCAATGGCCAGACAATGAGGAATTCAAAGTACTACTCAACGGTAAGCCTATTAAATGCATTTGGGTTGCCTCACTAGCAGCAGCTTACAAAAATTAGTCCACTGAGCTAACTCTAGAACAGAAAGAGAAGGGGGTGCTGAGGTTTTGCAAAAGAATTTCCATAAATTAAGTTCATTCAAAAATAAGACCGTAAAATTGGCATTTTACAGGGATTATTTGACTACTAGGTTCTGTTCAAGAAACGTTGTTATTTCATCAACAGAATAAGTAATTGCTGTCATCTGGGGTTGGCAAGGGGATATACATATAAAGCTTCTGAATGCCATACAGATTACAGTTGTACGGACTACAATTATAGTTCTTCACTAGAAAACGTTGCTGTCTATATGGCTAAGATAATGGACCAAGTTTCTAACAGTGGGCGAATCCTGATCATACATTATATCACACTTCCTAGCAATTTTGATGAAAACTACAGGTGGAGACAGATTATAATGGGAGCATCTAATTGAAATTCATCTCCGTTTTACTTCAGATGGAAGACACGCTGCTTGAGCCCTGAAACGTATTCAATTTTATTCAAATTGAATGCCGATTTTTCAGGCAAAACTACATTTGAAGAAAAAAAATGCTTCAGAGAAACCTTCATGAAGGCTGTAAATCTTTAGCGCTGTATTTTTAGAGGGGTGTGTGTGTGTGTGTGTGTGTGTGTGTGTGTGTTTATCGGTACTCTCCATTCCTTCATGTTGCTAACTCTAGAAGGCTTCCATGCTGAGGTAGAAGAGCAGTGATATGAATCCCATAGAGATATACCATTTTGATGGCATCTTGACATGTTTCACTGACACTTCCAGTCACTTCAGGTCCTTGTGGATTCACTGGGATATTAGTTTTTCAGCATGGTGCCTTCCAAGAGCTTGCTATAAATATATATATAAAATGGACAGCCCTCTTTCCTTCCACTGAAACCATGACTTCACCTTGTCATGGTGGCATTTCTCATAAAAGAAAAGGGGTAGCTAAAGACTTTGACAGAAAGATGGAGAAAGAGTCAGTTAAAGTAAGTATAATGATTCCGACTTCGTCAAAACCTAGCTTGTCCTAGACATCGGACCCATAATCTGGGCTACAATGGCCATTTGTTTGTCTCCGATAAAATGTGTTAATTTAGAACATCAGCTTCTTCACCCTCCTGTCAGCTCACGTGTCAGGAATGACTATGCCCAATCCAGACACAGTTATTGTATATTGCAGAGGAAAGTGAGATGCAGCGTACTTACATGACTAGCTTTCTGACCATCCACTTTCAGAAATTGATTCTCTTAGCAAGTTTACAACTGAAGTGATTCTGTTAGCAAGTTTACAGCTGAAACTGCAACCCAATAGTCTAGCTTTACTTGGTTTCACACCCTGGCTTCAGACCATTCAGAGGTATTGAAGCTACTGGGACAGTTTATAACTATTTCCCAAAGAAGGTCACAAAAACCTGCCCTATATAAAAGAGGTCAGAGAAATGGAAAAACGTATGAAGGCTCCATATCAAGAGTGTAACTGCATAAACAATACAAACTGGGTCTAAAGCCAGATCTCACAACTGGTCATTGTATACAATGAACCCATCATAACAGGCAGGCAAACAGACGAGAGATGCCTAGGGCTAGGCCTATGTCACTAAGTCGTCTTATTCCAGTTCCCACCTTTTCATTCATCACAGATCATCATCATTTAAACCAGCATTCCTCACCTTCAGATATTTTGGACTACTGCTCCCATTATCAACATTCAGTTTGAATAAGAATACTGAATATGGTGATTTTGAACACATTCAAGAACCACTCTGGATCTTTCACAGATGTAGGATTGTTTTTGCAATAGAAGAAAAAGTGATTTGATGACTGCAGGGCAGCCCAGGACATTTTGCCACTTGAGGCAAAACAGAAAACGTCATTCCCCCCTCCCCACCTCTGCCTCTTCCTCCTCCACAGCGCTGTCCTGCTAACACCGACCCACCACTGTTGCTACTGCTGCTGTTTAAGGCGATCTGGGGAAGCCTCAACATGCTGAAGGAAGCATGGGAGAAAAAAAGAGGCCAGATGGGAGCAATGGGAGCAGGTGTTATGGTGGAGGAGAAGGAAGAGGCAGGGGCAGGCAACAAAAGAAGCAGAAAGCAGTGCAGTCCTTGGGGCAGTGGATCTGCCATACCTCCCAGCTGACGTCAGCCTGCCCCCTGAGGAACAGTAACAAAGTAATTTAGAAGCATGTAGAAAAAACAGCATCTATAGTGCTAGAAATGGTATGAGTGGAAGGGTCCTCTAACTCTGACTATTTGTGCTCATCCATTCCACTAACTCAGTGGTGGACAGCAGCCGAACATATTACAATGAAATAAGTATAATTCCAATAAAACTGAAGTTCAAGGCGAGTCCAAGCAGAACTAAAATAAGTTGGTCCTGTAATAAATTGTCATTTTCAAAAAAACTTCACAGGGTTTGCATTTAATTTTGCTCTGATTTATGACTCAGTCTCCAAAGTGCCAATTGCATATAAAAATTCATTAACTTTTGAGAAGGCAATTGTTAGTATTTTTATAATATAAAAAACGCATACTGTTTATCTCATTATTGCTTAGGAAATTAGGTAACATGCCTTCTAATAGCCTGCGCCAGAATACTGTAGCAAACCACTTAACTCACAATAATAGAATATTGACTTGGTACAGTGATATGTGAGACAGTACTCCAGCCAGATTAGACGAGTTCCATGCTGAGTTAGAGTCCTGTGGCAACACACTGATGCTACCTTAGCAGACTTTCAGAAAGAGATTAGCTGGAAATACTTAAGAAGATCAAATGGAAAATATTTCTCTGTATTGCTTTGTTTTTAATTTATAAACACTTAATAATAATGTATCTTCCCTTCTTTCAGGCAAATTATCCCTCTCCACATAGTATAATACTAAGCACTGGGTTGGAGTTGGAGTTTAATTGAAAATAAAAGAAAAAATTAGGCGGCTCCCTGTTTTCTTTAAGAATTATACCCTCCAGGGAACTTATATTAAGGGAGGATTACATCAAAGCTTAGAAGTTTCAGAACTTCTGTTCAGAGGACATTACAGGCCTGTGAATGTCATAGAGTAGCACCACAGATTAATAAAAGAAATGCACTGGTGTTGTGTACTTGCAGATATGCAACATACAGGGAGCCAATATTGGAGCACACATGCAAGTACTTTTGGGTGCTTATGGGGACTCCCAGACTTGATGTGTGCTTCAATCACACAGAAGCACGGTTTGTGAGATTCAGTGTGCCTCTCTGTAGAACATCTCAAATCTGCTTAACTGAAGTGGCCTGGAAAAGGTCTACTACGAGTGCACAAAATTGGGATGGCTGCATTTATAGTTAAACAAATACACACACGAGAGAGGGGGGGGGAGAGGGAGACCATTGCTCACCATCTGTGCCTCTATATGAGCTAAGACTGACTACAAGCCAAGTGGCAGTCCCAATATGAAGTTCCAGGCACTTACACAGAGTCTGTGTTTCCTTTGGAATGACATATATACAACCTGAGCCTACGATGGGGCGTTTCACAGCTTTAACACCCCAAAAGGGCCTTGCTTCCCCCCATAGCCACAGCCTTGGATTTAAATAGAAACCAAGCATCACTCTTTCTCTCTCTCTTCCCTGTTTGCCGCTTTGCTTCTAGCTCACATCACTCCAAACCATCTGCTCTCAACTCTCACTTTGTCCTTCTAACTACCCACAATTGGGGTAGGATTCCCCACCCATTTTCAATCTCTTCCAGAGCCCCTTTCTTTGTTTTCCTGAATGGCCCATTACCCAGGCTATCACCTGATTATTCCAAGAATTAGAAGCCTTGATTAAATTTCAACACTTGCTGGATCTAGGGATTAGAAGGGTCTACAGCCTAACACCTTGCACTCATAACACTATGCATTTTTGTGCTTTTATATTGTAAACTACCCTGCGATCCTCAGATGAAGGGCAGTATAGAAATACAACAAATGGAAAAATATAGAAATTTACAGGAAAACAAACTACCAAGGTGGTTATCCCTGACAGAAGCAGAGAAAAGAAGAAGAAATAACATTGGGGATGAATGGGGTACCTACAAGAGAACCAAAATTGGGGGGGGGGAACAGATTAAAGAATATGTGTCGGATTGGCTAAATTATTACCAAATTAACTCAAAATTTAAGGCAGACAAAAATTTGGGATTCACAGAACAAGCATCACAATTTGAAAAAGAAATATTAAGATCTAAGGTTAAAAACCTATCTGAAATGTATAAAATATTACTTGTGGGAAACAAAAGAAGAATTAATGAAATCATCCATGATCAATTGGGCATAAGATGTGCGTCACAATATTGATTTAAATCTATGGGAGCAACTGTGGAAAACAAATCTTAATTTTACTGCTAGTTATTCACTAAAAGAAGCCTATTTAAAAATGATCCACAGGTAGTATTTGACACCAAGCAGACTAGCCAAGATGTTTAGATCTAAAAGTGACAAATGTTGGGAATGGAAAGAAACAGTTGGTACGTTCTATCATTTATGGTAGTCGTGCAGGATAACAAAAGAATTCCTGGATATGGTGTATAATGAACTTAAGAAAGTGTTTAAAAGAACGTTTCCAAAAAATCCAGAAGCTTGTCTTCTGGGAATAATAACGACAGAAATCCCACCCCCCCACCCCCCCCAAAAAAACCACAACCAAATTGCCTTATGGATGTATGTGACTACAGCCACTTGAATTCTAATTGCACAAAAATGGAGAACAGATACAGTGCCATCAAGAGAAGAATGACATCACAAAATATTAGAATATTTAGAAGTAGCCAGTATGACAAATAGATTAAGAAATAAAGATGATAAGGGACTGAAAGAGGATTGGCTATTATATACAGATTATATGGAAAAATATTATAACAAGAAAATAATCATAACAGGTTGAAAAAATACTCTGCAGTAGATGTTATAATGTGAGATTATGTAAGGTCATGAAAATAATTTAGTAGAGTAAGAAAATGCAGATAAAAGGATAGTAGATAGGAAACCATGGAAAGAGTTGAAGGGAGGTATAAGATAAGATATATAGGATATATTGATTTGTTATTATTATTATTATTATTATTATTATTATTATTATTCATTCTTGTTTTATATCTATGCTATCTTTTTCTTATTATTTTATGTTTGACTGTAACATAGTATGTGTTGACTATGAGATATAATAGAAAAGCAAATAATTTTTTTTTAAAAAAAGAAATCAAATAAATGAAACAAAATAAATAAAATCAGAATGGGCATGGTAGGGTGGGAGGTCTTCCCTTTGGCACCATGAGTGAAGTGGGAAATATTCACATTGGCAGCCTTGCCTGTGTAGCTGGGTTATTCTCATACATTCCTCAGCAACAGCGAGGTTGACTGACAGGAATACACCCCCTATATGGTCATTCTTGACTTGATCATTGTTCTCCTAATTTGAGTCAAGTGCCTCCCAGGTCTGAAATTCTCTGCAATATTTTGTGCAGAACCATGGCCCAACACACAAGCCTATCTTCAGCCTTGAAATGACAAGACTTAATTCCTATAGATTACCATGTGGTTTGGAATCAAGAAGAGAGAGGCTGACAAGAAGCACCATGTGCAGTGAAAAATGGCTGCCCAGAAGCTCCCAAATTAAAGCACTTACCTGCCGTCTCTCCGCATAATTGTTTCCTATTCCCTCTCTCTTCATTCACTCTTGGCACCAAGGGCTCCCATCTTTGAGACAAGATTGGGATACAAGAAAGAGCTGCCTTGAAATGCAAATTTCCTTTCATGCAATCTGGATTCAGCACAGCCAGCTCTGCTTTGGCAAAAAGAATAAGAAAAGGAAAAAGAAATGTATCAGCTTGATTATATGAAAAAGTAAAGGCAAAGTCCAAAGTTTAGGGCAGAAAAAAAGGCAACAGCAGATCCAGAAAGAAGGAAAGAGGTGGAACCAATGGCAAGAAGAGTATTAATTTAGCTATTAATTCCATTCTCTTCTTTTTTTCTCTCTTTCTGAGTATATGAACCAAGTTCCTTTGAATGATCGATTTGTGTGCCAAGCACATCTAGCACTATTCATTTCCAGAGCTTTCAAAAAATGAATGATGAAGCATCTTCCCTCGTGATACACAGCAAGGCAGCAAACCTGTTAACTCGCAGCATAGTAGTACCTTATTCAGTTGCCTACATTTTTTTTCTTCAGGTATTGAGGCTGTGACTGTCTATTGGAAAAGACACACTGGAAGTCCCAACAAAAGCAGGTACAGGAACTGTATTTTTAAAACAAAAACAAAAAACTAAAACTAAAATGTGTATGTAAAGGTGAAAAACTCTCAACAACTCTCTTAGGAAATTAATCAGTATGCATCAGTATACAGGTAAAGGTAAAGGACCCCTGGATGGTTAAGTCCAGTCAAAGGTGACGATGAGGCGTAGCGCTCATCTCTACTTTCAGGCGGATGGAGCTGGCGTTTGTCCGCAAACAGCTTTCCAGGTCATGTGGCCAGAATAACTAAACCGCTTCTGGCACAACAGGACACTGTGACGAGTGCCAGAGCACACAGAAAGACAGTTTACCTTCCTGCCACAGTGGTACCTATTTATCTACTTGCCCTGGCATGCTTTTGAACCACTAAGTTGGCAGAAGCTGGGACAGAGAAATGGGGAGCTCGTCGCTACCCAGATTCGAACTGCCAACCTTCTGATCAGCAAGCCCAAGAAGCTCAGTGGTATAGACCACAGCGCCAGCCACATCCCATCAAAGGCACAATGCTGTCTCCAAAATTATATTCAGGAACTCCAGTATCAACTGGGATTAAACCAAGAAGAGCCCATGATCAGCTTTGGCAGATGTTCCAAAGAGCTGTCTGAACCCCTATGGAGACCAAATCAAAAGGAGGAATGGGCTCCTATACTTTTCACAGAGGAGGGAATGTGTGGCAGGTGCAAGCTGCAATGCAGCAGTGAAAAAAGGTGCCCTAGCTACACAACTATTAAAGGGACAAAAGCATGTCCCCATTTTCAGCTGTCTATACTAATGCCCACTCTGCTTTTAAGGACTGAGATAAGAGGCCTGAAAAATGGCAGGTAGGGCGTTTGTGTCTGCGTGCAAGAGGGAGGGGATTATATGCAAATTGCAGACAAAGTGATTTTTTCATCCACCATTCTATCCTCATATCGACCCTGTGAGCAGTGAGAGTGACTGGTCCATGATTTACCCAGCAAGCATCATGAATAAATGCACATTTCAGCCTGGGTCTCTCTTGCCCTAGTCCTAACTATCTTACACCAGTCTATGCTTTTCTCTGTATGCACATAGACTCCCTGCACATTTTAGTATTTAGAACATTATACTCTCCAGGGTTCTGAAACAAAAGGGGAGCTTCCACAATTGCAGGAGGTTGCTCACTACAGAAGATCACCCTCCAACCCCTGGAGGGCAATGAAAACATCAGGGGGGGCACAGAGCCAGTGCACATATTCCCCCTCTTGTGTTTATACACATTATTAATGTCTCATGGCAGCTTTTGTCTTGTAGAATCTGGTCCCTCACTTCCTGGTTCTGTTTTCTGTTCCAGCACCATCCTTTAGCAAAACTCTTGCTTCAGTTTCTCCATTTGTTAAATATGAATAACATTATTTACTTACCTTTTGAGGGCTTGGAAGCCTTAATTCATTGTTTGCTCTTCTTTATTGCCTTCTACATGAGAATCTTGGTGTACCCTAAGTAATATTTGTGAGTAATTTATTTCCATTATTCATTTGAGAGTTTAGCAAACAAGAGCCAGTTATTGAAATATATAATAACCATGCAGCAGTAAATAGGAGATTAAAATGCAAACAAAGGAAATATGAGTGGGGGATTCTTAAATGTGAAATACTCCCCAGGGAAAATCAAGAAAGTTCCCCTATACTCTGAAGAATTGCTACATTCAAAAAAAATATTGTCTGAATGAAGTATATCTTTGCCCTTGGCTGGTCAGGGGACATACCTGCACTTTTCATGAAGGAGTTTTTATGTACTTGGCCATGGCTGTGGTAGAGTGCCCTGTATGGATATCTGGACCAGTACTGTTCCCTAATTTTAGAGGTCAGGCTTTGGTTTGCACCAGTAAACCTCAGTTATCTCCATTTATGAAATCCCCCTGGCCATCCTTATCTACAAAAGGAGGCCGTGTTGCTACCAGATAACACTGAATGCTCAGACGAAGCTCTTTCCATGTTCAGATGAAATCAGTCTTTTTTTCCCCTTCTTAAAAAAGAATGTTTTCAAGTTTGTAGAGTCAAGGGGAAAGCAAATTTGAGTCTAACTTCCTGGTTTAAAAAGAAAAAAAAGTTAATTCCTGGTTTGACAAGGATAGCTGTGAGAGAGTAATACTAGCGACTTCAATGCCAAAAACAATCCCAAATATTGGTAAAGATGTAAGTAAGGTGAAAATTTCAATCCACTTGTAGTCACTCACTCACAGCAATACATATTTCTGGGGTGTGTTCATAACCTGATCCACACCTTTTCCACACAGCAGCCATTTTGTGTTATGTCACATGCTCAGCTCCCGTTTGGTGACAAGAACCCATGGCCCTTCCTCAAAATCTCAAATGTGAGCCAAAAAGATTGGCCATTTCTAAGTGCAATTAGGATTCCAGCCTTAATCTTGAAATTAGTGTGATTTTTTTTTAATGACATTACATGGAAGGACTTGTTTCACTGCCAAGGGTCTCAGCCATCTGAGCCATACTAGGATTATACCCTGTTACTATGACCCTGCTTTGTGGTAATGGGGAAATTAGGATGCTGCAAAGGGAATAGTTGCTCATTTGAATTACTGCAATGCATTCTTGTCTTGGAAAGCAGTTGAAAACTTCAGCTGGACCGAAAGAGAGCAGCGAGATTGCTAAGAGGAACTGGCTGATACGGTCATAGTATGCCAATGCTTTGTTACTTACACTGGCTTCCAGTCCATTCCCAGATTGAGCTCAAACTCCTGCCAGAGTAGGTCTTTTTCAGAGAAAGAGCTTTTTCAGTGTTGGCACTTGGCTAAGAAATGCCCTTTTTTGAAAGGCTTGCCTGATGCCCATGCTAGGACCCTTTTGATGCCAGATGAAGAACTTTTTATTTTCCCAGGCTTTTCAGTCTTCGATATGTTTACTGTGTTTTAGATCTGTTGAACTGATGACATGCTTTGCTGTCTGTTCTAGCTTCATTCTGTTGTTGAAATTACAATCATACCTCGTGTTGCGTTTGCTTCAGGTTGAGCATTTTCAGGTTGCGTCCCACGGTGACCCAGAAGTACCGGAAAGGGTTACTTCCGGGTTTCGCCACTTGCGCATGCGCAGACGCTCAAAATGACGTCACACGCATGCGCAGAAGCGGCAAATTGTGACCCACGCATGCGCAGACGTGGTTGCGTTCTGGTCATGTTGCGAACGGGGCTCCGGAATGGATCCCGCTCACAACTAGAGGTACCACTGTATTCTGGTTTCTTTCTTTGCAATTGTATGGCTGTTGTTGTTGTTGTTGTTGTTGTTGTTGTTGTTGTTGTTGTTATTATTATTATTATTATTATTATTAACCAGCCAGAGAACTATTGTTATTGGGCATATATAAATACTGAAAGTAAATATGTGGCCCAAAATGGCAAAACTGAAGTGTCCCTATGGAAAAGCAAACAATAGGTTTCCATTTCCCTGCCTACCCTCCCAAATAGAACAATACCATATGTCTTTTCCCCATATTGCTGACACGTCTCCTTTGTATTGTCTTTTCCCTTTTTTCTACCACAGAATATTTTTCAGAAGCTGCCCCTGTTCAGTAAAATGAAGCTGTCAATGAGGACAAGAGAATCAAATGTAGGTGAATTTGTTACAGCAGCCAGCAGTCTTTGCGATTTGCCAGTGCTATTAGCAAACGGGGAAGGATCCTCATTCCCTCCCTTTCTGCTTCTGCAGCCAGGAATCAGAGAGGGCATGAAGACACAGATGGATTACTGCACTGAATAGAGTATTGGTGATTTTATTGATGAGCCTCTCAAATCATCACTAAACCAAAATAAGCTGTTCACTTCCCAGCTGGAGTCAAAACAAACTGATTACTGTTGTCTCAACCTTTACAGATGATAAATGAGGTGGCTCAGGCCCTTGACCCACATTCAGTGCTATTCTAGTGACCCAGCCAAAAATCTTTGAAAAAGAGGAAAGACTGGCTAATGAAGCATGTCTCCATTCCTACTACCATTTCCTGTCACTCGAGCTGTAATTGATTTGCCCAAACATTTTTTCTAAAAATAATAATAATAAGATGACTCAGCTTCATAATATTAAGTATCAGTTTCTCCACCCAACCCTCAGCACACCAACACACACCTTTTAAAGACACTGCAGATACAACACCTCAAAGGATTTTGATGCAGCCAATGGTAGAAGATTGTTGCTGGGTAACATTAATTAGTTTTTTGGGTGGCGGCACATTTTTGGTAGTGGGGGGGGTTGGTGGGGCAGAGGAGGTCTGACCGTGACCCCTAAAAGTGTGGTGGACAGGGGAGAACTCATAAAGCTCCAGAATAGAGTAATGCCCCCTTTGCAGAGGTCGTCATTGCTGCCTGCTAGCCAAGGCAGGCATCTCCTTCATCCCTTGCTGGGGATTACTCTTTTAAAAACATGATGGGAAGGAAGTAGCAGTGTTATGATGGGAAGGGAAGTAGCAGTGGAAGTAGCAGGGGTTGGGAAGGGAAGGACTGAGCAGCAGGGGTATCCCCACATATTCAAACCACTGCTGTCCGTCAGTGAGGTGGAAGTGCTGGCAGGTGTTTCCTTTGCCCCAGGGACGAGCTTTTCTGATTGTGCTCAAGTAGTGTGCTGAGAGAGAGAGATGTGGATGATTTGTGTATGAGAGGGAGGGAGAGAGGCCCTTCTTCAGGTCCCAGTTCTGTGCTGTGTCAATGAGGGAGAGAACCTTCTCTGTAGTCTAGTGGAATGAAATCCCTGTAGGCCAGGCGTGGAGAAGAGGATCCAACTAGTGTACCAGCGTAACTTATTTATGAAAATGCATCTAGACCCCTACCTTTTCATCTGCAAAGATATTTTTTTCTTTGCCTTTGTATACTGCTGTTGTATCTCTGCAGATGGAAGGCTGGTGGTTTAGATGCATTTTAACTGATTAAATATATTTAACTTTGGTCATTTAGCTAAGCTACTGCACTTTTTAATTTTGATATGAAATTTAAATTTTTATGGCAGACATAATCTCATGTCAGATCTCAGCATCACTTGTGCTATAGCATTTGTAGGGAATGCAATGGGAACATTTATGATCAAAATTAAAGCTTTGCACACCGTCCTTTTAAAAGTAGTTGTCTAACCTCAACGCTTCAGAAGAGTTGATCACAACTCTCTCTTTCAGCCGTCTGGAAAACAGCCACAATCTTTGTTCTGACTGCGACCTGATCATTCTTACTAACTAACATGTTCTGCTGGGCTGATCTTTTATCAACGCCATGGTTGACATGGGAAATGTTCTCTTGGAGCTTAGGAGAGGACAATAGAGATTCAACCCATGAAAGTGTAATAGGCAGGAGACAATTTCTCCAAGATTACTTTCCATAAAACTGAATTGGCGACATCTGCTCAATCTAGTGTAGATAAACAGCAAACTATTTTCCATCTCATTAACTCAGAGGATGGGATATCAAATAAACCCTGGGGGCTTCATGCTTTGTTATCACATTTAAGGCATTTCCCAGACTCTACATTAGCTGCTCTGGGCACGGCCAAAACTTAAAACTGCAATTAAACCATTTATATTCCAAGGTAGCCTAAAATAAGAAAGCTTCAGCTTAATCTGACTGTGTCTCTAATTACAAGTCACTTAGCCTAAATTATTTACCATGTCCTCAGCAGTGATGTATGGTACATGTAAATCTCCAAACAGGACTCTAATAGAATTATCTAATTCTATTAAACTGCAAACAAGTACCCATTAAATATTTATTAGCAAGTCTGCATTCAGTTAAGATGGATTGGAGCATCAGTGAAGCACTTTGCTAACCTTTTCTACTTTTCAGTCTCATGGGCTGAAGATACAGAATGGTCCAATCGGAATAACACCTATTGATTAACTACCAATTACGTTGACTATTGGGGTGGGGTGGGGGAATCAAAGAAAAGAACAATATCCTGAAAGAATTGATAAAGTGTGTTTTTTAAATAAATAAATAAATAAATAAATAAATACACTGCACAGTTTAAATCAACAAGTTTGATATACACCAGTTTGTGTGATTATGAAAGTCTTTTCGCACATTCTATTCCTGGGCAACAGTGGGAGTTACTATGGGTTTTTTTATTATTTGCTGTGACCACAAACCATATTTCTATTCAATGATTATGCACAGTTTTAAGTCATTTAAAATTACAATACAGTAAATTATTGCTGCTTTCCCTAATGATTTCAACACAATAATGTAACAGGCAGATAAGACCCCAGAATATGAAGGCATCACCCTACACTGAAAACCAGATCATACAAAACAGAAACACAAGATCTAGAAGAAACTGAGGTAGATACAGGTTTCAGCAGAACTGGGGTTGAGAAAGCCCCAGATTGCCACAGGTCAGATTGGTCCACTTAGAAACATCCAGGGTTGTCAGGCAAAAGAGTAGAAGCAGGAGCAGAGAAGAAGACACAGGCAGCCTCCTCAAAGAACAGTAGAAGGTTGTCTGCAAGAGGGCTTTTAAATAGCCCTGTCCACACTGCAATTCGGCTGCGTATACCTGATCCCAGAAGGAGGGACATGTGTGTGAAACCAAACTAAGCAGGACTGAACTCCAGTTTGCTGGCTGGTGAAGGGAGGACTCAATCCTGCTTGCTGCAGGAGTCTGCTTCACCAGTCCATACCTCACAGACAACATAGTGGCCGAGCAGATCCCTGCAGGATCGAACCCTTCAGTCACCAGCTGGTGGGTGGAAGTTTCAATCCTGTTCTGTGCTGTGTGTTGGGATGGAGTGTCTCCTTTTCCCTCATGACCACGTGTTTAATTATGCTTCAAACCTACTGCTCAATGTCCCAGTACCCCCTAGCCTAGCCTACAAAAAGCATTGTTCATAATAGTGGTTTGCAAGACCCAGTGCAGTTGTGGTATTATGGGAGGTGGGAAAGTGAAAGAAAAAATATTGTAAAAACCAGGGCTTCTGCCCTGTTTAAAGTATGAAGGATCATGGTATCAGTGGGTAGTAGTCATGGTGGCTATATGCTACCTCCCCAGAGGCACAAAAGCAGGTGAGGGCTATTTTTTTTAATCATATCCTGTTTGTGGGCCAATGGCAGCACCAGAAAAAAAGTGGGGGCCACAGAAGGGACATATTTCTAGGTGGGTGTGTCCCACTTGTTAGGATCTCTGGAAGAAAAGTAACATTATATGTTAATGACAGGAGTCTAGCAATGGGGGTCAAGTGGAAGAGCAGCTCATGGCGGGGGCATTTGCCCCCTACTACCCCCGGCACCATTCTTGTTGAGGGGCTTCCCATAGGCATCTGTTTGGCCATTCCATTTGGCCACTGTGGCAACCAGAATGCTTTCTTATGCTCTTAAAGCAATGAAACATGGCATATATTCTTTTGATGGTTGAAAGAAGCACAAGCACTCACCCTTTTACGACAGAAAGCGGGAGTCAATTTGTGCTGATGGTGAGGATAGATGATAAATTCTGAAATTGACTCACTTTTAAATACAGGAAGAAGGAAACAAAGTGATATTTCAGCTGACCCACTAGAACACATTTGCACGTAACAAAGAATACCTTGCTGCTCATATATTATGGAAGCATTTTGTTTTATTAGCTTTTCACGTGGAAGCATTTGTTTTATTAGCTTTTCACATGGATTATTTTTCCAAGAGCCACAGTGAAAGCAATTTGGCAGAGGCCAAATCATTTAAACTCAAACCAATTTTATTAAACAGCTGCAGCAAAACAAACAGAATTCACCAAGTAAATCTTGCAAGTGCAAAGCATATCATTCTATTTTCCCAGGTCTTTCAAAAGCCGCTACAGATGAAATTCAAAACCACAAATGCTGTTTCATTTCAACTCACCCATAAACTGTCCATTAGAAAAGACTGAACAGCAACAAAGGAAATAACATAAGCAAAACAGAGGGGAAATCAGTTGCCAACAAAACATCCAGACCTCAATATGCAAGACTTAAAATGCTAAATTTTGTTTTGGACATTTGTAATGTTTGATATAGTTCTAGATATAGTTTGCTTCCCTGCTCCTCCACATGCAGCTGCTGGGTGACCTTGGGCCAGTCACACTTCTCTGAAGTCTCTCAGCCTCACTCACTTCACAGAGTGTTTGTTGTGGGGGAGGAAGGGAAAGGAGAATGTTAGCTGATTTGAGACTCCTTAAGGGGAGTGAAAGGTGGAATATCAAGTCCAAACTCCTCCTCCTCTTCTTCTAGATATCTCGACACCTCAACCAATACCATGTCTGCCTGGTATCTGAAGAAGTGTGCATGCACACGAAAGCTCATACCAAGAACTGACTTAGTTGGTCTTTAAGGTGCTACTGGAAGGAATTTGTTTTGTTTTGACTATGGCAGACCAACACGGCTACCTATCTGTAACTGCTTATTCCAGTTTTATTTCCCCATTCTAGAAATACATATCAGGCAGGGTGCTGAACTCAGTATTCACAGAGGTTCATGGCATCATTCTTCCAGCAGTGCAATTTTTATGTTTGCAAAGAAAGAGATGGTCATGTGGTTTCAGACTTCACTGATTGTTTTCTACAATGTCTGCCAAGATAGACGGGGGGGGGGGGGGGATTCACTCTCTGTTATCATTTAGATAGATAGATAGATTAGATAGATAAATAAATAAAATTAGAAAACTAAAGCAAGGTTAAACTTCATGGAGATTAGGTCTATCAATGGCACAATTATGAAACAGAATTTAGAAAGGTCAGAATATCGGTCCACCTAGTTCAGTATTGTGTACACTCCTTGGTTCCAAAAACTCAGTCCCAGTGCCCTCTACCCTACCCTATAAAAAGCATTGTTCATAACAGCGGTTTACAAGACCCGATAAGGAAGATCAATCAACCTTCAGTGTGCTGTGAATGCTTGAGACAGATTTCCTAATTCCTCTCAGGCTACCCAATGGGTTGCCAAGTAGCATGCATATCCTTTGTAGTTCTACCTAATCACTCAACACTGAGTATTTAGTTCAAAATGGCTCTTGATTCCATGCCCCTCAATGGTCCTGTTTTAAGTGGGACATCCTGAAATCACAGAAACCAATCCCAGCTTCTGTTTGTATGCTGGAATGTTCCATTTTTTGACCCAGCTCTCTGGCACAAATCAGCAGGGTTGCACCCGAGCGCCAGAACGAAAGCTGCTCATTTTTTGCTCTTGCGAGATTAAAAAGAGTGTATTTAAGTCTCACACTCTCATGCATGCGTCAGTGCTTAGGACCAAAAATGGCACCCGATTTAGGTGCCAAAAATGTTGGAGGGTATATGATTTGCATTGACAATAAAAATCCTATTGCATTACCCTGCCCTGAGTGGCTTTTCACAAGCTTTGCCTCTTGCCTTCATGTACAAAGCTGATTGTTCCGTGACACCGGGAAAATGATCACCCTTCCCTCCCAGGCCTGAGAACTATTCCCTTCCAAAAGCCAGGCCTCCAGCACTTCAGATTTGCAGGTCCAGTTTTTTGTTGGAGTTTCCCTGCTGTGGGGTACATGCTTGTTATTGCTCCTGTGTGTTGAGCAACGTGTCTCAGGTCTCTCAGAGCTGGTGTGACCTGTCAGACCTTGGAACTTAGTTCTGAAACAAGTGTGTAACTGCAAATCTGTATGGATCTTGCCTATGTTACCACCCAGGGACAAAGAAAGCCTAGGTGCTTTTTGATACTGAAATGCTTTCTTGACTGTCTTGTGTGTTCTGATTTCCTGAAAAATAAGCCCATTTCCCCCTAGTTCATTGTATTACTACACCTGCGGCTTTCAACCCCCTATGCCTACCCACGTTCAAAGGCCTTGTTGTCTTTGTGCTATTGACAATCAATTGCGTTTTGTGGTCTTTATATGAGGCACCCCCCCCTAAATGGCTTGAAGGGGAAAAGAGGCATATTAATTATTAAGGATTGCTTATTAAGGTCCATTTGCAAGGGTGGCCGCTCATAACTACCATTTTGTGACTATTTTTGACTATATTAACGGAATGAACTGCAGGAGCTGGTGTAGTAGGAGGTTTTTAAAAAAATGAAAATGGAAAAAGCCTCTTTGACCCCCTGCCTTCCCCCAGCCTCTCCGCAAGCATAACCTATGAGTTTTCTGAATTCATAGTCAACACATGCAATGCATTAAACAGAGCCTGTCAATTATCTCTGTGTGACGTATTGAACTCCAGTGTAGAAAATCAAGGCATTGTTGCCTTCTTCCCTCTGATTAGAACATTTGGGACACATACCCAACGCTAAGGTGATTTTTGTAGTTGAAAGCTGCCTTCGACATCTGCAAACATTGCTTTCTTTGTGGAGGGGGGGAACACTTAGGCTATATCGCTGAAAGACAGAAGAGAATGGAAACATGTGACACCTGCTCTGCATGAGTAAATTGGTTGCTGAAGGCCAAAGGCAGCGAAAATCAAGTCCAATGAGACTTTTCAGGAAACAGAGCAAGCAGAAATTGCCCTCAGGTTTCGAAAAGTAGTCACTGCATTAGTTCCTCAATTTGAAGCTTCTCAGTGGCTGAAAGGAAAGCAATCACAGTGAACTACCACTGGAGAAGCTGAAATCATTTAAGAATCATGTCAACTCCAATTTGTTTTATTCAATCTCTTCTCAACACAACCAGATGCTGCTCATTCCAAAGCCCCTTAATTTCAGCACACAATGTTAGGCTTCTCTTTTCTTCTTCTTTTCTAATTGTATTGAGGCTACATATGCCTTCATGAAATTGTTAGGGCAATTGCCTTGGAGGGGGGATGGATTCTTCCTGGGCCCAAGCTTGAATTGGAGGAGGGATTAGTTCCCTTCAGTTCCTTCCACCAACCATCTTCTGAATGGATAAACCATCTGTCCTTGGCTTATATGGGACCATTGGCAAGCCCATAGAAAAATATAATGCCATTATGCAAAGTAAACTGAAGCACTTAGGTGGGGAGGGGGGATAATGCCGTAAATGCAAACAGAGCTTAGATGGATGTATAAAAGTCTGCCTGTAATGCATTTGTTCTTGCACCACTCCTGGAAAAAAAAGCACCATTATCCACATGTAAGCTGTGGCAAAAAGAGAGTGCAGAGAATCTGGCTGCGTTAAGAGTCGAAGTGCTCAAAGTAGCACAACCAAGCTGTAGTTTGTGAGTACACTCGCTCAGTGTTGGAATGAACATCTCCCTTCTTATCTGTGTTGTGCCATTTTAAACCCAACCTCTCAAAATGCAATCATGCTTTCCTGTAGCATCACTTTTTTTGTCACCAAAGGCATCTGCAGCTCTCCCCTTAGCTACATATATTCCACATGCATTTCCTTTGGCTAGTTTTTCCTCCTCATGGGCCAAATTAGAATGGGCTAAGAGTGGCCTGGAGGCCAAAGGTTCCCACCCCTGCTATACATTGAGGAACTCTGGGTATTAAAAAACACACACCTTGAGATAGCAACTGGAGGCATAATAAAACTGTAAATTATTACCTTGGACATGGACAGATAAAGCATAACAAGGTATGTAAATCAATGGTATGTGGCCAATTACAATCAGTGGAGCTAACTCCAGTTTCGTTTTTTTCCTGTACACACACAAATCCCCAAAGGGAATAGGTCTCATGAAAGTAGCACACAATGGCTTGTGTTTCTACTGTGTCACTACTGTGTTTCTCTTGAACTCAACTGCAGCTCCATTGTGCGCTAGGCCACCTCAGTCAGCAGAAAGTCATCTCTGGCTGGCTGTTGCTAGGATGGCTCTGCCTGCATGACTTTCATTAATGCTGAAACTTGATTATATGTTGTTGGTACTCTAGAAAATGGTAGGTTCAGTCCTCAAACCATGTTTTTGGCACAAATGCCATTGATTTTCCAAGAGGCTCCTGCTAATACAGCTGCCATGAAAAATAGGTAGTGTTTCAAGCTCCTTATCATTAGCAGAATGAAGTAGCAGGACGATTGTTCACATGAGCAGAGGTTTGTTTCCCATCTTTTCAGAACTGAAATACGTGCCGCCATCTATCTCTCATTATTATTTAATGCAAAATAAGGTGACACAAAGTTTTACTAAAGCAAAGCAGCTACAATTTGAAAGAACAGTTTGGTTGGATACAATCATGTTCTGATCATTATGTCAAGTACAGAATAACACAGTTACCAAAAAAAGGCTGCATGGTTTTTAGAAAGAAAAATAAATAATACCATTCAGCTACAAGAGGACTGTTCACTCCTACTAAGGTTAAATGTTATTATTCCTTTTGTTTCATGTGCAAGAGTCAAATGCATGAGATTCATCTATGTTACTCAGGTTTTTCTACTTAGGCAGATTGGACTGGAGAGCATGTTGAATATCCTTTGCTTAAAAGCAGCTTTCATATGCTGATCATATTATCCTTTGTTTCTATTAAACACTTAGCTTTATCTTTGCTGCAAGAAAGGGCCAACAGATTGTTTGAAATTGTCTACTCTAAGTGATGTATTTTCCCAGTTCCTTGTCTCTATAGTTTTATTGCCAATATGACTCCAGAACTATTGAATCTAAACAATGCTCTCTAATTTTCAATGCAGTGTGATATTTAAAACAGAATGAGAGGCGTTTTAAGTTGTGTGCCATGAAATGAGCCCAAAGATGTTCCCGTCACTTTTTAGTCTCTTTTGATCTGTGATTTTAAAGAGAAACTTCTCTGATGAGCCAGGATCACCTTGCCAGCATCACAACATAGGAAAACCTTACCAAGCAGGGCTCTGCATGCCAGTTTTGAGTCCTGGATGGTGTCTAAAGCACTGATGCAAAACTCTAAGCCTATTCTCAAAACCAGAGTTGATCCCACCTGCCCCTCCTGCTCTTATACCTTCCTAGTGTTGATGCTATAACTGCTTATGGCTCTCTTCTTATTTAAAAATGTCACACATAAATGGGCATGCATGGAAGTGGATAGAAATACCGTACAACCATACCTGTTGGTGTGTAGCAATCCCCTCTCCTCAATCCTGAACATTCAAAATGTGAACATGGAGAAAATCATCTCCCATGTCGCAACATTTTGTAATGTTTCTTTTTTTTTTTTTTCTTGAGATGATCTGTTTATTGAGTACAGTGGTACCTCGGGTTACATACGCTTCAGGTTACATATGCTTCAGGTTACAGACTCCGCTAACCCAGAAATAGTGCTTCAGGTTAAGAACTTTGCTTCAGGATGAGAACAGAAATTGTGCTCCGGTGGCGTGGTGGCAGCAGGAGGCCCCATTAGCTAAAGTGGTGCTTCAGGTTTTTTTTTTTTTTTAATAAATATTTATTAAAGTTTTTAAATATAAATGCACAAATAATAAACAATCTTACTTCTGTCACAAACATAGTTTCATCACTTCTTTGGACTCCCTCACGTCTCCCGCTCCCATTTACATCGTTAAAAGTTTTTTCCAAACAAATTATCAACTTGTTTACAATCTCATGTCCACTCATTCAAATATAATCTAGCAATTCTTCCAAAAAATTTTATATTTTCTTTAGTCTCACTTATCATCAAATTTAAATCTAATTTAGTGGTGGCCGATTTTTTATAATCTAGCATCCTTCTTAACATTCAACCAAATTACAATGTTTTTGTAGATACATCTTAAATTTCTTCCAGTCTTCCTCCATCTTCTCTTCTCCCAGGTCTCGGATTCTGCCAGTCATCTCGGCCAGTTGCATATAGTCCATCAGCTGCATCTGCCACTCTTCCAGTGTGGGTAGATCTTGAGTTTTCCAGTTTTTTGCGATGAGTATCCTTGCTGCCGTTGTTCAACATTTTGTAATGTTTCAATGAGTTGTCATTTCCGTTTAACTGATGATCTTCTATTGTTCTCTGTGTTGTTTCTTTTCATTGGCTGTATTATTAACTTTATTCCAAAAATAAACACATGCATGATAAACACAAACACACCTGCTTTTCTGTATTTTAGATGAAGTACAACTATCTGGTTAAAAGAAGAAGAAGAAAAAAAGCACATGGGGAAACACATAACTAGTTCCCTGCATTATTTATGGCAGTTATAATAAGTTACCTCTTGGGAAATGGCAATTTGTATTCCTCTAAAGTTTGAAATAAAAACGACAGCAATGCTGATGGGTAGCAGCAGCACTAGAGACCATTTCTCCCTGGTTCTTTTGGTACCTGTACTCACTGGGTGTTAATTTCCAGGCCTAATACAGGCCCAGAAAGCCTGTTAGGAAGCACCTGTCTTAAAATGAAACATCCTGTCCTTTGTGGTCAGTTGGAGTAGCTTTACTTGCATCCCAAACAGTTTGTATCCCTATGTCTTTCTCTAAACTATTCTCAAAGAATTCTTTTAGTTTTAAGGTCAGGAGGGAGATACCCCATTTAGAGATGTCCTGATTGCTGGGTTTTAAAAATTTTGTATAGGTTTTTATAAATAAGTGTATTATGCAAAACTTTTTAAAAGATGAAATGTACTCTTCTCACAGTAGTCTGCCTAGATGCACCTCAAGAGATTTCTTGATGGCAATTCCATCATCCCTGAACATTCACTATTTAGGTTGGGGCTTCTGGGACGGGGGGACAGATTCCCCACAACTGACATGTACCTTTGTCTAGGTTAAGCAAAATGTCTATAGATGTTAACGGAAATGCCAACTGATTGGTTTGGTTAATACGTGTAACAGCTTAGCTATTGTGTACAGTGGTGCCCCACAAGACGAATGCCTCGCTAGACGAAAGGGTTTTCCGTTTTGGAGGTGCTTCGCAAAACGAATTTCCTATGGGCTTGCTTCGCAAGATGAAAATATCTTGTGAGTTCCTGCAGGGTTTTTTTCCTCCCCCCCTTTTTCTAAGCCGCTAAGCCGCTTATCTGCTTATCCGCTAAGCCGATGAGCCACTAAAAGCCGCTAAAAGCCGCTAAAAGCGCTAATAGTGCTAAGCCGCTAAGCCGTCAATGGGCTTGCTTCGCAAGACGAAAAAACCGCTAGACGAAGAGACTCGCGGAACGGATTAATTTCGTCTTGCGAGGCACCACTGTACATTCACAGAATCCATAAGGAATGTGCACATAATCCTTCCATGAGGGAGGAATTGTGCACATTTCCTAGTCAGTATGCATACTGTCCAACCAGCCTTGGAAGATGTGCATATGATCCCAGCTCTGTGTTTGAATAAAGGCTAGATTCTTAGAGTTGTGGCTTTTATATTGGTTTATATTAATACAAAATCAAAAAAAGTTTTGTATAAAAAAATCCCAAATGCTTGTCCCTGCAACCAACTCTGCCTAGATTATGAAAACAGCTACAGTTTTCATTTGCAGATATGCTTCTTAGCTAAATTACCAGGCGGTCAAAAACTTTTCCTTGCATCATGCATCATAAAAAAGGAAAAGAAAGGAAGGATATTCACAGTTAACTACTTCTTTCTACTGAGTATTCACCAAGCCTGCATTTCCTCCTGTGGGGATTCTGCATGAAAAGGCCGCTCTATCGCACTGCCTCTATATATCAAGCCCGAAAGCACCTGCTGTGCTGCTCAAAGCATGAGGTCTGACACCGCAGTCATTTCAATGCATAGTCAATAGGCGATCATGGCAGCGGTGCACTTGCATGAGAAGAGCAGTGGCGAAAAGACTCAAAGAGAGTGGCAGGCAGGTTATTCCTTCATCCCTAAGTCAGAGTAGGAAAGTGAGCACAGTTTGAATTGAAAGCTGGATACACTGCTCTAGGCTGTGGGGGGGGGAGGGGAGGGGAGGGAAACGCTTCCTTATAAATGAACTACTGTCTGTGTAACACCTTTCGTATCGACCCACAAGCATAATTATGTTTGCTCGACCTCATCATGTCTGGGCACCAATGCATCCCAGTACACTTGTTTTTGGCTACTAATTTGGTCCAGTCAATAGATGGGCCCAGGTGGCCCATGCTGTCGTGATTTATTCTTTGAAGTTAATTTTCATCCCTGAGTGAAATACGCACACAGCTTTAAAAAAGGGAAGAGAGAAACAACTTACCGTATTTTTCCATGTATAACATGCCCCCATGTATAAGACACACCCTATTTTCAAATTTAAGAAAATGAGGGAAGATGGCACAGAGTTCTTGAGCTTTCCTGGGGGAGGATTGCCCAGAGCTGTTGAGCTTTTTTGGAGGGGGGTTGTTAAGCTTTTTTTAGAGGGGGAATGCAAAAAATTGCTCACCCACACGCGTCACATTATCCGCCTCTCGTCTGTCCCCTCCCCAGCAGAAGCTGCCAATCGCCTGCCCAATTTCCGCAGCGATAGCCAATCAACACCAGCCCTTGATGCAGCCATCAATAACATGCCAATAGCTGCTGACAGCCAAGGTAGCAACCAATTAAATGTCCCCCCCTATGCACTATCTATGTATAAGCCGACACCCACTTTTTAGCATTATTTTTAAAGGGGAAAACCTAGTCTTATACATGGAAAAGTAGGGTAAGATATGTGACAGGGAAGCAACTGTGGCTATGATTCCAGTGCTGACATGAGATGGAAGGGCAAGCCAACACAGTTTGTGAGCCACCAATTCAACATAGCCATGTATAGCTAGCAGGGCTTCGGTATGTCTCCTGTTGGTCTGCTGGCAGAGGATTTCAAAAAAAATAAGGCTGAGACAAAGTTGCTTAGTGAACTTTTCTTGTGAGAATTCAAGAGCTCCCGAGAAGAGGAGGGAAAGTTTTCCTGAATCATTCCATGAGCCAACCTTCCCCCACTCCTCACCCTGTTTCAGAATCCTAACAGAATCCTAGTAAGGGCAACCTCCATTTTGTTTTTCTACAGGAAGCATTGGCTGCATTCTGATTGACTTAATGGTGTTGGCTGGTGAGCTACATATAGTGTAATCGTTGCTGCTAGACAAGTGAGCATCGCCCAAATAAGCAAGCTTTACTTTTTAAAAAAGTTTGCTACCATTGCAAAGCATGAAGATAAACTTGTCATGTTGCCATATAGTATCTACTAGATATAAAGTACTAACATTTGACTAACACACTCTCCACTGAAGTACTTATTAAGACTTCTCTATCAAATTACTAGTTATGACCCCATCAATTAAGTACTTATTACTTCCCTTTTAAAAACGTCCTAAATTACTTATTTAAATTTTCAGCAATTGTTCTCCCCATATTTTTTTTAAAAAACAAATCATTAACTGGAAACAGGCAAACCAAAGCATGAAGGAAGAAAAAAGAAAATAAAAAGACTGAAAGGTGAAATTCAGCCTGACCTACTTCTGATTATTTATTCAGTCGATTGAGTAAAATCCATAGGGGAAACCAACCCCCTATTTTAATGCTAATTCAGTCAAAGTGTATTGCAGTGGTGCTGATGACAAAGTAGCAAATAAGTGTCTAAGCCCTGTTGGGGGGGGAGGGAGAGATGTTGTGTCCTGAATTGTTTTTCTTATATATTCAGTGGTCTGTGTTTGTGTATGGACTAAGGATTCTGAGACCCTGTGTTCTGATTCAATACATGATATTCAATCACAGAACATTTCAGGATTTGGGCCTCTACCATTGGCCCTTAAACTCTGAGTTATGATTTGCAGCTTGGGAGTTTAGACAGCCAATCACTTTGAGAGTGGGAGTGGCCCAGGCCTTCAGAAATGTATATAAGCAGTTGCTTTGCCCCTGTTGTCCAGTTCTGTTAGTTCAGTAAAGGCTCTTGCTGTTATCACTGTGTCTTGCTTTGTGGGAACCCACCTACACTTCACTTTTACTGCACTGAAGTCTATATATAACTTCCAGATATGCGTAACTTTCAAATACCATGCATTCAGTTGCTATAAAAGCAGCAAGCAGGAAAGAGAAGAGGCATGGATGGAGAATTTGAGATGGAGCAGGGAACAGCATCACGCTAAAACATTCTACAGATCAACTAACACTGGAATGCCTCTACTGAGCTTTCATTAAGAAGCCCTTTTTGTCATTTCTGGAGCATTAATTGAATTTGTCTTGGTTGGGGAAGAGGGCTTGCAGCAGTTGTGAGGCTTGAGGAACATGCTTGGATGTTCTTGTCATATATACGGTTTATTGGATTGTCATTTCTGTGGCACCCACTTCTGCGTGTACAATATGCTGTTCCTTCATGGTGTTGCACAGTTAACTTTACTGTGCTGCCCATAAAGATGTATATTCAGACCGACTCTCTTTGCATGTAGACACTGAAGGCAGAACATGGGAGTGGGGCAGGCAGAGAGGCTGCAGGGTTGGCAATGACCCCTATTGAACCTTGCAGGGCTGTAACAGAGAATGATACACACCTCCCCACAAATTGTTCCTAATGGAGGTTTTGCATTGGGAATTCTGGCCATGGTGTTATAGGGCAGGGATGGACAATGCAGTGCCCTAAAAACATCAGCTACAACTCCCACAGCAGCGGATAGCATGGTGGGGCAGTGGTGCTCACCTAACCTCTAATCAGCTGAATTGCTGTTGTTGCTGCTTACTGGGAAGTAGAGGGAGAAGGACAAGTTCAGTAAGATCAGTGTGGTGCAAATGCACCAGCAGGAGCACTAGGTTGGATCCACCAGGGCAGTTGCACTGAGCCCATTTCACCACCCCCTTACCCACCCTGGTAAGCAGTAGCAATATTACGAGCTGTTGTGCCATCCTCTATTGGGTTTCAGTCATGCCTAACCACTGGCCATGCTTGCTGGGTCTGATGGCAGTTGTAGTCCACAATATCTGGTGGGGGAACCACATTGCCTAGTCCTGATATGGGAAGTGAAATTACTTGGCTGATGGAAAGACTGTGGAACTTGCTTCAAAGGATCTTCTTGATAGATCGACTCTGGGAAGCTTCTAAGATGCAACACAGATTTCCTCGAGTTTTTTTTCTTTCACTGATAAAAGCTGCTTAGCATTACAGTGGTGCCTCAGGTTACAAACGCCTCAGGTTACAAACTCCGCTAACCTGGAAGAGTTATCTCGAGTTGAGAACTTTGCTTCAGGATGAGAACACAAATCGTGTGCCGGCGGTGCAGCAGCAGCAAGAGGCCCCATTAGCGAAAGCACGCCTCTAGTTAAGAACAGTTTCAGGTTAAGAACGAACCTCTGGAACGAATTAAGTTCGTAACTAGAGGTACCACTGTAGTAGGTAGGTAGATATTTCATAATTTGGGGGTGAGGGGCTTTGAAGAAGTGCACTGGAGGACATTTGCCTTCACAACCCAATTCCTCTACCCACCCACAATGCTTTCAGCCAAACTTTGTTGCCAAAAGCATCTTGGGGAAATGGAATTGGGCTCCAAGAACCATGTCTTCAGAGCCCAGTTCAACCAACATTCATCTTTTTCCAGTGCTTTTGTGAGGGGCACACATACTCTTGCACCCCACCCAAATCTCCAAGCAGTGCAAGATTCCAGGGGTTTCAGGAGTGTACAGCATTAATCATCCAGAAAGTCTTGCTTCTACCATAGCAGCAGCCTTAGATTCAAACAGAAACAGTGAGAGACCATATCTCTCACTCTCAGGCTTCTGCCTACTTCTAGCCCAGCTCTCTCACACACATGCCCTAGCCTTTGTCCTTCTCACTACCAACCAGGTGAGGAAGGAAGCACCCCCATTTGCCCTCTGGCACAGCGCAGTTTCCTTTCTTATACTACTGACACATACTTAGGGCCACTACTAAGAAGCTGGCTTGGCTACTTCCACAATTGAATCCCCCATTAGACTTTACCCCTTGCTGGATTCAGGAACACTCTCCCTGCCCCCAAACTCACAACAATACTTAACCAGTGCACCTCATGCTCACAGTCTATCAGTGGATGACCTCTGTGCCCAGTGCTAACTAGTAGGATCAGCAAAGGTAGTGCCACAGTTATGACAGAGCTATTCCAAACACTGTTGTTCACAGGAAGCATCGAAAGAGGTATTTCCTTCACTTCCTGGTTTGCTTGGGTTTGCTGTTAATAGACAAGGGAATTGGATTTCTGAAGCCACAGCTAGTCCTAAGGGGTTGGGTGCCAACTGGGTTCTAACAGAAACAAAACCCCATTGTTCTAATGTTTGTGAAAGCCATACACAGACTAAGGAAACCCTTGAATTGCCTTCCGTAGTCAACGAGGGAGCAGCATTTTGACTCCAAGGATGGATGATTAGGCTAAATGTCTGTCGTGCAGAAGGTTTATCTATAAACACTGCAGCAAGGCTTTAGATTTTCACCACAATAAATGGTTAGTCGCAATCAAATGCTGCTCAAATGAAAAATGTGGCCCATAGCTGTAATTACCAGTCTCTTGACTGAAACAAAGGGCAATTACAACATGCCGGAGAAGTGTGCTCGCAACCATGAAGCACTTGATTATAGAGTGGGGAGGCAATCAGCAAGCGACATATTTTTGCCTGCATGGGTCTAAGACAGATATCATTGGGGGTTTGGGCTGGGTGGGGTTTTATAGCCTGAGTTAACTCAAAAGACGTTTCTTGTTTTAATACATGCAGCGCTAGCTTTTTGAAAAGATTGGCTTGTTCTCTTTGGGGCTTGAACACAGGGTGGGAATACACTAATTCTGTAATAGTATGGTGTTTCTTTGGCTTCTCAGTCTCTTTCAGTGAGTTTACCGGTTTGTTTGTTTGTTTGCTTGCTTGCTTGCTTGCTTGCTTGTTTTTGCATGTTGCTGCAAGTTTGCTTTTTCATGTTAGACTTGGAAAGAATAGCCTCTGCTTAAAGCGGCTGTTTGTAATGAATTATATCATCTCCTGTGGATGATTTGCCACCTCAGGTCTCCTGTACAATCTAACTTTATTTGTGGTTTTATTGTCTATTTTTGGCTTGTGCCTAGAAAGCAGATTTACAGTCTGTATCCTGAAGCATGAAGTAATTTTTTAAAGCTATTTTAAGCCATTTCACCATTTCACCCTTTCCCCCATTTCTTGTTCTGCCCCAAATACCTGTGGACTGGGAAAGAGAGAAAGGTAGTTTCAAAGCAGAGCATTGGGGAACTTGAGCAGAGTATGAGGGGCAGAAAGGCTAATGGAGAGCGTCACTTATGCAAATTAAAAAGTGAACATAGGTGTCTTGTCAAAACCAACTACCCCCCGCTCAAGGTTTGATGATTTCCCCTTCCCAACCTGCCTCCTGTGTGGTTGGAAGAAATGATAAGCAGTGGAAAACATCAAGAAATGAACTGGTTGAGTGGGGCCGGGGGGGGGGGGATATATGCAAGCCAGTCTTGCCAGTAATGACATCATTGGAGATTCATTGTCACCGCCAGACTCAGAACTCAGAGAGCTGAAGGTGGCAAGATGATGCCAGGTAAAGTACTGGCAAAAGATGAGAGAGAGCCAGTGGCTTAGTGCGGATAAGAGAGTTCATCCACACCACACATTTCAAGCATGACTTGCCCCCACAGAATCCTAGGAAGTATAATTTATCCCCCACAGAGCTACAATTCCTAGCACCTTTAAGAAATTATGGTTCCCAAGATTGTTTCTTCAAGAGGAGCCTTGTCCAGCATGGACAAGGGATCCAGCATGGTGTAGTGGTTAAGAGTGGTGGACTCATAATCTGGGGAACCGGGTTCGTGTCTCCGCTCCTCCACATGCAGCTGCTGGGTGACCTTGGGCTAGTCACACTTCTCTGAAGTCTCTCAGCCCCACTCACCTCACAGAGTGTTTGTTGTGGGGGAGGAAGGGAAAAGGAGAACGTTAGCCGCTTTGAGACTCCGTAGGGTAGTGATAAAGCGGGATGTCAAATCCAAACTACTCTTCTTTCAGTGTATGCTGAGGGGGCAACTCAAACAACAGTCAGCATCCCTCTCGCTTCCCGATGGTTTCATTTTTCCTCTCTTTGTGCATTAATGAAGCACTAGTGAAGCGAAGGGAGCTCCACACAATGAAGGAGAAGCAGGGGACATGTCACGGTGGAGAAGCATGTCTGCTTCGCACATCCGTTCCGTTAGCTATTATGTTTTTGTTTGTTTCCGTCGCAAGGGACAGCGCGCGAGAGAGCCTGGTGTCACATGCAATTAGTATTATCTCCAGTTCTAATTAATAACATCAGACACTGTGTCTGTCTCTTTCACCTTCCACCTTAAAAGCTTTATCATTTACATGACATAATGTCACTGACTGACTCACAGATTTCCCACCTCATGCTGAACCAAGGAAATGACAGGCTACTGATGTACCTTCATCAGATGCATATGAGAGGAGAGAATGAGAGCAGTGAAGCGGCTGAGGAAACCCAGGGGCTCTTCTGTGTTTTGTTCCTATCTCCACCCTTCTCTGCAGGATGGAGCTTGGGGGAAACCACTTCTGCAAGTGCTGATTAGATGGAGCCAGTCATATTTCAAGCCCAACTTGCTCATTTTTCATCACAGAACAGAGTTTCATATTCTTTTTAAAGAATATTTCTTAATTATATAAATTCACACACATGGACTGCAACCAGCTAAGTCATTGTGGATCCACTGGAACCAACACACTTGTTAGTCACACCCATTAATTTCATTGGGTCTTCTCTGAGTATGGCTTACTTAGTAAAAATCAGGAATCAGTATGTACAGGCTATAGCTCCTCTGTTGGCTAGCAAGACCGATCGTACATCTTAATAACTGTTATTGTACTGTGTATTTTGGGTCTATGGACGTCAAGAAAGCTGTCTGTGTGCTTAATTAGTGTTTTTAAAAACCAAAAGGTGGACAGCGTGCCTTAGAGCAGAAAGATGAAGCAACCCCACCAAATCAGCATTCACATTGCTTTTTTTTTTTTTTTAAATAATTTTTATTGATTTTACAACATAAACAAAAAACAAATAAACATAACACGACTTCCCCGAACCTCCCCTTCACTGCATCCATATTTTAAAATTTTTAGCAATTCTTCATCCCATTTTTATATTTAATTCTCTTTAAAAAAAAAAATTCTATTTTATAAATTTCAATTTATAGCTGTAATTCTTTGTATCCAATCCCTTGACATCTTAACATTCCGAAATTTTACAACAATTTTTAAGATAGATTTTAAATTTTTTCCAGTCCTCCTCCACTGTCTCTTTCCTCTGGTCACGGATTCTGCCGGTCATCTCTGCCAGTCCCATAAATTCAGTCACCTTGGTCTGCCATTCTTCCAGAGTAGGTAATTCTTTAGTCTTCCAATACTTCGCCAAAAGGATTCTTGCTGCTGTTGTTGCATACATAAAAAAGGTCCTATCTTTCTTTGGTACCAATTGGCCGACCATGCCCAGGAGAAAAGCCTCCGGTTTCTTTACAAATGTCCACTTAAGGATTTTCTTAATTTCGTTATAGATCATTTCCCAGTAGGCCTTAATCTTTGGGCAGGTCCACCAAAGGTGATAAAAAGTTCCTTCACATTCATTACACTTCCAACAATTGTTATTGGGCAAATGATATATCTTTGCAAGCTTGACTGGGGTCATGTACCACCTATAGATCATTTTCATTATGTTCTCTTTCAGGGCACTGAAAGACTGAACATGGATACAGATTGGCCAAAATATTGTGAAATTATAGAATATGATGGTGAAAAGTTGAAACTACAGAGTTTCGAGAAATTGAAACCTAAAGTCCGAGATTGGTTACATTATTTCCAGATTAATGAAACTTTTAAGCAGGACAGAAAACTAGGATTTCAGAAGGAGAGGTCAAAGTTAGAAACAGAATTGCTAGAACCCAATACTAAGAATTTGTCTAGAATGTATAATCTGCTGCTAAAATGGAATACACAGGATGAAACGGTTAAATCAGCTATGATTAAGTGGGCACAGGATATTGGTCATGATATTATGTTTGCTGACTGGGAGCAGTTATGGACCACAGGTATTAAATTTACAGCATTCACATTGCTTGCCATCAGTGCTATTTTTGTAGAAAAAGAGATGCTGGAACTCACCATGAATGTGCTATAGTTGTATACATTCATTTAAATCTCCCAAGCATTTTTTAAACAAAACCAAACTGGATATAGATTTCTAGTACTACATGTTCTGCTACATGTTTACCACTTGCCTGTTCTTTGGGAAAATAGATCACCATGTTTCTATTTTGTTTTATCTCCAGATTTTTCATTTGCTTTTGTTTAATTTTTTCCCCCTTCAAAAAGAAAGGATTATTTTTAGCAACACGTTGAAAATCTTTTGTAATTATAATCTACAACTTTACAGTCCTTTTTTCTATGACCATAGAAATCCTATGAAGCATCTAATATCGTGTCTAAAGTTAAATTTCATGCGCGGGAATAACAGGTTCAGATTCTTGGACTTTGTTATGATTGAGTCTGTATGGTTTTAATTTCCTTTCTATGGTTGAAGAGCAGTCCTTTTAAAATCAACATCTACAAAGAGAAGTTTTCTTTTTCAAAATATATAAATCTTATGAAAGGTTTTGCTCCTATGATATATTCTGTTACTGGTTTTGAAATGGCCACCTGGAATGGACAGATAAAAATGCACTAGTGATTTTCAAAAGGTCAGCTATTTTTGATCCTGCCATATATTTAGAAACCATAACAGTGAATCTAATTCATTAGGAACAAACATCGCTTAATATATCTCCCAGCTGTATTGTATATGCGGCAGTCCTTAGCAATATTGTAATATTCATACCCCACAAAAAATAATTAAGGCAAAAATAAAGCTGGGTGGACAATTTCCGGATGATGAAGGAGAAAATAATAAGAAAATGAATTATTGCGGGCTAAATGCAATTATATTTGGATGACAGATGCAGAAATTGTCTGGAACAACTGTCAAGACATTATAGAGGAAATGATTTTTTCCCCTGTCACTTTTCCTATCCTATTTTTGATGCTCAAGGAGAATTCTGCCTGTGATTTATAAGATTTCTCATAGACATTTTTTTCTGATGGAGAAAAGTCCAGGAACACAATCTAGCAACTAGTTAAATAAGCCTGTGTCCTATCAACTTTAGAGGGATTTCTGCATGTGCCCTTTATTTGACCCAAAGTTACCGTATGTGAAGCCAACAGGAAAGGAAGGAGTTAATACAAAATTGTGATTAGTTACCATACATAGGCATTATTTTGGTAGAGAAAAAGTCATGCCACAAAAACACGCAAAAATATGTTCTCCGCGCCTAAGGAGAGAAACATGTCAGCAAACAATAGCCCAGATTGGGCATGCATATTTTGGTTTATGAAGCTGAGATAAAAAGGAGCCTCATTTCCAGGTGCTTGATCCTTGTGCCATCCTTTTTTCTCCTTTGTGCGCCTCTATTCAGTACTTCCTGAATTAAATAGCTATACTTTATTTTTATGTCTGAACCATCATGAGGATTGAAAAAGAGCCAGGATCATAAACAAACATTAAACTGTGGTTTGCAATCCTGGCATGTTCCAATCCTGCTCACCATATCTTCCCAGTTTAGGAGTTACAGGAAACGATGATGATGTAACATGAGACGTGTCAAATCACAGTGTGCAGAGGTTTAAAATATATAAGCTGTCCATCCACTTTAACATGTCCCCTTTAAGGGTCTGGAACTTCCACAATCTGATGTGCTTTCCACCATTTGACCTTCTTAATATAACTTCCAGCAGCGGACAGTGGAGTGCTACCTGCTCACCTGACCTGTGGTGGGCCATGTTGCTTCTGCTTGCTAGGAGATAGAAGGGGCAGGGAAAAGGTGACAAGGAAGTTGGCGTTGTGCAAATGCACCAGCAGAAGGGCCAGATTGGCTCCTGCTGTTGTGTTTGCATGACACTGACCTCCATCTGCCTTGCCTCCTCCCTTTCTGTTTCCTTATAGATAGTATTAACACAACAGACCCAAGTTCAGGTGAATAGCAGTGCCCCAACCAAACTGTCCACTACTGATAACTTCTCATAGTGAAAGCCATTAGAACAATAGTACTGCAACAGTTAGAGCATGGTTTATTTGTAGGGCAAGGCTATTCCAGAACTTGAGTGCCACCACAGAAAAGGCCCTTTTTCCTGGTTGTTGCCAGAGAGAGCCGGCCCACCCATGAGGTAGGATGAAGTGTCTGCCTCAGGCAGCAGAAGCCCAAGAGGTGGCATTCTGCCCACCTTACCACTTCCACTGTCACCACAACACCCCCTTCTTGCTGAAGAGGGAGGCATTTCAGCACAAGGCATTGCCACACAACTCTGGGGCAGAGAAAATGAGTGGCAACGCCATGCAGAATGCCCCAGCCAAGTTCAGCAAGAGCCAGGGCATTCCTGGGTGCAATGTTGCCACTCATCTTCCCCACCCCCAAGCAGAGAAGCTGAACGGCAGTACTTTACGGAGTGCGTAATGACCCAGGGTATTCTGGTGGCGGAAGCAGTCAAAGAGGAGGGCAGGAGGCGTCAATTCCCGTTTTGCCTCAGGTGGCAAAATGGGACGGGCCACCCCTGTTGCCAGATGAACATCTGTGGGTTGTGTCGTAACCACAAGGATGACTGCAGTTGACCTGAGGACTCCTTAGTTCTTGGGGCTCACGTCTCCAAGCCCAAGAAAACAATACTACAGTGGATACTCAGGTTGTGAACATGATCTGTGTGGGATGCACATTCGCAACCCGCAGCATTTGCAACCTGCAGGGGCGCATCTGCACACATGCGGGTTGCAATTCGGCGCTCATGCGCAAAGCACGATTTAGCGCTTCTGCCCATGCGTGACCCCCCAAACCCAGAAGTAACCCATTCCTGTACTTCCAGGTTTCGGCGGGTCCGTAACCCAAAAAAATGCAACGTAACCCGAGGTATGACTGTATAGTGACCGGGACAACAAACAGCCACCAGTTCAGTTCAACACTTTGCACGAGCAGTGAGTCCTGATGGGGAAAGCTCAAGAATCAGAAATGAAAGGCAGCACAAAGCAGGGCCACAGCGATCAAGCGACGGGGGCAGAAATCCCTGCTAATTAACCTGAGCAAGTAAAAGGGCTGGCAGGTGATAGACAAGCAAAGGGAAGAGAGTAAATTGGAAAGATTCTCATCAATATATGCCAGACTTTTCAAAGTCTGGACTATATAGTTAAAAGGGAATCGTAATATGCATGAAACATTTCCAGTATTAAGGGTTTGAATCTTTTCCCCCAAAGACAGCTGAAAGTACTAAAGAGAATTGGTAATTATAGTTCACATCAGTTTGTCTAATTCGGTTAGCTTGAGTATTATGAGGCTGAAAACAGGTGCTTCACCGCTAGCGTGACCTAACGCCCGAGTGTAAATTAATGCCTTTTATTTTCAACATGTTTTCCAATCACAAAACTCTTATGCAAATTTTATTGGGAGACGGGGAAATCCTAGCACAATTTGACACACTTCAGTAAGCACGTGGACAAGTTTCACTGTCCACAGTCGGGCAAACCCTTTAAAAGGAGCAAGCCAAATGCAGCAAAGGGAGCACCACCCTCTGCCATTACAAGTGGTTCTTTGAACCTTGGTTCAAAAGGTTTCAACTTTTCTTGGGAAAGTGAATTTCGCCTTTGGCACAGTGCTGGCCACAAAGGGCAAAAACACAGAGACATGTGCCTGCACCTAAAACTTAGCTGGATATAGCTGTGTGTTATAGTAGACCCACTGAAATTAACAGACCTGATTAACAGGCATGGAGCCAAGCTGGCATTACCATCAGTACACCTGTGTAGCCCCAGCCCCACTGCTTGCTCACCTCCCTGTCCCCTCCTGATAAGCGGAAGCAGCTCTGCTGCCAAGAGGCTGTAACTGCAGCTCAGCTCCACTGAATGAGCCACTCCAGCCTTAGCTACTCAGGTTCATTAATTTCAATGGGTCTACTCTGTGTATGACTAACGTTGGATACAACCCATGATGGCCAAGTTCAGATGATTATAAAACCATGCTTTAGATGGTTGGAAACAAGATTAGAAAAGTCCTCATGAAAGTTCACCTCATTTTAGTGCAAATTTCCCCTAATACAGGGGAACAGCTGAATATTCAAGAAGACCAATCAAATTTGGGTTGCTGGTCTCTATCAGAAATTCATTTTACTAAGCCGCTAAATCCATCCTGCTAATTCCTCTGCATCAGGAGTAGACAACCTGCAGTCCCAGAATTAGGCTCTCAACCTAATTTCAGCCATGTTTTCCCCCCTCTTATGACCATCGCCACCACACATGGTTCATTGTGTCTCTCTCAGCCATCTTGATGGGAAACAATTACCTACTCTTGCTCTAAATGCTCATTTGCATCTATGGCGTTTACAAGTTAAATGGATGCCTTTGCTCAAGTTTTGAATCATCTGACAGCAATCCTTGCACATCTCAGATTGGCAGCCATGTTAGCCTCTTGCAACATAAACAAATGTGATGGTGAAGGTGACATAGCTTGACTCTGTGTTGCCATTTCCATTCCATTACCTGCCATGATCATATTATCTTGCAGAATGATTCTCTCCTGCCACCATATTCTAATAAGATCAGCACTACTGAACAGTCTGGTTGCACCCAGAGCCATTTTCATTTCCAGCAAAAACTCTTCAGAAGCTGCACCGTCCAAGTCTGACATTTAAAATACCAAGATTCTGATTTGCTACTACTGAAATGTCATCTTATGAGATGCACCAACCCTGAGGCAGTATTGCTAGAAATATAATTAAAACACTAAGAGAATGGAATATTCAATGGCTCAGAGGATGGCTAATGAGAGAGGAGGTTTTAATCGCTAGGTCACCAGTTCAAATCCAGGCCAAATGAATCTTCTCAAGTCAGTGGGATATCCACTAATAATCAGCACTTAGTAATGTGTCTAATGCTAGAGGCCTGTATTTGAAAATGTCAGCAGAGGTATTTAATCAGAAAGCATGTTGAGTAAGTATTATTTACAGAAGATATATTATGATTCTTAAATGGTTCGTATAAAATATGGTATCTATGTTACTTTGGTGATATATAATTAGACTGTTTACTTCTATTTAAAGGTTTTTGTAGGCACAATCCAGATCATAATTATAGTATTTCTTCTCATGCCAAACATCAAGAAACCCACAGTTAGGATTAAGAGAAAGACAGAGGGAGAGATTAATATTAAACTTCATTGCACTTGTTAAGGACATTTCATTTCCCTGAGATGTTATGAAGGTCAATATCCCATCCCCACCCCCCAAAAAACCCCTATAAAATGTACTGAGAAGATGAATCTGTATTTGTGAAGTGGGGTGTCTATGGGCAACCAACCAAGGTGTCTAAATGTGGAAGAGGGCTGGTCAGAAAATGGTATGTGAACCACAGAGACCCCTAGCCTTGAGAAAAAATGGAATGTTGAAACAAGTGTGTGTGTGTGTAAAAGGAAGGGTGAATTGTGCTGGGACCTGCCAGGTAAGACACCTCTGGAGATGCCATTGATCCATACTAAGACGCCCTGGGCCACAGTGGGATGCATCCCCCATGTCAAAAGTTCTCTCTCACTGAATCTCTAGAACTGCTGGGTGGATAAATTATGGTGACCTTTCGAGGGCTTTCCAACTGCCCCCCTCTCCCTCCCCAGTTGCTTTGGAGGCAAAGGAAGCTTTTAGTTCAAAGGGTAAAGAAAATAAAAGCCAAACTAGTCCAGAGAGGCCAACCAGATGCTTCCAGGAAATCTACCAGAAAGGCACAAAGGCAGCTGCCCCTGCTGGTATTCAGGGGCACATTGTGGGTTTCTGTTTATGCCACTGTGCAGTGCTTGGAGTCACAAGACTCTGTTTTGCATTCCAGAGATTCCTGGCTGTTGGAAGTCTCACGGAAGGCAGGAAACGGATGTGATGTTACTGGTTTTTTGTTCCTTTGTTTTCCAGTTGCTCTCTGCTTTCACAAAGAGAGCATGTATATTTCTTTTCTATCTGCATAGTTAGAAATAAACTCTTTGCAATGTAGCTCAAACTTCTTGTCCTTGCCTGCATGCTGGATACTCTGTGTAATGGGGGAACGTGCCTGGAGCCTCATCAAAGGCTCAGGTTGTTAATCATTGTCGGAGGCGAATTGTGCAGAGGTGCACCTCCACTTAGCTCGACCGGAGGAGTCGCTTGGTTGAACGCAGGTTCAAACACATGGCCTTTGAACATGGAAGTTCTCTGCATCTGTTATGCCTAAAAGTCATTGTCAGATGACTAAATCAGCCTGCTGTAGAATGAGCTGCTCATGTGAACATTCATCAACATTTTAACTGCTGGGGTGAATAAAAATGTCGACATCCTGTTGGCAATCAGATCAGGTTCTGTGAGCAAAGTGAAAGGTTAGCTAGGCTGGGGAAAACACAGGACAGGATGAGCTACGTAGGCAAAGTTGTAGAGCTGAGCAGAGATGGGATCCAAAGCAGGGCTACACTAAGTAAGCTGCCAGTTTCTGACCTGGACATGAGCTTTCAAGAGCACCTCCAAGCACGACCAACGCACACCAAATTGGAGGGGAGATCCATGAGAACTGGGGTGTTTGCTCTCTGCAATAATTACATCCACAACCACATGCTACGAAGCATTCACAATCACAATAAACACCAAGGCTGTGAGGCGTAAATCACTCATCTCTCTCTTGCAATCCATGTAAACATTTGGTTGTCAAAGAGAAAGTGGAAAGGGGCAGTGGTGGTGCAAATTATCATTCCGGCCAAATGTATGCTTTTTGTTTTAAATCACATTACCAAACGGTTGAAGGGAGAATTGCTTTAAACTTTCGTGTGAGAACACCACCAGAGGTGTAGATTTATTGCATGGGGAGAGGAGAAATGGCAAGGGCTGAAAGCTGAGCTTGATGAACAACTGTTGCCATACTACAGTCTGCGGGAGTCATTTGTTCCCAGTGTTGTCAAAACTGAGCCTCTTGATAGCTTTGAAACCCTTTCTTTTTCTTTTTAAGGACGGGAGAGGACAACATCTATGGTTAAGCAAGCACTTCATTACCTCCCTATTGTTGGCCATAAATTACTGTTTACCTGTCAGCTGACATCAGAACACCCACCAGGTGCACTTTGAAGTTAACCTATTGGATATCAAGAGTTGTTTAAAGAGCTGTTGAAGAGCTGCTTGATCTTCAGACTGAGCCCTTTGAAGTTGTGAGCTAATGGCAGATTATTTTTATTCCAAGTGATCAAGCAATTAATGAGATAAAATAGTGGGAAGACAGACTTAATAGAATTATTGTGGCTCAATCACAGGCTAAACCTTCCATAAAGCACTTGGAAAAGAAGGCGAAAGCAAGCAAGAAATTGAGCCGCATATGGAAGGCAGGAAAGAAAATAAAGAGGAAGAAATAAGCTGTAGACTTCTTAAATAAATAAATAAGCTCTTTCTAAATCTTCTTTGGCAGAACTAAAGATATGTAATGCCTGTCTTTCACATTCCACAGCTAGTAAAGAAAACAGAGTTTATACACACACACATACACCGAGAGAGAGAGAGAGAGAGAGAGAGAGAGGCAGAAAGAACCATTTTCTATGTCATCCGTCCATGCTGTAGTCACACATGACAGTGGTTTCACATGTCATAGCAAAGTGGACACACATAAAACAAGACAAGAGTTATGCCTGAGCATATGCCTGAGATATTTTTGTTCTTCTAGCCCAGTATTGTCCTCTACTCTGGCTGGCAGAGCTCTTAGGGTCACAAACAGTCTTCCATGCCACCCGCTGTCTTATGCTGTGTAATGGTGTTGTCCTTGGTGTGAGTGGACCATCTCAGCTGGACAGTGGAATATAAATATATGGCCCTCCATATATTGTTCAACTCCAGCTCCCATCAGCCAGCAACACCTGAAGGGTCAAAGGTTAACCACACTCCTTGCCACAAGGTCACCTGAGCTCAAACCTTTGCTTACTCTTGCAGCTCTCTTGGTAGCAAGCAGCAGAGCTGTCAGCCTCACCTGCCTCATAGTCATAGTGACAATGAAATGGAAGTTAGCCCCAGATATAGTACCACTTGCTTGTGGGGAAGAGACGATGTACAATTGTTGAATAAATAGATTCCCTGACACGTCTTATGCATTCTACAGTCTCTATGAAACATGTTCTGCATTATAACGGAAAGCAGTGATAGTCTTTCCAGTTGTTACAATATCTGTTCTTTGGGGATTCTGTAAAAACACTTCAGGTTTAAAAGGAAATCAAGCTTTTGGCGAAGGTCTGTCTTCAGTTGTATCCATCTCTTTGCCAAGAGAATCATCAAAGTGACACTTAGTAGAAGGAGAAATGGAGGCAGCTCAAATATTTCTTGAGCAAACAAATGTCAAAAATGTAAAGACAACAGCCCTTGAAAGCGACTGGCAATCTTGCTTGATATCTTAGTGTGCTCCACTCTTAGCTTCCATAAATCACAATGAAATGGCAGAGGATTTCAGCCCTGTGTCACTTAAGCTGTGATATCCCAGTGACAAAAAACGTGTTAAAGCCTGGCTGCTTCCACTTCTTTCCAAAGTACTTTTTTTCTGCCATGGGCTAGAAATGGCATGAGGAATTGCGAGAGAGCGATTATAAGGAACAAGGGAAATCAGACTGATGTGTCAATAGTCCTTCACAGAGAGGAAGGAATCTGTGGACAGCAGCATCTTCTGGAAAAACAACTGGGAGTGGCAATGACCATTTTTAATGCATTTTTTATTTATTTAGTACATGATAATCTTTGTTTGTGTCTGACAATTCTGACAGTCTTAGCAAAGCAAAATAGTGCCCGTAAAATGAAGCGCCATCTTTTCTGGGTTCTGAATATGCAAAATAAGTGACAGATGTTCGAGAAGGGTCTGTTGCTCCCACCACGAGGCAGTTAGGGCAGCCAAGATGTCTTACTTCACAGCTTCTGCTGCATCCTCTAGTAACTGTCTAGCAGAGCTCTTCCAAGTTGTCTGGAATCTGGTCTCACCTACTGGTGGGCACAGATCTCTGCAAGCTATGGAGCCCTGCTGAGACCATTTGGCCTATCATTTTTAGGACAGCGTTGCTCAACTCTACAGCAATTTAGATGGCACTGTTTCAGTTACCACAGGGGCAGACTTTGGTTTTTAAAAATTGCAGCAGCATCCCGTGCAAGGCCAAAATTTGGTACCCCTCCCCAACTCTTGCCTTTCATTCTGCACATGCACTGTGTCATAGTTGTGACACCCTGCAGCAACCCCCTCAGCTCAGGGGAAACCGGTCGGGCTACCCTAAATCTGCCTCTGCTTATGGTCTCAGCTGAGGTGTCCAGTGCTCCCTCTTTTCTGACTTTGTGGCATCAATTTTGGTTACGCTATGGACAGGTTGCTTGCAAAGATGCATCTGACTATGTGTCTCTCAATCTCTGCCCGTCACATTATTGACAACATGTTACTCTGCTGCTGAGGGCGCTGCAGTGGTTGCTAATTTGCTACCAAGCCAGGTTCAAGATACTTGTGTTAATTCACAAAGCCCTAAACAACTTGGTGCCAAAGTACCTCATTATGTTCCATCTCAATTACTAAAATCCTCTAATGGGACACTTCTGGTGGTTTGCCTCACCCCTGAGGTTCACTAGGGACTGAGCTGTTGTCTGTTTGTTTATTTTTCTGATAATTTCATTGTTTTAGTTTTTGAGGGTTGTTGTTGTTTTTAACAGTTATGTGGTGCATCTTTCTTATGAAATAAATAAAATACTATTTTGTCAGATTCCAGCTTTCACATTCATTATGTTGTGGGAAAAGAGCAGTAATTAATTTGAAAGATTATTTTAAAAAATTGGGTTGGGCTGTGCAAGCAACTGGAGAAATCATGGAAGGAGAAATGAAGGAGCAAATATTAGAACAAATCATGTAAGAATTGGTCAGTACAGACATAATTCAGATATTTAGTGCTGGAAAAGTCAAACATCATCATCTTTTTTAGCCCTTTTCTAGGCTGATGACATTTAAAAAATACCTGCAGTGCTCAGCTCCGATATTCTGTACAAATACATTTGGTGTCAGATTGGTAATTTATGGATGCAATTACCATAACACTATAAACAACTAGGGTGAAGTGTGCAGGGTGTAAAATATGGGTGCATTTCAGAAAGAAAAGGCTGAATAAATTGCAGAGGTGTTCCTGAAAGCTTCAATTTGCAAACCAAGACTATAAAATAAGGCTTTTCACTGATTTGAAAGAAAAAATGATTAATTTCAGCCTGATGACCTTGTTCCTTTAACACAACGGAAACTTAATTCATCTCATTTAGAGTGCTTCTAACGTGTCTCGCAATGTCACTGAGCAAGTAGTATCAAGTATTGGTTGTTTTGTAGGTGTTTAATCTGTCTTAATGAATACAAATACAATAAAGCGCAACAGATCTAGGCAGCCTGGTCCTGATATCAGGCAATGCAAGGCTTATCCTTGAGCAATACAAATGAGAAATGTGTACAACGAGAACCTTAGGCAGAGAATGATAACTGTTGCATTTATCCTCATCGCTGCCCTTTCGTTCCTGTAAGAGAGCACTTTGCAGCACACAGCACCATTAGCCGATAACTAATTGGTGACAGAAGGAAAAACAGGCAAAATGAATGTGAGATCTGGGCACTGTACAGAAATGTCACCGTCGTTGCTGACTTATCCCAAGATTGCAAAGGTAAACTCAATCCTGCCAGGCTACAGACAGGCCAGACCTTTAAATTGAAAACTGCCGATTCTACTCCTAGCCATCCCATGCTGCTACTGCCTGCTCCATCTTCCACTCGCTGTGGAGCTACACAGTCCAGCTCTGCCCATTGGCAGGTGAACAGAGAAGATAAAACAATCGTAACTATAGCAACACCAGGGCTGATTGTCTGTGTGTGCACTCAAGAGTCCACGGATTGTTTAGGAGATGGTCACCTTCTTGACATATTGGGGAGAGACTCCCGACAGAGGCGTCCGGTGGTTCTCATTGGGATCAGCTAGTAACCTCACACAAATTTGGTCTCGATGGACTCAAATAGTAAAACTAAGTGCCACTGAGCTGATGGCACTAAGTTGCACCCAGAGCATTGAGCCCAGGCTGCACAATTTGTCTGGTGGTCAGAGCAGGCTTGGTCCTCCGCTTAGTCAGATTGCTTTTCTTAGCTCAAAAGAATATTATGGAAGTCTGACAGCCTCTTCTCTTTTAGAACCATGTTCCATAGATTGTTATGTACTATTTCTGAATAAGAAGGTGGACATTTTCACTTCAGTTTCTTACTATGTAAGCGTTACATTTGCCCAAAGACTGCTGCCGTTTGTGTCACGGAAACCACTTCACATGTTACATTTTCCATTCTGAGATGAGTGTCGGTGTTGTTGCAAGGAATCACACATCATCATAATCATCATACTGCTACTTATTTTCTGGCACAGAGACTGAGTCGGAAATGCATCAAATAAAACGTGGCAGGGGATTTGTGTGGCACCTTCTCTTGACTCAGGATGGCAGACTGAACATTCAAAACTGCATGTTTTTAACCACAGAATTCAAAACTGTGCTTGGTTTCCTCTCTCTCTCTCTCTCTCTCTCTCTCTCTCTTTCTCTCTTAGCATTCCCAAGGGATGCCAGGTATGAGGCTGTTATCTGACCATATTTATCTGCCACCTGATAACCTAAGTTATCTGGGCAGTTCTCCAATAGACCCATCTACAACTGCTGATGCCACAAACCATTTGATTTTTTGCTTCTCATCCAAAATGTCAGCTACTGCCTTCTCTTTACTTTTCCTTGGTTAAGCGTGTATTCTTACAAGATGCCATTTCTTGGTGCCTGGGGCTTTGTCTACTGAAATTAATACAGAATAAATAAATAAATAATCCATATCAATTGAATAGGCGCATTCTGGGCATAGAGAAAGGTCCCAGGGCTTGCCAACCATCCTGTTTCTCTTTCATATATCACTGTGTCAGAACCTGAATGGGTTCCACATGTCGTGGGAAGGAGAGAACACCTGACATCTCTCTGCTTGGACTTGAAGGCTAGCTTCTGCACTGATTCACATTTTTCTCAAACTCGAAGCTAAAATGTCTTGGTAGAAGTCAGTGGTGTGTCTTATCCTCTTAACTTAAGAGGAGAGGACTAGGGGTGAGATGGAGGCAGCAGATCCCGACATAACCTTCCCAAGTTGCTTGGCATGAAATTAAAAGACATGCCAGTAAAGATATGTCATAAATATATTTAAGGTGTCAGGCTTTGTAATTTGCCAGGCCTTTTAGAACTATGTTTTAGTCCTTGGAACATAATGTTTTTGCTGACTTTTATGTGAGAAATTGAATTGATTTTAATGTTTTAACTTTTGTATTGACTATTTGAACTCTGTGAACTGCCCAGAGGATTTTGTTGATTGGGTGGTCAATAAATGTCCCAGTCAGTCCGTCAATCATCCAACCAACCATTTAACCTTCATTGCCAAGCTGCATTTTCTTTCAAAGCATGGAAGATCACCCTGATATGAACAAAGTAATATACACAGCCTTTCCTTTACTCAGTTTCTGTATACGTTTGAGTTCACATGCTTCCCTCCTGCCCAACAACTCCAGAAAAAAGTTTTCCTTTTTTTATAGAAAAAAAGCCCTTACAAACAACAACAGTGCTTGAATTTCTGTGCTACCAAAACCACACAGATAGAGAAGAGAAATCACGTAGGAATGTAAATTGTTCATATCTGCAGACCTTTGGACTGGAAGCAGTGAATGGACCTGATTTCCTCGCAATTTGTTTGAGGGTAACACACAAACACAAATGCAGGAGGAGGAGAAAGAAAGCAATCCCATGAATAAATTATTGCTTGTGAGATATTTGCTAATCCCTTGCCAGTACCTGCCCTGAATTTTCAAGTTAAGCAGATGTGATTTCAGATTTAAGAAATCCTTCTTCCCCTTCTCTGATATATATACATATACACACACTGCTTGCTCATAGCAGCTTTGCTCTTTTCCCCGTTCTCAGAAACCTCTTACAAACCGGGCAAGCTGCCAGAGACAGAGTGCTGAGCATTCAGGGAGAGTGAGTGGCAACATTTATGTAATTGGAATCCATTTAGAGCGCAGTACTGTGCCACTTTCTTCTTCAGGTTACATGAAAATCCAAGAAATGTGTTACACAAGATTTGAGTCAAAGCAAGAAGCACCCAGTGTGGCTCGCTCACATCTCGGACTTTCAAATTCTTAAATTTGCCCTTTACTGAAAAAAGTCAATGATTTCCCCAAGAAAGTTTGATTAGTTTCTTTTACTTTCTGTAATGAAGTGCCATCCTTTTTACACTTGAAAGGATCTTTGTAATAATGCAACATTGATCTTTTGAATACAGATGAGCTAACCTAGATAATAGGATTTGGTACCCAAAAGATGGGACTTGAGAATATCTGTAAGGTTCCAGTGCCATCAAGAGGATTTGTAAGACAAAGCAGCTATTCGTCACTGAGCCAAAAGCCCTTCCAACAATGCTTTCTTCACACACATATACCCCTCCGCCATTATAGTTTAGGTGAGATTTTCAGCTCAAGGAGGTATTGGTAGAATACAATAGAAAATATAAGAGAGAAGAAGCTGTTAGTATTCATATGAATGACTGTGAGGTGTGTCTAATTTATGAAATCAGAAGAACATGCTGGTGGCATTTCAAACATTTTTCTACAAATTTTTTTCTAGCCCCGTGCCATGGCATGATGCCTAAAATTGTCACATGTAATCCTGGAGGGGGGGGGGAGTATTTGAAGAAACACAGGAGTAGAGCAATGGATATTTTCAATTTGTTGTGATGAGGTTCTACTTTCTATATTCCTTCATTGTTTGTTAGGTCCATGTAACAAGCAAATCTGATTTAAAAAAGAAATGGGAACGGAAACTTTTCCAGCCTTAGGACCACATTGCTTTTCACCTTCCTGGTGAAAATTCAACACTCACCTCCTGCAAAGCTGTTCTTTTCAGTGCATTTAAGCAAACGGCAGCTGGGGAGGCAATTCCTGCCCACCCCAAAATATTTTTAAATTAGATTTCAATATAGCCTAATACAGATTCTACCAACATAACTTGCATAAACAATGAGTAGGGAAAGTATGCATGTTTTACAGCATCAAGAGCTGGAGCAGAGGGAAAGGGATAAAGCCCCTTTGCCACACCATGGACACAATCTGGATCAGATGTTTATTTTTGTTTCAAAGGGAGGGGTATCATCCCAAACATAGGATTCAGAGACACGTTGAACATCACATCTCATGTGACCTCAATTCCAGAGCAGGGCAGGAGTCAACTAATGGCCTGCAATAACAGAGCACAAAGTTCTGGTGTGGGCCTGCCCCTTAATAAATTGTTTGGGAAACTGGTGCTCTAAAGATCACCGATTCCTATTTCCTGACGCTCGCTTGCTAGAGCGCACGAGCCGCAGAGGGCAAACGCCGATGTTTTTAAATGAGAAATAAATAGATCACCCCAAAGCCTTCGATGTTTCCTGCTGTCGATTGAATTACACAATATATGTGCAAGTCCCTGAGAAATGAATGACAGGGCCTGCTAAACATTGTCCAGCATTGCTTCCGTTCATTTCTGCACACGTATTATCCCAGTGGCATTTCGAGCTTTCTACCCCCTCTTCTGTAATTGCTCTATCAGAGCAGAACTGAACCACCTATTCAGATTGTTAGCATGCGTCAATCAAGCTGGCAAACGAAGACGAATCGTTCGTGGTGCTACTTCCAGTAATATAAACCCCACAAATAATACACGGTATAAATTTAACTACCTGTCTCATTCTACCTGAAAATATGAAATTATCTTGTGTTTCAAATAAGATACACACTCTACACAGCCAAGCAAAATCAAACAACTGGTCTCTTCTGCCGTGTGCCAGCCAAGAAAAGAACACTTTGGTGGGGCAAGGCTGACACCTTGTGGCAAAGAGAAGTAGCAACACTGAAATTCACAGCTAAAGGTTTTCTGATAGTTGCAACTCTTTGTTTCCAGAGCCAGCATTCATTAACATTTACTTTCCAATACTGTATGTATATACCATATAGCTAAGGGATGAAAAAAAAAAAAGAAGTAAAAGCACAGCCCAAGAGGATTTCTTTAGTAGCTGTACTGATACTCTTTTTGTATCTGATTTGGCAAATATGTATTATTTATTTTATTTTATTATTTTATTTTATTTTATTTTATTTTATTTTATTTATTTTATTTTACTGCGGAGATGATTTTTGACCTTTGATTAGTATAAATTGACCTTTTGACCTTTGAGTAGTATAAATTGTTTTGGTAAATAAATCAAACAAGCAAACAATACTGTTTTCCGGTGTACAGATGTCCATCAGCAATCAGCCTTATTCAAGTCTGAACAACTTCCCCAGGAATTGTGCGACAAAATGCAAACTAACTGAGAGATTCCTGGTCTTCTAAAACAGTATGATAACATCTTTGTTGAGGAACAATGAACTTATAACGTCTGGAAAAACTAAGGGTGGTATTGAAGTAAGATTTACTCAGAGTAGACATGCTGAAAACTTAATTTCATATATTTATTTGTGTCTGCTCTGAGTGAAACTGAGTGGAATACCACCCTAAGGATGTTAGCAGTAATATTGTATCATGTCTAGATTCTGAACCCTTAGCACTGTCTTCTCTGGGGGGGTCTCACAAAATCCCTCAACTGCTCCATTCTTTTATTTCCAAAGTGCCACTATCCTGGAGTTTCCATTACTTTAAAACCTGCAAATGTCTGAATCTGGAACTATGCCTTTACTGTTCATGAAAACATAACACTGCAGGTTTCCTCTCCAACTTGTGTGAACTGGACTCTCTTTATGGGTTGCCTTGAGGCAATACCTGGCCAGAGCCTTGGACTTGACAAAACGATATGAAAAGCAAGATGTGTTTCCATGGCAGCTAATTGCCATGCAATTTTCCTTACGTCTTTTGAATGAGGAAGGAAGACATGAACGGGGTCAAAAGCAGATCTCTCCTACCCCTTTAGCAAAGGATGTCATAATCCAGAGGTGTTGTGCATGAACAGAACAAAAGACCGCAGTTTGAGTGAGACACAGAAGCACAGGGAGCTCTGTAAGCTAACACTCCCCTCAAAGATCTGATATGGTGGCCAGGAGCTTTGGCTGTCTGTGCTTAAAATGTGCCTGTACACAGAAGCAGGTGCCATGGGGCCAGAGCTGCTCCCCCCTGACACCATTATTGCAGCTACAGTGGTACCTCGGGTTACATACGCTTCAGGTTACAAACTCCGCTAACCCCATAAACAAAAAACAAACCAACATAACGCGACTTCCCCAAACCTCCCCTTCACTGCATCCTTATTTTAAAAATTTTTAGCAATCCTTCATCCCTTTTTATATTTAATTCTCTTTAGAGCTTTTTTCTAAATTTCAATTTTTACAGCTGTAATTCTTTATATCTAATCCCTTGACATTTTAACATTCCGAAATTTTACAACAATTTTTAAGATAGATTTTGAATTTTTTCCAGTCTTCTTCCACTGTCTCTCTCTTCTGGTCACGGATTCTGCCGGTCATCTCAGCCAGTCCCATAAATTCAGTCACCTTGGTCTGCCATTCTTCCAGAGTAAGTACTTCTTTAGTCTTCCAATACTTCGCCAAAAGAATTCTTGCTGCTGTTGTTGCGTACATAAAGAATGTTCTATCTTTCTTTGGAATCGTTTGGCCCACCATGCCCAAGAGAAAAGCCTCTGGTTTCTTTATAAATGTCCACTTAAGGATTTTCTTAATTTCATTATAGATCATTTCCCAGTAGGCCTTAATCTTCGGGCAGGTCCACCAAAGATGATAAAAAGTTCCTTCGCATTCATTACACTTCCAACAATTGTTATTGGGCAAGTGATATATCTTTGCAAGCTTGACTGGGGTCATGTACCACCTATAGATCATTTTCATTATATTCTCTTTCAAGGCACTACATGCCGTAAATTTAATACCTGTGGTCCATAACTGCTCCCAGTCAGCAAACATAATATCATGACCAACATCTTGTGCCCACTTAATCATAGCTGATTTAACCGTTTCATCCTGTGTGTTCCATTTTAGCAGCAAATTATACATTCTAGACAGATTCTTAGTATTGGGTTCTAGCAATTCTGTTTCTAACTTTGACCTCTCCTTCTGAAATCCTAGTTTCCTGTCCTGCTTAAAGGTTTCATTAATCTGGTAATAATGTAACCAGTCTCGGACTTTAGGTTTCAGTTTCTCAAAACTCTGTAGTTTCAGGTTTTCACCATCATATTCTATAATTTCACAATATTTTGGCCAATCTGAGTCCATATTGAGTCTTTTTACCGCCTTAGCTTCCATTGGTGACAACCACCTGGGGGTTTTACTCTCTAACAAATCTTTATATCTATTCCATACATTGTACAGTGCTTTCCTGACAATATGGTTTTTAAAGTTTCTATGTACCTTTACCTTGTCATACCATAGATATGCATGCCAACCAAAGTTGTTATCATAACCTTCCAGATCCAGAATATCTGTATTCTCAAGAAGTAGCCATGGTTTCAACCAGCAGAAAGCTGCTGCTTCATAGTAAAGTTTTAAGTCCGGCAGGGCAAAGCCCCCTCTATCCTTTGCATCAGTCAAAATCTTAAATTTTATTCTGGGTTTTTTGCCCTGCCAGACAAATTTAGATATATCTTTCTGCCACTTCTTGAAACAATCCATCTTGTCTAAAATTTGCAGTGTCTGGAACAGAAATAACAATCTCGGCAGTACATTCATCTTGATAACAGCAATTCGGCCTAACAAGGAAAGTCTCAGCCTAGACCATATATCGAAATCTTTCTTCACTTCCAACCAACATTTCTCATAATTATCTTTAAATAAGTTCACATTCTTAGATGTTAAGTTCACCCCCAGATATTTTACTCTTTTTGCAATTTCCAAACCAGTTTCTCTTTGAAAGCTATCTTTTTCCCCCATCGTTAGATTTTTTTCCAAGACTTTTGTCTTTTGTTTGTTTAATTTAAAACCTGCTACTTGACCAAATATTTCAGTTAGTTCCAAAACTCTATTTGTACTGGCTTCTGGGTGTTGTAGTGTCAAAACTAGATCATCTGCAAATGCTCTTAATTTATATTGTTTAGTTCCGACCTGTATTCCTTTAACCATCTGGTCCCTTCTAATCATGTTCAGGAAAACCTCCAGAACCGATATAAACAATAGTGGGGATATTGGGCATCCCTGTCGTGTCCCTTTCTCTATTGGGATCTCGTCCATAACCATACCATTTACAATTAGTTTGGCCTTTTGCTCAGAATATATTGCGCCTATACCATTTTCAAAGTTTTTGCCTACCCCCATCCCTTGGAGATTCCTCTTCATAAAACTCCAACAAATGTTGTCAAAGGCTTTCTCTGCGTCCACAAAAATCAAAACTGCCTTTCTATTTATGTCAGTTTCCAGAAGTTCTAAAATGTCTATAATGTTCCTTACATTGTCTGACAATTGTCTACCTGGTAGAAAGCCTGTTTGGTCCCCATGAATCTCCTCCAACAAAACTTTTTAAAATCTTTTTGCTAAAATATCTGCAAAAATTTTATAATCCACATTCAAAAGTGATATAGGGCGGTAGTTCTTAACCTGATGTTTCTCAGTTTCTGTCTTCGGTATAAGTGAGATGAATGCTTCCTTCCACGATTCGGGAGCCCTTTTCCCCTCCAAGATTTGGTTACTAACTTCTTTGTAAAATTAATAAAAATTATTTTTTTAAAAAAAAACAAACTCCGCTAACCCAGAAATAGTGCTTCGGGTTAAGAACTCTGCTTCAGGATGAGAACAGAAATTGTGCTCCGGCGGCGTGGCAGCTGCAGGAGGCCCCATTAGCTAAAGTGGTGGTTCAGGTTAAGAACAATTTCAAGTTAAGAACAGACCTCCAGTACAAATTAAGTACTTAACCCGAGGCACCACTGTACTTCCTTGGATGCATGTGAGGCAAGACGGCAGCAAGGTTGGGGTGGCGCAGGTCCCCCGGCAGGTGTGTCAGATTAGCTCCACTAGTGAATACACACAGCCCTGAACTCCCTGGTGCTCTGCTCTGCTCTCACACTGACAGTGACACTGGTGTCAAGAGAATAGCTCCACGGTACCATCCCACCAGGCCAGCTGCTCCTTCCTCCACCCTTGTCCAAGGTGTGTCTTTTATTATGCTTTTATATTTGTTGCAAGCCATGCAGAGTGGCTGGGGCAACCCAGTCAGATGGGCCAGGTACAAATAATAACATTAGTAGTAGTAGTAGTAGTAGTAGTAGTAGTAGTAGTTTTAGTAGTAAATTCAAATATGGCAAAATGATTATAAGATTTTAGTGCCTTCCTTCCAAAGGAAGTCAGATCTGGGTAAGCTCTGTACTCTTGAAATGTCTCATCAGTTAGAGGAGTGATCATAGCTATACCAAGAAACCCAACAACAACTCCATGCATAGTGGATGGCTATTTACCCAGACATTTTCTGCATTCCTACAGATGCCATGTCCCCAGCAGAGATAAGCTCACATGTTCGCCTAATGTAAATGCATTCAGATGCTTAAAAAGAAACGCATCCCTTGGCAACAGGTTCACATCTGCAGGACAATATAGCATCCTTTATTCATCTTGTATTTCAAGCAAAATACTTTTTTCAGGGACAACCGTCTTTACAAATAAGGCACCTGGGTCTCCTTGGCCTCTCAACTCCAACAACTGACAAATGTCTAAATATTATGTCTAAGTTAAAAGCTGCAGACCTGCTCAGACCGACTTCAACAACAATGACTTATTGGAACAGACTAAGGCTGTCAATAAAATATTTTCCCAGGCCATTAATATTGACAGCAATTACTCGCATTACACTTGTAAAGGCAATTTCCCATGAACAAGGGCTTAATTTGAAGCACATCAGGAAAATGGATAATGGGTTGGACTCTAATTTAGTCGAACTAAAATCAAAAGGGATTTAAATCATAACTAAGTTTCCCTGTTAATTTCACTGGGACTTAAATGCAGCAAACTTAGCCTAGATCAGCAAACAGTTTTTCCCTTCCTCCACCCCAGCACTAAACTCTATTTCGGAAGCAAAGAAACAGCCAAAACAGGATCAGTACCTTGGAGAGGGACATAAGCAGAAGTTTCAGGACAACAGATAGTGGTTCTGTAGCTGACGCTACAGACTTTCAGCAATGTCGCAGAGCAGGGGTCGGCAAACTTAGGTCCGCCGGCCAGATCGGGTCCAATTGCCTTCAGGATCCAACCCACGGAGTATTCGTGGATTGGCGTGGGGATTCTGTTTGTCCAGACTGCACCATTCCCCCCCGCTCCATTCCATTTCGCTCCCCCTTTCCCTCACACACACCGTGGTGGCACCTCCTCCCTCCCTCCTCCCGGCTTCTCCCCACCCTGCCTAGAGGAGGAAGGGGGCTGGGCTGAGCTGGCTGAGCACCATTTTAAGCAGCCCCTCTCCGGAGCCAGCCCTTTTGTGCCACTTACCTTCCCTTTGTAGCCGCCCTGGTGCTCCTGTGGGCCAGAGAGTAGAGCAGACGAGCTCCCTCTGCCCACCCACAAGAAGCAGCGGTGGTGGCGGCAGCAGGCCCTGGGAAGGTAAGCACAGTGGCTGGGCCTGGGGGGGTGGGGAGGACTACTTGCCCCCCTCCTCTCTTCTTCCACTCCCCCCGGTGCCATTTCTCCGGCCCACCGCAAGGTCTGAGGGCCTGCAGACTGGCCCACGGCTAAAAAATTTTGCTGACCTCTGTCCCAGATCAATAGCAAATCTTTCTAGCCTGCTCTAGGTCTTGATTGACTTCACCTCTTCCCTACTGCATCTTGCCTCCCTCTGCAGCCATTGGCTTCTTCTAATTGGGGGCAGGAACCTTTGGCCCTCGAGGTGTTGCTGGACTCCAACTCCCATCAGCCCCAGCCAACATAGTGAATAGTTAGGAATGATGGGAGCTGTAGTCCAGCAACATCTGGAGCCCCACAGGTTCTCCATCCATGATTTAGAAAGCGTTTTAAAATTGAGTGTTTTATTTATTCGCCCTGCATTGACTTATTTTGCAGGCTCTGGTGCAGCCAGTTCAGCCAATTGATCTTCTTGTCATCGTTTGTCTGTAGTTCAATGAGTTGAACAGAAAGAGGCATGGGAATACAGATGAAGAGCTTGAATCATAGGAGGGACAATTTCAAGAAACAAAATGCTGCCTTAGTCACACCTGTGGAAACTGTGCCCCCACCCCCATATTCCTGGACTTCCTTCAGTCCCAGCCAGTGATCTGAGCTGATGGGAGTTGTGGAATAACAATGTAAGTTGATAACAGAAAGGATATTCACGTATTACATTCAGTGAGTGTATATTATGTACACTGGTGTACATAGTAGTTAAGCTTTATGAATCAATAAGTATGGAGGGTTAAGGCTGGGGAGCTCATTGTAGAAAAAAATAGGACACAGTAAAAATTGTCTGTAAAGCCATGTAACTTTGAGAAATCAATAGTCTAGATGCTTGGTGTATTTATGTAGCAGTGTGTGCCCCCCCCCCGCCCCGGTAAGTGTGTACTAGTAGACCTAGCAAGGACATTTTAAACAAAACCCAGCCAGACTGGATCTACATTGATCTTTAAAGCACTGATCTTTAAAATGTCAGAGGGGTTTCCTTACCTTTAACATGCAGTTAAAGGTATTGTGGTGGCTGGTTGTTCTGCAGCGCCTTCTGGTGTCACATTTTAATAAAGCATTAGAAACATTATAAATCTTGGGTATAGATCCACCCCCAATGAATATATTTAATCATGCTAAAATAAGAAACAAAACTATTTCCACAAACTTCTATAACATTTAAGGGCAAGAGGGTTTCTCTTGATAGTCTCCTAGGACCTTCTAGCCATCTGTTTCCTTGATTCAACAAATACCCAAAGAGGATCAACAAGAAATCTTATAGCAGCTTACAAACTTATTATGCAAGAAGAAGTTTATTTGTCTTTAAGGTATCACATTGTTGTTGTTTTCCACAGTTGACTAAGGTAGCTCTGGTTCTGGAAATTATAAGACAGAGTGGCTTTCAAGTCCTTTATTCAGCTCCATTTAAAAAATGACAAAAATACAGCTCAGCAATTACAGACCACTCCATGAACATGCTGACTGTCCACTATTCTGAAACATGTTAAACACTAGTTGAATATTGCATTGTGAGGATAGTCAATGCATTGTTTAAATGACTCTCCTAGGAGTTCCACTAGGCTTTAAGGATTCGGGAAGGGAGCAAACAAGTCAGCCACTTGGGGTGTTTCCTGGACACAGTCACAGTAGTTAACTAAAGACCTTTTTTCAAAAATCATAATTTTTCCTTCACCAAAGCTTTGCATTGGCTATTTGTTAGGCAATGTTACCTGAGACAATTAAGAGAGCTGGGGTGAGGAGATAATCCATCTTGACCTTTTGCCTTGTCAGCCTTTAATAGTTTTAATTGCCTGTTGACTTTAGTATAATGACAAAGCCTTTTAACATCTCACTTCTTCTTGTTTCCAGAATGTGACCTCCTTCAGTCATACTAATGAATAATATGCTACTGTTTAGGGTTTTAGCCAGATCAGCACCATTCATCTTCATCTTTCTCCACTGACTTCCCACTGGCTTTTCGCAGCTTAGATGTTTACATGAATAAATACACTTATCCCTTGGGCTTATCATCCATCTTCTCTCATTCCCCACCCAAGCCCCATGTTGGTCATGAAGGTCTCTTAGTCACAGGCTTCTCTGCAAGCAGGGAGAAAGCAGCGGCAGCAGTATGAAATTCATAATGAATTCTGCTTCTCAAGAATTTCCAGGGACAGCTGTTAACATCTCTTCTAAAATATTATTTATTATAGTCATTCCTCTCCTAACCCTTCATTTCTTGATCCTGGGGTGGGTTGCACATAGAAATGTTGTTGTTTAGTCGTTTAATCGTGTCCGACTCTTCGTGACCCCATGGACCAGAGCACGCCAGGCACTCCTGTCTTCCACTGCCTCCCGCAGTTTGGTCAGACTCATGTTTGTAGCTTCGAGAACACTGTCCAATCATCTCGTCCTCTGTCGTCCCCTTCTCCTTGTGCCCTCCATCTTTCCCAACATCAGGGCCTTTTCCAGGGAGTCTTCTCTACTCATTAGGTGGCCAAAGTATTGGAGCCTCAGCTTCACATAGAAATAGCCTCCAATAAAAACTAAAAGTAAAATATAACAATGACACATTACACAGGTAGCAGCAATCCTCATCTAAGTATATATAAGTCATGTTATCTTATGAGGACCCTAAAAAGACCTGGATGAATAGCAAAGTTTTCAGCCAGTGCCAAAAGGTCAACAATGACACTGCTAGCTGCATCTCAGGGGAGAGGGGATTGCACAGCCAAGGGACCACCACCGGGGTGCTCATATCCTGGGCCACCACACTGTAAGCTTGCCACATCAGTGGAACCACAAAGAGGACTGTCCTACTGCTCTTAAAACTCAGGTAAGCTGATACGGGTAGAGGTCCTCCTTCAGGTATTTGGGTCCCAAGTCATTTGGGGCTTTCTATATTAGTCACCTCTTTGAGGGAACCAGTGCAATATTTTAAACCCACTCTTGGTTCTGGCGATCATATTCTGCAACAACTGAAGCTTTCAACCCACCTTCAAAAGTAGTCCCCCATGAAGTAAGTTACAGCATTTGGCATACAGTGCTAAATATTTCTTGTGCTCTGAACTTCTGGACCTAGCAGGGACCTATGAATGATATTAGTATTCATTAAATTTGGAGGTTTAAATTTGAAGTTTCAACGACATGCTATCTCATGCCCGAGATTCGAACTAAACCTTCAAGTAGAGATTCTATCACTAGCACAGCAACCCTGCAAAACTCCTACTGGATGGTAAAGTGCTTTTATGCTTCAGTGCTTTCTAAAACGGCCAAGAAATTTCCTCAAGTGATTTGCTTCTGAAAAGTGGTTTTTTCTTATTGAACTCGCAGGAATCCAACTTTCTGGGAAATTGGTAGGAGTTATTCCTTCATGGCTTGGAGCTTGAAAGTTCAAGCAGCTTCGGTCCTTTTCTTGTGCATGTGTGCACATTTTCTTTCTTTCTGCAGTTTATCAACTCTCAGTTGTGAAGTTCTTGGAACAGATCCATATTACTTGGCTTAAGCCAAAATGTTCACTGCAGTGTGGCTCATTCCGAGTACTTATTCGAGCTAAGCAATAAAGCAGAGACAGCGTGCAATGAACTTTGAAGGGCAAAACCCAAGGCCACCTGTGCTCTATGGCTATTAGTATGAAAAGTGCTACTTTGAAGGAATTTTAAATTCAGGATATTACAAATGCCACTAGTTTAATCTACCACTCCAGTAGTAGAACATTCCCTTGAGAATGTCTGATTGGCACCCACACGAGCATTTCTGAGCCTCTGTTCAAATGCTGTGACTTTGGCTGATTAAGGGTAAAAATGTTTAAACTCTTGCCATATAGTATTTCATTTTTTAAAAAAATTGTTACCGAACTATTAATTTCCTGATCCTTGTATGTTTTCATGAACTATTTGAGCACTAATTGTGTAAAAGCAGAGAATACGTAAAGTAGATAACATGTGATGTACTGATTAGCATTGGACTAGGACATGAGAAAAGGTAAAGGTAAAGGGACCCCTGACCATTAGGTCCAGTCGTGACCGACTCTGGAGTTGTGGCGCTCATCTCGCTTTAGTGGCCGAGGGAGCCAGCGTACAGCTTCTGGGTCATGTGGCCAGAGCAGTACCTATTTATCTACTTGCACTTTGACGTGCTTTCGAACTGCTAGGTTAGCAGGAGCAGGGACCAAACGGGAGCTCACCCCGTTGCGGGGATTCGAACCGCTGACCTTCTGATCAGCAAGTCCTAGGCTCTGGGCTTTGACTCACAGCGCCACCCGCGTCCCTCAGGACATGAGAAACCAGAGTTCAAATCTGCTCAGCCATGAAGCTCATTGGATGACCTTGAGGCAGTCACTGCCTCTTAGCCTGATGATCAAATGGTGAAAAGAACGACGCACACCAGCTTGCATTCCTTGGAGGAAAGGTGGCATATAAATGTAAAACAATAATGCCAAGCTATTGCAAACAGTGCTGACTGAAGATGAGTTAACATGCAATTACTGAAGCTTTCATTTTCATAAGCAAATGTGTCAGGAAAGAGAACAGATTCAAGGTGAAAGCTATTTCAGCATTTGTTTTGAGACCAAGATGTATAAATCATGCTGCTTTTAAAATATTCACAGCAGAAGCCTAAGGGAGGGGGAGGGGAATATATGGATCTGTGCAACTCACTGGGATAATAAAATTTCTTTTTAAAAGGCTTCAAATATCACTCGCATTACTACTAATGTCAAAGGAAGAGATTAGCAACAAAGAATTTATTATGAAAAACTAAGCAGGCTTGTAACACACACGCTGTTCTGTGACGTTTTGAAGGTGAACAAAATTAGCAAGGAGAGCTTTACTACTTTGTGAAAGGCATGAAGGCTGTTTTTAAAGAAAGATAGCTGAAGGGTAAAAAAGAAAATTGTGAATAGTGGAGGGAAGACTGTTTTACAGCACAAGAGAAAATGTAGAGTTCAGTGCATCATACAATCAGACCTAAAAGTACCCCCAATTTCAATGGAATAAAAATAACTGATGAATTTTACAACTGACACAAAAACTTGCATTGAAAGGTTTTACCACCTATAGGATACAATTACCATATTTTCCTGCGTATAAGACGACTGAGAGTATAAGACAACCCCCAACTTTTCCAGTTAAAATATAGAGTTTAGGATATACTCGCCGTATAAGACTGCCCCTCTTTCAACGCACACCAAATAAAAATTTAAAAACCAGTCTCCAGTCCGGCTCAGAAATCTGCTCCACTTCCCAGGGGCCAGGGGCATGGCCGGGTCCGTTTAAACAGAGGAGCGAGCCAGAGGGCTTCCTCTTTGGCTCGCTTCCTCAATCACTAGGACGTCACTGAACTTCGCTCAGTTACTGCTTTTGCCAGACCTGCTGAAACATTTTGGGGGGATTTTTTACTGCTTTTGTTGAGCCGCTCTCATGGAATTTGCTTGGGATGTGGAACGGTTGTTTCAACCCAGGGTGGCTGGAAAAAAGCCTTTATAGGAGGCCCCGATCAATTGGCAGTGGGTGAGTCCAGCGCTGTGTGTGGGGAGCAGGGCATTTGAGGGGAGTGCTGCCTCGATTGCCGCTCTCGCTTTACAACTTTGCCGCCCTCGTGGCGAAAAAGCTTCCAGGTTTCTCTGTTCCCGGCCAACTCCCCCTCTCAGCTTCCCCTGCCCGAACTGCTCCCTTCGTCATTGCCCTCGCAGCTTGATAATAGGCTCCCCCTCCCCCAGCTGTTTTCTACCTTTGCTTGCCCCTTCAGCTGTGCCGCGCTCTGCTGTGCTTAATGCTGTTGTTGGTTCCCTGCCTTTGTTGTGAGCCTTTCCTTTTCTTTTACTGTGGGGGCTGCTTGGGCTGAGGCAGTGGCCACGTGTCTAGTTGCTGGGGCAATGTGAGGCCGCCATTTTGGACCACATGGTCTACTACCGGAAGCAGTTAGGGTCGTTCTGTTGCTGGTGACTGGGGGGGCTTCTGGGGCCAATTTTCAAGTATATTTCTGCTTCATCTAGAGAGCTTGGTGTCCTCTGATTTAATTTGCTGTTGTTTTGTCCTTTGGTGGGGAGTTGTTGCAGGAGCTGCTGCTGTAGCCGGCATATAAGACGACCCCCAACTTTTGAGAAGATTTTCCTGGGTTAAAAAGTAGTCTTATACCCCAGAAAATACAGTACCTGCTGTAGCAAGAAAGCCATTCAGTCTTTGTTTTTAAAGTGTTGTGTTTTCCTTATGAACTTGAGCATGGCAACTTCAGGAGTCTGTATTCTTCTGTAGCTTGTTTTCATATGGTTAACGTAAGATCAGAGGGCTGGATTCAACTAATACAGCATGCTAGCAGAAACTCACTATGTGCCCTCCACCCCCATATCCACTCCGGGGGGGGGGGTCAGAGGAGCCCCCAGAACAGCGTGGGGAGAGGAAAGGTGGGGGATTGTTCTCTCTGGTGAGCAGAAATGATGGCGATGATGAACAATAAGAGAAGTGCAACACTGAATTCTTCCCAGAGAAGACACTGCGGGACCAGAATGTTCCTCCACTAGTTTTTGAAATATCAGAATCTGTGTGCCCATTTATTTTCTCGCATCATGCTTGGTGTATACAATTTGGAGTTGCTGGCATGTGACACCCCGATTCCTTGTTTCTGTTCAAACCCAACATTTATCACTTGCAGGGAACACAAATGTCAAAAAAAGTTCGTAACAAAAATCTCATATTAATATCACGCGGCACTACTCGGCCAACACATTTTCTTTTCCATTTCCTCGTCTGAAACTCACGATAACAAGTTACAAACTAATTTGTACTACAGTGGCTGTAAAAGTAGGAGCACTTTATAACAGGCAGAAGCAGCAAATGGAGGCTTCAAAAGACACAGGAATATAGGAAGGTGTAAGCAGTGGGGGCAACATATCCTCATAGACTGAAAATACCTAAGGCCACAGCACATTACAAAATCCTTAGATGGAAACACTTCCACATAAGGATTAGCATGCAAGCTATGTGTGACGATTTCAAATGTATAAATATTGCAGAGGGTATACATGCATTGTATAGCTATGACTTCTATGTTTTTAATCCATAGCTTTGAAAAGCAGTGGCCAATGATCAAGGATGGGAGGTACATTCTAGGCCACAGGTGAAGCATGTAACACAACCATGACCAAATTTTAGCACCTAATTTTTAGTGGCTCTCCAAATGCTCTTAAGAAGGCTAAATGATATTCCTAGACATTTGACTGTTATGGGGCCACCAGTCAAATAGCAATATCATTTGTAGTTAGCAGTATAAACATGATCAAATCTCCTGAAACAAATCGCTCAGTTTTCATGCCCTAACTTTTTTCAGGTGAATGCGTGAGCACTGAGAGTGCCATGCCAAAAGCCATCAAAATTCCAGCATCAGCACTAGATTAGTATATTCTGTGCTCATCTTCTCAACTAGCCTACTGGAAAATTGGTTGGAATAGAGAGAATGAACTGATGACTTGTTAATTTGGAGGATGAAATTTATAAAAAGTGTAAATGTTCACACACTTAAGTAACAACAGCCTTCCCAAAAACCTAACACAGCCAGAAATTTCCACAAGAAATGATGAAGACACAAGATACCATGCCAGTTATATATATTTAATGTCATTTTGCATTTATAACTTACCAAGTGCATATCAAGATGTCAGACTGTCAGACTAAGACAAACAAGTCAGGATATGTCCTTATGGAAAGGGAATGACAATATGAATGGCTTAGAGATATTTTATGAATCTGACTGATGCTGTTTCACCACCTTTAGAAGGTTTTTTGTTGGATGCTTTACCTTGGTCAGGAGACAGAGGAGAGAGCAGAGGAGAGAAAAGATACGCCTGCCACAAGCTGCCTTAGGTTTTCTTGCTTTAAGTAAAAAAAGCCTGGTTTCAATACGTACACCCTAACACTCTACTGAAGTAAGAACACAAAATTTACACAAAAGTCACTTTGCCATTTAAGCTAGACATTCATGCTGAACAGCATTAATAGTTTTGAACTTTCTCACTGTAAGCATAGAATTTTCTCTTCAGAAATAGGCTAGTACAAATACCTAATGCAGCCATCTTATCTGCATGTATGCAATGAGGAATGAACAACCAGGGATAGTTCTATTGGTATAGCTCTTTTGGTCCAACTGAAACAATGACAATTCTGATACAATGTGTAAACTGGTTGTTTAATGAAAACATCTAATAATTTTCTGGGTTCTATGGGGTTCTCAGAAACACCAATAAAGAAAAGACAGCAATGTTTGTATTTTGTGCCTCCGACACCCACTATGAACCAGTGTGCTCATTAACAGCGCGCATGTGACAGAAATATATATGAACTATTTTGTACAAATGTAAGAAAGCAGTTGGATTTCAAAATACAGAACATCTTTCAAGCATTAAAGCTGCACATTAATTGCAAAAATAAAGCATTACTTTAGAATATTTTGATCACAGCTAAAGCAAACTCCAAACTTCTCACTTCCATTTCAATCACATCAGAATAGCTTTTTAAAAAAATGAAATGCCAAAAATTATTTTGGCAAATAGGGAAATAATGTTAAGAGAGATACTCTTTTGAAATCGAAGACACATAAAACAACAGTGTATTTCAGGAAACCGGATCTCATCTCAACCATTACTGATGGTTGTAGTACTCAGAGGTTGCTAAATATTTAAAGAAACCAGTGACGGAACAGAAAGAAATAGCAATCACTTCGAACAAGGTTCTTTTTTGCCAACACCTCTTATAAGTTCACTAGTGCAAGACCATATTTTTACCTGATTGAATTAAACTTGTAACATAGAACACTCAATACAAAACCATTCTCTCCCCCCCCCCCTTTTTAAAAGTGCCTCATACCATACATGCTCTAAAATATTTCCAACTAATGGAAGACCGTCTGTCTCCACTTCTTGTCGGTAAGGAATGGCCAGAGTGATTCTTTGATCCCAACACGAAATGGAGTGTGCTGTCCAATGCCCAACATCTGTAGTCTAGAACAGTCAAGCTGAGCATTCTTGGGACGAAGAGCTCCCACAACTGGGCTGTCTGTAATCTTTAAAAATAAAAATAGGCAGTAAAAGAGAAATATGCACTCTCTCTAGAACAAAAAATAAAAATGAAGAAATCTCTTCTCAGGAAAACATTCACAATTCTGCAATGTAGGATAGCCTAAATGCTTTCCCATAACCTTACTCTGCATTGAACACTAGTTTTTACTAGTATGGAAAAGGGGATACAGAAGTCTTCTTTGACAAATCATTGTCCTAGGAATCCAGAGAGCCCATCATACACATTGGGACTTTCCACTGCAGCCTCTTCCGCTCACTGGAAAGATGCTGCAGAAGGCACAGCAGTCTTGCAAATAAGCATACACCTTCCTCACCCAAACCAAAAAGTCTGCGAAGTTTTACTAGCTGATGGCAGAGGAGGAACCATGAGCTTGCTGCATTTCTACACTACTTCTCTCCCCTGGTAGCCTGGCTGGGAAGAGGGAGGAATAGCGCATTCTGCCCATCGTCTGCCAGCCTGTAATTCCATGGGCTTGCCTGCATGCATTTCCCTGTTGCCTGCAGCTACCAAAGGAGTGGTCAGTTCCAAGGCTAAGGTAGAAAGAACTGCTGAGACTCATATTTTAATGTCTGATGTTTTGTTGTGTTCTTTTAAATTCTGTTGAAAGTTGCCCAGAGTGGCTGGGGCAACCCAGTCAGATAGGAGGGTACAAGAAATAAATTATTTTAGTTATTATATAATGAAGAGTCAAAAATTGTAGTCAGGTGGGAATAATCTCCCTTAGCTGCATGTGCTGGGTTCCCTGAATCTCAGCTCAAGTTTCCAGCTTGCAGAGTTATGTGGTTACCTTTGAAACTGCAGAGGCAAAAATACAAGAGAGTTCCAAACTGGTAGAAAGTAGCTCTGCGGATATGGTTTATCAATCTGCATTATTTCAAAGGGTGGAAGATAGGAGATGCAGCCCATGGGGGGGGCGGATTAAGGGAGCCCCAGGAGGTGGAGCCTGGCAGCCTGACAAATGCAACCACCAAGGAGGCATCAACACCCTATTGGCTGAGACATAAAGCCACAGCCGGCAGCACAGGAGAGTCCCAGACAGGAAAAGAAAGGAGAGGCAACGAGAGGAAAATGGGCAGACAAGGCAACACAAGGGGAGACTGAAAGGGAAGCAGGGTGAGAGTGTGGAAGATGAAACCGCAGAGTGGCTGTGGGAAGGTCTGCGAGTGAATGAAGGAGAGGAATGGGACAGGCCCACAGAACTTAGTGGACAGTGCTGATGCAGAGGAGAAGCAGGGAGGAGGAGAAGGAAATGGAAGAAGCTTCTGAGGGTATGGTGAGAGACCTGTAACCAGTGAAGGGGCTGCTTGTGTGAGAGATTAGGAGGTTAGAATTAGGGGAGGAAGCAGAAAATTATGAAGCTTGTTCCGCCACCTAAAGAAGAAACTGAAGTAGTATTGGCTGCACTCTAAGGACAGAACAACAGGAACCCTGAATCTGAACAAACTGTTCACAAAGCATGTCTGATGATGGAAGGAGCCCTGAGCTTACCAAGGTGACAAGCTCACCATCTGTCTCTGATGAAATGAGAGACAGTGGGACTCTAAGGAGCCTCAGTTGGGACCCTCGGTGTAAGAGAATAGCCAAACCACAGCTGGTGAACATTTTGCAATTATTTTATATTGTATTGTGCAATATTACTCCTGAGAAAGTTCTGCCTTTGATAAAACTTTGTGAGAGTTTTTCTTGCACATTCCTTTTTCTTTCTGTGTCAGAGGTTATACACTATGACTTACTGGTCTCAAGTGGCTACTGGGAAGATTGAAAGCATCCGCCATAGCACATGCCATTTCAAATTTAGTCATCCGCTCATTACCAGACCAGTGGAACGTTCCTCTTATTGATGGATCCTAAGGAAAAAGAGAAGTATACAAAGTTTATGTTCTTGTTTATTTTACGGTGTTAAATAAAGACAGAGAAAACACCATAAACAAAGCTAGAGAACATTCTCTTTAAGGCTAACTTGAAAAGCAAGTTTTAAGTCAATCTAACATATCTGGATCACTCAGATAAGTTTTTGCAAAACAGAGAATTTCACATATGATCATTCTAAAGCTGATCATGACAATTCTGCCACCCTAACTCAAAGAGAACTTATTTTTCCATAAATAAATATTCTGCCTAATTGCAATTCCCAGCCTTGTGTTTTTCTGCAGAGTAAAAACATTCAGTTTTAGCTCACTCTTAGATTTGTTCAAAGAGCAATCTTTTTTTTTTCCTATATGCCTTCTTATATTTTGTCCCCCCTCTAGAACTATTTGTTTAGCCATGCTGTTATTTCAGAAAATGAGTTCCATTTCAAGCAAATCTCTGTCCACATAAGAACAAAATCATTACATTGCTGGATCAAGCCAAGGCCAATTATTCTTTTAAATACAGTAATCCACCAGATCTTTCTCTATTGCACTCTATTTCACTCAACTACTGAGGGTTTTTCCCCCCTAGAACTACATCAGTTCAACCAAGTATTGTAAATAAATAAATAAAATAAAATAAAAATCTGGGCGGCACTTTTCTTCCTCTAGAAAGCAAAACTTCACACATCTTACTCTTCTATGTTTATATGAAAAGACTGCCACAATCTAGAGCTATTATAATCTCTTGTGTATAAGCAATGACTAGAACTTGCTTGCCAAGCATTTCTACTGCAATATCACCTCTCATTCCAAGATAAAGCTATCATGATGCAAGGTCAACAGAAGGGGGGGGGGAGAGAGAACTACCTTTAGTTTAAAAACCCTGGCAAGTGTTCTGAAGGTTACATGCACCTGAATGCAACTTCCTAGTATAGTCAGCATTAAATCAGCAGCTTATGCATTCCTCCTACAGAGGAATACAATACTGCACTAAGAAGATTGCTCTGTCAGTGTGAACAGTTTTGTTTACCTGAAGGAACCATCTCCTCCCACCATGAACATACCGTTCTGGGTGAACCAGCACCTAGCAAGATTGAACTCTCGACTTACCAGCTGATGAGCAGATGCTTTGACAGCATGTTTTCCACAGTGAATGTGCTGCCAAAGCAAAACTGAACCCCACCCAAACAGGTTGTAGCTGTGTCCTCAGAGAATGCCTGCACTCTAACCTCAGAGGTCCACCTTAAATCATACTTTCTTGCCACCAGCACATTTACTGTCCCAAAAAATAATCCCCCTTTGCCACCACCACCATTATTCTAGTCCCTGGTAAAAATTCCTGTCAAAATATCAACCCATCTATCGTTTCTATAATGCTTACCACATCACAATCTAGCCTTCTTCTGAACAGAATGGTGCTTCTTATGTTACTGCATTCAGAGGGAATGTTACAAAAAGTACTGGTTGGTAGGGTGAGGCTGCTCACCTGACTTCCTGTTGCCTGAATTGCTTTTGCTTGCCTGCAATGGGGGAGGTGCATCTCCACTGGGCTGTCCTAGCTGCCCCCTTCTCCTTTACTTCCAGGTAAGCAACAGCAACATGGGCAATGGGAGGTCAGCTGAGCACCACCACCCTGTGCCCACTCTTACAGTTTGCAAGACTAGTTGTAACAGTTAACATAGGGTTGTATGCAATAGTAGCTTTGTGATAGCATTTCCCCATGGCTTCCAAAAGCTTCCCCTTAGGGTTCTGGACGCTCGAAAACAGTGGGAAATATTATTAGTTCTTGTAGCTTTCCCTTTCTCTCATGACAACAACAACAACAAAATGCAACATTAAAAGTTGAAACCTCAATGCAAAATAAAATATAGAATACTATATGCTGGTAAGCAATAGATTACTACAGCTTGCTGGAAAAAGTACCGTATTTTCCGCCCCATAGGATGCACTTTTTCCCCTCCAAAAATGAAGGGGAAATGTGTGTGCGTCCTATGGGGCGAATGCAGGCTTTCGCTGAAGCCTGGAGAGTGAGAGGGGTCGGTGCGCACGGACCCCTCTCGCTCTCTGGGCTTCAGGAAGCTCTCCGCAAGCCTTGGGAGCTCCGCGGGAGTTCCTGTCGGGCTCCCAAGGTTTGCGGATAGCAGATATCGGGCAGCCCCACAAGCTCGGGGGACAGCGGGGAGGCGGAACACCGCCATCCCGCTATTCCCCGACCTGGTTTGGAGGCTGGCGGTGGGGAGAAGCGCGCTTCTCCCCATCGCCAGCCCCACAAGCTCGGGGGACAACGGGGAGGTGGAGCGCCGCCATCCCGCTGTTCCCCGACCTGGTTTGTGGAGTTGCCTGCATCCCGAAGAGAGATGCCTGCATCCCGAAGCCTTCGGGCAGATATCCGCAAGCCTGGGGAGACCTGCGCGACTTCCCGCGGGCTCCCTAGGCTTGCGAATAGCAGCCTGTTCTGGGGTCGGGGGAAGCTCGGGCTTCCCCCGCCCCAACCCTGCGCCTGGGGGGGAAATTTTTTTTTTCTTTATCCCCCCCCCCAAAAAAAAACCTAGGTGACCCTATGGGGCAAAAAATACGGTAGGTCTTAAACTGGCACCTTGGGAACAATCTGCTTTCAACCGGAACGGAGTTGTACAGGTGGGCTGCTGCCACTGAGAGGACCTTTCTTCATATACTGTGCCCTCCCCCAGGCCATATTTACCAGAGGCATGGCAAGCAACCTTCCCCAGCAAATCTCAAAGCCTGGTTTACTGGTACTGAGGAAGGCATTCATTCAAGTACTTGGCTCCTAAGCCATTCAGGGCTCTGTACACCTGTAACATGAATTAAGCCAGGCAATTCACAGGCAGCCAGAAGTGTTTCCAGGATCAGTGTAACATGACCCCATCTCACCACCGTAAAGAAACAGGATGAGGCATTACGCATCTTTTGCAACTTCCAGACCATCTTCAAAGGAAGGCCTCTGTAGAACACATTGCAAAACTCAGATCAGGAGGTTATTATATCAGAAGCTACTATAGCTGGATTATCCCAATTCAAGAACAGCTATAGCTGGCAAACCAGCCAAAGGTGGGCACAAGCATTCCTTACCACGGAGGCCACACGAACCAGTTGGTTAGCGCATGGTGCTGATAACACCAAGGTTGCAGGTTTGATCCCTGTATGGGGCAGCTGCATATTTCTGCATTGCAGGGGGGTGGGCTAGATGATCCTCAGGATCCCTTCCAATTCTATGATATCTAACCTCTAGTGACAGTTTGCAAACCAGGAAAAAACCCTGACTACCCATCTGTTCTTTAAGAGTAGTACTACCCTGACCAGAACAGGCTATCTACTTAATTCCCAAACCTAGGAACCACCTACCCACAAAGCCCCCATCTTATCATAATTGTTTATTACTGGCTATCATCCAGCCCATCACTGTGTCCAGTCACTTGCACAGCATCATCTGGTCCAGATGGAATGGCATAGAGGAATGCAACAGGGGGACGGACGGGGGACGGGACGCATTGGTGAAAATAGGAACCATGTCCTTGCAACAGAAGTCATCCATTAGTGTGAAGGCACCACTGGATACAGCCCACAGTATTTTTGAAATCTTGAATACATCATAAAAACACAGAATCACTGCTAGTACTACTACAATCTTACACATATGATAATATGTGAAGTAGTCCGAAAAATCCTGGCTGAAATTTATTTTAAGAATATCTCACCAACATTTTCTTCTCCGCTAGCTGTCGACAAACACTGGCTACATCCTTGACATAGGTGGGAAACCTCTGCTGCCAGTGGTCCATATTGGCTGATTTATTATTGAATTGCACTTTATCAAACATAACTGTCACAGCGCTCTCTTCCAACCTTTCAACCTCTCCATATAAAATAGGAATTCTAAGCACAGCAGCACCTAGAAGATGAGAAAAGCTATGAATACAAAGCTGTATTTATGAACAGGTACAATGAAAATTCCTCAGCTCATCTCTGAAAAGAAAATTAAACCACCTTTGAACTATTTACAAGACACTTCACTCCCTTGAAAAGGCAAGTCTACTTATGTGGGAAAGAGAATAAATCTCGGTGGGTGTGAAGAAGATTTCAGATGAAAACTTCAGATTATGTACACTTATGCAAGCAAGAAGTGCTAAATTACATCAAGAACACCTTACCATGCAATAGAAAAGATGCTCAGGATCCACATGATAAGTAGGAAAGAAATAATGGTATAAGTCTACATCTACTGTTACCCCATCATAGAACTCATTTTCCCCCTTGAAATCCTGTGTCACCAGTATATGAGAATGTTCTACAACAAACTTGCAGTTAACTACCAACCCAGAGTAAGTAACAAAATGACTGCAAACACTCATTACAGGTGATTTTCAAGTTATGTAGGGGTTATATTCTGGGGATATCACATAAAGCCTAATTCACATATTTTCAAAACACCTGGGGTCAATGGCGGGTGGGATTGCCAAAGTCTTTTTTCCCTGGATGCTTGCGCCCTTTGTTTGCCAAGCGCATAAAGCTGAATGTGTGCAAGTTAAGTGTGTGTAAGCTGCGAGTTACCTGTTCTCGGTCAGCCCTGCATTACATGAATGCACACAAACTGGTGAGCTAAAGCTGGTAGCCATTCAGTGGGTGTTTTATATCATGTATCCCTCCACCTACCATTCCTCACAACTGAGAAATCTAACATCCACATTTTTAAAACAGAAGTTGGATCCAACTGGGACGAGTCAACTTGTCTAAAGAGAGGCTTTGGATTCAGATAACAGTATCACTATACAATACTGATGACAGAGATCTGCTTGTTTCTAATGTCTACCCAGCCAAAGAACTCTATTGCCCTGTACAATCCTTAAAAAAGGGTTAGGAATCTTTTCAGCTCTGCAGGTGAGAACTTTATCAGGGATCTAGCCTCACATGCCAAATTTGACAGATGAGTGGGATTACCCATCCATCAGTCACCTGACATGACAATGCTATCAGGTGACTGAGCACTTTGAAGTTTCAAAGTTGGGACTTCAAAGTGCCACACACAGGAAATTCAGCAAGCTTTGGCTCTACTGCCCAGCAGCTGCTCAGTGCTATGTTGAATTTCTCCCTGTGCATGGAAATAGTTTTAGTCCTGAATCTGTTATTAATCAGTTTCACTGGATAATCTAGAGATCACAGATTTTGGGGAGGAGGAAAAAAATCTCTCTGTATAAATTCTCTCATCATTTGTAATTAATAAGCCTTTGTCATGTTCCTCCATCCTAACCACAGTAGTCATCTTTTGCTAAACTAAACCCCACCAAACAGTTTAGCTTTTCTGTATAGGGAGGGTGTGCTAACCCCTTGGACATTTTTACTGCTCCTTTTACAGCACTACAATTTGACTTCTGAGATGGAGCAAGCGGAAAAGTGCATAATACTCTGGATGTATGATTTTCAAGCTCTTTCTTTTCTTCAATGCCCCTCCAAAAATCCTATTTTCTTTTCTCCCCAACAATTTTCCCATACCCAGTTTACTCCTTCCCTATAGCACACAGGCCTTTAATCTCCCTTTCAGTACCAAGCTCTACAATTATAAAATGAGGCAAAATAAAAAGCAAGATAAATAGCATAGAGTTGCCAGCAGGTGGCAGTGATTGGGAATTTCCTTGGCCTTGACATTAAACACTGAAAAGGAGCAGTTAGGATAAATAAGAAATGGAATAAACCATTAGTTAGACCTCCCAGTGATGTATTCTTATATGGCCCCAAACTTTATGGCTCCTTTCTTTCTTATGTAGTTTTGTCAAGCATGACTTCCTGATACTCATTAATGTACAGTAGGTAATGATTGTTTCTGTATGTTGTTTTAATTTTTTTTCACTTTTTGTACAACACTCACAGAACAATAGCTATTGGGTGTCCAGTACCAGAAACCTCAGCTTCTAGGCCACCAATACCAATATAAATCACTTAGGAAACTGAGGTGATCATCTAGTTTGCCACTACAAAACATATAGCCTTGCTCTTCACATGTTGTTGGACTACAGTTTCCACCAGCTCTGACCAGCACAGCTGGAAGTTCAAGTCCAATAGCATCTGGAGGATACTCGGTTGGTGAAAGCTGCTATGGCCATTCTGACACCGAACAGAAATTACCAGAGAGCAACCCGAGAACATGTATCATCATTCCCTTTGGCACACTAACAATATTGCTTTTGTCATTATCTACTCTATTTTAGCAAGTCTTGCAGAAGTTCAAATCTCAGCACAGTGGTACCTCCGGTTGCAGACGGGATCTATTCTGGAGGTCCGCCAGATCCCAAGGTTTTTGCAACCAGAGAGACCGCTCTTGCACACACATGCACGGCAATAAGAGAGCTTCTGTGCATGCACGCGCAGCAAAAACCTGAAAATATACTTCCGGGTTTGCCGCTTAAGAATCCCAAAGTTTACGTAATTATACGACTATAATTTTTGATGGATTGATCTGAGGTGCAAATGAAAGGGGTAAGAAGAAATTAACTAAAGAACTACCTCTAGTTGTTTGGAAAGGACAGGTGTCCTGAATTCCAACCACTTTTTATTCTCAAATTTAATTTGTCTTGCTAGAGTTTGTGCCTAGTTGTTCCCCTCTCAACAAGGTTTTCATTTTTTTTTATAAAAGGGAAGACTTTTATAGCTTCCTCTGCTCCTTACCCCTAACCTCAACCTCAACAATGGATTAACAATGCTACCATTCTCTCTCACCATTTCAACTCAGTGGTATACATTTTATCTGACCTTCTGTTATATTGGTTTTACATAATCTCAAAACTTTATAAAGAGACTTTATTCTAATTATTCTCTGCAGCTTCCTTTTAAACCCCCTCCCCATTTTAAAATACATTTCTTATTTTGAAAATAAAATAAAATAAAATTGAACTTCCAAATCCACTTGCTCCTATTTATGGAATTCCAGTAAAAGATTTCAAGCCTTAACTGTTGAAGAAAAACTTACCAGCTGCAAATTGACACTTACCTTCATTGTTTGCTAAAACTGCCTTTTCGCCCTCTAGTTTAGTTTTCCCATAGAGATTTAGGGGATTTGGTGCGTCATTCTCTTTATAGGGAGGATTTGTTCCATCAAATACATAGTCCGTACTAATGTAGATCAAAAATGCTCCTACTTGAGCTATAAAAATAAATAAATTAAAGCAATATGAAAAGATGTAAATACAAAGCAGTTGCTCTCTTTATCTTTATTCTCTCCAAGAATTTAAAACACACAAACAGCAAATATTTACGTGATTGTGAAAGACCTAAGTATTTCTAACCCAGAATTTGTTTCCAACGGCTGGCAGGCAGTTCCCACTATCCGTCTCCTCCATCAATACATGTTACTCAAACAGCTAATGATACATTTCTTGTGGTAAGAATTCTTTAAGTTCAGGTGTATAACCCATACTTATGACACATAAAAGATAATTATGCATCCTGAGAAGAAATGCAGACCAAACCTTTTTTACCTGCTTCTTTTGCTATGTTCCCTGAAGCAGCCACATTGAGCTGAGAAGCAGCATCTGGTTGACTGTCTACAACATCTGGCCTTCTCTCAGCCGCACAATGTATTATCACATGAGGCTGGAAATTAAACACCCATTTTAATGAGCAAAGAACAAGCAAGTAGTTGTACCAAATCCACACTGTTCATGGAAAGCTAGCAGAAAATTGTCCCATGGAGTAAACCACAACTAAAGTGCAAATTTACTCTAGATCATCTCTGACTAAGTTGTAAGGCTCAACATAGATGCGGAGAAAGAAAATCATCTTTTTTGCTCAGACATTTCTTCAAGCTGTTTCTGCAGTGGTTTAGATATGAAGAATTTTTATTTTTTTATTTTTTGGGAAACTTTAACATTTCTCAAGCTCTAGAAGGCGGAGTCCTTATACTCTGAAACACAGTGAGCGAAAATAAAATAGTTCTTATATCAGTGAATACAGGAGCCTTCCATCTCCTTTGTTTGCTTTGCTCATTGGAGGTGCTCTTTCCCCCATTTTTCTTGTGCATGCAATTTGCATAACCAAAAGAAAGGATTTCCCTAATCACTCTCTAAGTGAGAAGCCCAACTTATTCTGCAGCCTAGAAAGCAGGCTTTCTAGGTTCTACTAGACCACTAGTATATAGCTACTTTCCTGCACACTAGTGTTCCTCATATCATGCACCTCATATACAGAAGGTGCACCAAGGGTTGCATCAGAGATTACAGAGAAAAAAAAATACAGAAACAAAGCTAAATATTGCTGTGATAGTGGACAATCAGTAAAACTTTATGTGACCAGCTAACATGAATTTGCTGAAGAAACCTTCAGAGAAACATGGTGGTTAGCCGCTTTATCCTTCTTTCCACCATTCTCACCTGAAAATCCTGGATGATATTATGAACAGCAGTAGTATCTAGAAGATTAATTTGCTCAAACATTGGTCGAGCCCTACTGTACCCACAACCGACAGCATTCCAATTATTTCCTTTAAATTCCTTAAACACAGATCTGCCAAGCAACCCAGTAGCACCAGTAATCAGAACACGTCTGTTTGGCGTATCAACATCCTCCTGTAAAAAAAGAAAATTGTTATCTTCTATATTCTTAACAAAACTTAATCCATAATTTAATATTTGTTTTAGAAGGCTTTAGGGGGCATTCTGTGCGAGTCAACTCCAATGCAAGCCCCACTGAGTTCAATGGGACTTATGTCAAGGTAAGCATGCACAGGACTGCACAAACAGCCCACAGTATACTGAAGACAACAACCTTAGATTGCTTATAGCTCCAAGCTTTACATTTCTAGCATCAGAAGGACATATCTTACTATTGTTTACTGAAACCGACTTGCATCAGAAGGGACTGTTTAAATATATTGTATAAATAAAGATAATGTTTACAATTGTTCCAGCAAAAGGCTAATTCCCAGGCAGCTAATTTAGTAAGCTTCTTTGGATAGCAAAAATTGTCACTGGAATGATCAAATTAAATATTCTTTCAAATATGTGGGTTGAAGTGGAATTTCCAGCTATGTGAGGATGTACATCACAGGCGTGTTTCAGAATCAAATACTTAAAAGGAGGGGGGTGAATTACTAGTTCCCCATTCCACCATTATCTATATAAACACATCCCCCGCCCCAAGTTACAAGCACAGGGAAGGGGCTATTAGTTACAGAGAGAGACCAGTGACAAGCTGTTATTCCAGTATTGGTTTTGTATTGTTTTATTTGCTTCTAATTGCTGTAGGATCCCACTGCTGTTGCAACCCACACTTCTTAATGGTCAGAAATCCCATGAATTGTTATTTTTATTTTATTTTACTTAAGACAGAGGGCATGGAAAACATTTTAGCAAGCTGATCCTGATCTCGGAGCAGAATCCTACTATGATGTGCGGGGCTTCCTCAGGCAGGAAATATCTGAAGCATGCATTTCGCCCTCCCTTCCCCAGCCCAGCAATAAGGCCTTGGGGGTGGGGATTACACCAGAAAGCAGTACTTTTTTGGGGGGGGTACGCATACCCCTAAACATTTTGTGAATCTTTGTACTTTTGTCCATTTACTGTATGTATTTTTCCCGATTTGAACTGTCAAATGGTGATTTTCTGGAGTCAAAATGAGAGTACCCCTAAACAATTTTTTTAAAGATAAAAAGCACTGCCTGAAAGTAAATCCCGTTGCGCACAGTGGGGCACCTAAAATCGGATTATTGAATTATCACCATTGGGTTTCCCCCATCTTAACCCGACGGAGGCTGCTCTCAGGTAAGTTGTGTTTGGGATCGTCAGGAGTAAGTTAGTGCCACTCAACCCGTGGGTGGCTTTTTCTTAACACCCAAGCGGAGGCCTCCCCTGCAGGGCTGGCCTGGCCATTACAAAGCTTTGCCCAGACCCCCGAGCAGCGGCGGCGGCGGCCCCACCTCGGTTCGCCCCACCCCACTCAGGGGGCGCGGCTAGTAGCTGTTTACTTCCCGCGGAGAGAAGGGAGGGAGGGGAAGGAGGGGAAGAAGGCCCAAAGCCGCCAGCTCTGCCTCACCTCCTCCAGCCAGCACCTGCCGGGCTCGAAGCGGATCCGGAGCCCTTTCTCCCACCCGACCATCCCTCCGCCTGCCTCAGTCCGCGCCCGCCGCTCGCGCTCAGCTCCACTTTCGCGGTGGCGGCAGCCATTCACAGGGCACGCCCACTCGACAGCCCCGCAGCCCATTGGCTCCCTCGCCTTGGGAAGGTGGGGCCTCAGAGGGGTGGGCGGACGCGCGCGCGGCTGCCGTTGGGACACGTTCAAAGCCAGCCCGCTTATTGGCCCGTCCCTCTAGAACGGGGCGGCGCGCGAGCCGCTCGAGAGTCTTGTGCGACGGAACACGTCGAGCTCACTCACTTCCCCTCCCCCCCCCTCCGTTAATGCCCGTTCGCAATGTCTAAGCGCTCAAGCTCTTTGGCCGTATAGTTGGAAACACTCAAATCTTGTCGCTTCCATTTACCGCCCACGTATTTCGGCTTATCCTTCAGTCAGGGGCCCTGCTTGGAATGCCGTTTATTTTATTTCTTAATTAAAAAATCTGCTTGCAATACGCAGCACTGCAAAGTGTTGGGCATCATGCAGCAGCCTCACATTGTCAGTTTAAGCACAGGGTCGCCCTTCCACCTTGGCTCAGGCTGCCAAACCTACCCATTGCCAAAATGAAAATACATGTTTTTCTCCTGGTGCCGGAGACTGTTTTCTTGTACAGCTAGAACAAGCGCTGCAGTGATGTGCTGATGCAGGAAGCAGTCGTGGAACCAAAGTAGGGCAAATGGGTGAGGCATCCAGCCAATAACTGTGCTCTGCATCAAAATGGGGAAATGGACTTTAAAAATATGTGGCGTGGCATACTATGACAGTGTCTGTTTAAAGAAAGTTTGTTCCTGATTTTAAAACAATGTAAGAATGGGGTGCTTTGCAAATGGCAGTGAATAAGGCGGCCAGTGCTCAACAAAAGCCTCTTTGTGGAATGAGGGTGGGTTTTTCATCATTACAAATCACCCATTTCTGAAGTGATGGGGGGGGGGGGCAGGGAGCCAGTATAGTAACTTGACTTTTGAAAAGATAAATGTTAGAACTTTGTCTATATTTTTTAATTAATCTGCTTGTTTGGAAGTTCTTGCAGGGGAGCGCAGCTATTATATACTCTTGACTGAAGAACAGTACACTCCTTCTATCTGGGATAGTTGTCCTCATCCACCGAGCACGCAGCTTCAGGAATGACACACACGGAGTGGTGAGGGAGGAAGGAGACACCCGCCTAGCCAGCCAGATCAGTCGAATCAACCCTGGCGATCAGTGGGGTGACAGATGTCACAGCCAGATTGCCCTCACATGGCAAGTTAGAGAACCAAGGGTGAGAAATGTAACATACTCTACAGACCTGAACAGGTTAACCAATGGGCAAGACCTCTGTCCATAGCCCTTTCTTATTTGGAAAATAGCATGTTTGTTCATTTTTATTTTGTTCCAGGATGGGTGTGAAGTAAGGAGCACCAAGCCTACAAAATTTGCAAAACTGAGCGTCCACGAGTAGAATTAGAGAACTAGAAAGAATGGAGGAAGGGAGAAAAAGAAGAGGGGATTGCTAAATCCTCTTCTCTGCAGCCCCGGAAAGTTGGGAAATCTTCTGGAACAGGGTTAAGGTAAGGTAGAGGGTTGCGTATGTAAAGGGGCCTCAGCAAAAATGGCTTCCCTTTCATCTTTCCAATGGGAACACCTGCTAGATCTCAGTCTTGTGAATAAAAGTAGCCCTTCTGCTTGCAGAATGCAGTCTGGATGCAGCTTCAGAATCACTAGGATCTTCAGAAAGACAATTCGAGTCAAATTACTGGTAACAAAGTCTATTTCCAAACACAACCTGCACTACAAGAGTGAAGCCTTTCAGGCATTGGGCCCATTTGGTCTCTGGAATGTATCAGATGAGTTTCAAGTGCCTATGGAAGAGCCTTCCTTTAGTGCCCCACCTATTACCTTTTTTCTACACAGAAACTCTAGCTCAATTGTGGAATAGTGCTGAATTGAATATTGAACTCAACAGAAGCAGCTTAATGGGTAATGAATTTGGTACAAATTCTCCTGCAAAAGCAGAAGAAAATATTCTATTAAGCAGCATTTGATTTCCACACTTTCAACCTCAAGAAAAAAATCCCAGCATCTTAAAGTATTACAAACCACTTTATTTTTTCAAAAAACAAATTTACATTTCCAGTGTCTAGAAAGAAGCACGTTCATAACTGAGCTATTCTAACATATAATGATAAAACCGAAACTACTGTTTCAATTTCTAAATTGCAGAAAGATACAATACTTGCATACCCTCTGCTACAGTAAACAAGTGGCACTTGGGATACATAGCCTTGTAGCATTGATTTTTACACAGCAAGCATGACATGTGTTTTTAGAATTTAAACACCTGCAAATATTAGATGCAATGGCACATAGAAAATGTCTAATTGGGTCCTGCTGCTACCTCAAGTATGTCAGTGCTATGGCAAGTTTCTCTCTAGGCAAAAGGAAAAAAAGGACACTGTGAAAGTAGATCTTTAATAGTTGCTTTAATTTCAAGAGATTTTAAAAGTACATGTTTAAAGACACCATTCAGTTGAATTTAAAGGTCAAGACTTGTATTATGTTCACATATGAAGCAGCAATGTGGGTTTGTTTCATGGTCTGTTCAATAGAAATAAGGCTGGATTTTGTTTGTTACCTGTTGTACAGAAAAGACATTGTTAGATACTTGAAAAAGCCTTCTTAGTGACTGTCTGCCTGTGCATGGCAGACATGAACAGTTCAGAAATCATGCAGGAAATATTCGGATGGAAATACAGATGAAGAAAAATCACAGGATTACTGCTAATCTAAGCCGGGTAACTTTTATGGATCTGCAAGCCAGAAATTTCAGGATCCACCTCACAGGACTTCAAAAGCACACTTACCACCTAGGCAACAGATGCATGAAGGAGTTCCCAGCGAGGTGGTAGAACCTGCTTTGTTTTACCAACACACTATCAGGAATGCCCTTCTAGGCTTCTGATTGTGCACTGGCAACCATATCTCTGCCTGACCTACATATAATCAGGTGTGGGGCAGGTTTTTGTTATTTGGGTAAGCAATTACTTGCACCTCAGTTCCATTTTTGTTTTACTGTTCATTACTTAATTATAAATTGAAAAGATAATACAAATTAAAGAAATAAGGTCATTGAGTATTATCAACATCCTTAAAAACACTTGAGAAATTTGAACTGTGGTATATTTATGCAGACTCACTTTCTTTAAAAGGTGTTTTTGGACTGACATTTTCCTTGGCAGAATGCTGAAAAGCTTTAGAAGGATCAAATCGCTTGATGCCTTGAATCGCATTTATTTGGTCCTCAAGCTCTCCCCGAACTTTCTTTTCCTTTGCTACTTGAGATCGTAGTTTTAATACCTCCTAAAGAACAGAATACTTCAATGTAAGTTACACAACAAATTCGGTGGCAACATGAAAAGATGTGACTCAAAACCGGTTCAGTTAAACTTGATCCGACTTTATTCCACTCAATCTGAAGGCCTAAAATGCACAACAGCTTAAAAATTAACTCATGGATTGTGTATGTACAAAAATTTTGATCATAAAAAATCTAGTTTTAATATAATGGGATCATTGGGAAAAGATTAGTCTTTGAAGAATGCTCTTCAACTCCCCCGCACTCCCAAAATTGAAATTCCCCCTTTCATTAGGCAGTACAACAGGCAATTCTCCCTTACTTTTACCTGCAAATAGCTCCTGGCTGGTCTCACTTTACACTATTGTTGGCTCTGTTTCCACATCACAGTAAGCCATATTAAAAACACAACTCTGGTAGCATGCTGATACAGGCTCAAGTTTGTCATGCTGCCTGGCCTTGTGAATTGTTTCTCTCCAAATAAACTATGAGCAGGAAGCCAAGAACAAACCTTGTTTACTACTACAGTATTGGTTTCCATCTCTGCAAGCAAACCATGACCTGGGTTTGAGGCATAAAAAGAACAACGGGAGCTGAATGAGAACTTTTCAGCGCCTATTCACATTAAATGATTGTGTTTAACGTGACATGTGAACCAGGCAATTGTAAAAATCCATTAGGCTTTATCAGCTTTTAAAGATATCTACATCAAACAAAGCTCTAGGACACATTCAGAATCTTCTGTGGCTATGACTATCAAAAAGCATATGTTCAGCTTTTAAAGGACTAAACTTAATGGGTCTAATTGCCAAAAAATTAGGAATAGCAAAATAAACTCCATCTCTATAAATCACATTGTCTTTGTTCCGACAGGCATGTACCTCAAACTTTTCTCAGCACAGACCTTGAAATGGTAGACTCAGTTTGGCTGGCTTGTGGTTTCTTTACATCCTATTCTGCAACACTCCCTGCTGCCCCCAGCCAGGTGCAAAAATAGTCATCTGCATCCTGCCAGTTGACAGGAACTTGTGAAGTAGTCCCCTCCCTCCCTTAAATGCTATTTTCTTTTAATTCACATGTTTATTTCATCTAATTCTTAACCCACCCCCTTCAAACAAGCAAACCTATGGTAGGGTACATTATTCTGAAAAACAGGCAATTCCACTAAAAACCTTAAAAGAATCAGTATAACAGCTACTCCTTACGTATTGTCAGTGGCTCAATATGTCAACAATCTACCTTAAAAAGCCCAACTGGTGCTGAAAACATGCATTTCTTTGTACCTCATGCCATCTTCCCTACCCCCACAGTGTCAGGCCATTGCTGGACTTTTTCATGGGCCCCATTTTGCATCCAGACTGATGGGTACTTAGCCTCCTGAGTTTGTTTTGCTCCAACTCATAGCAACGCTGCCTATCACAAACCTGTTTCAGTTGTGCATTCTCTTCTTTCAGTTTCACTACATGTTTGATTTTCTGCTTCTGATTCTGATGTCCCAACAGCTTGGCATATGCGTCACTAAGTTTGTTCAGCTCTTCTTGGGCGGCACCATTCTCATTCAAAAGGGCATTCTTCTCCGCCTCGTATGCATCAAGTTGTTTCTGAAATGTAACATTGAATATAGGCTGAACTACAAACGATCAGCAAAACTCGAGTTGCTTTCAGATGCTGTGTCCTTACTGTATAACCAATTCAATAAAGAAACTGCCCATTACCCCCCCACACACCCCGGATCAAATCCAACATCAACCCCTCATGTGCTTGAGGGTCCCCAACCCTCCAGAGAAGTTTCTGGAAGGCATAGAGGGTTGTAGAGGGGAAAGGGAACTGCACATGTATGGTCATCACTGAATTTTACCCACAGCTAATAGTGTTTAAGGCAGGGGTAGTCAACATGGTCCCTACCACCCACTAGTGGGTGTTTCAGGATTCTAGGTGGGTGGTAGGGGGTTCTATGGCACAAGCTGAATATTCCTTCCATCGAGCTCTGGTGGGCGGTAAGGAAATTTTACCATCAAGAAAGATGCATTAGTGGGCGGTAGGTATAAAAAGGTTGACTACCCCTGGTTTAAGGCAGCGGGAGCACCTGGAGAGTAGTGAAAATTCCAGAGTTTATTTTGGTATTTTTTGCAGTATCTAGACTCTTAATGGCTTTAATCAGACTAACCTGAAAGGGTTTGACTTTATTAAGCAGGTCTTCATACTGGGTACGCCATGTTTCCAGGCTCTCTCTGCAATCAGCTTCTACTTTTTCAGCAACAGTTCTCCTAAGGAAACAGAAGTCGTGCAATTCATTTCTCATTTCAGATATCCAATTACCTGATGCAAGATCCAGGGGAGCCTGCATTTGGGGCATCAAGGAGCATGCATTTACACCTGCTTCATCCTACTCTCCTTCCTGGGATCCTTATAAAAGAGGAGCTATGGTAGGTGGCTGCCCAAAACTTGCTATCTGGCATTCTGGGCATTCTTGTCTCTAGGTAGGTTGGGGGGGGGCGTGTATATTTTTCTCATATACAGTGGTACCTCGAGTTACATACGCTTCAGGTTACAGACTCCACTAACCCAGAAATAGTGCTTCAGGTTAAGAACTTTGCTTCAGGATGAGAACAGAAATCGTGCTCCAGTGGCATGGCGGCAGCAGGATGCCCCATGAGCTAAAGTGGTGCTTCAAGTTAAGAATAGACCTCCGGAACGAATTAAGTACTTAACCCGAGGTACCCCCCCCCTCTCTGTATATATATATATATATATATATATATATATATATATATGTGTGTGTGTGTGTGTGTGTGTGTGTGTGTGTGGTGCTGAGATTTTGTTGTCTTAATTTTTGTAAACCAAGGTTATTGCTCGAATTTCATATACTTCTTAACCTTTGTGAGCCACCTTTTAGGCCAGAAGACAGCACAGAAATGAACTCAAACTTGTGAAACTTACCTTTCTATTTCAAGTTGCTTTTTAAAATATTCACTTTGTTCTTCAAGTTTTGCTTGCAGATTAGCAATTTCCACAATACTCGATTCTTTGATTCTTTTTATTTCTTCATCTTTTAATGCTACTTTTGCCTGGGCATCCAGAATCATCCTAAGTGGGGAGTGGGTAAAGGAAGGGAGGAGAGCCTTTTAAATTCTCCACCTGATGGTCAGTTGGCAAAAAAAAAAACCACCAGAATGAACATATAGATAAATGGCACAAATTGCCATGAGAGTCAAGTACTAAAAGTCAGTCAAGAGTCAAGTACTTTGACTAGATCCTCACTTTGTAGGATCAAATCTGTTATGCAATTTAAACACTGGTACAATGCGAAGGATTTGCATTTTAAAATTATTATTATACAAATCCTATCCTGTATGCATGCTTTTCTTTGATAGGACCAAGGGACAAGACTGCTCCCCTCAGCTGTTATTTGGAGATGAATATGTAGCTTATATGGGACACGGGTGGCGCTGTGGGTAAAACCTCAGTGCCTAGGACTTGCCGATCGTATGGTCGGTGGTTTGAATCCCTGTGGCGGGGTGAGCTCCCGTCGTTTGTTCCCACCTCCTGCCCACCTAGCAGTTCGAAAGCACCCTTAAGTGCAAGTAGATAAATAGGTACCGCTTTATAGCGGGAAGGTAAACGGCGTTTCCGTGTGCTGCGCTGGTGCTGGCTCGCCAGCTGCAGCTTCGTCATGCTGGCCACGTGACCCAGAAGTGTCCTTGGACGGCGCCGGCTCACGGCCTCTAGAGCGAGATGAGCACGCAACCCTAGAGTCAGACACGACTGGCCCCTATGGACAGGGGTATTTACCTAGCTTATTCTGTCGAAACCTTTTGACGGGGGGGGGGGGGAGAGAGATGTTATAATTTATGATCTGTGCTAGTGGCGAACAACTCTTTAGCCTAGACACAGTCAGAAATCTGCCTCAGCAAACACATGTAAATATCATCCCACTTCACCATCAGGTCTATCAGGTGAAATTTCTTATCACCACCTTTACCTTGCATTTTCTTCCTGCGCCATGTCTTTGGCAAGCTGCGCATCTTCCATCTTTTGGGTCACATGCTGCACAGTTTTGCTCATCTCAAGTAATCTGTCCTGCAGGGCCGTTTTCTCTTGTTTGAGGGATGTGATTTCTTGGACCACAAAAGCTTTGTAACTAAGAAGGGTTACAATATTTACATTCCTGCTTGACTTGGACACTGCGCTCAAGCTCTCCTTTGCCATGCCTTACACACCATGCTTTGCCCCACCCCCACCTCTGGCATTGGTCAACTCACTCTTCCCATTCCTCCTTGCCTACATGCCAACACCTTAGATCGAGACGGGGGCGGGGATAAACTTCCTTCACCGGTGCAAACTATCCGGACAAGGGTCACACTGCTTCAGAGCTCTGCACAGCAGAATTCAAGTCACTTGTGGGAATTAAGATTTTATCAAGGGCTTAATGCCAATTTCCTCATGTGCCACGCAAAACCCCATCATGCTGCTAGTCAAATAATGCCTTCCATTTTTCTATCCCTCCTGCATCAGGGATGGGAAGCCTATAGCCTTCCAGATGGTGTCAGACTCCAACTCCCATCATACCCAATCACTGGGCATGCTACTGGGATATGATGATGGGCATTGGAGTCCCAACAGCATCTGGAGTGAGCAACCATTTATCCACTCCTGCCTCCTCCCAAAAGGGAGACTAGCAAGGTTGGTGTCATAGACAGCTATTAAATTACCCACCCACCCTCAATTCAGCAAAGTTAGTTAAATATATTGAACCTTGTAACATGGCAACAAGGTAGTCCATACTCATTTTATGGCATATAAGAAGCAGCAATACCAGGGGGTAGATGAGGGCAGGGGAAAGGGACTGCCCTGCTTCTGCTACTCCTAGATGCTTTCCTTCCTCCCTAGCACCACCTGCCTTTTGGGAAGGATCCCAAAGAGAGAGTGTGTCTACTACTGTTTAACAACACAAAGTCCTTTGTTGCAGAAGCAAGTCAATGCACATGCAAGATGAATGTGTCTGCAGCAGTTTGCCTTGATAAAACTCTGGAACTGGAGTGGGGGACCTGAAACCCTCTGCAAGTGTTGAGTTCAGATTTGTGTTAATGGGAGATGAAAGCTGAAATAAATAAGAATCATTGGGGGGGGGGCGGACACAGAGAGATATCCAATGCCGCACAGCAATACCCACAATTTGCTTTGCCCATCCCATCACCATGTCCTGATTTGGATGTTTTCATGGGCCAAAGGAAAGGGGGAAAGGCCAATGTTCTACAGTTCTTAAGACCAGCATCAACCAAAATAAGTCAACTGTGAAAGGAGGAGAGAAGGAGACAGAGGGGAAACACACCATTTACACAAGAGCAGAGAAGAAATGAAAGCATCCACTTACTACCCGAAGACTTACGTACGTTTCAAATTTAGCAACGGTCTCCCCAAGCCTACACAGAGTATTGCTATGCTCTTCTTGCATCTTCACAACGGTACTTATGCGCAATGAACCTAATTTCTCCAACTCTTCAGTTTTCCTGAGGTGGGGAGTAGTGAGTCAAAAAGTGAACAGCAGTATTTTTTAAGAACAGCCCCCCCCCCCAAAAAAAGCTAGCCAAAATTTTATGAGCCAGTGCCTCCAAGTGCTTGTTTCTGCAACCTTTCCATTTAAGTACCCTAGTCCTTTTGAGTTAAAAGCAATGTGCACAAAATGGCTTAGTGTGTGTGCGCTCTCTCTCTCTCTCTCTCTCTCTCTCTCTCTCTCTCTCTCACACACACACACACACACACACACTATTTTATCAATATATGTCATGTGATCTTTTTCACCTGCAGCTTGAAAGACTACAGCTCAGTACAGGTTTGCTCACATCACCTGCCATTTGTGAGAACTATGTCTAAATGTAAGTATGCAAATCACTATTTCTCTACACACCCTCTCAGTTCTGCTTTCAGCGCTGCTAGCTTCTCTGCTTGGGATTCCTTCACATTTTCCAAGTGTTTCACCACCATCTCAACTTGGTTTTCTTTAGCGTGCAGTCTCTCCAACTCAGCCATGGTTTCTCTCAATTCTCTTTCCAATCCCTGACGCAAATTAGCAGAAGCCACCTGAAGTAGATTCAACAAATAGCATGTAGCTCAAGTGAACCCATTAATTAGAACAATCTGCCAAGTTATCCTTCCTTCTGATCATGTTCTGCTTCAACCCAACATTCTTTGCCACTGCTTCCTAATTTAAGAAAGTATTCTAGACACAGATGTTATTTTTTGAAACTATTTTGATGGAATTTTGAGACACTACCTCACCACATATTAAATTTCTGGGTAGATATAACACAGCCCAATCTCTCCGTGGCAAATTGGGGTGGCTGATTCAATAATCTGAGACATAACCCAAAGCTATGCCCATTATGCTCCAATACTGCCGAGAGTGAAATAAGTTAGGGAGCTTCAGATAATGTGAAATAGCAGCACAAAATCTCCAACAGTAGTTGTTCTTTGTCTGCAAATGGTGACTAGCGGGATAAAACTCTTCGGCTTTCTAGACTCCTGCTCAGCTTTATTTACATTATAGGCTTCCTTCTGCTTTTGGCGCTCCTGTTCTTCTTGAATCAGTTTTTCTTTCAGAAGATCTATCTCCGCATTTGCCGTTTTCTCCTTTTCTCCATATTCAATTAAGCATTTCTCTAAAATAAAAAATAAAAAAATACAAAGTTACACACAAAAAAACTGCTTGGATATAGGTAGAATTTTTAAAATTCTAACCATTATGCTCTGCCATTCCCAGTTCATTCCTAGATTCCTGCATTTGTGTCTCCAAAGTAAAAGTAACATACAGAAAAAGGTTTGCTTGGCACAATGATTTCCACCACCAATAAAAATAAATTGCCTCACAATACTGTGCACATCAGTCAAGATTAAACTTGGAGCTGTCGTTGAGAAAATGAGAGCCAGCTGAGGTCTGTTTTGAAAGTAACGTAGGCATATTTGGCCAAAACACACCGTAACTTTATGGTCACCTTTTTGCTGTTCAAGCAGCTTGCATCTTTCATGCAGTTCTTCAATTTCTGTAGACATTGTTGCTTCTTTTGTTTCAAGAGTATTTTGCAGTGTGTCAATGTCCTTATTCTTGGCTTCTATTATTGCCTCTAACTGGATGACATCCAGCTTGTATTTATCAACTTGTTCTGAAACATTGCTGTTGGGGAGAAAAAACACACACATGATGTTCTTAGTTTACAGTAGGTCTACTTTGGCAAAAGTTAGATCTCAGCTCAGCAACTTCCACTAGCTTTGCAATGTAGTGAGTCTTATTTTAGGCCGCTGTAGTGCAAGCAGTCTCTTCTGAGAAATATTCTGAAGTAGCCACATTTTACTACTGCTTGAAGAAGAGATCACAAGAATATCTTGGTAAAGCTGCCCTAGTTATTTTTGTTTTGTTTATTTTAAGGTTATATTTAGCATGCTGCTCCTTGATTGGATCTTCATTTCATTTTCAGGTAAGGACTTGGATCCCATTAACATCCTCAAATTCTCCAAACCAGAAAAAGAGGTCACCCAAAGTCCTTTAGAAGTCACAATGCTTGAAACAATTGCTGGGACTGAAATATGCCAAAAAGTTACCCCAACAGGCCCTTATGATTTCGTTGCTGTTCCTAAAATGCCCAAAGATGCATTTAGGAGAGGTACTGGCTCTCTTGCAGTTTTAGAAGCTTCTGGCTGATGACTCCTCAACGTATATTATTCCTTCAAGGGCAATAAGAGTAGCAGATATCCACAACCTAAACACTCCAGTGTCTAAATGCCTTCCCAAATAAACATAAGCTGGTATGTTAGCCAAAGATATAGTAATATTAGCAAACTGCATTTTCTAGTCTAGCCTTTCCCAAACTGGTACCCTCCAGATAGAATCCAAATCCCATCAAACTTAGCTAGCAATGCCACTGGTCTGAGATAAACAGATGCTGTAGTATAGCAACATCTGGATGACACCTGGCTGGAGAAGACAATCTTAATTAACCATAATCTCTACCCTTATAAATGATGGATGCACCAGCATCTTGGGTCAGAACAGCTGCCTGCTGGTAGTCTCTTCTTTTCTCAACATTACCATCAATGCTAACTCAAGAGTCATCAGTAAGCCAACATGGACACTTGTGGTCCATCCCATCCACAAATGCCAACTGAAGACTGGGGCACTTCTCCACACCCTGCCTTCACTTCCATAGAACAGCAGCAGCCTAGGCAAAAACCCAGCTTTTATCTCAGTAAACATTTGTGACAACCGCTCTGAGAACTAGCAATGGACTCGTCACCTCTAAAAACGTAGCTCGTGGCAGTTATGGCTTTCGGAACCACTAGCTTCACACTTCAGTTTAACAAGTGCAGACAAATGCACAATTAGGCAAATTCAAATCTTAGGCTTTTCATAGAAATAAAACGTACAAGGCCAAGTCCCAAGGTTCCTTTACCAGACAGTGCTTGTGTCAAAGGTGTGAAATTAAGACTGTAAGTATACTTGACTTACGCAAGTTCTGCAATGTATTCCAGGAGATTCTCTAAGTCACATGTCTCTTCAGCTTGCTTTTCACTTGCTGTCCTAAAACAGAATGAAAATGTAGGGGAGCATGGAATAGGGTCTTTAAAAACTCGATCAGAAAAAAGTGAGTGTTACGTTTTCCAAAAGGAACGTTCCAGCCATGTAGGGGCCTAAAATATGTAGTTAAGTTTTCAACTGGAAAGTACAAAATAACCAAGAAATGGAAAGAAGCAGTTTCTTTCCTAGGGTATACAGAAGATCAGTTATTTAGAATCCTTACCACAGCCCAGGTAGCAGCTGAGCTTTACAAAGTTGAAAACCATTGGGAAAAGATGCAGAGGACCATATTCAACTAACTCCTAATGAAAGGACCCCCACTGAAATTAATGAACCTAATTTAGTCATGTCCATTAACTTTAATGGGTCTACTCTGAGTGGGACTAGCATCAAATATGACCAAGAATAACTACAATCCCCTCTTATCTTAATGTCCCAGAAGTCAAGCTTGCTTGGCAGTTTTTGTTTAACTAGGTGCATAAGGGCATCAATGTCACCTTTCTGAAATGTGTTTTTCCATTTAAAAAATTCTATGGATATATGTTCAAAATCATGGCCTATGTTGTCAAATGTTCACTGACAATTTGGACATACAATCTCTATTTCTATCTAAGCATTATTTTATCAGTATCCAAGGGTACGCAAAGCCATAGCAAATAAAACCTACAGACCAACTGAACTGTGGAAAGCAGCAGCGTGATGCTGCTCATGTTATCACATAATGCTTACAACAAGCAACAGAGGCCACTCAGTAGAGACTCCATCCTCAACCACTACAGGTTAAGACCTGAAAACAATCACTCTGTGTTGGATACTTCTGGACCATTGATATCCCTACAGTCATCATGTTCCAGCTCTTTTCTTAGCTATTTCTCTTAAAGGCAAAGGCACTTAAGAGTTCAGGAGTCACAGGAGAAAGCAACGCTAAATACAAGGACAACACCCCTCTTTCTCTCCACTCCCAGCTAAGCCATTGTTATAAACAGAGGTGCTGATTTTGATCAGAAATCCATCTGGGTAGAACAGTGGGGAAGTTTACTGTCCAACATCTGATTTTAATTACTCTTGATTAAATGGCTCTCCAGTGAGCAGATGGTACTGCTTCCTGTCACTTAAGATGTCCAACTAGGACACGCTAGTCAAAAAAACATGTTATGGCTCAAATTGCTTGGCCGCTCTAAAAGATTCCAACAGAGCATTATTGCTAACTAAGGAGCAAAGTAACTGAAGTTGAATGGACTAACTGAAGGAAACATACTTTAGCTTGCAAATGTATTTCACTGGCCACTCACCTGCACCAAGTCTGAAATATTTATGTTAAGTAATGCCTCTTTTTTCTTTAAAAAAAAAAGCCTTAAAAAGTAACATTTTGGTGTTTCAAAAAGCAGTTTGCCATAGAAGATGGTTACAGACTCTTACCTCTTACCTTTCAAGACCCATTACACTTAAAAGGTTAGCCTACTCAAGTACCACAAAGTTAACAAAAAGGGCTGCCGTTTGACATTTCATGCAGTAACTTACAGTTGCTCTTCCAGCTGTGCTACTTTTTCCTGTGACTGCACCAAGTCTTTTTGAACTTTGTGCAGTTTCGTTTCTGTGTCTTCCTGTTTAACAGGGCCTGTCTAAAAACCACACACATAGGCATTACACAAAAGATTAAAACCTTAAAAGATAATCAAACCTTCCCTTATTCAATTTTTTTCAAGTTTAGCAGCAATAAGTCAAGCAATAAAAGGAACCTAACCTGAGCAATGTGAACTCTCCCACTGTTCAATGTCTACATTAGCAATTTTGAACTATCCCTCACTGATGGATTCATAAAGAAAATCTGTAGTCCTAGCAGATCAACATTGAGGGTGGTTTTTAACTACTGCATCCCATCAGGGCAAGGGCTTCTGCTTGCACAATAAGAATACTGCCCCCCGCCAAATTTGCTTGTGTTGAGGGAACACCAGAACAATTTTCCTGGGATGTGGTGGTGTTGAAGGGAAGAACGTCCTTTTGTGCAAGGAGAAATCTTTGCACTAATGGAATGAGACTTAGCATTACATTAGATTTCACCCTCCCTCTCCCCATAAGCCAAGAAGTTTAAAGTCTTAGTTATACTGTGATAGATATGGTTTTAATCCCAGTCTGAGTACTGTAACTCACCTTCTTTGCATTCCTAAGATTCCGCAGCTTCATTACCTCTATCCATAGCCTTGTATTCTTCCGTGTTCCATCTTCAAGGAACTTAAGGGGAGAAAGCAGGAGAGAAGGAAAGTTTTCTTCTCAATTTTAGTTCTGATCTCTAGGAATCTTCAGGAGCAACCTAGCTAGAACAAATCCTATCTAGCCAAAATTACCCTCTGCCATTCTAGATTCCAATGGGAACAAATTGGAGTGTGAGCCTACAGAACTGTTCGAGGTTGTTAAAACAAAAGGAGTGTGTGAAGAGCTCCGAAAGGACCTCTCCAAACTGAATCGGTGACAAAACAGCAAATGAAATTAAATGTAAACATGTAGAAAGTGATGCATACCAGGACAAAAATATGCTCAGATTTCACATGTTTACTCTTGGGTTCTGAAATGGCAACAGCTGGCCAGGAATGAGACCTTGGGGTCATAGTGGATAGTTTGCCGAAGATGTTGACCCAGTGTGTGGCAGCTGTGGGAAAAGGCCACCAAGATGGCTTTAAAAGAGGATTAGACAAATTCATGGAGGACAAGGCTATCAATGGCTACTAGCCACAGTGGCTCTGCCCCTGTCTGAATACCAGGTGCTGAGAATTGCAGGTGGGCAGAGTGCAGTTGCGCACATGTCCTGCTTGCAGGCTTCCCACAGGCATCTGGTTGGCCACTGTGAGATGGGTCATTGACCCGATCTGGTAGGATCATCTAATGCAGAATGCCCCCAAAAGTTAATTTAAATAAAGAGAAGGATTTAAAAGTAAGTCCCCTTGCAGTCAATGAAACCTATTCCCATGCCTTGTGTGTTCAGCAGCCTTGCCCAACCTGATGCCCTCCATACTCCCAGCATCCTTGATCACTGGCTAGGCTGCCTGGGGCTGATGGAAACTGCAGTCCAACACATCTGGAGAGCATCAAATTGCAGAAGGCTATTGCAGGGAATTACAGCTTTCAGCACGTGCATAAACCCATCCATTGGAAATCAGTGCTTGGAAGTGCACACAATCTTTTCAATGCCAATGTAGGGTGTCCTGCTGAAAGGGAACTTGCTGCACAAAACCCTCACATTTTAAAGTGTGTTAAAGGGAAGAATGTCCCATGCTTAAGTTTGTTACTGTCTAAAGTCACATTAAGTAGATAGCGAGACAACATAGTCAAACCTCGGTTGTTGAACATAATCCATTCCAGAAGCCCGTTCAGCTTCCGAAATGTTCAGCAATCGAGGTGCAGCTTCCGGTTGGCTGCAAGAGCCTCCTGCACTCGAGGAGACGGCATGTCGGACATTCAGCTTCCGAAAACCGGAGCATTTATTTCCAGGTTTTCGGCATTCGGGAGCAGAAACGTTCCAAAACGGAGGCGTTTGGGAGCCGAGGTTTAACTGTATACACCCCAAAATTAGTATTTACTTGGTAAAATAAAGGCATTATTGTAAACAACTTAGCAGGGCCACCAAGAAAGGTGGAGAAAGGATGGGCACCATCTCTATTTTTTTAGACTACAAAGATTATAACATGTTTGTGAAATTACTGTTCACCCACTGTGCCTTAAGGACATACCCATTCAAGCACAAAGCTTTGCAGGAGGAAACTGCCACCAGAAGATAAGTGCTCATCCTGCCTCTTAAAGAGGGGCCAAACACCACAGCAGCTACATAAACCATACTGATATGTACCTTTGATTTCAGTAATTCATTGGTCCTGATCAACTCCAGCTGCTGCTTTTCCAGAGAAGCAATATTCGCCAAAAGTGAGGTTTTCTCCCTAATTGCAGCAGACAGCTTTGACTCAGACTTTGCAAGCTCTTCCTCCAGAGCTTGCAGCCTTTTATCCTGCTGGCCACGTTCTCCAATCAGCACCCGAATCTACAGTAATACGCATGAAATTAGCTGAGAAATAGTTCCAGGAAGCAAGTCCCCCCTCCCCCACAATATTGTTTCATTACTAGTTGAAATTCAAAAATGTTCTTGTTATAAGTAACACAATTGAATTAATTGTCCCAGGGCACTTGCAGACTGTCATTATTTTTGGGTGGGATTCAGTCCAGTATTAGAAACTGAGAAATGAAAGCTAGGACCTAAATGGCAACTTAAAACTAGGTTGTGGGCACAACAACAGAATGTCCAGGCACGCTTTTTATAACAAGAATACAAAACTGAAAATGAATGAACTGCAGCTAAAATATTATGTTCATTTTTCACATGGTCTAGTCCTTCGCCTCCCCACGCCCCTAATATTCTTAAGAGGGTCTCTTCTCCAGTCTTCAGAGAGTAGCTAGGAGGAGGCAGAAAAAGGTCCTCTTTCCTTCCACTCTGCAGTTTTAACCTGAAATCTTAGGTACAGTACTGCGCCCAGAGCTCAGAAACTGCTAATGAAATTCCTGCTCACAAATGCCCCTAGAACAATGGGAGTTTCGAACACTGATTCAGTTGCAATGCCAGCAAATTCAGTTTGCCACAATTACAGTTGTTTGGGAAGGCTTGTGTCACAAGCCCACTTCCCTGAATGATCAGACTTTTTGTGATATAAGGAAGTGGTGGGGAAATGCAGTGGAACTGATGCAATGTCATCAAAGCTCCCTACAAATACATCAGAATGAATGCTCAGTAAAGCAAACTGTCTAAATGGAACCCCAAGTCACCCACCAGAGCAATAATTCACATGTCAGCTTTTATAAATGATTTCAAAGTAGTTTACAAGTAAGCCAACCATAAATCCAACATTACATATAAACAAATCAAAATCAAATTTTATTAAACGGTCACAGACCAGATTGGTTCGTACAGCTAGTCAGCGAAACATAACACCAGAAAAAACAAAGGACAATTTCAATACAGATTAGGCCATAACAACAATTTAAGATATAAACAAAGAACTATACTGAAACACTCCAGACACCTGTAACATCAATGTCAAAATGGCTTATGATGTTGAGTTTGATGATAGCCAGGTGACTTAAAGGCCCTTGGGTACTTCCAAGGGGAGTTTCCTATTATGCTGACTAATAAACAAATTGATTTGGCGACCCACTTATTTAAACATCACTAGGAAATTTGGGGAGACAGTAGTGACACTGAGGGAAAATGCTGCACTCCAATATATCCAGTGTCTTGGGTCAAATTATGTTATAACATGTCAAATCTTTGGCTTTCCAACAAGCCTGAAGAGGTTTAAGAATTAATTGAGACCTAATAATAATAACAACAATAATTTATTATTATTTATATGCTGCCCATCTGACTGGGTTTCCCCAGTCACTCTGGGCAGCTTCCAACAAATTAAACACATTAAGTACAGTAAAACATCAAACATTAAAAACTTCCCTATACAGGGCTGCTTTCAGATTCTGCAAACCTAAAAGAACCATAGATTGTCACACCAGAAATGCAATAGATTTATTTAATTAAGCTACTAAAAGAGATGTAGGTGTTTATACCTCCTTTTCCAACTCCTTGCATGTTTTCAAGTCTTTTTTGCTGGCCAAATCCTTTCCTGCTTTCATTCCCGAGCTGTTTGGCTTTACATTCTAGAGGCCAAGAAAATAGGTTTGTTTCATAAAAGGGCTGAAACCTAAAAACCAATTTCCTTTTGATTTCACCCACACTTTATGAGCACAGCTTTTCAGAAGTGCAAATGCAACTTATCCAGCAGACAGTTGAGAAATCTACACATGCTCCTTCCCAATTGCTCGGAAAAAATAATTTCCCAAACTTATATGAAGAAACTCCTAAAGACCCGTGATCTTTCGGTCTATCCCAGTTTGACAATTATAACAGGCTTTCAAATGGACTGTATTTGTAAAGAAAAAACTTTAGCAAAATTATCCTGGGTGGGATGCAGAGTTTTGTGGTGCTTGCCTTACTTTTATGGGTGCGTGTCTTTCCTTTCATTCTAGAAATTATCTCACCAATTGTCTGCCCTCTACAGCCTTCATGGGTGCCAATATTTCAATTAAAGTCCAGGGGAGGAGGCCATGAAGCAAGTCTTCCCACAGGACTTTCTCAAATCAGGAAGCTCAGACAGCCAGGGAGGCTTCAAAGAACTGGAAAATGTTTACTATAAAGTGTGCATATATAACACTCCACCCTATGCCATCTTGCAACAATAAAGTAAGCTCAAAACCTACATTCATAAAAATTATAGAGAAGCTCTATTGAGTTCCAAGAACAAATCAGAAACATGGAAGCCATTCCCCGGGGAGAAAAAATAATAATGAAAAGTTAAAGGGCAGATTTTGACACAGCACTAGAAAAATGCCAAGGGAGACGGAAGATAGAATATGAATCCTACTTTCGAGTCAAGTTTTCTTGCAGCAGTTGATGAAGGTTTCATACTGGTAACATTCTGCTGAATTCCTGTGTCCTCTATGAAAAGAAAAAAATAAGAGAATTTTCACCATATTCCATTTCCAAATTATTTGTTCAACATCCTTAGATGTTCAGCATCCATAGATGGGAAACACAAGAACAATCCATGAAATGATGCTTGTGGACAAAATGAAATGGAGAACCAAGTGCATTATCCATTCAATGCAACATAGAACCCTGGCAAATCAGGGTTCCACTTGCAGATATAAACCAATCACCCCTGAATTAGAAGAGGGTGGCAAGGTTGCACTATTGCACTTGTCTGTGTCCCCACATGTGAAATTCCCATCTTGCAGAACCACCTGAAAAAGGTTTCTGTTTCAGCCATTTTATAAAAAAGGACTAAGCAGATGTACTTCTATTTCCCAGGTGTCTCACAGAAAACTTTATACAACCATTCCCACATTGTCTAGACATCACAAAACAAACATTGACTATAAGCAAATCTACTTTGGGGCATGAATAAGTGCCACAGCATGAAGTTGCAAGGAGAAAGTTGGAATGACTACCTGTAAATAAGCTAACATGAACACAAGCACAAGTCGCCCTCTTAGTGTTATTTTACCTTCCATTATTCTTTGTGTGTTTAGACAAGACAGCAAAATTAACAAATTTATAATTAAACAAGTAGGAATCCAACAAACAGGAGCTCTAAAGCAGAAGGACAGTAAGTGTTAATGCACATCCATAACAAGCGCAAGTCATAACTCCAGCAAAAGCTCCTAAACCTCTCAGTAGTGTGTATATGAACATACATGAGTGCTGACTGCGCACATGTGAATTCAGGCATAACACTACTGGAGGTCATTGACAAACATGGAACATGGTTAAGAATGGACGATGAGAACAGACTCTTCATGCATGAAGCGCAGATCTGAAGCTTGTTAAAGAAGCATCAAGCAAGCATTTGCCAGTCCAGCTTTTCCACAATTTCATTACCCATATGCTCTTTGAATCGTTGGGACTTGTCAAAAGACACAGGTCCTTTTGATGGATCTGAAGTTTTGACATCATAAGCGCCTGGTGATGGGGCACAAGCTAGATAAGGTGGGAAGAAGGATGAACATTCAGCAAAAATCAAAGCCCTGATTAAAACAAACCCATTTTTAAAAATATATACATTTTGGATAGCCAACGGTTGCAGAAAAAGCTGAATTAATCCTTACTGCAGTGTTTGCATTCATTACATTGTGCACTGGGGTTCTTTCACCTCCTTTGCATATTTCTATTGAGGAAGGGAATATATTTTGCTAATCTCTGAATTCCTGATAAAATAGTCACAAGATGAAAGGGTAGAAATGACCCAATTCAAGGGACACTACAAACTTTAGTCTGCACCAACTAAATCAATAACAATGATCGTGAATGCGTTACCAGGGCCCATTGAGAAATAATACAAATATTATACAATGTAACCATTTGCAATATTTTTATAACTTGAAAAGAAAAAGAACTCCAGCCGTTTCCTGGTGCCTTAAGAATTGTTTTAAAAGTAAATTTTAAAATGAAGGGGGCAAAACTTAGGGCCAGTCTTACTATCAGCTAGAGAAAAACAAAGGAAGGGAGCAGTGGCGATGTGTTGGAGGACTAAACTATGCGCATAACGCCTGTCTGGCACCACATAAGTCAGCCAGTGTCTTTAGGGGCAGTGAATGACCCTGTACCATCACTAATGTTTTATTTTTATTTTTTTATTTTTATTATTATTATTGGGTTTTATAAACAAAAATAACGTTCTACCTTGTACCTTCGGTTACAGATGCTTCAGGTTACAGACTCTGTTAACCCAGAACTAGTACCTTGGGTTAAGAACTTTGCTTCAGGATGAGAACAGAAATCGCGCAGCGGCGGCAGTGGGAGGCCCCATTAGCTAAAATGGTACCTCAGGTTAAGAACAGTTTCAGGTTAAGAACGGACCTCCAAAACAATTTAAGTTCTTAACCCGAGGTACCACTGTATATCACAAAAATAGCATAATAAATGTGGAGTAATATCTACAACATATGGTTCATTATTAGTGGTTAATGTATTAGTTCTTGGTTCATGAATTGCTTTAAAAAACTTTTTTTAAAAAGTCCAGTAGCACCTTAGAGACCAACTAAGTTTGTTCTTGGTATCTTTCGTGTGCATGCACACGAAAGCTTATACCAAGAACAAACTTAGTTGGTCTCTAAGGTGCTAGACTTTATATATATATATTTCGACTGCATCAGACCAACACGGCTACCTACCTGAATTTAAATAACTAGGAAGAAATGAGGGGGAGAGGAATGGTAAGTGGGGTGGGGTGGTTATGCTTCTAGTCTCCTACTTATCATCAGCAATGTTTAAGATTAAGAACATTTATACATGGAATGGGAGGCAGGAGAAGTGTCTTGCCCTTTGCCTCGGGCAGCAAAACATATTGAGCCGGCCATACTAGACTACAAACAGGTTGGTACCCAAAAGAGACTGGACTTTGGACAAGAGAAGGCAAACATCGCCTTTAGTGGGGAAGGGGCACAGAATTAAGTGGAGCTTCCATGTTCGGAGGCAATGTACCTTAAAGAAACGGGGACAAAAAGAGGTCGGGGGGAGGACTGGGTGGTGGACTAGACGGGCTCTCAGCAAAGCCCTGGGTAGATACTCCCCTCCATTCACCCTCTGCGCTCTTTGGAGACGCAACCGAGCGCCCCTTCCCCACCTCCCGGCCCTTTACTCACTTGGTGCCTCATTGAAGCGCCTGAGAGGAGCCTTCGGGAACGACATGGCGAAAAGCAGCGCCCGGCCAGCCTGCAGCGAGCAGAACGAATTCAAACAACCGCGGCGCCCCGCCTCCCGCGTCATATGAACTCAAAGCAGCCAATCAGGAACGCGCGCCGCCGGCCAAGAGGCGGCCGCTGGGAGGAGGTGTTAGAGGGAGGGAGGCGGGGCAGGCGAGAGGGCAACGCAGAGATAGAAAGGGGAAGAGAAGCCTCAGAGCAGTCCTGCAGCGGGACAGCTCAAAGGCAGTCCCCTGGGCTTTCTTGGGGCTTCCTCCCAGGAAGCGGGGCAAGGGCGACGCAGACTCATTTAACGGCCTCGCTCTGCGTAAATGGGAGGGCTCTGACGTGGAAATCTATAAACGGTCTGGGAGGCGTCAGCAAACGAAAGCCTTGTGTTAAGGTCTCCATACACAGGGAAAACTCTTCCTATATTCCACCCGTTTTCGTTGTAATAGTCTGATTTTAACGCGTGTGCTCCTCTTATACTGTAGGCGACAGGTGTAGTTTACTGATCCAGTTGCGAGTATCCAAAGCGCCTTTTCTTCTGCGCGCCTCCAGCGGGATGCATCCGCGCATCGTCCGGGGACGCATCCTGAGTAGCGAGCGCATTCCACAAACGAACACAATTTGCATTTCAAATCGACGACAAGAAGCCTTTCGAAGAAGCCTTTCTGGCTGGGTGGGGTTAGGTACAACTTTATATTCTCCAAGATGTCCGCCTTTCCTTATCTGTAGAACCTTTTTTTAAATGGAGAGTGCTCTTGTTTTTTTTCTAGCTCTATGGGCAGTGAAAAGCTGGCGGAAGTGGGGCACTTCGAGGACCACTTCCGGAGACGGGTTGCGAGGCGAAGGGACGAGGGCGCATGCGCCCTTTCCCCGGCGCTGGGGTCGTGGCGGGGGGAATGAGGCGAGGCGCCCGCGGAGTGGATGTCGGCGCCGTTCGAAGAGCGCAGCGGGCTGGTGCCGTGCGCCACCCCCTGGGGCCGCTGGTACCAGACCATGGAAGAGGTGTTCATCGAGGTGGACGTGCCGCAGGGGACCCGCGCCAAGAGCGTCGAGTGCAGCCTCAAGAGCCGCCACCTGTCTCTCTCCGTGGCCGGCGAGGAAGTGCTCAAGGTGCGGGGAGGACGAGGAGGAGGAGGAGGCAGGGACCAGGGGCGGCGACTCCGCGCCCAATCGCGCGGCTTTCCCCAAAGGAATCTGGAAACTGCAGAGCTCGAGTTCCCAGCGCGCCCTTGGAGACTGCAAGTGGGTTGGGCGAGATGGCCCTCGGCGCCCCTTCCAACTCTTCCGTCCTGTGGCTCTGCGGATTCTTGGGAGGAAGCCATGCGCGTTGGGAGTGCTTTTTTAAAGTTCTTAGTCTCTTGTAGTAAGGCTTGTTGAGTCATAACCATGCCTTGGACTAGATCCAGTGCAGGGTTTACATATAAGCTAAACAAGCCATAGCTTAGGGTCCCACTGTCTTGCCCCCCCAAAAAAAGAATTAAAGGGAAAACACCTGGATGTACATTTCCAAAATATAAGATAAAAAACAAATAAAATAAAACCTATATGCAGCAACAGTGTTTGTGTAGGCTCCTATGATGTAAGTAATGGGCCCCACCTGCTAGCCTGCTCCCTAAAATATCACTGGTTTGCTCATTTCTATATCAGTTACTTTGATAAAATACACATTTTATGTGCAAATGGCATTAGATACCTATTAGGTCCATAAATTACCATATGGCATATATTCAAGACAAGAAACAGCGACAATTTGTTGTTGACAAAGGACAGCTGGACTAATAAATGGGCCCCATTACCTTCATTAGCTTAGGGCCTCATCAAACCTAAATGTGGCCCTGACTAGATCATTGGTTCCCAACCTTTTTTTGCCATGCCCCACCTAATCATCTGTAAAATCCAGGTGTCACCCCCTCCGACATATTATTATTATTATTATTATTATTATTATTATTATTATTATTATTAAAAATGTGAACTCCTATTCACGTGGAGGAAGCCTGAAAGGCCATTAACTGTTAATAACTCATTCTCGGATTGCCCCCCCCTTAAAAATCAAATTGCCACCCTATGGGGTGTGTGCTCCATGTTGGGAACCATGGGACTAGATGATCCTTGTGGTACTTTCCAACTCTACAGTTATATGATTCTTCTTTCTCTAGCTCCATAGCCTACCTCCCAAAGCTAGTCTGGCTGCATACTAAACCTGTAACTGCCTCAGTTCCTCTGGTGTAAGAGGAGACATTCTGCATCAAGGCAAAAGGTCCATCTGTCTTGACTCAATGGAAAAGTGATCAATTGATATGCTGGGAAGAGTTTCTGGCAATGATGTTATATTGTGAACCACCCTGAGATTTTGTGATGAAGGGTAGTATATACCGGTAAATGAAATCAAATAAATGAATAAATAAACAAACAAACTTCCGTGCCATGTGAGCCATCACTTACTATTTTATTATTATTTATTGAATTTATATGCCGCCCGAAACCCGGGGGTCTCACTTGATGATAAGAGTCTTCAGGTGATGAAAATGCATGTGTCAAATAGGGCCTCTGCCCCTTTTATTGGGCATTTGTGATTATTTGTGCTCCCAGTGGTATCAGAGTGGTTATATGTGATCCCACTCTCAGTACTGTTTGCACCTGCAAAACTGATTGTTTCCAATCAGTGCATGATCCATTTTTAAATCCATCACAATACACTGTTATTGCATCAGTGACATGTTGCAGAATGCACCCTCAAAACAAACAAACATAAGCTGTCTCTAAAGCCCCGAGTCTTTAAAAAAAGAGCTTCTGTCTATCCAAGAGGAAAGTGAGTGTGGGAGTTTGGTAGTATCCTTGATCTCTTTCCTTGCTGCCCCCTACGCTCTTCACAGCACAGGTCTGACCATACGTACTCAGAAGTAAATGCTGTTGAATTAAGTAGGCCTTTCTCCTAGGTAAATGGGGTCAGGATTTCAGCCTTAGCCATTAATGTGGTCTGAGCCTTGTACTTGCAGTCCTGTGCACATCATTAGATTTCTGCATTCCTTTTGTGTGAGCAAGCATTTCCCTGCTTCATCACATGTTGAAAGTTGTATGATTCTGCCTTTATAGATTAATGGAATACAAATTCATGAGAAATAAAGGGGTTTATATTCAGCTTATATTGCACTATTGGGATGTTGCACGCATAATAGAATCCTTGCCAACTGTATAATTAAAATGGCAATACCAGACAAGGAGATTGAGTCCCTGTAATTAAACAAATTTACTAAACTAATTAACAAGTTGTGTTTTTTTCAAAAAATAGATTGAATCCCACAATTATCATTTACTTACATGCAACACAAAACAAATGGTATTTCTGGAACCAGCTTAAGAAGTTTGAAGATTTAAGCAAATCTTGTTTGTTTACAAATGCATGTTACAATACACTTTTTAAAACAGTTAATATTTCTTTCAGGGTAAACTCTTTGATTCTACAATAGCGGATGAAGCAACATGGACGCTAGGTAAAACCTTTGTTTAAGTGAACTTTTGGGAGGCAATTTAGTTTCTTTGTTGAGTTTTCTTCCCCGGTAAAGTTAATGTTTTATTTGTGGAATTCGCATGGGGTTTTCATCCTTCCTTGCAAGGACACAGGGAGATTCACACATGGATTGGCAGAGCCCTGTTTCTCCCTCCCTTCTCCTGAACTGCCTGGGGTATGGAAGTAATGGATGAAATGAAGTTTCGTACCAAAACTGTTTCCAGAATCTTTCCACTGTTTTAGAATGCTTGTTGTAAATTGTGGTTGTGTTTGCTGCCCTGGGCTCCTTCAGGAGGAAGAGCTGGATATAAATTCAACAAATAAATAAAGACTGTGCATGCCTCCCATACACCCAAACAGCTTCCCTATTATGTTATGTGAGTTCCAGTTACTGCCTCATTTGGCTGAGCATAGAGATAGTTGATGAGGTCATGATAGGCGGGCACAGACCTCCAATTCCTCATTAAGGCCTGTTGTGCTCATCACTCATGCATTGGGGCTAAGGGGGAGCATGTGGGGCTGTTACTGCATCTGCATGTGAAAGGTTTGTTTCTGTGATATTTGTCTTTTATTCAGAGGTCCACAAAGGCACTCAACAGCTTGTTGCTGGGGAGAACATTTTATTTTTATTTTGCTCTGGTACAAGCACGAAAACAGAAAGAACTCTCACCTCCTTCTATATATGCCTAAAGAATTATGCTTAGAGAAATGGCAGGTGTAGGGAAGCTAGAGAAATAGAACTATCTTTTTTTCTTCCTCTCCCAGTTCAGTAAATGTTTGTCAGTCCACAATACTCCTGCAGAGGCATGAAGTTTGTTCTTATTAAACGATTTGTGTACCACCTTGCAAGCTTCAGTCACCTGGGAATGTGTTAATGTGGTGATAAATCTCAGAATCTCTGGCAGCAATTTTGCACAGCCAAGCTGTCTGTCATATGATTGCTGTTAATAACTGGTCATCTTCCATCGATCTAAGTCCACTACATGGACTTAGTTGGAGAACCACTGCCCCTCCCAAGCAGGATGTCCATTGATATCTGAAGGTTGCTGACCCCTGCAGCAGCCTGAGGATGAATATATGAAGACAAAAAAATTAGTCACAAAAGGAAAGCTTATTCATTTGGTGTTGGCTCCACAAACACTGCGTGTAATACAGTTTAGAGAGAGCACATGCCTTTGCTTGCTGGTCAAAAAGAGGAGCAGGTCTAAATGCAAGCAAGTTTCCAGCTGTTGTGTGTCATCTTCCTCACTTAAAAAGCACACTTCTTTAAAAAACAGAGGACCAGAAACTGATACGAATCGTCTTGACGAAAACCAACCGTGATGCTGGAAATTGTTGGAGTTCTTTGCTTGAGAACGAATATGCTGCTGATCCTTGGGTCCAGGACCAGATGCAGAGGAAGCTGACGCTAGAAAGGTTCCAAAGAGAGGCAAGTCCGGGGACATCAGCTAATGTTTGTGGCTATGTATTTGAACCAAGATTTGTACATTACGAAAGCAGGGTATTGAGACGTATCCTGAATATAGCCGCAGTGGTATATAAATTATCTAAATAAACAAACTAGCGGTAGTTATCCCACGGACCATATTCCCAATGTCCCTAAGTTGTGCCAGTTCTATCCTCTCTACTCCTGACATAGGAGCTGAATGTGCAATGGTCTGGGGCAGAGCAGGTGGCAGAGAGGCAGTGCGCACAGGGATGTTGGGGTGGGGTGTGCTTCGTACCCAGTTTAGGGAAGAGATGGAGAACCTATGGCCCTTTGGATGGTGTGACTCCCATGAATCCACAGCCAGTGTGGTCCATGGTCCTCAGGGATAATGGAAACTGCAGTTCAGCAACAACTGCAGGTTGGCCACCCCTGGGTTAGGCCTTTAGACTAAATGCTTCTTTTAATTTGCAAAGCAGTTAGCAAATGCTGCAAGTTAATCTGATGAATGGGTATAAATGAAATATTGCTTTTTTCCATGTGTGTTTTTATTTTCCTTCCCAGAACCCTGGATTTGACTTCAGTGGAGCAGAAATTTCTGGAAACTACAGCAAAGGAGGGCCAGATTTCTCTAGTCTTGGAAGATAGCTGTCTTTTTTTTCCCCCAAGTGTATTCCCTTGAACTCAAGCAAAAATGTTGTGAAATATAAATTGGCCAAAAAACTCACCTGTGAGAACTAGGCTTAAAAATAGTTCACTGCTTTTTCTCGATAGCTTTTAGATCACTTAACGACAATAGGCTTTTATTTAAATTGTGCTAACATGGTAATGCTATGGCATATACATAGTTCACAAGTCAGTACTATATGTATATCAACAATAAAAAACCTATAATAATGCTATTATTATTATTATTATTATTATTATTATTATTTATCATTATCATTATTATTATTTTAAAAACCCTGCCAGCTGAAAGTTATGTTGAAAAACTATAGGGTGCATCATTCTTTAGAATAAGAATACCACTCTCCATGTGCTCCTGGCTTTAATTTTGACAGAAAACTGCCAACATGGCAAGTTAGTAAAATGAATTTTGAAGTGATGTTCTATGTTGTGATATATAAAAGCACGTTCTTTTGAAGGCTGGGTAATTAAAAGCAGATGTGGCATGCTGTTGCAATTCTGTGTGGCATCCACTTAGTTGACCCAAGCACAATTTGGATTATATGGAAGTGCCTGTAGAACCAGCTGTGTATGCTAAATTGTGGTGTACAGGTAGCTCATATCTTATGTGAGGGTTCAGTTCCAGAGCTTCATGCGTAGGCACAAAAATGCATAAAGCTAGAAAACCCCAGAAACGACCCCTGTGCAAGGTGGAGCACTGCTTACCTGACTTTGAGAAGGCAGCGCAAGGGCTCTGGGATGCTGCAAGGGCTCTTGCGTCGCCTTCCCAAAGCCAAGTCAGCCCATGATTGCAACTTTGTGTGGGTGGTTGTGGGGAAATAAATAAATGGAGAGCGGTTTTCTTCTGGTCTTTATTCCCCACCCCACCCACACAAAGCTGCAATTGTGTAAGTGAAATAAGCGTAAGATGTGAGTTACCTGTAATTAGAGTCTCCCATACTTTTGTGCCAAGTTCATTTGTAAGATAAACCCTGAACCAAAAGCATGAAGCCAACCACCTGCAATCTTGGGCAGAGCAACCTCACAGTAATATTCTTCCTGGGCCTCTACCCAGACCAAGCCAGTCATCATTTCAATGGTCTCTCCACAAGGCTGGTGGTGGTTCTGACTTTGAATCAAAGAACTGCCTTGCATACAACCAAGAGTTGTGGCATTCCCAGTTGGGTTTTTGACTTCTAGTATTTGATGAGGGTCTGGTGCTGTAGCTGCTTCAGAACACAGGAAGAGTTTCAACAGGGTTTGCCCTGCAGCTTCCCCTCTTGGGTTTGCCCTGCAGCTTCCCCTCTTGCCATTTGAGAAACTCCGGCCCAAAATGTCATTGGGCATGCAGATGTCATTGCAATATTCTCTTGTTCTTCAGCTCTTGTCTGCACAGTGCACATAAAGCTTTAAATGTTTAGTTTGTAAACATCTTTTTAAATAAGAACATAAAATGTACTTCTTATGCAGTCAAGAAGTGGTATGTTATAAAGCTGCACCCCATTCTAGAACAGCCGTGAAGAACCTGTGGTTCTTCAGATAGATACTGCTGGAACCTAGCTCCTATCAGCCAATATTGCTAATTGTCAAAGATTATGGGAACTGGTCCACCATCAACTGGAGAGTAATAGGTCCCCCACCCTAATAGACAGTACAGTAAGTGCAATGTCCTTTTGTTTCCTGTAGTCATACCTTGGTCTCAAATGCCTTGGTTCCCGAACAAATCGGCTCCCGAATGATCAAAACCCGGAAGTGAGTGTTCCAGGTTTTGAACGGTTTTCGGAAGCCAAATGTCCAGCACGGCTTCCGATTGGCTGCAGTACGCTCCTGCAGCAAATCGGAAGCCGTGCTTTGGTTTTCGATTGATTGCAGGAACGCATTGTTTGAGAACCAAGTTACAACTGTATATACACAGTGAAATGGATACAGTCATACCTTGGGTTACGAACGCTGTGGGTTGCGCATTTTCGGGTTGCGGACCATGCCGAACCTGGAAGTACTGGAACGGGTTACTTCTGAGTTTCAGCTCATGCGCAGAAGCACAAAATGACATCATGCACAGAAGTGCTAAATCTTGTCACGCGCGTGTGCAGACTCAGTGCTTCAGGCTGCGAATGCTGTGGGTTGCAAACATGCCTCCCGCTCGGATCATGTTCGCAACCAGAGGTATGACTGTACACTTAATTGTAGTTGTCTGGTTACCTCCTTAATAGCGTAGGCCCTGCATCTTTCTTTAAGTTCCCTGCGGAGGTAGTAATTTTCATGTTTGAGAAAGTCAAACCTTTCCATGAATTAGTTTATACAATATGCAGAAACTGGGATGTGTTTATAATTTCCAAGTTAAAATCTCTTTGCTGAAGCCTACTCCAAACACTCAAAGCTATTGTTTTAGCTATTCAGTTGCCACATGAACTGTATTTGTGAACAAATTCATCAAACCTCAGAGCAGCTTTATTTTGTTTATATTGTGTCTAAACATACACTTAGCTTCCGTGTGGCTGGGGTGGGTGGGAAGCCTTTGTTGCTAAAAGGGTTACAGTACAGTGTTGAACAAAGTTGTCTTGTAAGCAAAAGAGCTTGTCTGTGCAACAGGACTTCCTCTTTGCTTGTGCACCCCATCTGCTCGGGGGGTTGGAGTAAAGTACCAGGACAGATGTTACATGGGGAGCAGAAGTCCTTGTACCAATGAGACAACTTGGTTTTATGCAGCCCGTGTCTTGATCATTCATTGAGCTATGATGTTGCTGTATAGCAAACTGAGAATTTTAATTTGCCTAGGGCAGCAGAAACTATGCCAGACGCATCTGCAAAAAGTGAAAACTAGCACTTTTAGGATGTGTAGGAATGACTGAAGAGCGGTCCCCCTGCAAAGTTTATTTCCACAAAGGAAATACCTTCCATTTATGCAGTGGCACTCCACACAAATAGACCACTTTTTGTCTGGTGCACATGTAACCTAGACAGATGGCTAGTTTTTATTTTTAACTCCCTATAGTTGTTTAAGCATTTTTAAATCAATACTATTATTCCCCTCCCTCCCCCCCCCGGGGGGGGGACATTTCAGAGCTTAACTTCTCAGTACACATTGTGTAATTCCATTATTACTGTTTTACACAATCCATTTACAATTTGAAACACAGTATGGGGAAGAGGCTTAGAGCTTTTGGCTTATGCAATTTCTCATTTACACATTGCCCTCTACAGGACTTCTATATGCCCTGCTGCAGATTAAAAAGGACAGGGAGCTCTTCACCTAGTCTCTACTCTTCGGCTTCAAATTGTGCACATGGTTCTGTAGTATTAGAGGCGTTTTGTTCGTTTGCTTACAGCTAATTACCTGTGGGATGTAAGGCAAAGAAATTCACTTACACAACTCCTGTTTCAGTATGCTTTATTGAAAGGTACACTGTTTCTTACAAGGCATAATGGCACTTGTTAACTAGTTGCAGCATTCCCTGACTCACACGGAATAGATTTATAAATCCTCTCTACATCCAGATGGCAAAAGGCACATGTTAGGAGATATCAATGCATCAGTAAGTATCACGGTATGGTCACTTGGAAACCAATGGCTTAAGGAAACATTCTATCACTTCATTTTGAGTAGCTTGTATTGAGGTAGAAGTTGGTACTGAAGTTCTAGAATACTTCCTCACAGAGAGTTTCAGCCAGCAGCTTTAACACAGGTAGAAATGACCATATACGTATTTAGACGAGGAGCTACATTCATTAAAACAGCTACAGAATAAGTTACTAACCCAGTTAACAGCTGGAAGACACCTAGACTAGAAGTGGATGCCATTCAGAGTAAGTAATGTAGAGGTGCTGATTCAGCCAAGCTAGGAAAGCTACTTCTGATGTACAAGTGGCACAGGGCTTCAGTACATTATTCACAGCCATATGGCAAAACTGCACTAAGCATTACTTGGCTTCGTACTTCAGGAGGCGTTGTGCTCCCAAGTCCTCACTCCCAAAGGCTGCTATGTCCGCATTCAAGTGGTCATGATGCTAAAAAGTTAGCTCATGTTTTCTTCCCCACCTCAGCTGTCCATTTCAACCTTCCAATACTCATCAATGGTAGCTAGTCCTAACTGGCTCACACTGGCATCAAGGGGACCTTTTGTGGTAAAACCCAATCATTGCCACATTGCCACATCTTCCTCTAGTAACACTTTCCAGCTTAAAATAAAACAAGCCTGTATATGAGGTTTATAAAACCAACCTAAAGCAATGTTCTACTGCAATCCACACCTCACATGCTTTGACCAATCACTATTGTGTTCCCCAAGATGTACTCCAGGACTGCCTTTCAGACTTTCTACTTCCGCACATTTTAAAACTGTTTAACTCAGTAGAGACTTTGGACGAAGCGTCTCAGACAGCCTTTCTATTTTTAGGTAGTGCTAATGTCCCAATGCTTGACCTACATTCTTACCTCAGCTTAAGTGTCAGTGAACATTGTGAAGTTTCAAACAGTGTTTTTAAAAAAGACATTAAGCAGCATTTACACTTTGCTAGAATGTGCAGTGAAGTGGTGCTAGTCACATTATATATTTAAATGCTTTACTTCTAATACCCTGGTGTTTAAAACACATTAAAAACATCATAGTTTAACTCAAACACTTGCAATACCCATCTGATTCAGTCCTGGCACAGACATATAATCCAGTTCCATACTTGTAAAGTGCATCATTATTTCAAGAAGTTTCAGAATCCTGGATTCAGTTGGGACATTAAAGTTTCACTTCCTTAAACGTGGTCTGAACATGTTAAAAAGTTTGTGTAGAAATGTTTAGGACCAAACACTAATGGTAGTATGAATTTCATTTTCCTCCAGAAGTCAGAATGAAACACTCAAATAGCTGCCATTTGTGTATGCTTTAGGCCCAGGGATCATTCTGTGACAGTATCTTCATTCTTCATCATGAGGGGTTAAAAACAAACACTACTGATATAACAAGTAGCAACATTTTAAAATAAGCATGGATACTGGTTTTCAGTAGGGTTCAAGATATATCCAGCTGATTCTCTGCTCCAATACAAAAGGAGATCCTAGGCAAATCTGCACTCCCATCTTCTCTTATGGATTCTCTGTAGTTAAATGAATAATAAAAAAATGTTATTGCAAGATAGAAGTAAAATAGTATAAGTTGATTTAAGCAGTACTGTACAACATTCAGTTCTCTCTTTTTTAAAAAAAAATCACTCAAAATCACAAATAATAACAAATAAACAAGATTCTTCTGAATCTCTAGACTTCTCCCCTCCGTAGGTTATTTGGTTAACCTTTTCAACTGCATATTATAAATCCTAATTTTTTAGTCGTCCGTTGTATCCAAAGTTTATGTAACATAACAAGAGTTACAGTGGTACCTCGGGTTAAGAACTTAATTCGTTCTGGAGGTCTGTTCTTAACCCGAAACTGTTCTTACCCTGAGGTACCACTTTAGTTAATGGGGCCTCCCGCTGCTGCCACGCGATTTCTGTTCTCATCCTGAAGCAAAGTTCTTAACCCAAGGTACTATTTCTGGGTTAGCGGAGTCTGTAACCTGAAGCATCTGTAACCCAAGGTACTACTGTATTTAAGACCTGCCAAAGAGTTCAAATGTTTACAGTGGTCTGTCAAATATAATATAAATTTCTCCCATTCTTTGTTGAAGTTTTGATCCTCCTGGTTTCTGATTTTCCCAGTCATTCTCACCATCTCTGCATAGTCCAATAGTTCAGTCTGCCAGTCCACTAAACAAGGTCTCTACAACATTCAGTTCTCAGTAAATAAGCAAGTTATTGCAGCGGGAAGATTTACAAGAATTTCCCCACTCTTTCTGCTTTCAGGAGCAGCGAGTTTTGATCTATTTCAAAACCACGACTTAGCCCACCATAAAGACGTTACTAATGGAAAGATGGCGGAAGTACATTAATGTGCAGAAGCACTGCTTCCCCCACCACCACCACCACCAGAAATCTGGCACCTCTGAGGTGGGCACCATTGCCATTCTAAAACAACAAGGGAGGCATTCATTGTCATTTCTGGCACTTCTTTTTCGAGAAAAATAGCACTGTGCACAACCATGATCATTTTGAAAACCTAGGTCAGTACTTTCACCACTGGGGAATAGGAATCTGTGGTCATTCTTGACCATTGACAGTGCTGGCTGAGGCTCATGGGAGTTGAGAGTACAACCTCTGGAAGGCCACAGGTTTCCATCCTAATGTTACACTGGTTAGTACTTCAGAGGCAGACTGCTTTCCTACTGGCTACTCATTCGCCCACTTTTAGTGCCACTCGTGAGTGCTGTCAATATGAAGCTTTGATGTTTAACTAGCACTGCTGACCTAGCCACACACTGACACAGAGTGGGGGAGGATCAGAAAGTATTTTTTTAAATTCTTCTAAACAAATCAAAAGAAAAAACCCACATGCCATATAGACAACTTATTTAAAAGTGATAACGTTATAGTTTTACAGAATTTTATTTCAAATTTACTCACCTTTCAGGAAACCACTTTCCGGGATCGTGGGAAGATGGGCAATTCTGTAGTAACTGTGCTTTAGCTGCCGTGCCGTACGGCCGGACACAATCCATTTCAGCTTCTGAACATTTGGTTTGGAGCACTTGCTTGAGGAGTATTCCAAAAGGCACTTGGACACAAGCTCTTTCCAAAAAGACAGCTCTCTGTCATTTATCTGCCAGAGGCAAGTTGGAAAATAAAAACTAATCAGTGCCACTGAGAAAGAAGCAAAGCTTTGTTTGAAAGTCAGGTGTGCACTTGGCTTTCAGGATAAACACTAGGAACCAAGTAAGCTGTTGCGATTGGAAGACAATAACATACAATTTGATCTGCCACCTGATGAACGCTCTCCATAGGGACAAGATGTCTGACACCATCACTGTCGGTTTTTAGGTGCCAGGCTAAGAGATTTTTTATTTACCCAGGCCTTTGGTAGTTAAGTTAGATTTTACTGTGATGCTCATCTTTTAGTAGGGTAGGGTAGGACTTATTCTTTCTGTGTTGCTGGGAGGTTCATTTTAGGAATTATGTATAATAAATTGTTAAATTTCAGGCTTTAAATCGATTTTATCTGTAGTCTAACTCACTAAATTGAATTGAGGGTGTGTTTTTTTTTTTTTGTATAAAGCAGCTAACAAACAATGCTACTGCAGGTGGTGACCATTCTGAGCGGGGTTTCCGTTCCTGACCCCCACACGCACAGGCAGAGTCCCTGGAAGCTACTCTGCCCTGTTACACTTGCCAGCACACCCATTCTAGCCTCTTCTGGGTCCAAAAGGATCCATTCATCAGCAGTTGCACATCAACTGGACACGTGCAAAATGGTCACCGCCTGTACTACTACTAATAATACCCTTAAGCAAGGTTTCAACAAGTTTTGACATTCTTATTCACTTAAGTCTACACTCTGCCACCTGACAACTGCCCAAACCAGGTAGTACCATACCCTGCTTCCCCAAGGAAAGATCTGTCCCAAAAATTCCATTTCGTATATCAATATGGGGTTGGGCTAGCAGATCTTTGAGATCCCCTCTAACCCAGTGGTTTTCAACCAGTGTGCCATGGCACCCTGGGGTGCCTTGAATGATGGTTAGGGGTGCCATGGGCAACATTGGCCTCTGACCTTCTTTCCTTCTCTCCCTCCTCCGATGCCTTCTTGCGTCTCTGCCTCCCAAAGGATTGCACAGCTGTTTCTTGTAGCAGATCTGACTACAAGCTCCCCAGATGAATGGTGCCTTTGGGGTTGGCCAGGGGGTGCTTTCTAGGCCCCTGTGGGGCAGTGGGAGGAGGCACCTCTCCTTGGGGCAGAGGGGACAGCTCAGAGACCAGCGACAGCAGCAGCTGCCTGGAGGACTACCAAGGAGAGGAGGCTGAGGGAACACTCCACAAGCGAAGGTGTTTGAAAAAGGGTGAGGGGCTGCCAGCTCTGCAGGCAAGGGGTGACGTAACTGGGCTCCTGACCCCACAGGGCAGCTGCAGAAAGAATATAGTTGGTCAACGGAGCTGTGGTCCCCAAAAGGTTGAAAACCTCTAGGATTCTATAGGATCTAATCACGCTGAAACCGATGTAGACAAAATCCTTCATTGTACATAGTCTCTTATTAGGCAAGAGGCTCTATACATTAACTCAAGGCTGCTGGAAACAAAGAGATCCAATCTTCTGGACTAAGCATTTATCTACTGCCTACCTTGGAATGTATTTGAAGGTGTTCTATGGTGCCCTCCAATTCTGGCAGTTTTTCTTCTTCAGCTTCCAGGACCAATATTGAGAGAGCCAAGACAGATGGCTGAGGAACAGACAAAGCAATTAAGATGACAATCAATCCTCTCCAGGTCCTGCAGAATATCTGCAAGCACCAATCAATCAAGATCCTTACCTTTGCTTTCGAAAGAACAATCCTGCAGTGACATGCCTTGAGCTGGGCTTCAAGTCTCTCAAAATTAAGATGTTTCTTCCTGTAAGAAAGTGAGACCTAGTTTAGTAGAGTCTCGTCTTTGCGCACAACGTTTACATGCCAAAGCTAACCTTACTAAGCTTTGAACAGCTACAGAAATTTTAGATCAGTTTAGTAATATTCATTTTTTTATTATTTCTAAACCACCAAGTCATTAAATATATATATATTTAACACATTGTAAAACTATGAAACCATAAAATACAGAAGAAATGAACAACACCGAATCAAATTATCTAAAACCAGTTTTCAAACCAGAATCATTTTCAGCAGGTGACAAAATATCAAAATGCAGGTGCCTCAGATTTCACTCTCCACTGTTCTCAAATTCCATCCAAGCAAAGACTTCCACTCTACCTAAATGGAACTGCCCATTCCAAACATGTTCTGAAAGGAAAATTCTCTACCTCTCATAGGTTAGGCTGCCATGTAAGACCGAGTGATAAAGTTGCAGAAACTGGAAGGCCGTCGTTGCTTTCACTTTACCACACAGCTTCTCTAGAATAATCTCCTCCATTCTCATCAAGTCTGAAACTGTGAATCGGTACTGGCTTATTCTAATTAAGTCGGTGGCTAATGGAACATTCCTCTCTTCTTCTGTCGCTTTCACTGCTAGGTAGAAGCAGCTTAGCCCAACACAGCCCAAGTGTTTTGGCTGTACCTAGAAGAGGAAAGAAAGTGAGAGATTCAGGGTTTTTCTTTCTAATATGCAATTTCATTTGTTTTAGGCTGCTAACAAACAGCTAATCAGGAAGTAAATACCACTGTACTTAATGGGAGTTAAGACTCCACATCACAGGATTAATGAGATACAAGTCCAACAGTATATTTTTATATGTGTAAGATTAATAGGCAGCTAGGTGGTTTAGGACAGTCTTCTGCACTCCTGGGTCAGATCTATCAAGCTTCAGGATTGACTGGTAGCAACCACCAGGGCTTCCAGATGGGAACAATTTCATGATCTAGCTGGGAATTGAGCTGGAACCTTACACATGAAAGGCAGATGTTCTGCCATTAAGCTGTGCTTCCCTGTAGAACTTCCAAAAGTGCTCCTCCCACCACCCGCAATTAATCATCTTAACTTCCTTGAGTGGAAAGTTCATTCCAAATATCCTTGCATAAGCCTACAGTCATCCCTTAAATAGAAATGCATGCTCAGTTAGCTCTACGCTTGGGGAAGCAAGGCAACGATTTCTCGCTCCCCAAGCACCCACTGTCATATACGTGTCTCAAATGTTTTAAGGCTATTCAAGCTCAGTAGATAAGCCCTGCCCTCTTGCAGAAAGGGCAGTCGAAAAAGATTGTATGCCTAGCACACAGCAGTCCATTGCTTAAATACTTTTTATTTCATTTTAAAAGGTACTGTTTGTTTGTTTGTTTGACTGACTGACTGCTCCTAAATGTCTCCTGCTGCAATTCTACAAGGTTTGTAACATCCTCCACCCCACCTGGAAATGCCCTTTAAAAATATTTTTCAACAAACCACAAACCGGAATTTAATAATGAATACTGACATGATAGACACGATTTAAAATAGGATAGAGAATGCAGCTTGAGAATTGGGTTTTGCCCCCACCCACTTGCCATACGGTTTAGGATGAGTTGGTCATGATCAATTTGGTGCTTGGCCCAAAAACGGTAGAAAACCCCTGTGCTAGATGAACACATTTTCTTTTTGCGGTGGATGGAGCAACCACTACCAGCAGTTTGGGACAATCCCACATAGCTTCAACAAGCCAACAAACACACCAGAAACAGAAGGTCCTGTGTGGGATACACTTTCACCCACAACGTTGTTCAAACCACTCAAAAACAAGGTATTGTTGTAAGTTGCCTACTTGAGATACACAGCATCAGCCTCGAATACTGAGACCTCAGAATTATATGCATTCTACATTTTAAGGGCAAGCACAGTCACAGCCTCACATCTCTTTTCAAGGCAGTTAGCAAATATACAAAAGAGACTATACAACTGGTGAAAGAGAGGTGACATTAAACTTGGCATGCATGTTCAAGATACAGTTATGCATTTCATGTTGAAACCCAATCTCTACTCCTGGCTCAAGAGGCAGGAGCAAACAAAGCCTCTCAGACATGTGCTTTGATAGTGTTTAAGTCTTTGAATGCATTCAGAATTGCTTGAATCAATGAGACAAGGAGAAGTTTCTGATGCTCTGAACCACTGAGACCTCAAAATCTGAATTCCAGTCAAGAGGATTTACATAGCATAACTGCATGCATGCATGTTGAATTGAATGCAACTCTCCTTGCAGTCAAAGACTTTAAAATCCATATGGTTATGAAGAGATGAATAAGACTTACCTTCATTTTTGACAGAAACCTGTCTAAGTAATTCACTGTGAGAGAAAACGTCTCTGTACCAAAGCCAAAGAACTGAATTAAACTAAGCAGGTCCTTCACTTCAAAGTCTCGCAACCTTGCCGTCATCCGGAGCCCATTATCGTGAGCAGATTCAATTATTCTCAGGCCAGATAACTTTGGCTGACATCTTAACTCTTGATCCAGTAACACACTCAGCTGCCGCAGCAATTCCAGAGTCTCACTTGCTGCCAACGTTTCAATCATCTGAAATACAAGACTTGGGTCAGAGCAACTGCTTACAGCATAGCATTTGTCTGCAAATTCACAAAAGGAGCACATTTAATCCTGCCAAGGTAGACCATCAGATGCTATGGTGGAACAGCTAAGCAGCATGATGTGTTGCCTCATCTTAAATGAAAGCTCCAAAAGCCACTTTTGATGAGATACTGCAAAATACAGGGGTAGAGAGGGAAGAGGTGGACAGTACTGCCAGCAACCCATGTGAACAAAATCAGAAGGGAACAGTCACAGTGGCAGGTGTTGCATTCTGCTAAAAATGGGCTGAAGTTTAAAAGGTTACAGACATTATACGCGAACACTATGCATACTCACATCAGAATGTGTGGGCGCTCTCTCAAAACAGGCCTAAAAAGATCAAATCCCCAGGGTTAAGAGGATCTGTTTGTCAAGTCCACAGACTCAACACCACATTGGAGCTGCAGCAATTAAAGAGTACTGTGTGAGTCTCAAAGCCCAAGGGATTGTTGACAAGTGCATGTTATAAACAAAAGCAAGGCAATAGGCAGACTAATGCTCCCAGCTACACTGTGCAGACATGACTGCTTTTAGGCCACATCACTCCCTTTTAAACAGGCAGCAGGGGACACATCTAGACTGGAGTTGAAGATCAGCAAGGAGCGGTTCCTAACAGCTGCTAACTGGATGAAGGGCATCCTTTCTAGCAAAGAGGTAAGGATTTACTGGTCGATCTCTTAATGCATGGGCATGTGTTGCCAACCCCCCAATGAGTTAGCAATATTAGATTATTGCAACATGCTCCATGTGGAGCTGCCCTTGGATCTGGTCTGGGAAGCTTCAGCTAGTGCAGAATGCTGCAGCTAGACTGTTGACAGGATCATGGCACAGGTGTTGAAAGACCTGCTATGGCTTCCAAAATGCTACCAGGCCAAGTTTAAGGTCCCTGTACTAGTGTGCAAAGCCCTTAAGCATTTAAGCCCTAGGTGCTTTAAGGACCACCTTGCCCTGTAGTGCTCCTTGGGTGAGTACTATTAAAGCCAGAAGCATCAATCAAGTCAGGAGTACCTTCAGTGTTTATAGGCCCAACTCTGGGGAACTCTGTCCCATAAGAAGTTGGGGCAGGAACTGGCCCTTACCGAGTGTCAGACGCTTGGCCAAAACTGTTTCATTTCCAGGGAACTTTGCACTCTGAATGCTTCCCAGATATTTTCCTTATTTTTCTTTTTTAACAATATTTTTGATTGGTTTTTAAACAATGACATAAATACAAAAACAAGAACTAAAACAGTTATCCAGCAGTACATCTAATGGCTTTTGTCCTACCCATTGGATTTAGACATAAGCTTGCCCATCCCTTTTATGAATTTTTTTAAAGTCTTAAATGTTGCATATATTTCTATTCTATTGTTGTAAGCCGCTTTGAAACCTACATGGTGAAGAGTGGTATGCCAAGTTTAAAATAAGCAAACAACATTTAAGTGAAGTTGCAAGGGCTGGCCTTATGATGAGGCTCTGGGCTCCCTGCGTGTAAAACATGACCATCAATTGGCCGCCTGGGACCCGCTCCTTCTCCGACTATACTCCCTAATTTCAGAACTGAGTAGGGGACCCATGAAATGAAAAGTGAAATTTGCACTTCTATATGGACATCTAAATCTGGGTCTCCCTCCTCTCTCTCCCCCCCCCCTTCTTTTCGTTTCGGTTCTATCTGCGGCCCTTACGGGTCTTCATAGTGAAAAAGCAAATAAAACCTTGCAAAAGCCTGAGGTCCGCCCACCTCTTGCGCCGGCGGCAGCACCTTCCTGTTCGGGGCTTTGCATGCCCGGGCTTGCCCTTTTCCTCTCAATCTTTTCCCTCCCCCCCAAAACTGGTCGTATGCGTCAGAAACAACCCACCTACCCATTGAAACCCCTCGCCTGTCACCTACCTTGTGCCCCAGGAGAAATGAAAACCAGACGATTGGGAAGCGCGGCTGCTGCTGCTGCTGCTGCTCTTGCCCGCCCTCCTAACTCCAGGCGAAGTACGCGGAAATAAAAGATTTGCACTAAAAACAAATAAACATGTAAACATTCTACAGAACTTACTCTTTCTAAAAGCAGCCGTTTATTTTAAATAGCATTAAAAAAAAGAGAGCAAAGATCAGGTTTATGCAGAAATAAGTTCTTCCATTTCTTTTCCAGCCCAGCCTTTTCCTCCTGAAGTTGCAAATACCTTCCACGAAGCTCCGCCCCTCCGCATATGTATAAAAGGGTCGCTCTCCTTCGATTGGTCACTACTTTGACCTGATGGGCGAATCAAAGCTTCTCGTTCAGCCCCGCCCCCTGGCAGAGGGAGAGAAAGCCCATAGAGAGAAAGAGGTAGAGTCGTGCAGGAGCTCCGGTATCCCGTTTCACCATCTCGGTTACCGCCGGTCGAAACTTAGTTGGCTCGCCTGGCTTTGCGTAGGTTAATCACGACTGCAGACAGGCCACAAAGAGGGAGGCAAAAAAAAAAACCCCACTGCACAATCATTCTTTCAATAAATCTGACTGCTAAAGGGATTTCTGTATTAAGGACAGAGGATTAAAACCTCTGGAGAGAAACTTGTAAGCGGCTGTAAGCCTAGTGGCTATCTCATATGACGATTGTTAAATATATAATGTAATGTTTGCACGCACTGAAGTCTGAAAAAAGGTTTGGGTTTGCAAAGTAGGGGAGTTCGTATTAGACAAGAGAGGTTTGTCTCTAGCAAATGCAGCAAAGAAAGGCTGGGCGTTTCAGCCTTTAGGCTAATTGACAGGACCGGCACAGGTGAGACAACTACCTCTACTGGCAACCTCTATAAGGACAACAGATCCCAATGTACGGTAGATCTTTATCGCCCAACCCCTTGTTCCTGATGTAGATATTCACGTACCCCTTCTTTCCTGGTAGCATGGGTGTAGCCAGGGGGCTGGAGGGGGGCAGCTGCTCCCCATTATATCAAGTAAATAAATAAAAATACATAACTAAAAGTAGAAATCGTCAGAATATTTGAAATTGAAATGCTCACTGAGATACCACGACCTCCCTCCCTAGCGAGCATTTTCCTAGGAAAAAAGTTAGGGTCAGCTTTTGTTACGCTTATGCATGTAACATATCATTTCATTTCATCCTTCATTGCACTTTGTGAGCTATTCTCTGCAGAACATCAGAATTTAGAATACTACAGCAGTGGTTTCTAACTGGCTATCTCTCTTGTTCAACTATGCACCACTTGTACAGAAGAGTGGTCATTCAGTACCTTGCAAAGAGTAAAGACTTGGCTAAGGTCCACAATGACAGGGGCCATCTCAATGGGCTATATTTAGAGAGTGTGCATGGAAACATTGCATTGGAAAAAAGGAGTAATTTGAGAAGGAAGTGCTGAATTTTTTTCAAGTTTAGATTGTTTTAAAACTTGTTTTAGTTTAGATTTTGTAAAAATAATATGAAAACAGCATGATCTTTGTAACTTTGCAAAATGTAAACTGCATGAAACGTACTCCCCAGTGTTAATTTTTTTATTTAACTTACTAGTTTTCAAATGACTGAAGCTTTTGACAGATTGTTCTGAGCACATGGGGTCAAAAGAAAGTAATTTAAACAACTGTTGTTGAGACTTTCATTCCAAATCTGTGAGACAGAGACAGACAGATGATGATGACAGGGGGGATGCCCCCCCCCCATAAATCCTGGCTATGCCCATGTTTTATATCTGTATTTCTGAGGGCACAACCCAAGTTTCCCAACTGGAATTAACTATTGGTCAATGGTGGTCTGCATGTGTTTTCCGAGCACAATTCAAAGTGTTGGTGCTGACCTTTAAAGCCCTAAACGGCCTCGGTCCAGTATACCTGAAGGAACGTCTCCACCTCCATCGTTCTGCCTGGACACTGAGGTCCATTGCTGAGGACCTTCTAGCGGTTCCCTCACTGCGAGAAGCAAAGCTACAGGGAACCAGGCAGAGGGCCTTCTCGATACTGGCGCCCGTCCTGTGGAACGCCCTCCCACCAGATGTCAAAGAGAAAAATAACTACCAAACTTTTAGAAGACATCTAAAGGCAGCCCTGTTTAGGGAAGCTTTTAATGTTTAATAGGTTATTGTATTTTACTGTTTTGTTGGAAGCCGCCCAGAGTGGCTGGGGGGACCCAGCCAGATGGGCAGGGTATAAATAATAAATTATTATTATAATATTATTATTATTTTCCATCCTGCCTGCATATATAATAAAACAAAAGCAAATCATTTGAAAGTTGTCTGTCTCTGTTCTTTTTCATAATACTTTATTTTTATGCGTACATTGTTACCATCAAAGCTTGATACCTTAGCAGTTTAGGTTTTGGTACCGTCTAAATTTTGGCAATATTAAATATCACAGCAATTAATAAAAAAGTTTATCTCAAGTCCTTATGTATTGTAGTTTTGCTATGATAATAAAAAATAAATAGCAAACCCAGTTGTGGATCTGATTGTAACGATTGATTATTTTTATTAATTTATTGAAATAGTATACAGTATTCCAAAATGTTGCAATTCCCTCACACGACCACCACATGTGTGTATGTGGGGGGGGGGGGATATCTGCTCCCACAGTCTCCCCAGTACAGAGGGGAAAGTATATTATTATTTATTCTGTTTTTTATGTGGGGAATAAAGGACCAGCAGAATAAAACTGTTAAAGCAATCTCTCTGACTCTGGCACTGATTTTAAAAGGAAAAGTTTATTGAAGCTTCATCCTGATTCATTTACACAAAGTTGGTAGGGAGGTTAGATAATGTCCCCTTGATGCAGAACGAGGCATGCTAATGACAGAAATAACTACAAATAGCCCTTTTTTTCTGGATATCACTGGTATCCTGTGAAGGCATTTGGCCCTGCAGTGGAAAATGATACGATCTGACTGAGACTGCGAAGATGGCTGACAGTGCATAGTCTTTTACAGGCTACAGTTGTGTAGGGTTAAGCCCTCATTCTCTTCTTTGTAAGAGAACGACAGTATCTTAGAAGGCCTCAGGAAAGAAGAGTCGACTAATGCTGAAAGTAGACACAATGAAACAGCTGCACTCCTAAAGTAGCAATTCTGTAACGAGCAGCTGTTGATTGCATATAATTTTGTCTTTCAGCTGTTAAACACCATTTATGGCTTTCTTTTCTTACGTTGGAGAGAGTGCTATTTGCACCAAAGAAGTTTAGAATCGAGCACAATTAAGTTAAAAGTTATGCATACATTATCTGTTCCGCTTCCTGAACTGAATGTGTGTGCCTGTGTGCGTGTATATTAAAAACACTGCAGGAGAGCAATTCACCTAATTAATGGCTGCTGCCTGCCTAGATGCTTCCAGTTCAAGGTACTGGTTTTGACTTAAAGAGCTCTTTATGGTTCGGGGATCCCAGTATCTTCTGGAATGCTTCTTCTAATATGAACCTTCCTGGACACTTGGGTGTCCATCCAAGGCCTTTTTTCTGGATCCCTCCAGCAGTGGCATAGCGTGGGGGTGCAGGGGGGGGCGGCTGCACTGGGCGCAACATCTGGGTGGGGGCGCGCTCGCACTCGCAGCTCTCTGCCCCCTGCTAAAATCCATGGGTTAGGGGGCGCAAATTACTTGCCTTGCCCCGGGTGCTGACAACCCACGCTATGCCACTGCCCTCCAGAGAAACAGGCTTGGAGGGTAATGGTGAGAGAACAGGGGCTTTCATTTGTTACACCAGGTAAAGACTTAGGGCAGGATTGTTGCATGTGCAGAACAGGACGTCGTGTGCTTCAGATGGGCAGTGTTAACTATACCAATACAGTAGGTTGAAATAGGGGTTACAGCTATCATAAGCAGATGTGGACTGGGGTTGGCATATAGCATTGAGGATAAGCAAACACACTTCCTGTTTAAGGGGATAACTAGTGTACTACTTCCTCTAGAAAAAGCCCTTATTGAACAATGCTTCTCAGAGTCAAAGTGCATAAAAGGTAAAGGTAAAGGAACCCCTGACCGTTAGGTCCAGTCGTGATTGACTCTGGGGTTGCGGCGCTCATCTCGCTTTATTGGGCGAGGGAGCTGGCATACAGCTTCCGGGTCATGTGGCCAGCATGACTAAGCCGCTTCTGGCGAACCAGAGCAGTGAACGGAAACACTGTTTACCTTCCCGCCAGAGCAGTACCTATTTATCTACAGTGGTACCACGGGTTAAGTACTTAATTCATTCTGGAGGTCCGTTCTTAACCTGAAACTGTTCTTAACCTGAAGCACCACTTTAGCTAATGGGGCCTCCTGATGCTGCTGCGTCACCAGAGCACGATTTCTGTTCTCATCCTGAAGCAAAGTTATTAACCCAAGGTAATATTTCTGGGTTAGTGGAGTTTGTAACCTGAAGCATATGTAATCCGAGGTACCACTGTACTTGCACTTTGACGTGCTTTCGAACTGCTAGGTGGGCTGTAGCTGGGACCGAGCAACGGGAGCTCACCCTGTTGCGGGGATTCGAACTGCCGATCTTCTGATTGGGAAGCCCTAGGCTTTGTGGTTTAACCCACAGTGCCAAGGAAGCATGCTAAGAGCACATTTTTATTGTAAAAAATGTAAGCAATATTAGGGCTGCGTACACATCAGGGTGTTAATATGCACATGGATGTAACAGGTCTGATTTTTCCATGTGCACTTTTGTGCATGTTCATCCACACATGAGCACTTTCAGTTGAACTCTATCTGAGAGTTTCCCATGCCAACTAGTGGGCAGTACTTGGTGGGATATATTCAAGCTGTGTGTTGTTGTCCCCTCTCCTGAGTTAATGCTTCCCCACCTTCCCTCAGTTCCAGAAATCTGAGAACCATTATAGGCATGCACAGAGAAGATTGCTTAGCTGCACCCCGCTTTTAAATTATTTTTGAGATACAGGATTTGCAATGTACCAGATTTCACAAATTAGTGGGTTAAAAATAATTTTTAAACATATGTGCTTGAATGTGCATGGGCACTTGATGAAATCTGAGGCCAGAGGAGTTGCTGGATAAGATTTCAAGTGTCCATCAAAACTCCCTCTGTCTTTCCAGAAGCAGACTATTTAAAAAAGAATAAGTTACACAAAATATGTGAAATTGTACCAATTAGCTTAATTTACATTAATTGCACAGATTGTGGAATTGTTGCATAAGTTCTTGGAGGTTTTTTGTTTGCTTGTTCTTTTAGGTACATAGTACACAGTACCCTTACAGCAGCGTTGGGTCCCCCACCCTCCTTCCTAGTGTTCACTTGACCTTTTGTAGGAAATGTCCCCCATGCAGAGTCATTGACTGATATTTATAGTCAAGCATGGAAGAGAAGAAACATATGATCCTGACCTCATTACCTGCAATTGACCTGGAAGGAAAGAGAATCGCATCTTCCTCAGTTTTCACTCACAGTGTATATCTGGCAATATAGTTAATCAGTTTCCTGCTAAACATCAGTTTAGGAGACATTAGCAGATGAATAGCAAAGAGCAAGAATTTGCATGGATTTGGTTATTAGGATATAATCACCCATTGGTTTATCAAGAAGGCAGATTATTACTGAGAAGCTCATTCTTGATACCATTTTAAGTACACCCCTATGCACTTTGATGGGATGTGGGTGGCGTTGTGGGTTAAACCACAGAGCCTAGGACTCGGTCTCTGCTCCTGCCAACCTAGCAGTTCGAAAGCACATCAAAGTGCAAGCAGATAAATAGGTACCGCTCCGCTACTTAGTCATGCTGGCCACATGACCCAGAAGCTGTACGCCGGCTCCCTCGGCCAGTAAAGTGAGATGAGCGCTGCAACCCCAGAGTCGTCCACGACTGGACCTAACAGTCAGGGGTCCCTTTACCTTTACTCCCCCCCCCAAAAAAAATATATTTGTAAGCAAGTGTCTGTTTGGGGTTTTGAGGGGATCAGAAGGTCTGGAACAGGCATAGGCAACCTCGGCCCTCCAGATGTTTTGGGACTACAATTCCCATCATCCCTGACCACTGTTCCTGTTAGCTAGGGATCATGAGAGTTGTCGTCCCAAAACATCTGGAGGGCCAAGGTTGCCTATGCCTGGTCTGGAATCTGAAATGGTCTCCTTCTTCTATTTAATTAATTAATTAATTAATTAATTAATATATCGCACTATACCTGGAGGTCTCAGGGTGGTTCACAGAACAAAATCAAAATATAAAACCACAAAATATATAATCAAAATAAAAAACAACAACCCTATAACCCCTCCCCCTAAAAAACACCCACATTTGAAAAGGGCTGAAATATACTCAGGGTCGCAAAGTGATTTCATGCTCTTTATTCAGCTCATAGTGGTGAGGAGGAATGTATGAAAGTCCCCTCAAAGTATCTGCTTTATATACATTATTTACACAATGGGCTGCACATGATTGGCTAATTCCGGAATTCTACTGTAAGCCAATCAGGTTGTGGATTCACTTCTATCTGGAGCATGATTGGGTAGTTCCTGCCAACCAATCATACTGCTGCATTGTTCTAGGACCAATCAGACTGCTGCATTCTGAATCCTATTGTTCTAGGACCAATCAGACTGCTGCCTTTTGGATCCTATTGTTCTAGGACCAATCAGACTGCTGCAGTTTGGATCCTATTCAACTCAGTACATAACAAGGGCGTTTGTTGCTGTTGTTGTTTAGTCGTTTAGTCATATCCAGCGCTTCGTGACCCCATGGACCAGAGCACGCCAGGCACTCCTGTCTTCCTGTCAGGAGTGCATATCCTGTCTCCTGAAAAGGGCATAGGATGTCTAAAACCAGCTATGCTCCTCTACCTGTCCCCCCAACCTGCTTTTTGGAAAGGAAATCTTTTGCAGCGTGTTCTTTCTTTCTTATTCCTGTCAAGAGAAGAGCCTGCTCTAATGGACAATGCATACTTCTGCTGTTTCATAAGCTGCATATGACAGGAGCCTCCGTTGTTTCAGAGAGAGGGAGAGTGAGTGAGCAAGCAAGCGAGAGAGAGAGAGAGAGAAATGTGTATGTGAAAAAACTAGGAATCAGCCTTCAACTCTGACGGTATTGCAGGGCTGCTTTCTCATGACTCATCTTGCCAGCAAAGGAGAGTCATATGAATAATCAACCTCCATGTGGGGATTAGGAGAAAAGGCACTGGCTTCTTCGAGTAAATTTTTCAGAGGGCCTCTTGAAGCCACAAATCACATAGCCTCCGTTAGCAAGCATTACAGGTTCTATTTCCAGCGTATGTTGCTAATAAAGGTTTTCTTCATAGGCTAATGCTCGATGGCATAGGCCACCTCATAAGAAAAGGTTATTTTTAGCGTTTCTCTTCACCGTCATTTACTTATGAATATTTATCATGGAATAAAACTGCAGTTAATTCTGGAACCTCAGGAAAGGTTTCCAGATGGCATATTTAAAAATAACTTCTATTGTAGAACACCAGAGGGGCAAAAAAATAGATTCCCATGTGTTTGCCATGAGATTTTTAGCTGTGGCAAGTCAAAAGAAACATCCATGATTAGATGCAGTGTATCTTGGGTGGCTGGCTTCTAACAGTCATGCCCTGCTTGTGAGTTTCCTAGGGGGTTGCGTTTGGCTACTGTTGGAAATAGATCTTACATTTTTTAAAAAATACAGTTTAAAAGCAAACAAACAGTATGGCCTTGTGTCCAAATGCCAAAACTCTTTGCTTCACACCCAGTGCAACCCCGCACATGTCTACTCAAAAGTAAATCCCACCAAGTTCAATGGGGCTTAATCTCAGATTGGTGGGTACAGAGTACAGCCTTACACGGGTGCCAACTCACCCTCAGGGTTGTGGGCATCCATCACTGCAACGCAGACATGTGACATCACACGCACACGCCTGCACGTAGTTGCATATGGTCTGTTTACAAGCAGATGCCATGCTGCAAATGTGGTGTGTTTGCCACCCTAATAAGTGCTTTTAATTTTTTTCTTCTATTGGCCTGACAGTAGCCAGAGCCAGCCAGCCCATAAGGTGGGATGAAGCAGCTGCCTCAAGCAGCGCCCCCTAATGGGCAGCTCCTCTGTTCTGCCACCCAGCTTTGACGCCAGTCTTCCCAGCCTCAAGGAGAAGAGAGACCAGCTCTTCAGTGAGAGAGAGGATCTGGAAAGGATCTCCCCCTCCTACCCAGTGGGGGACTCTCTGTCCCCCATCATGGGTATGTAGGGGTGCTTCACGTCAGGTGCGGAAATGCCTTGGGCCACCCCTGCTGGCGGCTGTCAAAACTGCTTCACCATGGCTGTAGCTCAATGGTGGAGCATCTGATTTGCGTGCAGAAGGATTCCTGGCATCCCTAAGTAAGACTGGGAAAGACTTCCTGTCTGAAAACCCTGGAGGGCTACTGCCACTCTTTGTAGACAAATTTGAGCCAGCTGGTCCAATGGATTCAGGCACTCCGGGTTTGGCTGTGTTGCATGGTCACAAGCACCTCCCAACAGGGGTGTTGTGAGAAATGGGTTCCTGGCAGTACAGCCAAACATGATTCTAAAATCGGTCACTTCCAACAACTTCTCATACCCTTGTTCTCCTAGCACTCCCTGCATCTGCTACCCAAGACAGAAGCCATGAGAGATATAAACAGCCATAGTCCAGTGAAGAAGGCCTGGCCTGTAAGGAACTAATATCAGTCCGCTTCTAGGCCAGGAGCATCTTCTGGAGAGTGGGGAAACATATAGTGTTTGTGTGTGTATTGTGTGTCTGTATTATATCATTAGCCTGCTTAAGAACTTCAGTTAGTTGACAGTGTATAAATGAACTAACCAACATGTAAATTGGTCCTAAGTCTTTCTAGAATGGCAGCTGCCTCCACAAAAGCTTCTGCCAATTCTCTTGAAGAAAAACAAAGCTTTTATCAGGCTTTTCTCAACTGGCTAAGCTAGTGTCAACATTGCATTTGCTGGACTGCATGTGCAAAGTTAACAGAGAGATGAGGAGAGAGACTCAAGATGTTGGACCGCCACTTCAAGCCTCCGCAGTTGTGTCATTTAGACAGCCCATGCTGTCTTCCAGCCCTGCTGCCATGGGCAAGAGTTGGTCAGCTGGACGCTGACACCAGGCTGACACTCGCTTTTGCTTTTCGACTGCAAAGGGGCAGATTTGAGGAGATGTGATCGCATAGTGGGCCAATGACAAAATTCCAGCAGCCGCTGGCTGGAGCTGCCAAAGGATGGAAATGGCTCTTCCCCATTTGCTTTCTGATGCAGTTCAGTGCAACACAGGACCGTACACCAGGCAAAACTGAATATGTGAACCACCACTACATTTTTAGGTTTGTTGGGGAATGGAAGTTGAAAGGGACTGTAGGAGGCTAGATATGCTTGAGGACATGGCAATGAAACCACTTACACATAACATAAAATATATTTGGGAGAGTATTTGGTTATGTTTTAAATTCAGTCATTCTCTCTCACTCTCTCACACACACTGTCTTTAAAGTTCTTATTTATATAATGCAAAGCAACATTCCTTGTTTTGTAGGCTCAGAACAAAAGGCTATTTATTGAGGAAGAGGCTCACACACAACTAAATAGAAAAATGAAAGTAACCACAGGAACAAGCTAATGGGTGGAGTCTTACCTCCATCCCCTAATAACTGGAGACAATATTTATCTTTAGAGTTGCCAATTACAACATCAGCTCTTTCTCTATATGATTGTTCCTCCCCCACCTCCTACAAAATATTCAGTCAGAAAACATGCTTCGGATTGCAGCCTGTAAGGACTGCAGCACAGCACATAGGTATGTATGGAAGTTGTAGCTGTACATTGGCTTTGGGAGGAAGGAGTGGATTTGAAGGGGAGAGGGTGGGCCGCAAGTCGCATCTGGATCAGAGACTGGCAATTCCCCACCTTTGACATATGGCAATAGGGTGACCCATACAAGGAGGTGGGTTTAGAGAATCCTAGACATGCCTATTCAGAAGACAGTCTCATTGAGTTCAATGGGGCATGCTTCTAGATAAGTGTGTCTAAGTTTGCAGCCTGGACAGCTGTCTCAAGGAATAAGTTTCAGAGTGTGGACCTTTTCCTCACCCATGCCTGCCATGATGCATTTGAGGGCATTTGCCCTCTTTTTGTCCCTGGTTACAAAACAATATATTGCATTGCGACTGCATTTGCTTTTTGCCTGACTCATTTCTCGAGTCCTTGCCTTTCCTCTCTCTTCCCAGCAGATGGCAGTGTTGTTCTAGCATCGGAATTTTTCCCCCTAGCGCTGGGAACGATCAATCTAAATTTAGGTGGAAAAAAGCACTCTCCAGAAGAGTTCAATAAACATTGCACTCTTGTTCTTCTCTATCCCACACAGTCTTGACATCCACCTCTTTGGAGTCTTCCCATAAATCGTGACAATAAATGTCCCCGATGCTTTCAAAACAGGCTCTGAAAGGCACACGAAAGGCACGAGCTTTAATTAAGCTCACTGACATCTCACGTTCAGCTCTGGGAGTACATGGATCTGAAAGGTGTTTCCATTATTATTAATGGATTGTTGTGACAGTAGGAACAATTCGAGAGGACCCCGCAAGCGTTTTGGTTAGGAAGCATGGCAAGGAAGGAGAACAGTGGCTCTTACAAAAAGAAAAAAGAAAAAGAGAGAGGCTACTAACAACTGGAAATAAAGAGAACCCTAATGGTGTCCCTTACATACATTGCAGTTATCCAGAAGGGCAGAAAATGGCCATTGTGAAGGCTCTCTATTTCAAAGAATTATAGTTCCCACAGTCTGAACCTCAGGAACAGGTTTTCTTTACACTGACGGAGAAAGATGAAAGAAATAAGACAGGGGTGTAGAATATGAGCTAATAGTTAACCACAAGATTTATTTGTGTGTGCCTTCAGTTTGTGCCCAGTGTAATGCACTGTAAAACATCACGGGGGAATAGTATCTTTTAAAATAAAAACCCCCAGAAACGTTTGTATCTCCCACTTCCTTCAATAGACTAATGACCCCTTTGTAATCACAACCACCCTGTAAAATAGGGTGAGCCTATGATAGAGGGGTTCACAGCAACCACACCCCAAAAGGGTCTTGTTTCTCCCATTGCTTTAGCCTTGGATTCAAACAGAAATCAAATGTTGCTCTGACTCTCTCTCTGTGCTGGTTCCGAAGGTCAACTGTGGCGATATCTGAGTCCAGTCCAAGGTTGAGGGTCCGGTATGGAGGCTGTCTGTCAAAGGTGAGGCGGGGTCCAAGACAGGGAGTCGGGAGAGGTCATAAACTCTGGCAGAAGAGCAGGACAGGGTGCAGGCAAGAACAGGCTGCCAACAATGTTGCTCCCGCAACCTGGGACTGGGGCTGGCTGGCTTTTATCTGCCCCGAGGCATAGGGTGGCCCCGGTCCACTGGTGACTCTCCTCTCCTGGCCTGGAGGCGAGCATTTCTCCTGCAGGAACTTAGTTCCCTCCACCTCTCTGCCCTGAGCCTCTGCAGCTCAGGAGAGGCTGGAGGGTTACCAGACCCAGAGGCAACCTCCTCTTCCCCTGACAGGGCTGAGAGTGGAGCACCTGCAGGCAATGGGTCCTCCATCACCTCAGGAGCCAGAGCAGACTCAGCTGGTGCCTGCACCTGAGAATCCAGCACAGATGAGGACCCTTCAGGCTCAGGCCCCAGCCCCGGCTCAGCTGGTTCTGGAGGTGGGGACTCCTGTGCAGGCTGGGATTCTTCAGGTTCAGCCTCTGAGTCCGAATCCCAGGCCATCACACTCTCCTGCTTGCTGGTTTCCTTTCACATCACTGCAAACTCCCCACTTTAATCTCAGGCATTGTCCTTCAATCTATCTCTGAGTTGAGGGAGGGTCCCTACTCATTTGTCATCTTGCACAGAGCCCCCTCTTCTTTGTTCTTTGTTCTCCTAATGTCCCATCACCCAGGTGATCACCTCAACACAGGGAGCTAGTCTGGCTTATATTTTAACACCTGCTGGATCCAGGGGTTAGAAGGATCTCACACACAGCCTACTTCCTCCCTGTATCCTCAGACTTATCACACTGCTTTTGGTTCTCCATCATCTCCTTGGAGAGCTTCATTTTCTGTGAAAGCCCTGAGGCCTGCAGTACCACGCAAGAAGCAGGTTAATCAATGTTTGTGCTGAAGATAAAAAAGATGCAATTTCTTTAAATGATGTCTTTTAGGATGACACCACCAAGAGGGCCTTGCATGGCTGGTGCATCATCACTGTGGATGACACAAAGAGCTGAAAAAGGTTTGTTGCTGCTGGAATTTGTGTATCTGATTAACTCATTAAGTTATTAATTGTTCAAATAAAGAACAGGTAGCACTTCCCTAAAACTGATTTGAGTAAACTGTTTCTCAAAGTTCTTTAGTTTGGGCCCAAGATCTTAACTTTGTGGGACTCCTCACACTTTCCATGCATTTGGTGAGTGAGTGTGTGAAGGTTCTAGATGCAGAATGCATGAGCATCTGTGTCACAGAGCAGGGGTTCCCTAAAGGTGGTCCGTGGACCACCATTGGTCCTCAAGCTTCATCCATGTCGGCTGTGGCATGTCCTCATTAAATATCCACATTGATTTTCAATTGCATTTTTACTGCTGTCTTTTATGTCTTATGTTCTATCTTATCGTGTTGCAGTTTGAATTCTATGGAATGCAACTTGTAATGCAATAGAATACAATATAAGAAATAAGAGAAGCAATAAAAAAACCGGTTAAAATAATCTAGCACCCTGCACAGTGCATTACAGTTGCTACAACAGTTGCAGTTCAGCAACACCTGGAGGGCCTAATGTTTCCCAACACACTACAGCTAAGATATAGATTTAGGATTAAGCATATGCAATGTTAAATAAACAAAATAAAACACCTTTCATTTTCATTTTTTGGGAAACATTCCCCCCCCCCAGCATTTTGTTAATTGCTTTCAAATGCATTTTATCTTCATTTGAATGACATTTATGTTTGGTTTTCCAGTGATGTCAGTGGAGATTTGCTCTGATGTCTGTGACTTTGTCTTTCATATCCAAAGGACATGAAATATGCATGTATGCTACCTGCCAAAATGTAGGCATATTGGACAAATTTTAAAGGCTTTTTAATTTATTTATTTTTAAAAAGGCCATCCTATAAGCATCTTATTACTTTCAATAGAGACCCACCCTGTCTTGTGATACATGTACCTTTGATTACAGATAGGTAGCCGTGTTGGTCTGCCATAGTCAAAACAAAACAAATTCCTTCCAGTAGCACCTTAAAGACCAACTAAGTCAGTTCTTGGTATGAGCTTTCGTGTGCATGCACACTTCTTCAGATACACTGAAACAGAAGTTTCCAGACCCTTCTATATACCTTTGATGTCTTCCATATAAGTGGAATGAAATTTCCAAGCATTTCAGTACCTGAAAAATTACAGACAGATTGAGAAAAAAATGTGAAAATGCGAGTAAATGTACCCACATTTGTTCTTCACATTCATTTTACTTTTGTTTTTTTTTCATTTTTTTTAAAAAAGAATGTCCACTCTCATTTATTTTTATTGACCCATGCATTTATATTCCTGTGACGCCAGGAATAGAATACAATAGAATACAATATAAGAAATAGGCACAATGATGTTATGCTCACTAGTCCAAGCTTTCAGCTTCAGACACAAATAACTATGATAGACTTTCCCTGTTACAGATAGTAAACATATGAGTCAGTAATTCTTTGGAGAATATTGAGTACCTTGCTGAAAAACTGGAATAATAAAAGTTTTGAACTAAACTGTGGGTATTATAGCGTGTTTGTTTATTGAAGAGAAATGGGTGGACAGTAAAGGGACTCACCAGCCTAGATTACATTTTAGTTGTTCAGAAGCGAATACCATCTGGTCCAGGGTCCTTGCCCATTTGGAAGTTTGTAGGATCATGTTCATGTGAGTAGAAACTTTAGACCAAAATCTTGCCCACAGTGCACTAATATGTTGTATGAACTTGAACTCTGTAAGCTGGAGAAAACCTACATGTCAGATTTCCCACACAGGGCAAATAACAACTTTTTTGGGTGGGGTGGGGCAGTGTTGAAGAAGAAAGGCAAATTTCTGGTGCGAGAGGGGACTATCAGTTGCTGCTTTTCCAGCACAAGCAGTAGTCCACTAGATTGCTCCACAGATGTCTCAGTTTCAAGCCTGGCCACAAACCTAGAAAAAGTTTTCCAGGTTTTTACTTGGCTCATTGCCTTCACCCCATTTACCCTGATTTCCCAAGACTCTAGCAAACGAGTGCCAGTCTAACGATGCATGGTTAACAGACCTTTAGATGGTGAGCAGAGATAATAATAATAATAAAAAAATACAAAACAGCAGAATTCATTTGTTCCTTGGACACTATTAAACTAGCATGAAGCAGTTTTTCTTCAGTCGATATTGAACTGCCGTAATGGGGTTGTCAGCCTTGCTTCTCCATTTGTTATCAAAATGAGAGCTTGGGGGAAGCTGTCTTAAGTAATAATGATATGAAATCAACCTGCTATTTCTTTGTAATGAAGACACTGCACAAGAAATGAGCTGCAACTTAGGTGGCGATGTCTTGGTGGATCACATATAAAAATAGCATCCCTGGGTAAAGTGGGAATCCAGTTTCCAGATAGGGTTGTTCATCTTGGGGGGGGGGGTGTTTTCAAATCTTACTGAACATGTTGCTACTCTCCCACACTTTGTGGGCATGCATGCTTTGGTTCCCCTGTGATTCACTGTGACATATGTCAAAATACTGTCCAAAATTTTTGTTACGTGAGCAAAATTCCTGCAATATTATGGCTTTCCAGGGAAGTGATACCACACACATTCACACATCAGAAACAATTAACATGGAAATGAGCAGTAAACTTACACTAGAGTCTACTAAATTTCTGGAAGTGGATCATGTGAAAGATCATATGTGTTAAGTTGTGGGTGAACATATCAGACGACACAGCGATTCTCCAAACAGATCTTGTTTATTCACAGGTCAGAACAGAACTGAACTGAAGGGTTCAGCCAGCCTGCTTATATAGAGCTCTAGTACAACGTAACTGTAACAACTTTCTGTAACTGTCCAATCACCGAACGTCACTTTCGATCCCTTATTTGCATATGTGGACCTGAACTATCTACAGTATCCCCCTGCTGGCCCAGGGTGAGAACTTCAGTACATAACAATATGAAACATGAAAATTATCAAGTAAGAAAATATCAGTAAGATGGAATAAAGTGCTATCTGAATGCAGCGATCATTGGGACAACTCACTCAACACCCCTCCTCTTAAAGCAGGGTTGAGAAACCTGCGTTGTGTGGACTAATTCTATATGCCTACTCAAAACAGACCCATTGAAAATAATGGACTTAAGTTAGTCATATCATCAGCCTTATTTTTGGAAAGTTCTGGGCAGTTTGAAAGAGTGGTTGTTGCTTGCAGTAACATTACTTCCATTTCCAGTGAACAGGTTTAGCAAATAATCTGTAATCTGTATTGTTTCAAAAACCTACAGAACTTGTTTAACCAGAGGCAACAGCAGGACAAAAACAAACAAACAAACAAAAAAAAAACCAACCTGTGTAAAATGGCACAGTTTTGGAGGGCCAGGCACCAAACCATTTTTAGCCAGAACATTGGAACATAGGAAACTACCTTATAATGAGTCATAACACTGGCTCATCTTTACATATTGCCTGTGGGCCAGATCCATATCTCTTCTACTAACTTCTGGGCCAAGTCTGATAGATCCATCCACCCCTTTAATATAGGATGACCCAACTGGATCAGGACAATGGCTCACCTAGGCCTGCATTCTGCTCTCACAGTGGCTAACCAGATGTCTGTAGGAAGCACGCAAGAGGCCCTGAATGCAAAAACACTCTGCCTACCTCTCATTCCCAGGGCGTGCTGTCTCTGACAGTGGTGATGAGACATCACTTGCAATGATATCAGGCAACTCATTATTGCCCCCACAGCTGTGCAGGCAAAGGCACTGCACTTTGCAAGCCCCAAAGACCAGCTGGTTGTCAAGACTTGCAATGTACTGTGCAATGTGCAAGCAAGGCCCAGTGATTAGCCTGGAAAAAAAGAGAACATTTCAGCCCTGCTGTGCTCTTAAGCTGCCTTGCAGCAGCTAGGTGTAGCTTGGCCAAAATGGCTTCATAGCCCAAATGTGAAGGCTTGGCAGGTCCAGTTAGTCCCAGGGACCAGATGTTCCTCAACCCTGATCTACACTGGCTGGGAACAGCCCTATAGGGCTTGGGGCAGGTGTCTTTCGCAGCTCAGTCAGGAATTGAACCTAGGATATATCAGGTACGAAACTCTAACCCACTGATTTAGATCCCTTCACCTTTTCTCTTAATGTTTGTGTGCATAATATCTCCACAGGGAAAGACAGAGAGTGGAAAAGAGAAAGGAATAAATGGGGAAAGGAAAGAGGGAAAGTGGGGAGAAGTAAGGGGAGGTGCAGCTACATGCACAACTGCTCTAACTCACATCAGAGCTGGTCCTGCCATACAGCACAACGAAGTGACCAACTTCAGGTGGTGCAATGAGGGAGAGAGAGATTGTGACATTCAGAAGACATCTTAAGGCAGCCCTGTTCAGGGAAGTTTTTACTCTGTGATATTTTAGTGTATTTCTGGTTTTTATGGAAGCCGCCCAGAGTGGCTGGGGAAACCCAGCCAGATGGGCGGGGTACAAATAATAAATTATTATTATTATTATTATTGTGCCTAAGCAGTGCTGCAAGATGTATGTCTGAATAGTGGAGCAAGACTTTTTAACAACCTACTCTCTAGGAGCCTGTCTAATAAAATCATTGCCAAGAAGCCACCCAACTCCCTGGCACATTAATCTCTCCTGAGAGTCTGCACCAATTTTACTCACCTAAAAGCTCAGATGCAGTTTAAGAGGGAAAGGACACTACCAGATTGTCACTATTTTCCAGTGGGATTCAATCATATACCAGAAAATGCAGCTTGGGTAATTAAAGCTCAGTGGGAGGTTTGGGGCAACCAACCTGCTGACCTGCAAAATCAAACTTTTGGTGATAAGAAAAGTGATGGGGGAAATGCAGTGCGAACTGTGGAATAACAATGGCCTAAAGCAACAACATATACCCTCCCTGCAAACAAATAATCATAAATGCTCAATGAGCAGCTGATGGTGTCTAACTTTGTGCAAACAAATCAGGGTGAGTGCTCAATAAACAGGTTGACCAAAGCCACAAAAAGGCTGCAGTGCAAATGTTTTAAGAAATAAATATTATGTGGGTGCCCTCTTGATTTCCCTATAACAAAACTTCTTCTCTTGCAATCTTTCATTACGATCTATCATGTAGATGTCTTTCTTTCCCTCCTACGATGGCCTCTTTTCTAGGTTTGCACATCTGCTAACTACAAATATTATTATTTCACTTAACAGGTTAATGAAGCAGCATTAAATCTTTGATTTCCCCCTCCTTTAGTCAAATAACATGTTTGTATAGCAAAGGGGGAAAGCCAATACCCAATGATATCATGCTTTTCGATCTATGGCAAATGCTCTTAAAACTTACAGTTTCCCCATAATGTATCTTTGCATGCAGAAGGTCTTTTGACCTTGCTGAATGTCAAGCCACCCAAATCTGAAGTTATCCCCTAGAGAAATCCTGCATATTGGAAAAGCTTTCTGCACAATGTCAACCTCATGGTTCCTTATAAGATATGCCCACATAATTACCCATGAATCAGAACTCAAGTGCTTAAAGTATTTGCAGATGCAGAACATTAACAAAAAATGATTACAGTAAATCAGGCTTCATGAATATGCAGTATATTTCTGGTTAGAACACTTGCCAGTAAATAATCTGAGTTATCTAAATTAAAGTACCAAATTACATATCATGAAGGAAGTGTTCTTCTATTTTATTTTTAAAAAGAGAACATCCTTTGTGACAGTTTTCCTGAAATTACTGTGCATATAATCAGCCTCTGGATCAAAAAGGACTTGCTCTTTTTTCAGTGTGTCTTAAATAGCTTTCAGATTAACTCGCTGTTAAAAAATAGATCCCATCCTTTCTCTCTGCAATGGACCCAGCCCTAGGTATAACATAGCAAAACAAAAATGAAGTTGTCATCCACAGATTTGACTCATAATACTCCCTCCTCCACCTTGCAGTAAAATATACTTTAACTTCCATCATTCCAAGAGAAAGATTTTAAAGCACTGATAATTAAACAAATATTCCCTCTGGTCTCTTATGAGGAGGATGCTTGAACTTAGGTGTAGTAAACTGGAATTGCAGTTCCAAATTACTTTCTGGATGTCACAGAACAGCAATGAGCAGGCAAATGATAGATGCTTTATCAGCCCTGTTCAGGTGTTCTCTACAGGCATTCTGCACTTGTCATCAGAGGCCCTTTCTTATGTCCCCCTTCCCAGAAAGGTTTGGAGAATAGCAACATGAGAAAGGGCCTTTTCAGTGGTGGCTCCCCATTTGTGCAATGCTCTCCCTAGAGAGACTCACCTGGCACCCTCATTACATGTGTTTAGGCACCAGGCAAAAACATTCCTCCTTACCCAGGCCTTTGGCCATTAAATAATCTATGGCCTGTTGAAGTGGGGATGTGTGTGTTTTATTATTTTATTATTATGCTGTCTATTATTATGCTTTTTATTATGTTTTTATTATTGTGATCCATAAAATGTGTTCTTAATGTTGTATGCTGCCCTGGGATTTTTGATAAAGACTGGTATATAAATTGAATAGATCATAATAAAACATCAGGGGTATGGGACTTTTATCAACTTGAGGGCCACATTCCCTTCAGAGTAACCTCCCAGGGGCCACAAGCCTGGGGTGGGTGGAGCCTTGTAGGGATATTGTCCCAGGATGTTTAGCTTTATTACTGTTACTAATTTCTTTCAGTTTTTGTAAATAATAATAATAATAATAATAATAATAATAATAATAATAAATCAGTATTCAGTAGTATTTTGCCATTATATTATATTTACGTTCCATCTTATATATTTCTGGTATTTAATTCTCTTGTTTATTAAAATCAGCATAAGTTAGATGTACAGTGGTACCTCTGGTTAAGAACTTAATTCGTTCTGGAGGTCCGTTCTTAACCTGAAATTGATCTTAACCTGAGGTACCACTTTAGCTAATGGGGGCCTCTTGCTGCCGCCGCGCCACCACTGAGCAATTTCTGTTCTCATCCTGAAGCAAAGTTTTTAACCTGAGGTACTATTTCTGGGTTAGCGGAATCTGTAACCTGAAGCGTATGTAACCCAAGGTACCACTGTATTACTGACAATATTTTCATGAAAATGTAGGCATTAGCTGTTACTGTAAATGAAGACTGAAGATCAAATTAACACCCTTTTAATTAATTAAGAAATTATTACTTGCCTTTCACCATAAGATCCCAGGGTGGATTGCATCTTAAAAAGTTAATACAATAATATATTATCATATTGTATTAAAATGTTTTCAAGCTGCTTAAAAGCCTTTGCTTTAACTTTTTTTTTCCAATACAAAAAGCAGGTCCTTTATCTCAAATACTATTTCAGAAGACGGTCTTGCATAAATGCTGCTATTTCCAAAATCTGGAACAACAATTGCAATCATACGCTTCTCTTTTCTTGATACCCCAAGGAAAGAAAAAACAGCTGACAGATATAGCTACATCTGTATCTCGCTATCTGTCTATCTGTCTATATTTAGCCTGAGCTTCAGCTCATAATTGGAAGTGGACCCCAATGTGCTGCTCTTTAGTGTGAGAACACAACAAGGATAAGCAATTTCCTCCTAGCAGTGGATGGGTAGTGGATATAATGAAACATGACTGATGCAACTAAATGTGTTGTGTTATACAACAAGGTGTCAGGAAAACTCGCTATGTTGTCGTGGGTAAGAGCCGCTTTAAACGCACAGTTCACTAGCACCCAATAATGGCTGCTTAAAAATCTATACCATTCAGACAACTGCCTCAAGTGGCAAGGAGACTAGGTCCCTGAAGGTTGACCAGGATCAACCAAGCTCCTGCTGTATATAGATAGATCCACATATTGTTTTGTCTGTTTTTTCTTTCTTTCTGGGATATTGAGTTGTCGGCACCCTTCTGTCTCAAGAGACGATGGAGTGTGCCTTAGTCAAACTGCTGGAGAATCAGAATGCCTGCTATGGCTGAAGACTGGCAACTCATAACTCCTGCCTCCTGCACTGTTTTTTTATGCATGAGCAGCACTGAAGTGATCTTCCTGGGGCACAAGCCTGGGCAGTGTGGAGGTCCAAGTCTGCCCAGAAGGCCAGACTCCCCACCCCCCGACTTGCTAGTGTGGTCCAAAGGAAAGCAGAACAATACATTTTGCAGCAGCGTGGCTGCAGGAGTTGCCAGAAGGATGCGTACAAGATGCTATCCAACAATCTTAAAGACTCCACTCCAGATTTGTGTAGGGCTTCCTCCTTAGCCTTTTCTTCTCCCAAAGATGTCAACATAAGGCAGCAGGTATGGATTTTTCCTCAGAAATTACTCCTGAAGCATTTATCACAAATGAGTATAGACACAGTATAGACAAATGAGTATAGAATACAGAGTTTTCCTTCCCTTAGATGGGCTGCTATATGCCCTGGGATACTGAGTAAAGGGAAAGAACCAACATTCATATAAACACTGTTCCAGGTATGGAGATATCAGCATTTATACAGCTTTCCTTTGACACGTACATGCTGTGACATATTTATGGTTGGTTCTTCACACCATCTCACACTCTATTCTATCACACAATGGTCCTTGGGGATTACAGTGACAGTGACACAGCCTTTGCAAAGTGCAAGTGAACAGGCATGGTGTATGTCTATACACACATACTGAAAAACATCAGGAACTGTAGGAGCAGCCATGTACATTTTCCCTGATCCAGCACCCAGGAGCAATTGAAGCTCCAGTCCTTGCTAGCGTCCTCGTGGGCCTGGGCCATTCTATGCCTAGGCTACATTCATACCATACATTTGAAGCACAATGACACAACTTTAAATAGTCATGGCTTCCGCCAAAGAATTCCAGGAGCTGCAGTTTGTTAAGGCTTCTGAGAGTTGTTAGGAGACCCCTACTCCCCTCTCAGAGCTACAGTTCCCAGAGTGGTTAAACAATCAATCCCTCTTCCCAGGGAATGCTGGCTGTCTAGCGAAGACAGGAGTTGAAAGGTCATGGGTTCCCTATCACTGGAGTATAGAATTGCAGGTTTAACTTGACATTCATAATAGCATTCAGAGTGACTAGTGCTCTTCCCACCCTCTGCAGTTCCAAGTTCAACCAGAAATGAGCAACCTCAATCCTGGTTCTTACTAACTGAGTGGTTTACTGACTGAAGCAGGGCTTAAGAATCCATCACTTGGTTCCTCCGTGACTTTCCTTCTGCATTATGTCCTTCAGCTTGTAAAAGCAAGAGAGCTCTTTCTAGCTACAGGCCAGCATTAAAACAATGTGATCTGCATTCCTTGCTTTAAATCAATCCTTACAAAGGTCACTTTGTCAGGCTGTTGAATATGAAAAAGTCCCTCCAAGCCTTAAAGATCTAAGCTTCCCAGGAAGCACAATGTTATCCTTTTACTGTGCATGAAATTATCCCCATCCTATTCCTTCACAATTTTGTCACACTTGCACGTCCTGCCTTTTGTTTAGAAGGGTCTTTTCTTCTTGAATATCTCAAGGAGTTGCAGAATATGTACATGGATACAGCCCACACAAAATTCACCAGGTTGAATGTTAGTTATAGCTTCTTCAGTTTACTTCAAATCACCTTATCACATAACATTATCATTGTTAGGCCACGGTGACTGAGATCAGAGCATAGCTTCTGTGGATAACATTGACATATACTTACCACGTGATAATGAAGGAAGATAGAGTGTTTTAACCTCAGCATTTTACTGTATTTGAAATGCCAGAAATCCCCTCACTATTAAAATAAAAAATATCCCCTCAATAGCTATTAGTCAACTTGGCCAAAGCAACTAGGAATCCCAGGAAGCATAGATTGTCACCTGTTCCCATTGGTGATAGCCCAGCCCATTGAGTTCAGTGAAGCTTATTCCCAGGTAAGTGTGGATGGAGTGACAGCTTTAACCTCTTATTCCCAGGCATCTTTCCTTAGACACATGGTTCCTGGTGTGTTCTACCAACAGCCCACAGAAATCGAAGGATGTATCCCCCTAAGGCTATGTGCTAATTCTGTTCCCTTAGAACTGAAGCAAGTCCCAACATTGTTAAGTGATTGACATTTGCTGAAAACTTTGTTTTTCTCCCAGGCGTTCCTGAGTTAGTCTATTTTATTTCTCCAGTTTTAAATTGTTATTGGGCTTTGTGCTTTAATATCTCTTTATCACCTGTATTATGTTTTCTGTTCTCTTTCTGTACACTGCTTTATTCACTGAATGTGGAGCGGTTTATATGTTCTGAAATATAAAAGTAAATAAATAATTCTCGTGTTAAGTTTTTGGTTGGAAGAGTCACCACAAATTGACTCTGCTCAATATTCACATGGTAAAATGGTCCTGTGGCCAGAAGTTAGCACGCTTGAGAAACACAATTTTTTAAAGTGTCTCTCAGGTAATGGTGATTTGTAATTTTTGCCAAGTGGCAACACTTTCATAAGATCACTTTATATCATGAACATTTGGCAAGGCATAGGGGGGATGGAAAGATTATCAGGATTCTCTTCAGTCTCTCCCCCCCCCATGGGCCAGCCCACCAGCTCATTGCCATGTGACTTCCAACACCATGTTCTGATTCCATTCCCTTGATGGGAATGGTGCAAAGGTCTTTCCTCCCTTTCCTCTGGCATTGCTGCAAAACCCTATGTGGAACAGCTATAAGTAGTCTATCAATGTTAGAGGTCAAAAATTGTTTCAAGTGGAATTAAATAATTTTGACAACCTGCACACTTCAGTCAGCAACAGGGCTTTCAATTGTGCTGGATGCCTAATGACACTGGAATTCTGAAACCTTTTAAAGGCAGCCCTGCTCCAGTCTCATAACAATGGGCCAGCAATTATTAGCAATTTCATATTTTGATATTCAGCAACCATTTTACTTAGACCCATTTTCTCCTGGTACTTCAGATAATCTCTTTACCTGACTCATTTTATCTCATTAAACCATGTCCTTGGATTCCCTTAATATTTCTTCTCCCTCCCACACCAGGAAAGGGGAAATATCTTGCAATCAAGTGACATGAACATTTGCTTCTCAACACGAAGAGGTATAATTAATAGGAACACTAATTAGATTGCAATGTGAAATAATTGAGTGATGGGTAACTATGTGAGGGAAAATGAGGTAAATTGGATTTGTTTTGTTGTACTATGCAGCACTAACACATTACTACTCTCTCTGACACCTCAATTGCTCTGGGGTGGCTGCTATTATTTCTTAATTCCCTTTCAACTTGCTCCTTGATAAGATCCTTCCTTCAAATTTGCAGCATCTGAGGATTGACCCTGAGCACTTCTGCATACAACAGATGTGGTCTATCTCTGAGATATGCTCCTTCTTAAGATAATCTACCCTCAGACACTGTATCATAGCCATGGTAGGGCTCTTTCTGCTCAGATGTGCTACATGCTCCTGTGTCACTCCTGAAACCTGGAGTGAATGTTGGTCTCCCATGCCACAAACTCCCAAGCCATTTAACCCCCACCACCATGTATCCTAGAGCAAAATATGCATCAGGAGGCTTAGTTTGGTCAGAAGCAAGCATACACTTCCAGAGTTAACATTAAATACATTACTTCTGGTAAATGAGCCACCATAACTGCCAGAGGGCTGTTAACATTTGTGTCCCAGGTTTTTTAGACTCATCTACCCATGTACTATCTGAAACCAAAGGCACGCCTTGGTTGCCAGGTGTGAAATATATTGGCATTATTTTCAGCTCTCCTACCCCACTAGAGGAGGCAGTTGAAAGGGGAAACGGTAGCTTAAGAACAGCAGTGTGTGGGTGAGGAGTTGCAGGTATGTTGGGAAATGAAAAGCAGATGAGTTCAAAGGAGGCCAAGATTGCCAGATGGAAGCCAGTCAGTGGGAGAGCTGAAGTAGGATTGGGGATATGTCTGGAAGTCTGCAGAGATCATTCAGTGGGTGGGAAGGTCTGTGACATGTAACTACAGGCAGTTGACTGTCTGCATCCTTTATATGACACACCAATACATAGTGCTGAAGAGAAGTGGTGATGATCAACAGTAGGCTGTGCCTGTTTTTTACTGTATTGTCTGGGATCACATATTTCAGAACTAACTTTTAACAAACTGGGGGAATCATATGGATGATTACAGAAGAATCCTGGCCAGATTTGACGAGCATTTTATTCCCAAGCATAATGTAGCTTATGGGAATGTTGGGGGACATTCGGCACAGAAACGTGTGTGTACACCTTTAAGAAGTTTCTGGGATTAATTGGCTGCAGCTGGCCTTTGCTATAAAGGAAAAAAGCTGAGTTTTGTAGCCTGCCTGCAGGAATAACACCCACCAGAGTTTGTGTTTATTGTTTAGTAATAAAGTCTTTGTTTTAGTTTGGGTTTTTACACCTATGTCTCCTGGAGTCACTCTGTCCTCTGCCACTGGCTGGAAATCCCCCTCCAGCAGGGAAGACCTGTTTCAGTTAGAGAGCTCAGAGGCATAGGGAGTCAGTGGAATCCTTTTTGAGAAGTTTCTATGAAATGGCAGAAAATGGTGTTACTCAATTGGGCTGTCAGGAAACCTCTTCTTTTTGAGGGCTGTCAGTAAGCTGGCACATATATTTATATTGTGGGTGTGTAGGGGCTCCTTGCCTTTAAGCTTGGTCAAACTAAATTGCTGGGCAAGCATAGGTCACACATGACAACATCAGATCCCCATTTGGTAGTGGTTGCAGCTGGGAGGAGAAGTGAGTGAACCCAAGTAGAATAGTTATGGGACTTGACCTACATTGAAAACTGTTGGTTATCAGAATATATTTTGAGAAGAATCAGTTAGAATAAAGCCAAGATACGCTGGGTTTATATTACAAAGGAGCAGGGTGATGCAGTGTGATGTTAGGCCAGACTTAGCAAGTAACAAACAAAGCTGATGAAAATTCTAATGGTACCAATTATGGTGGAAGCAAGATGACAGTGAAATTGTCAGAGATTCCCCTGATTGTTGCCAAATAGCTCTATTTCAAGGCTGCCCCACTTGACCCCTTTCCCCGCTCTGTCTTCCTCAGTGCCAGAAGCTTGCACTTAAGATTCTCATTCCTCCCTCCTTGCCTTCTGATGACTTGCAGTCTGTCAGCACTCACCAAGCTAGGACAAGACCGAAGCTTTTTATTACATTTACACTACATTTTTCTTTTAAAAATGAAGTTATCAGTGGTAAGCTCTTACTGCTGCTGATTGGCATGACAGTTCCTCCCAGCCCTACTTAATTTAAAGTACTACATTAACATTCTTCCCCCCACCCCACTTCCCTTAGAATTCAATTACATTTCAGCCCAAAACTTTTGTAACAGTTTAAAGAGCACAGTGATTGATTTGGGGGTTTGGAGCTTTTTGGCTCTCTATAGAACCAGATGCACTTAAGGAGTATGCCCAAAGTGAAGGGGATTCAGATAATTTACCAAGAACTTGTGTGTGTGTGCAACAAATGCAGTTGGATTACTACATTTTGAAGTAAGTGAAATAATACATATTGCCCTCTAAAGCTGGCCTTTCCTTATAAGGTCATCTGAATTGAAGTAATATATATTACCATCTAAAATGGATTAGGCAGGACATAGAACAGTAAGTCCAGAGTCTCAAATGTTTCAAGATGGACATTTATTGGGGTACCGGGGTTCCTCATGCATGCCAGTTTCTTTTTCAGTGTCTATATGATGTCGTTGGAATAAACATTGTCAACCCGTCCCCACCCCACTGAATTTGGGAAAAGCTCCAAAGTTGTTGTTTTTTTAAAGAAAACCTTCCGCTCACAACATTTCCCATCAGCTTATTTGCATTTCCCATCAGCTTATTTGCTGATACCTTCCTGCAACCACTTTGCATTGGGGTGAATAGACTGAGATTTGGGGAAGTCAGGTCAGGGCTGAATTTAGTAGGAACTGGCCACCTAGATACCTATCTCCTTGACTACCCACCTGGAACAAATGGTAAGCAGTTCACTCACTGGGCGTGAATAAATTGTGATTTACAGCTCCTAACACGTGTCCTCTTATATGACAAGGAAAGATAATGCTCACAAATCATGCAAAATAGGATACAAATGCAAGTTTTTTAAAGCAGCATATTCAAAACATGTCCAGATGGAGGGGGCACCAGTGACATTTGCTGGCGGTGCCACTGGGTCTAGGGCTAGCCTTGACTTAGGAAGTGAAAATGTTGGCAGAAAAGGGGCCCAGACTGAACAAAATCAATCTGGGAACGAAGACCAGCAAGGAATTGGTTTAGGTAGAAACAAAGGTCAGGGGCGTCATAAAAAGGGCATAAGTGCTTGAGATCGCAGGGTATCACCAGTGTGGTTCTATCTGCTGGAAGTGTTTTCCTGTGGAGTATCTCATAGATTAGCTGGGGTGGGGTGGGGAAGAGGCTTTGGCCTTCCAGATTTTTATTAAACTTAATGAAGACAAAACTCCCTGCCTTTTATGCTGCCTTCCCCTACCTGTAATCAAGTAAGAAGAAAAAAAGTAGATATGTAGCTGCATGCTATACATCTGGGGGGGAAAACCCAGTTTCATCCTAACATTTGCAGATTGCATAGTTACCATCTCTGAAATTGTTGCTTGGATCTGTGTTGCTATTGTGTTTCCAGGCACTAGTTCATCTTGGTCTGTGCGGTTTCATGTTAGGAAATGTTAGATAATGCTGAAATGTTTCATTTTTTATTTTTTGCTTGAAGAAGTGCTGAAAAGTGCCCCCCCCTTTTTATGAGAGCAGTATGTAGTTGTGTGTGACCTGTGTTCTCTCACAAACAAGAAGCCACTTTTGAGCACCGTGCTTTGAGAACTGTGGTCTGTAAAGCAGTTACTTTCATAACCGTCAGAGGAAACCAGGCAGAGGTATACAATGTGACATGAAAGTATTGAAAATGTCTCAGTCCATTAACTAACCAGTTCCTACTGAGCTGTATCTTGATCCATTTCGAATTTCTGTTCTGATAGGGAAAACATTGCTTCCTGTAGGATGTGTTTGTTACCAGATACAAGTAAAATTAAAAGACAGCCTTTTGAGCAAGAAAACTGATATCCTGGTTTTGGATATATGAACACGCACTCTCTCTCTCTGTGTGTGTGTGTTCATGTTCCCCCTTATCAGAGCCCAAGCTCCCCCACTCTTTTTTGGTCAAGTCAGGTTTGCAAGAGGCAAAGGTTAAGCTTTCATTCTGTCAGACCTGGCTGTCGATGTATGTGCTGTATTGATTCTGCATTTATTTGCTTCCTCTTTTCAGCAGACATTTCATTCAGATGATCCCTGCTAAGTGTTAATCATCCTGGTGTTGGACAGCTGACCTTCTTCCCTCAAAATGTCTCATCCATAAGTCTTTACCTATTTTGGAATAGAAGCCAAAATGTGTGTATGTGTGTTTTAAAAAATGATTCAAAGGGTACAACCCTATTCTGAAGACCCCCCCCCCCCCCGGCTATATTAAGCGTTTTCTGGCTACATGATTTCCCTCTCCTAGGGCTGAGCATACGTCCGATGTGGTGGCTGCTCCACTGGTGCAGATATGGCATAATGTGGGTATAGGATTGCTCTGTAAACCATGTTAAGACTCTCAAATCTCACAGGCCACATTTCCTGATGAGGAAAACCTCTGGCTACCTTTTTATCTTCAGTTTTGCATAGCTGAGTGACAATGACTTTTGACATGGAGTATATGTCTGTGTAATTAAAAAGAGCTCTTGAAATATTTTAATTCATAGGGAACTTGAAACTTGTTGGTAATAATCCAACTTCCTGCAACATTAAATAACAGTTGAATTAAGTAAAACCTGGAAATCTGGCATTTTCTATCTCTAAACCTGAAATAGCACATAGCTAAGCTAGGAAACCAAAATGTGTGTGTGTGTGTGTGTGTGTGTGTGTGTGTGTGTGTGAATAAGACTTTCATCAGTAACCCTTGTTTAAGAATATTCACAAGTTTTGCCTTGGGAACTCAGATGCTCTTGCCTTGACTCATATATGTCTCAGCCTGATAGGATGTAACCCAGGCATAGTAAGAAAATCAGCCCTCCAGATGTTTGGGGACTACAACTGCCATCATCATCCCTAGCTAGCAGGACCAGTGATCAGGGATGATGGTAATTGTAGTCTCAAAACATCTGGAGAACTGAGTTTGCCTATGCCTGATCTAACCTATGGAAAGTGGAAAGCTCATAGATTAAACAAGAAATGGATGTACAGAGTCTATATAACTTCAGCTCCTATTTGTGCCAGGCAGGTACTTTTCCTTCTTCTCTGGAGATGGGGTGGGGGCAGGGAACTTCAGCTACTAGTCTGTGATCGAGGTGTTGGTGCTAAAGCTGGTTAGCCTTTGATCGTGTGTGATAAGGGTCTGAAAGGCAAGCTGACCAAAGCAGACCAGTCCCTGGATCCATGGCAAAGATAGCCTTGTGCTAGCCGTGGGAAACCATAGCAACCTTCCACTTTAGAATGCACAGCATATAATCTATCTGTCCTTCAGCAAGCATTTTGTAGTCCAGAAATAGTCATTGCTTGGTGTGAGAATAGAAAAGGTCAGGCAGTTGGAACCTAGGCGACTATGCAGTCCTGTAGCCTTGTCACGTAGTCTGTATGTGTGCTCCGTAATTATGGCTGAGATGTTGAAGAGGAATGATACCTGAATCCTGGGTTTTGTTTATTTTAGAGGGGAAAGTAACATCACCTGTTTCAATCTGCAAGCAGAAGTATACATATATCTTAAAAAATAATAATAATCTCCCTTTCTTCAGCCATATGTAGGTTTCCCTTTTATTTTTGGCACAATTTCCTAAAATTACAGTATTGTGCATTTTGGGAGTTTTCTTGTCATCAGCCTCTTTGCTATCGCTTTATTTAGGTATAAATAACTGCAGAAGCACTTGTTAATTACATGGTATCGAAGATACCCTACAACTTGCTAATGCATAAGTGCAACTGGCCAAAGCTGTCAGCCCCTGCTCAGCAGAGCTGCAAAGGTCAGAGAGAGACAGTTTTATTGCTGGTCTTGTGGGAACCTTCAGGAAGGCAAAATCTAAGGGAACATCTGTATTAAACTGCTTAAAACATCCCAGGTTTGGAGAGCTAGAAAGGATTAGGAGTGGAACTGAGATCTCAGAAATTTGAAGGAAAATGCCCTGTAGAATTTTCAAGCAATTGGGTGTTTTATAAAAGCCTATGCTGAATTATCAGAAAGAGTACTGAGTTTCACAGTCAGGAAAATGCTTTGTTTTGCAGAAGAATTAATTCCTGATATGGGTCATTCCATTATTGTATTTTTAGCTTTGAAAAAGCATTAAATCCATCCATGTTTTTAGAAGATGTGGAGGGTGGAAAATATACAATTCTGCACCTTCAGAAAGCCAGAGAAATACGGGTAGATTTCACATTTGAAAACTTATCTGCTAATGTAGAGCAGCTAAGCATCTTACATTCAATAGTCATGTGAAGGAGGTAGGGAAGCAGCCTGACAAATATTGTCTTGCTTTTTTCAGTTCTATGTTTTGCTATTGGAATGTAACATGGTTTTTACTGGTATTATTAATGTTACCACAGTATATTCAGCAACCTACAAGAGTAATACATAACTGCAACACAGGTATATCCTGTAAACTATTTAATATGCAATATTGAAGTGAATACTGCAAAATGAGGCATGAAACTGTAGGTATAATTTTTGCTTTCCAACGGGGGGAGCTGTTGATACATGATTTATGTTGCCTTTCCCCCTATTTAATATAATGCTCATTAAAGATTGTGCATTTCAGCATATTTATACTAAGCATTTCAGAGAGCTGCAAAATTATTTCTACATGTAATTCCAGGGCTAAGATGTACCAGAAAAGAATGTGAAGGAAGTCAGGTTTTTAAAAAAACAAAAAGTATTTAAATTGAAACTCCCACAAGAATGATTTTCAAGTTCCAAAGAGAAAATATAACAGCTTATTGAAGGGAGGAAACTGTTATCATTTTGACAAATTGAGGTAGAAAATAAGTGTTTAAAGTTCTAAAACTTTTTATTCCCTTCATATGATTTTGTCATAGAACAAGACACACTTTACATGGGAAATGCCTCATCTAATATTCATCTGACTTGCATATCTTCATACGGTGTGTGTTTATAGGATATACCAGACATGAACAGGAGGTAAACAGTGGCTCGTGTGTGTTTGAGGGATAGGATTCTTGTAAACAATGCTGGACTGATCTTGGACGTATGTTCTTAAGCCAGAACATATATCTGGAACTGCTTACTGCAGATTACTGATCCTTTAACTCAGAGGAGATCCTCAGTGGAGACTGATTCCTATTCCACAGTGTGTGTACATAATGCTGATCTGTATAATGTTGGAGAATATCTGTCATTTGTGCTTCCTTAAAATTGTGCCCAAACTTAGCCCTCTTTGGGAACTCCATCTGATCACTGTGCTATATTTTAGTCAGCTTCAAAATTGTGAAAGCTGTAGAATTCTCTGGATGAAGTGTATGACCAAAATGTGAAAATTTTACTATACCCAAAAGTGAAAATATGCATTCAGTACTGCTAAGAAATGTTTGTTTTGGAGTTTGTATTTCAAAATGTATTTGAAGCATGTCACCAGACTCCTTGGAAGTTTTTTGCCTAGTTTAGGGATAGTGAATCTGAGGCTATCCAGCTCTCATCCAGGTCATCCAATCCCCAGCTAAATGGCCAATAGTCAAAGGAATGATGCAACCTCCAGAAAGCCAGTTTCCTCAGTCCTGATGAAATTAATTACCATATTGGTAACCTTTCTTCCTTTACAGTACAAGTCAACCTGTTTTCCTTAGCTAACAATAGAAGGTACTGATTAAATAAACTTAAAAAGGGGTTTTGATCTAAAGAGCTAGTTCTGCAGTATCACTTGCTACAAAGTTCTGCTGCACTTCCTCTGCCTGGGTAATTTGCCACTGGTTATCAATTTGTTCCTCCACACTTGTTTCACTGTCCAGAAGAAGAAGAAGAAGAAGAAGAAGAGTTTGGATTTGATATCCTGCTTTATCATTACCCGAAGGAGCCTCAAAGTGGTTAACATTCTCCTTTCCCTTCCTCCCCCACAACAAACACTCTGTGAGGTGAGCGGGGCTGGGAGACTTCAGAGGAGTGTGACTAGCCCAAGGTCACTCAGCAGCTGCATGTGGAGGAGCAGGGAAGCGAACCCGGTTCCCCTGATTATGAGTCCATCTCTCTTAACCACTACACCACACTGGCTCTCCTGAGCATCTGGTGCCTCTTCTTGACATTGACCTTTCCCAGTGTTTGGAGCAAGGCAGCTTGTCATAGTAAAACGACAGAGGGGATAGAAAATCCCAAACCCAGATAAGATCACATAAGCAAGGTACATGAAGCGAATGTGGTTGTATAAAGTTGGAACATTTGGTCAATAATCCCTTAAACAGTTCACCAGCGTTGGAAGGAGTTCTTCATCTTAACTCATCTCCCTGCCCCAGACACCCACAATAAATTCAATCAATGGTCTTCAGACCTTTCACCCATGTATATGGATTTTCTTTCTTCCAACTATCCAATATCACACATGGTAGTAGAGGCAGATAAATGGATTAAGTGACAAAGAAATGAATCTTTTACACCTCACAGTGCTTTTGGGGTGGATGGAGGAGGAAGGCTGGTGGGACTGCTGAGGGACAGTATGAGAATAAACCATTGCCACTCACTGCATGAAGCACTGCAAGGAAAGAATTCAGATCAGAATTGTGTTGTTGTTTTTTTAAAAAAACTTTCTTCTCCCAACCTCCCAATTTGGATCATGAGAAACTTTTAACTTGTTTGCTGGTGACTCCCTTTTTAAAAAGATGCCAGAAGCTGAGTAACCATACTTAAATTCCTCTTTACTGGTTGTGTTCACACAGCAGTTGAAATCCCCTGCAGGGAAAGGAGAAGCCTTTGAGCACATCTCTGTGAGTCCATCCCCTCTTTACTGACACAGGACTGCATCACCCAGTGGCTTGTTCTATTTCATCTCTCAAACAACAACAATTATAATGAATGTGGGTAATTTCCTGCCATAGTTTGGCCTGGGGCTCCCAAAGGAGGCTGGGTTGAAGCAGTGATAGTTAATGGAAAGGCAGAGTCACATCTGATTGGGTAGAATCAAAATAGGTTATGCAGGATTACAATGGGCAGTGTCCTGCTAGGAAGGTACTAACTGTGGTCAAGAGCAGACCGGGGGTTTGGGGGCTCAGGCACACACTGCATTAATGACATGGCATATGAGCTTGGCCCTGAGAGAAGCAAACATATGGACAATTCACTAAGTATCCATGACTTTCAGTGACAGAGAATATGCAACAGAAGGGGAGCACAAGTGGCCTGAGTGATTAGGGTCCCTCAGAGGGTATGGAGTAGAGGGCCTCCTCAAACTTGGCAGTGCCACAGCTTATCAGTGGCGATTGCTGGCAGTGGTGGGGTTACTTACAGTGCAATTGAGCTAAACCATGTGGTAAGAGCCTGAAAACATTATGGCGGGGAGCTGTTTTCAGCACCATTTCTGTGGGAGAACTAGCAAGCACACAGCTCAGCTACCAGAGCAATTTCTAAGCACATACTAAGCTTTTCGTGCATTAATTTTGGAAAATGTGCTGATGAGCCTTGGTGTATTTGAGCAAAGTGTAAACTTGTCACTTCTATCAGTGAATATGCCATTGCGTTGGTGCACACCAGACACTATTGCAGCACCTCTCGATGGCTGGAGGCCCCTTAGTTGTCTCCTTTGCTCTTCCCTGTCCTTTGCAAACATTAATTCAGGCCGAAGGAAACTCAGCAAACAACCTCCAGATCATGAAGGTCTTCCACTGGCACACCACCACCAGTCATCCACCTTGAGTTTTCCTTTCATGCTCCAAAAATGAGGAATTGGAGCACATGCCTTGTGGGCTCAAATGACCTTTGGAGGAATATTTTGATAACAGTTGTCATCTTTCTGCAACTCCTTGCTATTTTCCCCTAATCCACCTTTCAACCCTTTGTCACTCCCTCTTTACCAAAAAACATGAACAACAAGTTGCTGCTGAAAAGGGTACTTATGTTCAAGGTTTTGAGAGAAGCTTGTCACTGCTCCACTGCTGCACTTACCACAGAGGCTGAGCAAAGCAGAAGTAGCCACTTGCCATTGACCCTGATGAACAGAGGAGATAGCCAACCCTGCCCTGGGAAGCTGCAGTGCCATTAGACAAACGGTTTGCTGCATTGTTTGCTTTGTTTACAAAAATGGAAGCAGAGCATATAGGAAGCAAACAGACACCTTCACTGCTGGCACATCATTAGATTCCCCAAAGAATAGTGTGGACCCCATGCCCCCTATGTAGTTTTCAGTCCAGCTTCAACAATCTTAGCTTGCTCAGGCTCCCAAATCAAAGCACGGTATATCTCTTTTCTTTCACACATTCCCCACCATGAGCACTGGTCAGAACCCACAGGCATGAAACTGCCCACTCAAGGAACCTAGCCCATTATTTTTCATTGATGGGAATAACGAACGATCTTCCCTGACTATGCTTCCTTCACCTGCTACTTAGAGTGCAAATTCTTTGAGCAGGAAACTCAGGTTTTGCAATCAGAACAAATTATGCAGATTGGGCCAAATCCATTTAAAATTTAAATCTGATTTTAATATAATTTATTCTAAACAGGGGATTTAGGATTTTTGCTTATCGAGCATAATTACCAATGTCTTCTGGCTATCTTCACATTTCCCCTAATCAAGCAGACCCCCTTTAAATGCTGTTTTTATCCTTAGGAGTTGCTTATTACAGCTGCAACTCTGTATGCATCAATTCCATTTTTGTGTGTCTAGTCTGCCTCTACAGTGTGAGCGTTAGTTGGAATCTATTTTGTGTTAAATATCAAGGCAGGGTACAGTTATCTAGCAGTTAAATGGTGGTCACAACAGTGCTTTTTCTGGTGCCTTTGAGTGCTTTCTTTTCTGGGACAGAAGTGCTGTTACCAGTCATTTCACAGCAAAAAAATTGCCATGCAGATTTATGGGCTCAAGACAATAGCAAGCAGGACACCAATGAGAGAAGGATAAAGGTTCTTGAGTGGCCTCCACATTCTTCTAATTAATTATTAATCAATTTCCAAAAAATAAAATTGATGGGTCAGTCCCTTCATTATATTTACCCTGTTCATTCCAGCAACACCCTTGAATGAGATGTCACTACTGCTTCCACTCATCAGACTAGAGTTTGCAGCTTGGTCAGACTGAGTTGCTGTTGAGCTCATGGCTGAAATGAGATTTGAATCCAGACATCCTGAATTCAAGTCAATTGTGTTATCCACAGGGCCACTCTAGTTCTATTTTAAATCAGGTCCCTGTGACTCCCTTCTCTTTCTCTATGGTTATTTGAAATATGCCTTTTCTAGCTGCAATTCTGTAATCATTTAAATGGAAGTAGATCCCACTGAACAAAATGCACTGCCCACTAGACACCTATAGGATTCTCTCTTTTAAAATGGAATTGTTTTAAACAAACTCAATTTTCTCATAAATACTCTTCAACACATTTGTGCATTTCCCCACCTAGATTAAGGACCTCCTGACATGATTTTAGAATGTGGTGGTGGGGAATCCCTTTATGCAGCTTTGAAACACCTTCCCCGCCATCCCACCACATTATATTTCTGAGCCCGGTGCAAGTTCCTTCCTACCCCCAGCTTTTCAGTTAGCTGCTGAGTAGCGTTCCTCAGTGCCGATTCTCTCTTTAAATGTGTTGCACTTCAGAGCTGTACCTGGAAACTTTGTAACATTTCAATGTTGGTTAGTGTGATGGAGTGGAAGAATTCAGCACGGTGTCTTCTGGCCAAGGGATTAAAACAATGCCCCAGGCAGCTAGCTGGTTCTCCAGATATTGCTGAGATTGCCGGGGGAGGGAAGGGAAAGAGATAACCAAGTCCGACAGCAGGAGCCCCTTGAGGGACATATTAATGAGTCTGATTGACAGCATGCATATGATTTACCAGTGGCCAGCAGCCTGAAGCTAGTGGTATTAAGTAAAAGGAAGGGAGTTTGAGTTCTCGGAGTGGTCAAATGGTCTTGTCTTCTTTCTCTTCCTCCAAAAGGGACAAAGTTGCATAACGAATCCCCCAAGATTGCCTGGTTCACTCCCTGCACCCTATTCTCTTTGGATAACACTCATGGCACTGGGAAATTCAGTGACATCTTCGGCTAGAAAAAGCTCTGCTTACTAGTCTGGAAAAGTTTGCGGGGCTCAGCAAGCCCTTGGTGCACTTGCTTGGAGACCTCTTCTGCATTGAGAAAAACAAACAAAGCACTTAGCCCCTTTCCCTGCATGAAAACTGTTTTGGTTTAGCTGCAGTGCTTAAGTAGTTTTCATTATCAGAAGGAGGTAATGCTTCCTTTTGCACATAGGAGCCAAATCCTAGGAGCCACGGGGTCTTTGGGCCCCCCAATAAAATATTTGAGGGGGCCATCTCCCCCAAGTTGATGGGCATTGCCATTCAAACGGTGTGTGTGCCGCAATATGTGATTGATTATGCGGGATGGGGCTTGCCTGCCCCCCTATTTTGTTCAAATTGCCACCACTGCATTAAAATACAGAAGAGTTACTTGAGGTCTCTAAATCAGGAGTGTGCATCGGCTTGGGATGGAGGGCAAATAATGGGGCAAATTGGGATGATTTGGGGGCATAGTTGTCAACTGTCCCTTATTTGGCGGGAAACTCCCTTATCCCAGCGCCCTTCTGCCGCCATCCTCCTTGTGGCCGCCGAACTGAGCGTCTCTGCCCCTCTGCCCACCGCCACCACTCCCGCTAGGCCGTACTGCGGCTAGGCTGTACTGCATACTGTGCCGCCGAAGGAGCCGGATAAGATGGGCAGTCTGGCGCAGCCTATGAATTGCTGAGGACCCTTGAGAGGAGAGTGAGGGCAACCACAGAGAAAGCAGTTCAGAGAGAGGAGGAGGCGAAGGCGGAGGTGCGGGCAGGTGTTCCAAGGGCTAACCATAGAGGGGGAAAGCGGAGGAAGGACTGCAAGCGCTTCTCCCATAGATTTGTAGTGGTAGACTAGCATAGATGGTCTGATCTGCGGGTTTTTCCCCCCCCCTTCCTCCCGCCCTGCCTGATGGAACTGAGAGCTGCAGATGGAACATGAGAGAAAAGATACAGAACTGCAGCAGCATCTTCATAGCTTGGACTTTGTTTTGTGCGAAAAGTGGTTGCTGCTTGTAGTTATTTAATTGCAGTGTTTCATCAGCTGGTGTCTTGAGCAGCAACCTCTGGAAACAAAGGGCTAAAAACCGGCGCTGCTCTCCCAAATTATCTGGTCCCTTTAAACTTTGTATTTCAGCTGGTTGACTAAAATCCCTTATTTTGGCTGCTGATCCCTTATTTTCAAGGCTGCTGGTCCCTTATTTTCAAAACTGTAAGTTGACTGCTATGTTTGGGGGTCTTCTATCCTCTGAAACCAAAGCACAGTCAATACCCTTTCCAAGTTGAATCAGAATCCTCACAAGGCCACAGGACACTCTCTCATGTTCTTTTTCTGTATTTTTTTTTTTGGGGGGTGCAGAAAAGCTACATGTTTTTGAATATCTGTATCTCTAAGTTCAGGGGCTTTGCAAGAAGTGAAGGAGTTCAAAACGTTAGCTGTGGAACACAGAGGCGCTCTGGGTTGTTGTTATTACTGTATTGTTAATAGCAGTGGATGGTTTCTTTTTTAAATTAAATACTTCATTTAATTCAACAAAAAACTTATATTGCTCTTCTTCAACAAAAGCAAACCAAGAGCTCATCAGAATTCCACCAGCAGTGTTTGAGACAGTGTCATGTTGCAAGAGGCCTGTGGCCTCTTGGAGGACACAAGCAAGGAGTGTAATGAAGGGCACCAAAAACTAAGGCTGGTGTGAAGCTACAAAATTTTAAAAAATGAAAAACCAGAATGCACATCACTTGGCCACCTTCCTTCCTTCCTTCCTTCCTTCCTTCCTTCCTTCCTTCCTTTCTTTCTTTCTTTCTTTCTTTCTTTCTTTCTTTCTTTCTATACTGTTTTATACCTGAAGGTCCCAGGGTGGTTCACATCTTAGTTATTTTCAGGTAATAAAGATCAAGACCAAAACTTGCACTCCCTGACCAAGTGATTATGGATGAAAGCGAATCCCTTTCACTTTCCCTACCCCCCAGCCAAGAGGGGCTCCTGTGTCTGCAAATTTCATGCACTTTGGTCAAAAGGGGAGAAGGACATAACCATTTTTAGATTCCTCATTACTGTGAATGGAATGTCAAAACATGGAGCTTTTTAAATATAAAGAACAGCTTAGGAATTGAATTATTGATGAACCGGCAGCGAATAATAGTACAGTGGTACCTCTAGTTATGAACTTAATTTGTTCCGGAGGTCTGTTCTTAACCTGAAACTGTTCTTAACTAGAGGTGTGCTTTCACTAATGGGGCCTCTTGCTGCCACTGTGCCGCCAGCACAAAATTTCCATTCTCATCCTGGGGCAAAGTTCTCAACTTGAGGTAACTCTTCCAGGTTAGCAGAGTTTGTAACCTGAACCGTCTGTAACCTGAGGTGTTTGTAACTCGAGGTGCCGCTGTATTAGAAATCTGGGAGAACAGTGCAACCTTACCCACACCACCCTACAAGCTGCTACTGCCAGCCAGTATTGGTGGGGGACATATGATAAATAATTGGTCCTTGGTCATTTTCATGCTCTTCCTTCTGTTCTACTATATTTGGAATATGTTTTGATTCAAACTGCCTTTTGATTGCCACGGCAAAAAAGGCCATCTTAGCATGCTAGATCTCAAATTAATAAGTTGCCTATCCAATATAACCTTAATCAGTTCAGGCTAGTCTTCCTGTTTGTCCCTGAAATCATTTATCCTGTGCTACTACTGTCTTGACAACGTGCAACTTTTGTCCCTGCTTCATCTCACTTCTTGATCAACTTTAATCTCTTCAGAATTGGGTCATCTTGTTGCTCTGCAACGTGTCGTGCACGCTGATGGTATCATATAAAGAAATAACTACTGATAATATCCATGCACATAGCCCTCTGTACATGCATGTATGACTAAGCTGTTGTGCAAATTGTTAATTTGAGAAGCTTTTCTTTGACTGTAGTAAAGAGGTCAGAACCCGTCTCTGAGCCAAAAAGATTTTCCCCAAGGTTATTCATTGTCTTTTGCTTTTATCTTTCTGTCCTCCCTGTTTGGTTTCCACAAGCGATAATCCACTTTTAAGTAATGCATGCTCATCATTTCTTAGCAAGGGAAAGATCACAAACATCCCTTAGGGGAGCAGCTAGCAGTGAGTCAGTAAGTACATGGAATCTCAAGCCATAGTTTCAATAGTAAATTTAACTTTGAAAACTTAACTTTGATATGTGAGCAACTTAAGATGGATTACCCCTTTTGATGTCATGGATAAAGTCCTTTGTGGCAGCTTCATTAATCTGTGAGAGTATAAGAGGAACACTACTGAGAATAGTGGGAGAGGACCCCTCGGGAATTGCCATATTTAAGAAGAATCCGAGAACACACCTGTGCCAATATGAATGAAAAATAAAGGTGGCAACTGTTCTTTCAGTGACCTCTCTATGGGTCCCAGTTTTATGATGCCACGGCAGCTTTTCCCAGTCTGTGGCCTCCCATATATTTTTTACTTCAGCCCCCATCATCCCTAACCACTGGCCGTACTGTCTGGGGTTGATGGGAGTTCCAGTCCAAATCATCTGGAGAGGACCAAATTGGGAAAGACTGTGCTATGATGGCATAATGTTAATATAACAGTATGATCACATCTGTGTCAGAAGGGCCTTTAAATTTGTTATATGATCCAGTGTATACACAAAATGTAGTGAATGTTGAAATCCACATGTTAATGCTGGCAATTGCAGATAAGTTTTGTTAAATGACAGAAAATCCAGGGGCACGCCAGTAAGTTATGACAGTCACCTAAAATGACAACATGGAGTAATGAATTCCTGCATAGGAGCCAATTGATAGGGGCTAAGGTCCCTTCGCCTCCCCCCCATAAAATATATGAGCCCCCTCCAACTGATGGGTATTGCCATTCAAATGGTGTGTGTGTGTGTGTGTGTGTGTGTGTGTGTGTGTGTGTGTGTCATGTTTTGTGGTTGATTATGCAGGGCAGGCTTACCTGGGCCCTCCAATATTTTATTCAAGTTGACATCCCTGAGCTTCTGGGAAGTCTCATGTGCAAATAGATCAAGACGGCAAAGCTTGAAAAAGAAAAAAGGGGGGGTGACCATTCAGGATCCTACTCTTCTTCACATATGTTTCAGCTCACTGTTTTATCTTTGTGAATTCTAACATTAACTGACCTGATCTGCATTTCTCAGACTTATGTGTGGTTTTCACACTTCAATGTTCCGTATTCTTAAAATACTTTTCAAAATGGAGGACAAGAATATGCATCTAAATGCACATTTTCATATGTATCGAAAATATTTTGCAGATTCATGTGGACCTGGCAATGAAAGGACTTATGGGTAAAGATTTGCAAAGGAGACATGGACAAGAAATAGTCTGAATCATTCATTTATGGCTCTAGCCCACATGGATCTTGACCTAGTGCTTGGAGCACTAGAGAATAAAACTACAGCCTAAGATGAGTTCTGCTTAGGCCACATTCCCTCCCTGCATTTAAAACACTATGATATCACTGTAAACAGTCATGAGTCCACCGCCCAAAGAATTCTGGTAGCTGCAGTGTGTTAAGGGAGCTGAGAGTTGTTATGAGACTCCTCTTCCCCTGCCAGAGTTATAGTTTTCAGAGTGGTTTAGCAAGCATGCCCTGTCACAGGGAACTCTGGGTATTGTAGCTCTTGGAGGGAAATAAGGATCTCCTAACAACTCTCAGCCTCATAACAAACTGCAGCTACCAAAATTCTTTGGGGAAAGCAATCACTGTTTATAGTGGCATCATAGTGCTTTACATGTATAATGGGAATGTGGGCATAGGAAATACAGGAAGGACCAAACTGACCAGGATTTTGTGAAGATAAAATGGAGAGAAGAAGAAGAAGAAGAGTTTGGATTTGATATCCCGCCTTTCACTCCCTTTATGGAGTCTCAAAGCGGCTAACATTCTCCTTTCCCTTCCTCCCCCACAACAAACACTCTGTGAGGTGAGTGGGGCTGAGAGACTTCAGAGAAGTGTGACTGGCCCAAGATCACCCAGCAGCTGCATGTGGAGGAGCGGGGAATCGAACCCGGTTCCCCAGATTATGAGACAACCACTACACCACACTGGCTCTAGAGAGAACCACATTTGTCACTTTGAGCTCCTAGGAGAAAACATGGGATATAAAACAAACAAGCATTATTCAGGAACTTGATTGTTCAGTTAGTTGAAAATTGAACATTGAAAAAAAGAAAAAAAAAGAAAATTGAACATTGTTATTATTGGAAACCGACCAGAGTGGCTGGGGAAACCAGATGGGTGGGGTAGAATTATTTATTTATTTATTTATTTATTTATTATTATTATTATTATTATTATTATTATTATTATTATTATTCTGTGTAATCTTCCTTCATGTGCAGATACTATATCCTCCAATATTCCTCAGATGAAAATAGGGATTGCAAAGTTTCAGAGAAAGATACTTTTGGACTCTGACTACTGGACTACTTTTGGACTCTTGTATGGCTGTATGGCTTAGTACACTGAAAAAATGCTGTAGAAATGCTTAATAATCCTCAGCATGATCCATCCCTAGCTAAGCATTTTACAATACCATTGATTGTGATAGCACAGTTAAGTACAGTATGCCTTACTCCCACCACCCATTAAACCAGTGGGATTTATGAGTGCTTAAATGTGCTTAGTTGCAGCCATTGTGAAGTAGGTTATTCATTTCCTGTCTCTCTCGCACACATATACACACACATATGCATGCCAAGGAATCTTAGAGGCTGTGATTTTTCTTTTAGGAGTAAGCTAAAAACAGTAGGAAATGCTGAAATATTACAAACTGAAATCCAGTTAGTGAAACCATTGAATCCCTTGCGAACAAGTCTGTCCACACAACACGAATAGCTTGGCATAGGCTGGAGTAGCTATCCAGACACTGACCTCCTGATATTTTTTTACAGTTCACTTATAACTAAAGGGAAGCAATTAATTGACTATGCTGAGTGACTAAGATTAAGTGCTCATGTCATAAATATTTCAAGGACCTTTCAGAGGTTCACTTCCAGAGTAGACTACAGAAAGTAATTCTTTAGGCATTCCCATGCTGGGCTTTTACATTGATCTCTCTAGTCAGGATACTTTGTGCTAAAAGATAAAGATCATTTAAGCTGCAGGACTTGCTCAGAGAGGCCCTAGAGTGCTGCAGAGGAAGAAAGAAAAAAAAAACTATGATAGGAAAAGTATCTTAACAGGGATTGTCATGGAGACACAGGCTGAGTTTTCTGAAATCCTTCTCTCCTGAAGCACTTAAAACACTGGAGAAGGAACAACTGAGTGGGGGAGCACATGCTCAGCATACAGAAAGTCCAAAATCATTGAAAGGCAATTGGTAGCTGGTCTAGGGAAGACTTCTAGGTACTTTGGTTAGTCATTGCAAAGTAGACGTCACTAACTAGATGGGGCCAGTATAAAGCAGTTGAGCTTGAAATATCCACATCAATATTTAGTAGTGCATAGAATGACAGTTTTGTTTCTCTTGGGAATGTTCAGTAGATAGGCTATATTTCCTGCCAAGAATCAAACAGATTTGAGATCAAGAAAGAATCATTCCCCAGAGCAGACTGGCTAGATCTTTCTCTCTCTTCCTGTTTAGGTTTCTTCCTTACCTTAGCACATCTTTACAGAAGTCTTGGGCCAAGGGACAGGGAACCTGCTTCTGTAGATGATGATGTACTCCACCTTCTATCAACACCGGCCAACATGGCCAAGGGGGATGGGAGCTGAAGTCCAACAACATCTGGATGGCAATGGCTTCTGCATCCCTGCCCTTGCTGAAGGACTTGCATTGTCTATGCTTGTAGCAAAGACATAGCTGTAGATTCTTCAGTTGTGATTCCTGCATTGCAGGGAGTTGGACTAAATGACCCTTGGGGTCACTTGTAACTCAACAATTCTATAATTCTATGTAGAGGTGGGTTACTCAGGGTAGTGAAAATCAAAAAATTCCAGAAGCATTTAGAGAAATGGAGTGAATGGACAGTAAAATGGCAGGTGAGGTTCAGTCTTCAAGTTAAACTTTGTTAAAGTTTGGGAATGACAGTCTTATCCCTAACACAGCAATCAGATGGATTTTGGACTTAATAGGTTCTTAATAGGTCATTTTCTCTTTTCGTGACTACGATTCTGAAATATACTGAGAGTCAAGTGTGAGTTTCATGCTCTTTATTCAGGTCATAGTAGCAATGAATGAAACTTTCCCCAAAACATCTAGCTATATATACATTATTTACACAATGGGCCCCGTGTGATTGGCTAATTCCAGGCTGCTCCTGCAGGCCAATCAGGTTGCAGATTCACCTCCTCCAGAAGCCTGATTGGCTGCTCCTGCAGGCCAATCAGGTTGCTGATTCACTTCATCCAGGAGCCCAATTGGCTACTCCTGCAGGCCAATCAGGTCGCCGATTCAGTTCCACCTAGAGCTGGATTGGGTGGCTCCTACAGGCCAATCAGGCTGCTGCATTCTGGATCCTATTGTTCTAGGATTCTGCTCAGTACATAACAGATTCATTTTTGTCAAGCATAAAGCTAGGTGATCAGCAGTTATTCTGGATTGCCTGGAGCACCCAGTGTGGAGATGGTGGTTATGCTCCTTCCTGCTCCAGGCTCCTTTGAAACTTTCTGAAGCTCAGATCATAGCTGCGTATCAAGTGAAGCGGCAGGTGGGAGGTAAATGCAGCTGTGAATGAATGTAAGACAGTGGAATTCGCTCTGTATGAGGTTCACAGTTATGTCAGATCTCTGGTACAATGTGGAAGGGAGCTTGCCTGCTTTGGGACTGTCTGCTTGATTGCTTCTTTTGCTAATAATGCCTAGTGGCAGATGGTGCACATGCTCCTTGCATATGAGTGCATATGAGTCAGTGTATATTAGTCAGATGTGTGAGGGTCCTCAAAATATGTTTCCGCATCATAAGGGAATGGATCTGAACCTGGACTGCTTTCCCTTCATCTTCATACACTCTTTCTGGAATGGTGTGTGTTTCAGTGTAAAATGAATGACAGGATACACACAAGCACAGTCTTCATTAAAGGTTTGTAATTTGGTGCCTGATCACCTCATCTGTCTCTTGAGAAATCTCTATGTGGGACAAGAAGCTACAGTTAGAACTGAATATGGAACAACTGATTGGTTCAAAATTGGGAAAGGAGTACGACAAGGCTGTATATTGTCTCCCTGCTTATTTAACTTATATGCAGAATTCATCATGCGAAAGGCTGGACTGGATGGATCCCAAACCGGAATTAAGATTTCTGGAAGAAATATCAACAACCTCAGATATGCAGACGACACAACCTTGATGGCAGAAAGTGAGGAGAAATTAAAGAACCTTTTAATGAGGGTGAAAGAGGAGAGCACAAAATATGGTCTGAAGCTCAACATCAAAAAAACTAAGATCATGGCCACTGGTCCCATCACTTCCTGGCAAATAGAAGGGGAAGAAATGGAGGCAGTGAGAGATTTTACTTTCTTGGGTTCCATGATCACTGCAGATGGTGACAGCAGTCACGAAATTAAAAGACGCTTGCTTCTTGGGAGGAAAGCAATGACAAACCTAGACAGCATCTTAAAAAGCAGAGACATCACCTTGCCAACAAAGGTCCTTATAGTTAAAGCTGTGGTTTTCTCAGTAGTGATGTATGGAAGTGAGAGCTGGACCATAAAGAAGGCTGATCGCTGAAGAATTGATGCTTTTGAATTATGGTGCTGGAGGAGACTCTTGAGAGTCCCATGGACTGCAAGAAGATCAAACCTATCCATGCTTAAGGAAATCAGCCCTGAGTGCTCACTGGAAGGACAGATCCTGAAGCTGAGGCTCTAATACTTTGGCCACCTCATGAGAAGAGAAGACTCCCTGGAAAAGACCCTGATGTTGGGAAAGATTGAGGGCACAAGGAGAAGGGGATGACAGAGGACGAGATGGTTGGACAGTGTTCTCAAAGCTACCAACATGAGTTTGACCAAACTGCAGTAGGCAGTGGAAGACAGGAGTGCCGGGCGTGCTCTGGTCCATGGGGTCATGAAGAGTCGGACACGAATAAACGACTAAACAACAACAACAACAAATTTGGTGCAGTGGGAGAGCAATGAGTCAGCACATGAAATTCTACTTCAGCTCAGGTCTTAAGCATTTGCTTGGAAATCTTGAGGCAAGTGGTAGTTGTGAATCATTTTTCCATTTCTGGTCATATGGAACTCAAGCTAAAGCTTGTTCATTGAAGTTTTGCAGCACAATCACCCTCTTCACACAGTTTGCAAATTACAAATGTGTTTATTTATTCAGAGGACTTATGTCCTGTTCTTCCAACGCATTCACATTGCTCTGAGTGGCATACAGGAATAAATTAATTACTAGGCTGAAGGCATGAACTCTTGAGTGCGATCAATCATGCCCACCATCCTCATTCCTGACCCATTTGGTTCTCTGTGGATTTTTTGTTCTTAATTTATTTCTGTTGTGTTTGGCCACCTTTTGTGATCATATAAATTTGGAATGTGACGCAAGAATATTATTAATAAATATTTTAACACCTTTTTAAAATTAGAAGCTGGCAATTGGTTCTCCCCCTGACAATTCCCTAATGTGATGAGGAAACTCAAGGAGGACTGAGCGTGTTCATTGGACACAGAACGCTATTTGACTGTTATTAGGAGAGGAGAGGGGAATGGAATGCAGCCATTCTGAAGATGGCGTGACTGGCTGCTGGCTGGAACCCTCAACAGGAGCATATTTTGTTGCAGGTACCACTTGTCAATGTCTAGCAGTGGTCATTGAGATATCTATCTCCACCACCCTCCCCAAACATGGATAGATTTAATTCCCCTTTAAAGCCTACATCACTAGTCATTGCTACATCTTGTGGCCATGACTTCTAGAAATAAAATTATGTGTTGGCTGAATAAGTACTCTTCTTTTATCTGTCAGTGGGGCACATCCTCTAATGCATCTATCGAGCAGCATCGGCTGCAGCAAATACGGTACTAATCAAATTGCCTAATAACATTTACCCAATATTTCTCCAGTGCTGACAGCCCTCCCCTTAATAAGTAAGACTTATGGGCACAACAGAGATCTTTCAAGCATACCATGAGCATTTTCATTCTTGAGTCAGGACCTGATGCCAAGTGTCATCCTGCACCGTAAGATGCCAGGTATCATTTTTTGCCTTGTCAAACTTGTATCTGCTCAAGTGGTGTAAAAGTCAGCTTGCTGCTGTTCCTTACAAATGTTCAAAGGCACGAGGATGGAAGAAATCAACAGGAAAGCTTTCAGGAAACACCAAATTAAAAAATGAAGGATTAGCCACTGAATTAAGAAGCCAAGTGGAAAATGCTGCCTGCACTGTAGAAACCTGTGTTCTATAACTGACTCAAAAATATTGCTTGGGACTATTTCATAAATTTAACTTTCGAAAAACAACATATCCTCTTACCAGACTTCAGCCCTAAAGCTGATTTGGATAAATCAGATTCTTTCTTTTCTTTTCTTTTCTTTTCTTTTCTTTTCTTTTCTTTTCTTTTCTTTTCTTTTCTTTTCTTTTCTTTTCTTTTCTTTTCTTTTCTTTTTGAAATGCTGCAATAAGCTTCCTGAATTTCATGTGAGCTTATACTGTGTCAACAAAGTATTATATTCCTTTTTCCTTTTTAAATCATTTCATGAGGAGCCTATGGAAAGAGAGGTAATGTTATCAGATTTTGATAAATTTATAATCTATACTGTCTCTCTGTTGGCAGTTTTGGCTGAAGAAATCTGATTAAAAAGAATACAGTAGATTGCTCCTTTCCTGTTTATGATGCTCAGTTAACACAGATGCCAATTTTATCACGATAGGAACATTCTTATCTGTGCCACAGACTATTTATACATTCAGGCTATGAGATACACTTTGATCTGTTTAATCGTGTAATTTTATGCTCATAAAATATATAGCTCACTCTGATTTCTGATGGCCAACAATGAAAAAATGAGCCTGATCTTTCACAGAGATGGGGGTGTATTTGCACGTACACATGCACACTTGTAGGCAAGAAGAGATCTCAGTGCCATGTTCTTCCAGATCTGAGCTTGCAGAGGGGCAATGTCCAAGCCTAATGCAGTGTTTCCCAATATGAGGTCTACTACATAACAGTAATGCTCAGGGAAATGTGAGAGACAGATATCTCTAGGGTCTACAGGGATGGAGAAGCTGTGGAGTTGGACTACAGCTCTTATGAGTTCCATCCAGCATTGCCAGTGGTCAAGGCTGATGGAAGCTGAGATCCAATAAAATCTGCAAAGCCATAGTTTCTGCATTCCAGGTCCACTGCATATTCATATGAGGGCAATAATTAGTCAGTCTTTGTACAGGATACTGCACAGACATGGCTATAATGTTCACCCCTAACTTCAAGTGACATGGAAAACTAAGGAAATCAATCACACATGCCAGATTTTGCAGAGATCATTTTAATTCTTTATTCCTTTTGACGCATGTAAAAGTATTGATACACAATATAGTAAAGCGAATGGCAAGACACAGTGATCATAAAAACAACAACTTTAATGTTGTCTGAAACAGCTCTCTCCAGCTATATTCCACAATTCATTTCAGTAGATTGAGCTGTAAGCTAGGAAATAACATAAACAATGTCTAGATTGGTTAGTTGGGAGTGGATTCTGCAACCCAGGCATGTGCAGAGAGGACTAGATGCCAGAGTCTTCTGCTGTAGTAAAAGGATGGTAAAATCAGGATCCCTTCACCTGACTCCTGGTATAAGAGGGATGAGTACAGCATCCTTGGACATTACCCTGTCCTTTACCCTCTATCATTTCCGGAACAGGCTCTGTATCTATTCCAGAAAGGTGTTTACTGCTCCATTTTCAATGGATGGTTCCTGTCTGGATTTCTGTTTGAAGTAAACCCATATCCTCAACTTGTGTATAATCTTGTGAGGTTTATTATGTAAATTGTAATATTTATTTCTACAGTGCCAATACTCCTTCTGTAATGTGGTTTATTTAAAAACTCAGAGACGAAAATGGCAGCTGTTCTGTGGGGTTGCTTCTTTCTATTGAATTTTTATTGCGTCGTTTATGTATTATTGTTTTTCATACTTGACTGTGCATTTTTATATTGTTTTATATGCAATCTTGGGTGCCTTTGGTGGTGGAAATAGAGAGAGATGATTGTTTTTTTTAAAAAAAATAAAATAAAATGAATCATATTTAAAATTTAATGTTAATATTTGTGACTAGTCAATGCTCCTTCTTGTCATTTCGTCTTCAGTCCCTCCACCATGTGCCCCCAAAATGTGCTCCAGATGGATGAAGGACCCTCTGGAATAGATGTTGGGGCTCCACAAAGGAGGAGGAGGAGGAGGAAGAGAGAAACCTAAAGTAACTTGGTGAAAGTAGATTTCCATTGTGTAAGCAGGCAGACATCACCGGATGTTCCAGGAATGACTGCAAGTTAAACGAGGTGTGTTCCATGGGAGAAATGTGCTATCTGCAGTTGTGCTCCCACACACTTTTTAAAAATGGAAATTTTAGCAGATTAATTATATTTGGGAATATTCAGAGCTCATTTCCGCTACAATAGGTGGTACTGTGTGGCAGCTTAGATTGCCATCTGTGTGTGCCGTTTTACTCTCAGATCAAAGATTTTACTGCAAGGTGGGAAGAACCTGGGATATGTTCCACCTACGTGCATTCATAACCCATTACATGCTAATTTGTACCTCGCCTACATATGAATTTATTGATGGCTGTACAGTCACAAGTTCACTTTTGTAATGGGAAACTGATTGATTGCATCATTAATAGTAAGTAGAAAAAAGAAAAGCTTTTTTATTATAGGGAAGAAGCTGGGATGCAGTGCCTTCATTGCTTTCAATTACATGAATATATTTAGAAAGGCATTTTCAGCAGATTCTGGTACCTTGATGTGTGAGAGTTTTTTTTACTGCAGATTTCTTGCGTTGACACTGAATAAACAAATTTCACATGGAATGTTGCCTTTTATTGCCAATAAAATATGTATGTCTGTGTGCGTGCGGGGGGGGGGGGAGGACTCTATTTCAAAGAATGCTCTCCATATCATTGGCAGATGCGGCACAACTGTGAAAAGTGCCTTGTGCACATTTATTAGCAGTCAAATGCTTCATCAGCTTCCTTACCTAAAATTGGCTTTTCCCCCTCAAGGGCTTTCTTTTCATTTTGCAAAGTATCGTAATAAAACTTATTCTTTCTTGGTTTAAGAAAAGAATTACAAGCAAGAAGGACAGATCCCCTATGTGGAGAGAAATTCCTCATATTCTTGAAGATATTAATTCAAATGAATCAAAAGCCATTTGCCATGTCAGGAAAGCAAGTTGACCACTGTGAGAAGCAGGATGTTCACGATCCATTTTCTCCAAGCCGTGCAAGTTTACAAACTTCCATCATGTCACCTCTCGCTCAACTTTTCTTTAAGCAAAAATGTCCAAAATGCAACCTTTTCTCTAACAGGTGTTCCTCCACCCCCTTGATCACGTTGGTTGCTCTTTTCTGAACCTTTTTCCAACTCTAGAATATTCTTTTTGAGGTCAGGTGACCAAAACTATACACAGTATTATGAATTCATTGTAAATGTGTATAGTACACATTGCCATCAAAATGAGGTGTCCTCCAGAAAGACCATATTCTAAAATCTCCTATGTGTATCACTGCATGAAGCCATGAGCCATTGGAATTAAGGTAGGATCAACTGCAGGCCATGATAACAGACAGTGCATCAGGAAAGCAGTATAATTTTGTTTCAGTGGCATTGTTTCTAACAAACATGGCCATGCTTATAGAACCACTGTAACTTTAATCTTAAAGGTAGATCCAACTCCCTACTAAACTAGCCATTGCCAACTTTTTCATAATTGCTGTAAATTATCATTCTTTGCTCCTTAGCTAGTGAAAGCTGAGGGAAGTCGCCGCTTCTGTTAAGTGCTGTTCAGGTAGTGTGGGCAGTTCCGCGACAGAAGGCCCAAACCCACACGAGTAAGTAGAGTGCATTATACAGAATATATTCTATGGCTGTGTGTTTTGAATGTGCTCTGTCAGATAACTATAATGTATTGCATATATTTAATGTAATTAGATGTTCTGTATTTCAGAAAGTTTCATTTTGGATTAATGCATTTCAAAAGGTGAGGCAAGCGACCTATTCTGTGCATTGTGTAACTCAGGGGTGCAATGTTTATGGCTGCTTAGAATCTTGTGTTATGTTGTTGTTATTGGCATCTGTCTGACTCAAAAGACAATGGAGTGTGCCTCGGGGGGTGAAGTCAAACCACAGAACCTGCTGTGACTGCAGAGACTGGTAACTTGTAATTGCTGCCTTCCATTGTGAAGCTGAGGCTCCAATACTTTGGCCACCTCATGAGAAGAGAAGACTCCCTGGAAAAGACCCTGATGTTGGGAAAGATGGAGGGCACAAGGAGAAGGGGACGACAGAGGACAAGATGGCTGGATAGTGTTCTCAAAGCTACCAGCATGAGTTTGACCAAACTTGAGGAGGCAGTGGAAGACAGGAGTGCCTGGCGTGCTCTGGTCCATGGGGTCACGAAGAGTCGGACACGACTAAACGACTAAACAACAACAACAACATGTTGTTTTTGCTGCATTAGCAGCACTGAAGTGGCTTCCCCGGCGTTCAAGCCTGGGCAGTGTGTATGTACGTCCTAGGCTGCCCAGATAAAAAGACCCTCCTCCCGGCCTTGCTGATGTGGTCCAAAGGAAAGCATAGCAGTACATTTAGCTCCAGCTGGGCTGCGGGAGTTGCCAGAAGGACATGTACAAGCCACCATCCAACCACCTTAGGGACTCCTCTTTGCATTTGTGCAGGGTTGACACCTTCGCTTTTTCTTCTCCTGAAGATGTCCTACAAGGAAACAGGTAAGCTTGTGTTATAAATACACACATATTCATGCAATCTGCAAATGATTGATGGAATAATGATTGATGCAAATGATAAGATGGAATACTTTGCAGGCATCAGGACAAGTGGTTTGTAGATCACTCTTTATGCCATGAGTGGGGAACCTTTGACCCCCAGATGTTGTTGGGAGTCCACCTCACTGGATCCTGGTGATATCACCAAACTTCAGCTATGATCTGAACTGAGGGCTCAGTGGTCTTTGTGGCTGCTTCAATGGACCACACTGTGACTAGACTATACAGAGAGACATATAACTGGCTGCTCCTGCTGGCCTATTAGGCCAGAACTCTTCCACCTGTTGTCATTCTGTTTGGCCCCACATGTCATCCTCTTGGCCCACAGAGTCACCACTAGTCTCTACTTAGTATCTACTTAGGCCACTGTCATTTCTGCTGCACTATTCCTCATGCCAACTAAAACTACCTGATAAGAGTGCTAGGGGTGGTGCAGGCTTAAATACTTCACACTTGCCCCACTCCCAGATGGCATCTGGTTGCACTGTGCACCTGGTCACTGCTGACCACATGCCTCCAAATCCATCGAGGAACCAGGTGCAACCCCACCCCACCAGGAGGGTAAAAATCCTTCCTTTTGCATTCATATGGATGCTTTATCCCTGTCTACAGAGAAAGCATGTTGTGTGATGTATGAGCTATCAGAGGATATTGATGTTGTTCTACAAGGAGCAGTTCCTTTCCACCCATGAAGGGATTCTAATCATGAAATGACAGGGTGAGCCCCCACCTGGAACCAAATCCCTCAACCTGCAATTATAGTCTATTAATATTCCATTACACTCTCTTATTAAGTAAAGTTTTCCACCACCAGTTTCTGAGAAGCATTTGGAAAACATTTTATCTTAATAAGAATAACCCATCATGCACAGAAAACTGGGAGACTTCTCATTATCACTCTCCCTTTATGGGAGTTTATCTCTTTGCAGCTGCCACTCGTGAATTCCACACTGTCTGGCTCTGGAAAATAGATCGTTTTGATGGGTGATTTTGAGTGACAAAGGCAGAGAGGGGTCACGGAATATGCCAGGAGAAAAGCCAATCAAATAAAGATGCAGAATGGGCTAAAGAGCTCCTAGGAGCCGTGCACTGAACATTGGCACCTCTGACTGGCATTAACATGCTTTGCTTGCTTCAGGGCCTCTTTAAAATGCCATTTGCATTGATGATAGTATAATTGACATTGCTCCCTAAGGAGGACTAATGGATTGTGGGAAGCTGAAATCTCAGAGAAGTCCTGCATTTCGGGGAGCTGGATCTCTTGATCACTCCAATATAATTTAGAGGACTGGCTTGTGCTGAATAAGGACAAGGAAGAACCCCCCTATTTTGTTCCAGTTTTCAAGAAGCATTCGTATTAAATCCAACCAGACACTTCATTCCTAATACCACTTTGTTTTATTGGCTGGTGGACTGCCTGATTTTATGGCTTAAGTTACTCCCATAATACGGCACACATTAAATTTTTACAGTGACGTTATAAAATGCAAACTGTTAAAGGCAGCCTTCATTATTATTTCTGCAGTGAAATTTCAGCCATATTACCACAATAGCATTAGAATCCTGAAGGCCAGATGTCAGTACCTGCATGCAAAGCAACCCTTGATGTGCTTAATTTATCTTTAAGGGATTGGGAGAATAATGCAAGAGGTGGAAAGTGAGTCAGTAGATGACATAGCCTGGATAGTTCAGTTGGTTAGAGCATTCTTCTTCTTTAGCGATCACTTGTAGCCGAGTAAGATTGTCTTCCATAAACACGGTTTTAACAATGAGTCCATAAGTGACTGTGGAGGCCAATTCTGGACCCACATGTCCTTCCACAGCGGGGACATTGGTTCCCGGGTGGGAGTTGATCACGGTGTGGATTTGCCAAGCGTGCCTTCCTCTTAGCACGTTTCTCCCTTGGGTTCTGAGTTTGAGTGTCTTAAAAGTCCACAACACCTTTGGTAAAGGCTGTTCTCCAACTGGAGCGTTCGCAGGCCAGTGTTTCCCAGTTGTCGGTGTTTATACTACATTTTTTTTTTAGATTTGCCTTGAGACAGTCTTTAAACCTCTTTTGTTGACCACCAGCATTACGCTTTCCATTTTTAAGTTCGGAATAGAGTAGTTGCTTTGGAAGACGATAACCAAGCATCCGCACAACATGACCAGTCTGACAAAGTTGATGTTGAAGAATCATTGCTTCAACACTGGTGATCTTATGGTGCTGATAATGCCAAAGTTGCAGGTTCATTCCCCGTATGAGACAGCTGCATATTGTTTGACTAGATGACCCTGAGGGTTCCTTACAATTCTACAATTCTATGATTTGCTTTGCTTATTTGCCATGAAAAGAGTGGATTCTTGACCACATGTTTTATTATTCTGTGATAATATAATAATAATTGTCATTGGCTAAGAAGCAGCAAGAACCAGATGGACCAATGAAAATGGCTTCTTTGAAATTCAACTTGATAGTTTGGGTCCCTATCAAAGAATCATTGGAAGCTGATAGTAGACACTACATGAGAAACAGACATTTCCCCACTAATGAATGTTTAGAAACTCAACAGTAAGAACAGAGATGTGACTTTGTAACCACCATCTCAGCTGCTATTGGCCATTCAGGAGCACATCTTTGGCTTTCAGACCAAGATGTGCTCCTGAATGGTCACTAGGCTAGGGAAGGTCTCAATAACTGGATTTTGCAGTTTGACTTCTGAGACCCTTTGTAGCCCAGATCTTCAGAATTGATTCAGCAGTATATAAACTGAACGGTTCTATCACACAGAATGTTTAGCAATTCAGACACAATAATATTTGGATGATTTTATGTCCTATGATATAAAGGGGCCAGAGCTATGCTGCAGGGCAACTGCTTTGAATGCAGGAGGTCCCAGTTTCCATCCCTAGCATCTTCAGGTAGATCTGAAGAGGTTCCTTATCCAAAGCCATAGAGAGCCTCTGTCAGTGTAGACAGTGCAGAGTTTGATAGACCAGTGGTCTGACTTGGTATAAGGCAGAACTATTTTCACTCAATATGTTACTTGAAACTTGGACCCCTTTCCCAGCTGCAGGAACCCCATGAGTTCCCATTTATTTATTTCCAGCAGAAGCCATTGCTACAATATCCCTTCCCCCTTCATTCTTTTAAAAAATATTATTTCTCGCTTCTCGTGACCTCTGGGCTCTAAGAAAGATCAAAGAGGGATCCTTCTCCAGAGCCAGGCATTCTGCAGCAGCTACAAGGACTTTTTAAATTTAGAATGCTTTGTAAAATGCATTGGGGTGGGGGTGGGAATTGAAGCTACCACAGCCAGCCATTTGTGGCTATTTGGTCCAAAATGCCTGACTCTAAAAAGGGACTCCCCTTTGGCCTTTCTCAGAACCAAAGGGAAACAGGGGTATGGAGGCAAGTGGCTCCCAATTTTGGCTCCCAGGTGGTGTCTGCACCCTCCCTTAACACACCATACATTGGTACCTTGGTTCCCAAACGCCAAAAACCCAGAAGTAAGTGTTCCGGTTTTCAAACGTTTTGAATGTCTGATGCAGCTGTCAGTTATTGTTTCTGGGGCACCTGCATGAATCAGAAGGTGTGCTTTGGTTTTCGAACATTTCGGAAGTCAAACGGACTTCTGGAATGGATTAAGTTTGGTGCTTTTGTTTTTGCTATTTATTTTGCATTTTTGTTTTTGAGGCTTTTCCAGTTAATTTGCTTTTGTGACTGTGTGGAACCCAGTTCACCTACTAATTGATTGATTGTGTGACTGTGGAAATAGATAAAAGACCCCCATCCAAACATAAGAAATGTTTTTTTAATTTTTTTTTAAATCACCTACAATACTGTCTTATTTATTTTATAGTACAGTACATTGATTATTGCTTTCATTTTATGGATCAATGGTCTCATTAGATAGTCAAATTCATGTTAAATTGCTGCTTTAGGGGTTGTTTTTAAAAGTCTGGAACGGATTAATTCCTTTTCCATTACTTTCTATGGGAAAGCATGGCTTGGTTTTGGAATGGACTTCCAGAATGGATTAAGTTAAGAGAACCAAGGTACCACTGTACTACATTTTTTTAACCATAAGCATTAATATATTTACTCAGATTAGATGTAATATACACGATTATTAAAATCATACTCAAAGCAGCTTGAAATGAAAATCAACAAAAATACAATATAAAAGCAATGAAATGACATATTCAGTAGAATAATAATATGTTCCACCTGCTATTCCTCTTACTACCTACAACAGAGAAGAGTTTCTGGGGTTCTAGAACCCGATTCTGCTGGTTACTTAGCAGCTGACTGCTGAGTGATGAGTAAGTTTCTCAGTGTTTTAAAGATTATCATAGCAAACGCTAAATGTAGCAGTGTGGGAGGACATCTGTTTCAGGCAAAGTTATGGAATACTTTAGGAGCTACAATAATTTAGTTCTTTGAAATTGTTTTAAAGATACAGCATCAATACGACAAGAAAAATACATTTTATTGTTTCACATGCACAAGAGAACGTGGAGTTATAGCCTAACTGTGGCATGATAGGGAAATGTGTATTTATGACTATGGAAGACTTGTTTATGATAGTATCAAAGGGTGAATTTCTATTTTACATGTCTTCCAGCAAAAGAGGTAGCCATAACCACTATAGTTCTTACCCAAGTTCAAAATCCCTTTTAATCTCTGTATCTTTGGAAGAGAGTCTTGTGTCTGTTTATTTGCTATTTAAGTGAAATCATCATTTTACACTATTTCATGTAGTTACCTTAGATCTTTTTTCCTTTTTCAGATTAAGTGTTCTATGCATATATATAAATAACTGTAATGGTTCTAGGGGTTGCTTGTGCGTAAATCGGCGCCACGCTTGACTGAGTTACCTGGGTGAACCCTTTCTGTCCGGACAACCACTCACCCGTGGCTGTCTCAATCGCTGGCATAATCCATCAGTGGGCGTTTCTTGAACTTCTTCCAGCAAAGAAGCTCTTTGACGCCTAGTCTCCGCCTACTCTCCCTGCGCGGAAGCCTTCTGCGCAGGGAGGGTGTGGGCAGCGGAGGACCCGTGCTCTCCCCGCTGGTCTCCGGCGAGGAGTCATGGAGCCACCCCGCTGATTCCCCCATCTGCCCCCCTTCTCCACTAGTGTTACGCTGATTTCCTTCCCCAGAAGATGGGCTGCTTCTCTCCCTCCCGGTACGCTCTCCGGAATCCCTCTGGAGCCCTCCCTCTCCCTCTGGCTCCGATGGCAGTTCCCTGACAATAACTTATGCATTCATTAAATTATACATTAACAAAAGGACCTTACAGAGCATTCCCAATGCTGGCTAGGGAGCAGTGAAACAGAATGGAATGGTAGAGTCATCACTCACAGCAGGCAGGGTGAAAGGTGTTTGTGTCAAGGAGGGGGTAAAATCCTGCCCTCCTTTTGTGTGCCAGCTTTAAGGCTGGTGCACTAGACAGGCCTGGATTGGGCTTCTCTCCAGATGCTTGACCAGTTTAGGATTCAGTAGATCCTTGGCTGGCCCAACTCTACCTTTGCTTCCTAAATACCCTGCTTTGAGGCTCTCCACCTACGAGAACATTGCCTCTACTGTACTTTCTTTGGCTACAGCAGGGGCCTCCGTGGTGGTGGAGCCAGCAGATGCCAATGGACAGGGATGCCCACTGCCTCTTGACCATTGCTAGCAGTGTGGATTCAGCTTTGTGCAGCATACACATCATATATTTAAAGTACAAAGAATTCTGGGAACTGTAGTGCACCTCTGACAAAGCTACAGTTCCCTGTAACAAAGTACAGTTACCAAGATTCTTGGGAGGAAGTCAAGTGATTTAAATGTATGGTATGTACACAGCCTTGGTCTGTAGGACTGGCCAGTTGATGATTGTTTCTGATGTCAGCATTCCTCCGTTGCTGGATGTGTGATTGTTACATCACATGTCTGTGTTTACTTTTCTGGCTTGGGAAGTGTGAGAACGGAAGCCAGTCTTATCTCTTCTGCCTGTATTGTACTTTTCTACTTACTTTCTCTCTCTCGGAGTAGAAGTGAGAGGACGACATGATTGCTTTGTCCTGCATATATTGCTTAATAAATACATAAAATGCACACTCCTAAGCTCCACGTTGTTCCTGCTATACTCTGCAGATAGAGTGTGCAAATATCTTTTGATATGTGTCGCTACTGCGCACCGGGACTGAAGACTGGAGAACGTCCTGGGCTGCGCTTCATAAGGAAGGCGCCCGGAGAGGTTCGTCTCATCCCGGGGGCTGCATGTGCCCCCCAGGCATGTTCCGACATCTACATCCCTCTGCTTTCTAACCCCCCCTCCTTACCTAGCAACAAACAAAATGACTCACTTTTGAAAAAACATGCTGGGCAGGTTGCATAGACCGTTTGATGAAGGTTGCCTCTAAGGTCTATCGTGTTAAAGGACTGAAAATTAGAACCATTCCCAAGTAGTCTCAGATCATTTTACCTTTGATGAACTCACCACTTCTACAGAGTACATAGAGAGAGACATATTGCACTTCTATCAAGAGAAATATATCTGGGGCTCCCAGGAGATTACGATAAGTATTTTTTCTGTGTGTGGGAGGCAATGCAAACAAATATCTAGTGCAGAGGATTTGTGTCTCAAAGCAAGAATCCTTCTTCAAATGTATCTGAAAGCAAAGTTTGGGAAAGTCATTTACAGAGACTTTTTAGAAGCTTGGGGTGGGGATGGAGAGAGGGACAGTTCAAAAATGAAATATTCTGTTGAAAAATATAAAGGCTGAAGGTCCTTGTCAGTAAAAGAGAAGAGACGCTAACAGGATTTATTAAATGCAATTGCTCACCGAGTACAAAGATGTTTGACTTAGGGACATTGAAATAAAAGTGGAAATGGCCCAACAGTCACAAATAAAAGCAAAGAAAACCTCTGACAGCCTTTTGAAAACGATTTTTTTAAAAAAGAACAAAACAAAAACCCACCCATTATCTACTTCTTTTGACTTTAGTTCCAAGCAGTCTGCGCTTACACCAAGAGCATATTGACTTTGTGAAATAGGAAGGGGGGGGGGAGGCGATGTTTGCGCATGAAAGAATAGCTGTGAGAGCTAGGCAGAAAATGCCAGAAAAAATATATTCTCTGTTAAAAATGACTGGATTTGTCACCATCACAGGTAACATGGTTCGAAGTGCAATAGCTGCAGGCTCTCACCCTAACCTGGGACTAAGCTCCCTTAAATGCAAGGGCACTTACATGGCTAGCAGTAGACATGGTTAGGACTGCAGTCAAACCTCTTAAAAATGAGAGATGCTATGGAGCTAGTTTATCTGTTATCTTTAATTCCTAATAAAAATAGGGTGGATGTTGCTCCACAGACATTTTTGCCCTGAATAGAATGCCTCCTCTTTTTAGTTGTTGTTGTTGTTGGGGTTTTGTTTTTGGTTTTTTGCATCCTTTTGTGAAAGGGCACAAAACTGTTGGCAAAAGGGTGTGTGGCAGTCTTGAGAGCGTAGGAAGCAGGAACACATTGTTGTTGCCAAGGGAAAGGAGGAGAATGAATGTTCAGGCCAGGGAAACCTGAGTGGAGATGGTTGAATTTTACAGCTGAGTTTGAGGATGGCATTGAGTTGTGTGCAGTGAGGAAAATGCTGGGTGTTCTGAGCATGGAGCAGGAAACACTATTGTTAGTTGGATCCCACCCGATGACTCCAAGAGTTGCACAACTTGATCAATGATTAAATCCATAGCAATATCAAAGGTTCTAAGAGACCATGTCAGACCATACTTTCCTCCCTTCTCCTTTCCCTACTCAGCTCTCTTACCACTCATGAAAACAAATGGACAGTTTACCACACTGCTAGTTTTACTGAGGATAACACATTTTTAAATGGAACCAGCACCTCTGTAGCATTTACTCTGTAAAGTTTAAAAACAGAGAAATGATGTATGAAGCAGAAAGGAATATGGCCCATTGGCTAGGCAGCTGCATGGCTGCAAAGAGAGTTGAAATTCCACCACAGCCCATGTGACTGAGGGTACTTTTAAGCTACTTGTTCATGGAGCACTCATGCTTTGTATACAGGGAGAATTGATGACAATGGCTGCTTAATGAGCATTGATTTGGAATCATTTGTGGGGAGGCAATATAAAGTTGCATCAAAGCAAGTGTCATCCAGAACATTCCCAACCCACTTTACTTATGGCAAAAAGTCTGATCTTTTGGAGAAGTGGGTTGGTTGTGCAAGACCTTCCAATGGAGTATAATTGTGCAACCTGTACTTACCAGTGTGTGATTGAATCTCATCTGAAAATAGCAGCAGTCTGGAAGCAACCTGAGTTTCTATTTTAGCCACAGGAGCTCAACTGTAAGTAATGTGGAAACAACAGTGATTCAGTGAATTATGATGCCTAGACTATTAGATTTTAATGTGGGAAACTCAGGTTCATAGTCCCATTCAACCATGAAGTTCACTGACTAACCTTGGGAAAGTGACTATCTTTCAGCCTTTCAGAGGATGAGTATTATACGAGAGAACTCCCCATGCATGTAGCTCATGGGTGGAAGGAGGGCTAGCAAACAATTGTAAGGTCTCACAGAGTTGTTTTTGCAAAAAAACACTTTTAAAATTAAACGGGTTCCATCACTGTAGACAGTAATAAGAATGAATTGTCAAGTGATGTATCTTTTCTGAATGTTTGACTTTATATTTTCAAAGATATTCTTTGTCCTCCTGGACAAATGATCTCCACAGTGGCTTGCACCCATTTGCCCACACACCCAGAAGGAAGACTCATGAGAGAGAGCTGGAACACTAGGTGGAGGAACTGTAAACCAACAGTAAATCAATTAACCAACTAATTCAGGTAGAGAAGCATCCCTCCAGTCCCTTGGGCATGTGTTGCAGGTGTAGGCTGTGGCTCCCCATTGATGGATGGGGATGAATTAACTTCCTCCTTGCTATGACAGTCTTGGGGTTGAAACCAGCACAAGCAGCTAGGCCCCACTGTTAAGCATTCACCTAACATGTGCAGGCCAGGCCTGAAGGACACCTCAAGTTCCCCCAGGCACAAAGCACTGGTAGGTCCCTGAAGGATGCCCTCCACCCAATAATGCCTCAATATTTTCTCACCCATTTCCTTACCTGCCAATACTCAATGCCCCCATGGGCGACCAACCAGGTGCTTGTGGGGAATGAGGTTAAATCTTCTTCCCTGGTGGTTCAGCTGTTTCTGTTTCTGAATACATGCTATCAAGGGAGGCTTGGGTATGTGGCATTGATGCCTTTCCTCAGCAAATTGCCGTTTTCTGATTTATTACAGAGTGCTTTAGAGACAATTCTGTGTCTTTGTAACAATTAGCACTTAAGGTACAATTATGATTCATTCTGAAATTTGCTTTGATGTGCTTGAATGGAAAACCTCCATTCAAAAGGCTAAGAGCTATGTTTTTCACATTTCACTTCCCTGGGTTTTAACAACTGAGGTACTGCAGGATATGTACTGTATATGATTTTATTTTTGTAATGAGGGGAGTGCTGTACAATACAGAAAATAAAGACAGTTGTGTTGGGTCATTAAAAAATATATCAAAATCTACATTAGGGTTGTACCTTTAATATGTCAACCCAAATATTACAAAAGAGTGTGCAGTCTTTCAAGTTTTCTGGAATCAGGCTAGATGTCAAACAGAACAAGTGAGGGGAGAGGAGAGAAGTTGCCTGATGGTGAAGCCATGAAACTTGCATCTAGCCAGCCTTGAGACAGACTGGGAAGAGGTAGTAGATATTGAAAGGAAGCTCTACAAGGTGCTGTGCAGGTTTCAGGTCACACTTAAGACTGTTGGGAGGAAGAAACACACAATAGGCAAGACTTCTTTCAGCCAGAACTCATTGGAACTCAGTTCTGGCACCTCTCAGGTGGGTGCCATTGCCATCATAAGAGAACAAGGGAGGTGTTTGTGGTGAGTTCTGGCACCTCTTTTTCTGGAAAAGTAGTATTGACAATGGGTGATAATCATTTATCGTACATATAAAATCCAGCCAAGAATTTCAATAGGTGGTATTACTCTGAGTTTTACTCAGAGTAGACCTGTTGAAATTAATGGCCCTAACCTAGTTATCTTCATCAATTTCAACATAGCACAAAGGATATTGCTCCATCAGTACAAACATTTCTGTTTGCCTGATGGAATGATCTCCCTTCTCTCCCCCACCCAGGACTCTGTTCTGGGGGTTCTCCCGATGCTCCCCTGCTCCAAGCCAATCCACCGATGCAAAAAAGCCCCATTGCATTTGCATGAGTTTTCACTACTAAGACCAGTTAGTTGAATCCTGCTCAATGGTTCTATTATGCAAAAAACTTATTTGAACGCTACCTCTTGAAAATTTCTCCTAACTTTGATGATTGTTGCATGCAATTTGTTTGATTCATTGGCAATGTTTGAAAAAATGCAGGACAATTTTTTGCAGAGCATGCACAGACACACACATGCACAGATTATATTCAGCAGTGATGAGGGCTAGAGAAAACTGTGCAAAACAACCTAAAAAGAAAAATGCCAACCATAGCAGAGTTTAACAGTGTGGCAAGACTGTAATCTTTACCAGAGAGAAAGAAAGCTAATATTTTAGACTAATTCGTGGTGTATTGAGAGAATCTGGAATTACATTCTATTGCATTTACCCACATTTTTAATACTGTTCTTATGTGACCAGCTATGAGC